>NW_022995750.1:5469140-6069140 GCF_900245975.1 Drosophila guanche | reverse complement strand
TCCGCAGAGCGAACTCTCCGAATGAGAAGAAATGCAGGTTTTGTATCTTATATTTAATACATTTGGATTTGGTTGTGTTGTGTGTGTACAAAAGTGAGCATAAAATCAACGTTCTGTGTGATTAGATATCTACATACATTACATCTACGTTTACATCGTATTCAGTTAAACATAATAAATACATACATTTCAATTTAATATATACTCGAACGTGTGTGTATATATAACAAATAATACCATCCAGATCGGAGCCATTGCCATTGCCATTTCCATTTCCAGGTAGAGTCAACATTACGCGTGAAACAAAATTCCGTGTATACAAAAATACATAAAGAAAAGCTCACAAGAAAATTCAAAGAGACGCGACACTACTGTGATACATGTGTGTTTGTGTATGTGGTGTGGGTGTATGTGATTTTTTAGCTTAGTTACAAAATTTCTCTAGGTTTTCACGAGCCTATTGCCATATTGCCATTTTCCATTCCCGCACGTTGTCATGTTGAATTTAGCGAAAAACTAATTTGATTTTGCCGAATACGGACTGGTAGAGCCCACCGATGGGGGTGTGGGTGTCGCCGCGCTACGTATACCATCGCCCTCGCACACATATTTTCCTGCAAGAGTAACAAATATTAGAAGGTCCCAAAAATGTATCACCCACCGCTCAAACTTACCGGACACAAAGCGCCGCTTGACCAACGACAGGCGATATCCACTGCCCTGGAGCTCGAACTCGATGCCCGATAGAGTAGTCCCCTCGCAGTTGAACTGAGTGGCCAACAGGGCTGGTGTTGAGGGACCATCGTTGAGCTCGAGGCGAGCCCTCAAGGTGCCGACACCACCATCCTGGGAATTCTGCGATATGTCCGTAAAGTTCCATACCAAACGATTCGATTCACCCAACCTAACAGAACAATCAAGAAGAAAATGAGTTTTTGGGTATCTGAATGCGAAGGCTCTCCTCTCACTCTTACCACGCAGAATGGGGCTTTGACTGCACATTACGCACAGAGCCATTGACGGGCACGGACAGCGTCACGTTGAGGAGCGGCGAAGCACTGGCCATGGCATGGTTATTGTACTTGTAGTCCACCTTCAGGGCTGTATAGCTGGACTCGCACTTCCAGTAGCTAACCAGCTGGAAGGGACACGAGCTGGCACCTGGTTTGGTTCGCACTTGGTACTTGAGTATGTCCACATTGAAATAGGAGGCCGTCGGGTTGTTCTCCGCCTGCCTTCGCAGAAGGGCCGTCAATGCTCCCATATTGAACTCTAGCATAGTGCTCAATGCGCTCGACTGCTGGCGATCTCTGTGTGGAGGAGACAGTCCTTTAGCATTAAACCAACAAATATATCCAACCAATACTCACATTTGCACCAGTTTCCCATTGGGAACAAGATTCTCAAGATTCTGTACATGCTTAATGCGAAAACCCAGCTTGGCTGGATTGGGATTATTGGCTAACAGGCCGGCAATGCCGGCGGGGAATGATAGCATCATATCACCGGAAACCTTCACCTGGCACCGCGACTCATCGCTGCCCCTGAAGTAGGCGTGTATTATCTCGTGGAAGGCCACCGCCAGCGGTATTGTGTCCGAAATACCAATTGTCAGCGGGGATGGTCCCCGCGAGGAGCCCACTCCCCCAATAGCCGTACGGAACTCCAGACTGCCAATGCTCTCAGCTCGATTCATGGGAGCTCCCGTCACGGGAGCCGGAGACATTCTCCCGCGCCCAGGGGCCGTGTTCGTTGCGGCTGGTCCAATTGCAATCATGTCCGAGCGACGCGATGGAGGCCGTGGTATGGCTATGCTTCCACCTGCAGACGCGGACGTTGGTGTCGGTATCTGGCGTCCCCCTGGCTTGCCCAGTGTGGCCGATGCCGGGGCTGACATGCTCATCTCGCCCAGCTCCGAGAAGATATCTCCCAGATCCGCATACCGATTGTTGCTGACATTGTTTGCGTTGTTGTTGGACAACGTGGGACTCTGCAGAGGTGCGTACGGATGCACGCTGGCCGTGGGCGTTGAGGCGTTCGAAATCTCGGGCGATTGCTGCCTCGAGGCCGGTGCCCCTCGTGCTCCCTGCTGCAGCTGTTGGCTGTGATGCTGTGATAATAAAGATAGATAGATTAGAGAGCCATCTGGAATGGAGACAGCGCAGCATAACATACTGAAAAAACTCCAGTTGGAGACAGGGAAATGTTCTCGACGGTCGCACGCAGCTCATCAACGCTTGCCGACATCGGCGCCTGGCCATTGTTCAGCGGCTTGATCTTCACATGAATGCGCCGCTCCTGCTTATCATTATCAGAGTCCGTATCCGAGTCGGAATAGAAACTGCCAGCTAAAAGGGTCCCAATCGTTAGTATTTCTTCAGTTGCAAGGGAACATTGCAGGCAAATCTTACACTTATCTTGACCCTCCTCCCAGGCGATCTCTTTGGCCGGCTGTATGCTGAAGCCCTCCTCATCCACCTCGTAGCCAGTCCCAGTTCCAGTACCGCTGGAGCCACCAGCAGGAGCCGTGGTCGAAGCCGACGTGGTAAGAGCCCCTCCCGCATTAGGTAGGCTGCCGCCACTGGCCCCGGCAGCTCCCCCACTGCCGCCCATGCTGCTGGCCCCAGCCGAGTCCACGCTGCCCTGAGCGGAGGTCACAGACAAGGCTGCCAGTCCGCCGCCAGCGCTGCTGCCACTCGAGTTCTGTGTCTTCATGCTGCGTCCATGATCATCGTAATCGAGCAGGGTGTTGTTGGCCCTATCCGTGCTGAAAGAGAGAGAGTTGGGAGAGTGTTAGCAAAGGATTGCGGATGATTATACTGTCCCCAGTACCCACCTGGTCAGACGCTCTTCCTGTATGTGCTCGGCGGCCTCATTGTCTTTCTTCTTTTTGGATTTCTTAGTTTTCGTCTTGTCACGGCGACTCCTTAAGATGCCCGACACTGCCAGCGAAACATTGATTATAAAATTTGTTAGCTTTGAGATGGCTTAAGATTATGCAAGCTATAGCCTAATAGAACACATATACAATACATATTTGAGGGGAGCATAGTGGATAAACGATATGCCACCCTTCGAGACACTGTACAACACATTCGAGACACTCGAAACTTTCGGGCAAATGGTTAGTTCCTATGGAATAGTTTATAGTTTACATTGGAAACTTAAATGTAATTATTTGCTGCGAACTCGTGACTCAAACACCGCCATAGAGTGCTCCAAATGGTTTGGATGTTAATCAGGGTATGAGGTTAGAATACGCAATTAGCTGGTGCACACAGAAAAGCCTTTAAATATTCACATATTTAACCTAAACTTAAAGCATGCGTTTCGGATGGTTCGTACAGGTACAGGTGGGTACAGGGTACAGGACAGGGCAGGAGCGGGGTGGATTCAATCACTTTCATTGAGATTCATTTACCCTGAGAGTTTGATGTAAATATATTTAAAAGTGACGTTGCACGTCTGGACGTTGTCGTTGTGGCGGCTGCTGTCGGGGCTGCTGCTACTCCTACTGTGGTGGTATTTGCTGCCGCTGTCTGTTGGAGGTGTTCTTGCTCATTTAATGATTTCGATAATTGCTGCTCGCTTGTCGTTGCATTCATTATTTGCTTTTTGCCGCCACCTGCACTGGCAGTTGGTGTTAAGGCCTCGGCCGGCTGTTGTTGCTGATCTAAAGTTTGTTTGATTTTGATTAGTCGATCAGTGCGTGTCATGGATAATGCGTTTTTGATTTGGGATGAACGATGATTGAGAGATGATCAATGATGTTAGAGGTGGCAAAGCATGGAACGTATGTATATTAGGCAAAGAGACAGAAGAAAAGCACAGAGAAGAGATGGCGATAGTTAGTTAGGCGGCTTCTTGGGCATTCATGTGATGTGTGGTGTGTGCTTGAGTGTGTTTTTGTGTGCATGTGTATGTATAAGTAATCCCTTAGTTTAATTGGCTGGTGCTTGAGTGTACATTTGAATAGACCGATTGGTAGAAAGAAAGTAACTAAATGTAAAGGAATCCATATACTTTAGACATAAAGGACAGTGGTGGATGAACGGGGAAAATATGCAATGATTAATTTACAACATTTAGACCAAGAAATAAAACCAATAGCAAATGAAAAAGTATTGGAAAATGTGAATAAATTAAATTAAGGTTAGTCCAGGGCTACTCCCGATATCACGTAAATAGTTCTAGGCACAGATTTGATTTATATTACAAATAGATCAAACTGATCAGACAACATTGAATTTAGTCGGAAATACTATAACCATAAGATACAACATACGAGTCGAAAAGCAACACAAAAAATAAAAATAAAAACAAAATCAAAGAGAATGAACCTTCATTGCTATTGTCCTCATATATAGAAGAGTTTTTGGTGGTGATATTGGTGGTGAGATTATTCGTGCCAGTTGTTGCTGTGTTGCTACTGTTCGTTGCTGTAGTTGTGGTGGTGGTGGTGTTGTTGGTGGTGGTATTGTTGTTGTTGGTGGTGCTGCCACTCATACCGAAATTTCCAGCACCTGTCTGTGGCTGAGGCTGCTGCTTGGCTGTGGGCATGAACCACGAACGCAAGCTCTTCACCGTAGAGGTGGCTGGCTGTGGCTGACCAACCACAGAAATGTCTGGCGATGTGGGACGCGGTGACGCCAGTGACCCGGCTCCAGCCCCAAGTATGGCGTCCTCGGCATATGGAATACTGCCGCTAGCCGCACTGCCACTGCCCAAAGAAATTGCGGCCACGGCATCACCTCGCTGATCCATGGACACAATGCTGCCAGAAGCGGCTGCTGCACTGCCAGACCGAAGAGCTGCTTGAATACTTGTGGCTGAATTCGAGTTGGATGCCGTGGCAGAGGCCTGCGGCTGCTGGAGCCTCAAACCACTCGACAGAGCAATACATTCTAGTTCGGGCATTTCTGTCGTGGGGAAAGGACGTTAGATATTTGCTTATAAGCGATATTGGATGTCTTACCCGGCTTCTCAAGGCCAGTATACTTGTTGAGCACAAACTGTTCCAACAGTTTATCCACAGACATGTCCACAAACTGACGCTTGAAGTCGGAATGCACCTGCCCCACCATGTCATGATTGTTCTGCAGCATTTCCAAATAGGTGGACAAAAACTCTTTCATTTGCCGCAGATGGACTTCCTCGATCTCTTGAAAACGCTGCAAAAATAAAAGCAACTGTTAGCCAGGAACCGGGAGACAAAAAGGAAGGTCATTTACCTTGCAGGTCTGAGTCATGCGCCGCTCAAATTCGTTTTTAATAGGGTTGTGCTTATCCAACAGCGCCTTGTAGTCCTCGTGCAGTTTCTTCAGCTTGCTCTCCAGCTTCTCCGCATCCTTGTGCGAGCCATTGTCCTTGCGCAGCTTCTCCAGCTCCAGCACCTTGCTGGCATACAGATCTCGCAACTTCTGCACCGCCACCGTCGACGTTTGGATGGCCTGAACACACTCCAGGGTCTGTGACTCCTCCTCCTTGACGGTTTTGTGCTTCTTGTGCAACTCATCGGCATACTTGGCCACGTCCTTGACCAGCTCCGTCAGCTTCTGCACCATTTGCATGTGCAGGGTGGAGAGCTTCTCTGCCGAGGTGCGCAGTATGGTCCACACCGGCGCGAAGGTGCTGTTCAATGTCCCTGTGCTGGCCTTGTGCGCCAGCTTGGACATCATCTTCGAGTTCTGCTCCTCAATGTTGGACTTCTCGCGCAGGAACTCGGACAGCTCCTTGCTGGCCACCAGTCCAAATTTCATGTTGTGGTACAACACATCGAACCCATTGTTCTTCTCGCCCTGCAAAACGTTGATAAAGTGATTAAGGATTCTTCATTGTGCTAATTTCTGAGCCTTACCCAAAAGTAATCATTGAAATCCACCGTCATCTTGTCTATCGGAATGTGTTCCGTCCCTCGTGGTTCTTAAACTTTAATTTATTATTATTATTTTCCTTCTCCCTCTCAGTCTTCGTAAAGGCTTTGCTTGATTGCTTCCTAATTGACGCTGAACCTGACTTCTCAGTAGCAGCTCTCTAGCAGCTCTGGCTCATGCGCAGCACCATGAACGGATGTTGCCGGTAGTGTTTGTCTGGTCCTGGGCATGCGCTGGACACCTCATCATCAGTTTCTGTTTTCGTTTCCTTTTTGAATTCAACATGCATGGGCACTGGTCGTTAGGCGATGGTAATGCTCTCTTCACGGACGTTCCCACTCTTGGTTTCTGCAGTCACTCTAAAATAAAATAAATTACCAAATTAATCATTTGTTGTACAGACTCAGAAGTCTGAATCAATTAAAATTTAAATGTAACCCTACAAAAATCAGCTAAATAAAAATAAACGGTAATTCAAAAAACAATCCCAAACTAAAATTCATAAATATATACATTTATAAAATAATAAATAAATAAATAATAAATTTAACTTTAATGTTAGCTTTAAATTTAGAATAAATTTAAAAAAAACATTGCCCATGGTGTACTCAAGTATACTTAAAATTTGTAATCTTAGTGCTCCTTTGTCTCTGATTTTCTTCCATAAATAAACACTAAATCAATGATAATAAATGACAAGGTTTGATTATGCTTATTTGATTATTTATTGAATGCAAATTTTAACTTAAAAGACTAGTACACAATCGTTTTGATATATTTACTACAACTACTGCTCATATTAGAGAAAAATGTATTTGATTGAATAAAGTTGAATTCTCTTGATTGAATGGATTACTTGACGGTATTAAAATGTTAATCTTAAGTCTAAGAACAAGTGAAGACAAATGATCATGGTGCAATCTAATCTCCCTTTAGCTTGGCCATTTCCACATCAAGGCGTTCGTCAAGCGCCCTCGTCAAGATGGTGCAGCAGTCCTTGATGGCATGGTAAATGATATTCTTGATCTGCAACTTGTCCTCGTGGTTGGTGTGCGAGTGCGAGAGGCGTCGGAACTCATGCGTTAGATGATAGCAGTGCGTGATGTTCTCCGGCGAGACAAAGTCCTCGGCCACCTTGATGCAGTTGTGCAGATTCTGAACCTGATGCGGTGCCCCGGCGGGTATGAAAACAGCATCGCCCAGGCACTGCACAATGGGATGACCCTCCACACCGTATTCCTTGAATAGACGGGCCCGCAACTTGTCGTCCAGATACCAGTTCTGATCGTGTATCGGATCGTGATCGGGCTCCAGACGGAAGCCCTTCTCCAGCGTCACGCGATTGAGCAGATCGCGAATTTTATCCGCATCGCGAGCCGGGAATATGTGCCACAGCGCTCCGGGCAGCACATCGGGCGACTGGCAGCGAGCGCGCGTAATATAATCGCATCCGCCCAGAGCAATGGCTCGCTGAGTGGCCGCCAGCTGGGGCTTGCTGTCCTCGTCCTGGGGTATTCCCACGTAGACCATTATGTTAACGGCATCCGAAATGTCCAGATGGAGGTTGGTCGTTCCCTTGTCGGGGTGCAGGGCCGAACCATAAGCGTTGTACATCTTGGGTCCCAGATCGGGCGGCACAAACATCTTGGGCAAGCAGCTGGCAATGTTCAGATTTCCCGTCCGCAACGTATACTCCGGCATCGGCAGTCCCTGCATGAGGTCTGCAAACCGAGTGGGTAGTATCTCGGCGAAATCATCGCCCGGTGGCCAGTCCTTCAGCTTGAGCAGCATGGGCTTGCCATTGGCGTCAAGCAGACGCTTGTTCATGCACTGGAATCCCTCCCAGAAGTGCCGCATGGGCTGATTGGGCACCAGATTGCCGTTGAGGCAGTTGATCAAATCGTTTGGCTTGTCGCCAAAGTCCCGGCAGAAGGCCTCCGGATGCCACAGATCAAGGTTCAAAGAGCGAGCCACCTCTGAGATCATGACGGGCTGGCCACACTTCCACACCTCCTGGTAGAGCACACGGTTGTCCGGATGCATGGCATCCGTGAGTCTCAAGAGCTTGCCATCGCACAGCCATTCGTGGGGCACGCCCGGAGCCAGCTGCGTGGAGTGGGCCAGGGTCATGGCTCTCGGTGGCAGAAATCTCCTCAAACCGGCCAAACCCTTCCGCAGAAAGTTGATGTGCTTGAAGTTATCGAATGCACTCGTTATTGGATCCTTTCCCAGGGTCTCTTTTGTCCAGACCCGACCTGGGACATAGTCTATGCCCCGTTCCCGTGCGAATTCCAGCTTCTTGGAGTGCAGCTGCTCCAGCCTCTGCTGCTGGTGCAGCTTCTGCTCGGAGGCCAGCGAGGAGAAGCTCGTGTGCTGCTTCAGTTGCGACTCTTTGATCATGTCCTGTATGAAGGCGTTCAACTGAGGATCTTTCACCTCCTGCTTGCTCAGCAGGCAGCCGCATACCTGAGGCACCTGCCATAAAGTGCGTACTTCGTGCAGCAATCTGCCCAAAACGTTCAGGGCATCGCCGGCAATGATCTGTGTCAGCATCAGTTCGGTCATGGCATGCTGCTGCGGACCATTGGGATCGGTGCAGAGCCCCCAGTGATACTCGTCACAACCCTTCTGCAGGGCCGTCTCTACGCGCCGCAATCGTTGCCCCTCCTTTCTGTCCTTAAAGCAGTCCAGGCACACACCAAAGCCGCACTTGCGACAGGTCCAGTGATAGTTGAACAGCGTGGTGTCGCACACATCGCATATTTCTCGTATGCCCTTCACAGCCTTTTTCCAGGCGATGGTTCCATCGGGATTCTCGTGCAGCTTCAGAGCCTCCGCCTCCTGCCGCCACAGATAGCAGAACTGATCGCCCGCATGGAGGAGTATGTATCGGCACACTTGTATGTCCATGAAGCCACTGGTCGGAGCGGTTGTTCCGTCCGGCTGCCAAATGCTGTAGTCCTCCTTTGTGGGCTCGATGTAGGGGTTCGGGAACCCGGCCACACTCAATTCTCCCTTGTCGTTGTATTGTAGGCGTCGGAATTCGTAGAACCTGCAATAGACATCGTTGCTGATGGCATCACTCTCACTGGCGGAGGGCGTCACATGTCGTTTGCGGCATTCGCGACACTTGGGAATCTCCGCTTCCGCTTCCGATACCACTTTCTTTGTTTCCTCAGTGGGTGGATGCTGCTCCTGCTGCAACTTAAAACAGGGCAGGTCCTGTAAGAAGATGGAGCAACTATCTCGGAACTCCTTATGACGCAACTCCTCCTCATCCGTCAGCAGTGCTGCTGCTTGACTACTGCTGGATAGTTCTTGTTCTTGTTCTTTGTCCTGCTTCTGCTTCGCCTCTGGGCTTCCATTTCCGTTTTCGCTCTCAGTTTCTAAGCAAGCTTTCTTTGTGTTGTTCTCATTCGAAATGTGTATCTCAATAATCGATTTGGGATCCGATCGTAGGGACAGAGAACTTGATGGGGATATCGTTCGCTTACGGGTTGCAGTGACAGCGTTTTGTTCTGCAGGAGCAGCTGCTGCCAGTTCGTTCTCTGACATTCTGTGTGTCTCTCTGGCCTTCGAAAAGGAAGAAAAGGAAGGAAGAAAAAGAGGGGGGGTTGAGCTTTTCGGTTTCTTTATTGCCCTTCTTTTTCCCCTCTGCACTGGTAATGCTTCTCGTGTGAAGTGGCTGATGCTGCGTGCTCCTCCATGCTCCGTGCTCCCGATCTTCTTTTCTTTTCTTGATCTTTATCTTTATTTTGCTTGCCATCTCTTCTTGGTTATTTTTCATTTGTTTAACACTTTGTCGCCGTTGTGGTTGCTGCGGTTGCAGGCTGCAACTGCATTTCCGGTAATGTGGCGGACAACTTTCGTTGGCTTTTCTTCTTTGATGCACAAGCACATATTTCGTGAATGAATCGAGCAGAGAGCTTCAAGAGAATACAGCACAACTACTCACTGCCTCCACATTACCTGCCGCAGAGGAGAGCCTTACTTAAACAATAATTAAACAAAAGGCATACCATAGTATGTACATACACATTTATCAAAGTAATTATGATATTTCGATAGGATGAAGTAATAAACCTCGGCAATAATAGCACACTATAATAATAAACTACGCCACAAATTGGGAATGTGGGCGTCACATTATGTATGCTAGTAGTGCTTATTATTATACACCCCTTTCGATGCGATTATTTGTACATACAGTGCACGCTCTATACAGTAATGCAGCGGAACATTCTTTTAATTTGGAGCCACAAAAACAAAAGAGTACCCAGCGGATCACAAGTATCACTGTACGAGAACGTGCCCAACGCTAGTCTTTTTTGTAAATTGAATCTAAAATAATAACAACTGTTCACTGTAATCAATCACAATTTCACTCTTTGACCAAACATTTCACTCTTTTGCGAGTTCACTGTACAGCGACATGTTATAAGTTGGTTTCCTATATTTTTTGTTATTTTTAGGATGAACGTGATAATCAAATTGAAGGCGAAACATGGTCTCTGGATCTTAACAGCTCTGTTAACGTTAACCCTAACATGAAAATTAACAGAAGCAACAAGTGTCGCCAGACAGAAATTCCGAGCCTACGGATATGAAAGGCAAGTAAGTGTCTTCCAATTATATGTATGGCCAAAGTAGTAAGGGGCATCGGGGAAATTGACCCTGCATGACAAAAGAGCAGCCGTCCCGTCCATATGTACACACAGAAGCGAAGCAAAACACGAACATACATAAATACATACAAATGGTATGTACGGCCGGGCGAGCGGGCTTGTTTGTGTTTTTGGGCGTTCACCGCATAGCCAGCACAGAACAGAAGTCTTACGAAACACGGCGAAAGAGAAATGGGGAAAAACATGAGAAGCGACGACAGAAAACCCTACAAGCGACTCGCTCCTCACCACCTCTTTCCACTCTGGCAAATTGATCAATCAATTCACTTTCTGGGCGCTTTATTTATGCCTGACCTTTTAATTCAATGAAAGCCTGCACTTTATATAACACCAGCACTGCAATCAATAGACCGTAGAAAACAATGGAAAACACGCACGACGAGCATCGAACTTTAAATTTTACTGGGGAGTTCACCCAAACCGTCTGATAACGCCGACTCCAGATAAATATTTGTGTACGGTGAGGGAGGAGGGCTCTGCTACTATTCTGAGCACTGTGCGACTGCTCGGCAACACTGGCGGATTACTACATCGCTCTAGATTTGTTTTTTTTTTTCTTCAATGAATTTGATTTTGCCCAGCCTTCAGAAGGTGCCAACTAGGTTTTTTAAAGAACAAATAATAAGCACTTTGGTCACCAGGAAACACACTCGCTGCAATTTAGAATCGCTGCCATTGTTGCATTTTTATCAATTTAAATTTGTGTACTGAACATTACAAACACCATCATATCACACTCACTGACACACGCACACACCCACATAGAAAAGTTGGCGTTCCTGCATTCCAAGTGGATAGAACTACAAGCTACTTTTGACCAGCTAATTTTTACAATTTTGAAAGTAATAACTTACATTTACTTATTGCATGATGGGAAAACACTCGGGCCTTACTTTTATTTAAACTCTACTTGACAATTTTCAATTTATCTTTTCGCAAAAGACCAAAACACGCACGGAACCAGTGCGACCGCGGATTTATCGATAAGCTATACAGTCTGACCCCCAGTTTATACCGAAATATACATATCCATGGATTTCCACCTGGAGCTGCATGGTCACTCTGCAATATACCTTCGATTCCGCGGTCACACTGGCCATAGTACCGAAAAATGTCTGCAACTTTAATAAAAGTTTTAAATTTGGCTAAAACTGTGAGAACATCGACGATAAAAAGCCTTCTAACTGCTCCAAAGCAGCAATGGCAGTCCTTGTGGTGGGTTTCAGCAGGACAAGTGGTTTTATTAAAGCATTATTGGCATGCGCTCATCTTTGTTTTTATATAATACGTAGTGCTGCAGCTCTTCAAACGCCGCATGCTCAAATGGTGCACACCAGTCCGATGCGGCATGGTCTGATGGAGTTCTTCGATGACCCCAAGCATTGGAGCGAGAACGATGTAAAGGTTGGACGGGCCTGGAGGACGGAGGAACTGCGCATCAAATCCAACAAGGAGCTGCATCAGCTCTGGTTTGTATTGCTGAAGGAACGGAATATGCTTCTTACCATGGAGCACGAGTGCAATGACAAAATGGAGATCTTTCCCAGCCCAGAGCGAGTGGATAAGGTAACATCTAAATGGTAAACATGCACAAGATACTGAGCCATTTATTTGTAGGTGAAAATTTCCATGGACAATCTAGAGAAAGTGGTGAGGGAACGCAACACGGCCTATCATTTGCTGGAAACGGGTGAAACAGGAGAACGACCCCAGAAGAGGGTAAACAACTCCTTTGGCTTGCAGTTTAACTACAAATCCTGCGAGCATGTCTTGCCACCCTTCATGAACCTCAAATGGATCAAATCCCGCAACATTGGCTTCGGCGGCCGGGCTGTGAATAGATTTTTGCTCAAGTACCGCGAGCAGCTTTACAATGCCAAGCGCAAGGCCAAGAAGTATGTTCTGCACAACTAACATAAAATTATACTTAATTATTTAATAATTGTCTCTGTTTTAGCCGCTCTCGCAATGAGGTAATGATGATTCTTCGCCGCAATCCCAACTTTGATTTGGGAGTGCTGCGTCGCAAATTCCCAGATGTGGATATCGACAAACTACGCAGTGCGGATAAGGCCCGAGGGCACTATGTGCCGAAGATTGGCGTCTAACTTTGCAGCATTTTCAGTTATTTAGTCATTAAATCGGAAAAATACGTCAATTAGTTACTTTAATCTTCGTCAAACTTAATTTTAGTTCCCTGGAAGGCGGCAATTTTTGGTTTCCACTTTTGTTTTGCAATCCAAGAGGGATGCATGCCTTCCATGGAGGTGGCAGTAGGAGTATGAGCGAAAGCCGGAGCAGAATGATGCTCGACAGCTGGAAGTTTAATCTCTGCTGCTTGTCCGTCATCGCCAAACTTGATCTTTTTGCCCTTAAAGTGCCCTATGACTGGTTTCTGTTGCTGCTTGGCTATCCAGGATGGATGAAGGTCTTCAGTGGGTTTCTTGTTATTAATCTCTGGCCTCCGCTTCTCTCGGCTGTAACTTGGTCGGTTTTCGTTGCGCGTTCGCTTGGCAGGATGAGGGATTGGCTCCTCATTTTCGCTCTCGTTGTCTTCTGAATGAACTACAGCGCTGGATAAATACGGTTGACCGGATTCTGTGATGAAAAATGGATCTATGACATGTGTTGGACGATCCTTCTCATCGTTGATCTCCTTTTCAATGCTCGCCTCCTTCTCATGTTCTCGCTTGCGTGGCTTTTCTTTGATGTCAATGGGTTTGGGTTTAATTTCGAGCTTCTTCTCCTTTTGCGGTTGCTTCTTTTCCCGCAGCTTTGGCTTCTCCTCTTTCGTCACCGACGCCACTTTAGCATTACGCAGAGGTTTTTCTTGTTTGGGTTTCTGTTTTCGTTCTTCCCGAAGCTTTGACTTCTCCTCTTTCTTCACCGAGGCCACTTTAGGATTACGCAGAGGTTTTTCTTGTTTGGGTTTCTGTTTCTGCTCTTCGGCTGTTTCTACCTCCTCAATCGCTGACTCTGTCGCAGGCAATACATCTGCTTCTGTTTCATCAGTTCCACCTACGGTGCCCACTTTGTTCTTTTCCAGCCATTCTAGTCGATTGCGCGTCTGGGCCTTCTGCTCTTTGATTTCCTTGCGTTGCTTCTTCTTCGTCTCAGTGCGTTCCAGCTTCACGCGTCTCTTGCTCGTTTCCAGAATCTCTTCACGCCACTTGGAATCCTTATCACTGTCCAGGGCCAAAGTCTGGCGAAAGGTGTCAACCAGCGCTTTCATCAGTTTGTTGAGCGCCAGCATGGCCAGAACCACCTCGTCTGGTGTTGACCGGCCATTTGTGAGTACAGCGTTGGGATTTTTGCCATCCTGTAGGAGCAGCTGGCGCATAATGTCCAGACTCTTTAAAGCCTTCAGCTGGGCCACGCATTCGCTGCTTTTGCGCAAGCGTTCCTTGTGTTTCTCATTGTCCGGATGTTTTGCCAGGACATCTTTTACCTTCCTTAGCTTCTGCACAAGCTTGGAAACCGTTTGTGCACGTGCTTGCTGGATGACTTTCTTGTTGGTAATTACCTGCGTATACGTACGGAATAATAATTATAAAACAATACGTATTTTTTCATGTATTTACCAAATTATTGAATTTCAGTTTATCAAGCATGGTGCTCAGTGTGACTGACCCTCAAAATAGACCGTAGGCGGCAACCCTAATGGAGTACTAGATCCATTTTTAGTATTTTACGGTGTCGATAATACAAAAAAAATGTAGATAATATGGTGTAGTAACAATGTACACAAATTTACCTTTTTTCTATGAGCCCATATTTTATTGGAATCCCAAACAAGAGTAGTCTTTAAAGAAAGATAGATTGTACAAAATTGCTTAATTTATCGGATAGAATTGTAGAATCAGTTCTTAATGCTTTCCCTAGATAGTAATCCTAAGCCGAACAGCTGAATCTAAGAATATCACGAAAGGCAGTGCTGTCAGCGCGTACTGCGTACACATTAAGCGGTTGAAAAGATGCCACAGTAAAAGCCATTCCGGCTCTAAGGAGTATCCGATTTGATCCAGATTTGGAAATCTGGCAGCTGTAGCCAGCCTCAATGATCCTGCGTTTTCAGTTTTTTTCGTATCGTTGGTACCGGGTATAACAAATTGTTTTTCATTGGTATATTTACCATGTATTTGGAACATGGAGAGGTATACTACGGTATATTTGTGACGGTCAGGCGGTATATTTTATCGAGAAATCCGCGGTCGCATAGTGCTGAAGAAGAAGAAGGGCTGCAGAAATAAGTTACGAATTTATTGTTTTCTTTTAATGTAATTGCAACTAAACCCAGTTATTAAAAGTCGTTTAATCGCCCGAAGTTGCGTTAAACCGTAAATTGTGACCCCGAAACGTGCCAAGTGAATGCGTTGCACGGTCCCGCGACCCCAAACTCGACAGACGCAAAGAAGAAAAACAAGGAGGAGCTAATAGAGAAGGCAGCAACAAAGAAGGTCTGCATTTGTGCAGCCCCGGCAGGAAAAAATCAGAACAGCAACGATCAAAGCACTGCTCTGCATTTATAAACTGCTATTTAATTAATAAAATTGTGCAATTCCCATCAATATCCAAATCGTGACGATTCCGATGCTCAGACGCATGAAAATTAATATTCATAAAGAACCTGAGGGCTGCAACGCGCTTGAGTCATTGATCTCTTTTATTGTGTCTGTGTGTGCATACTACCTACAGTGGCGGACAGCAGTCTGCGTGCGACCCCCGGTTTTAAATTTCCTGTTTAATTGTATTCCACCTGGAGCGGGCTTGAACGGATTATTTTAATTATAATTATATGTTGGACAGTGTTTGTGTATACATATGTATGTATGTACATATGCATGTATAAATATAGGTGTGATAGGTCAAAACTAAAAATCTCCGCTTTTTTGTTGGTGCAAGCTGCTCGTTTACTTTAATTGAAACGTTTTTAATTTCCAAAGTCAATTACAGCCTATTTTCGCTTTTATGTTATCTGAGAAACAATTTTAATCGGCATCTGGAAGCTAATTTTTCCAAAATGGGGTCGTGCCAAACATTTGTCCGTCACTGTATGCATCTGTGGTAGAATAATATGGAAGCCAAGCGGCGGATTCCATCTTACATTAATTTGTGCCTAATTATGCGTTTAATTTATTTTAATCATTTTTAATTATTAATTTACTTTACTTGCAGCCCAGGAGAGACATCCACACAGCCACACGCATCCTAAGACACGCACCCCCAAAGACTGCAGCTGCGGGTTCTTGTACCAGTGCACCACGTTGATCGCTAGACACAACGGCTAATCAAAAGCGGAATACCAATGACGGAATACAAATTGGTTGTTGTTGGTGCGGGAGGCGTTGGGAAATCGGCGTTGACCATCCAACTTATTCAGAATCATTTTGTTGACGAATACGATCCCACAATCGAGGACTCGTACCGAAAGCAAGTGGTCATTGGTGAGTATTTCAGGGGCATTGCACATGTGATAAACTCTCTGATTGAGAACTCTGTTCTTGCAGATGGAGAAACCTGCCTTTTGGACATCTTGGATACCGCTGGACAGGAGGAGTACTCGGCCATGCGGGATCAGTATATGCGCACGGGCGAGGGTTTCCTTTTGGTCTTTGCGGTAAATAGTGCAAAATCCTTTGAGGACATTGGCACATACCGAGAGCAGATCAAACGGGTTAAGGATGCCGAGGAGGTGCCAATGGTGCTGGTAGGCAATAAGTGCGACTTGACCACGTGGAACGTTAAAAACGAGCAGGCAAGAGAGGTAAGTCGTAGTCAGCCGGAGTAGTTTTTAACTTATTAGTTCATTTTTTAATAATCCTCTTTACTTTTTGACTTTGAAGGTGGCCAAACAATACGGCATTCCATACATTGAGACATCGGCCAAGACGCGCATGGGCGTTGATGATGCATTTTACACACTGGTGCGCGAGATCCGAAAGGACAAGGACAACAAGGGGAGAAGGGGACGTAAACTTAATAAGCCGAATCGTAGATTTAAATGTAAAATGCTCTAAACGAGCTCGCAGTGGTTTTATTAACTTTTTATTTTGTTCAATGTCGCCTGTTGTCTGTCTGTCTGTCTGTCTGTATGTATTCATTGTTGTCTTTGTGGGGCAATCGTGTCAATGGATGGCGGATAGTGGATGGCAGGATTGTGGATCCCCCGTGAATGCACCCTGAATGAAAGAACACACATCCAAACACACACACACATGAAGAGCGAAAACACACACATCTGTATGGGAGCGCGTTAGTCGGTGCAATTGAAGAGATGAAGAGAAGAATTGTAATTAATTTAAGTAACTAGAGTTTTATGTACGTCAAAATGATTTTGTGAATGTGTGTGTTTTGTGTCGTTTGAAAGGTTGCGTGGCGCCCTTTTAAGAGTATTAACAATAACGAAAATGAAAACGAAGGAAAGCAAAACGAAATGAAATGAATATGTACCTCTCTACATATAACTATGAATACTGTTGTAACTGCCTTGGTTCAGCTGCTTTAACCATTTGTTTTCAATCAAAACCACCACCACCATCAACCACTAAACTGGAGTCCTCAGTGTCGTTTGAATTTTACCAGAGACGGAGAATCTGATCTGTTCTAAATCCCGGTATATGTACCACAATGCATGTATGCAAGACTAGTTCTAATTACTCGTAATTCCTTGAGCTCTGTTGTCAATGGTTTTGTTTTAATGATTTTAGCGTAGCCCGTCTTCTAATTCAAGTTTTCTCACACATACGCACGAGCAGAATTCCATTAGTATTTTTCACTAGTAAAGAAAAAAACATGAAAAACAAACGGTACAGCGATTTTCGCACAAACGAGCAGGTTTGCTTGTCTTTGCCCAAACTAAATAAATGTATGTTCATTAAACACAATCAATTGTTGTGGTGCTATGTCGCAAACATTTTATTTGTATGGTATGAGTTGTTCTTGGAAAGCCTTTCTTTCTACCTACCTTATTGACAGATCAATAGAAGAAAAAAACAAGCAGCCAATTAAATTTACATTATATAGTTTGCTTTAAGCTTTTTATACATACATTTAATATTTAATTTTTTTGTATTAATTTTTGCCATACAAAAAGGAACTAAATAAAACGATTGTGTGTACTATTTAAACTGAAACCCCGTTTTTGCTAGTGTCTCGTAAACATTGAAATAAATTTATATGAAATACTGGTATCCGGCATATATCGAGAAAATAGTGTAGAAATGGGAAATTGAAAAGATCGAAAATGAATAGTACATACACATGTACATCGAATGGATCCTATAGATGCTATAATAAACAATTGATTAATCCAAATCGCGGTAATATGGTTCCCGATCAGCAAATTGGGGTACTCAAATACAATAACATACATATACATACAGATGTATGTATATATTTTTTCTCGGTATATTTACGGTATACCTTATTTAATAAACAATTCAATTAAAGTAAGACTTAGCATTGTGGAGAGAAGAAAAATATATCTTAAGTGTTAAGAGTCCCAGCTAGCTCGTAATATCAAACAGAACGTTAAAACCGCAGTATAGGAGGTTCATTGGTATATTTACGGTATATTTGGAAAATTATAAGGCACATTTAAATCAGTTCCGGAGGGTCACGCGGTATATTCTATCGATAAAACCCATGGTCACACTGAACAAACAAGCCGTGCAAAAATAGAAGTGTGCGTTTTATTGATTATTTTTTGGCCTCGATATAGCCAAATACTTGCTTTAATTACTAGAGCAATCGAAGAGAAACGTTTCGTCCGAGTTCCTCCAACAAAATAATCAGATAGGTAAATTATATAAACAATATTTTCCATAAAAAATCCCCTGGAGTCGGTCGCCATTTTGTTTTTCCCGACGCTGCTGCCGAAAAATGGTTCTGTACATGACGAAGATATAAATGGTTTGTTAAATTTCCAGTCCCACAGCCATGAACATGGATGCGAGCAATGCAGTGGAGAATCGGGAAAAGGAACGTGATCGTCGCGGGCGTGGCGCACGAGGATCTCGCTTCTCTGATGCCGATGGAAATGGAAATGCCGGTGGAGGCGGTAATATTGGCGGAGGGGGTGGCGGCGGTGGCGGTGTCCGAGACAGAAGCCGGGAACGACGCAATTGCCGAGTATACATCTCCAACATTCCCTACGACTATCGGTGGCAGGACCTGAAAGATCTGTTCCGACGAATTGTCGGCTCAATTGAGTATGTGCAGCTGTTCCACGACGAGAGCGGCAAGGCACGCGGCTGCGGAATTGTCGAGTTCAAAGACCCCGAGAATGTGCAAAAAGCCATGGAAAAGATGAATCGATATGAGGTCAACGGCCGTGAGTTAGTCGTCAAGGAGGATCACGGCGAGCAGCGTGATCAATACGGAAGGATTGTCCGTGATGGTGCCGGCGGTGGCGGAAATGTCGGTGGCGGGGGTGGAGGCAATGGCAACAACGGCGGTGGCGGTGGAGGAGGCGGCAGTGGTCGTGACCACATGGACGACCGGGACCGCGGCGGCTTCTCCAGACGCGACGATGACAGATTGTGAGTACTTTATGTGTTCGTCTATCTCTATTGTTTTTCTCGATGTTCTAAGCAGGAAAGCAAGGTTCGTAGCACGCAAAAAGTATTGAATCCTTACACACTTCTCAATCGGCAGTCGTTTCTATGAAGGCAAATCAATCGAATCGAATCGTACCAATCTGCAGAAGCGATTTTTCTATCCACCTACGTGTACGAGTACGAGTACTTAAAGGATACTTCCCATACTTGTCGAGCGTAGGAAGAACTCTTATCATTTATTTATCTGCCATACAATTGATAACCTGTACACTAGGATCTTTAAAATACCAATTACTCTTAAAATATCTGCAACGAATTGAAAAACTGTTCATTAAAAGGATTATGCGGATTTATTTGTCGAGCGTAGGTTGTAGGATATTTTACTGAAACACTCACTGCAAGTATTTCCATTTCCCATGTTCAGCTTAGGCTATATACCATTGAAAGGATTCTAAACTGGAAAACGTATGCCATAGGATTCCATTAACAGTTTTGCTTTAAAGGACTTTCATATCTGTCGAGAGTAGGCTGGTAGATCTTTTATCTTTCATGATTGCAGCAGTTCAACCGCATTGTGGATCAAGTCGTATTTGTTATTCGAAGAGAGGATTTATTTTTCAATTTCTATTCGAATTAGGAGTCGGATGACGGTTACTTGAGACTTTGATTGAGTAGAGAGTAAAGATAGTCTTGCGTTCTTGCGCAAAGGGAAGTTAAGTTTCCAATAGAAGAGCTCTTACGACCAGCGAAATAATCAGTTGAGATCTCTAGTTGATTTTGTATTTGTTATTTATTGTATGGGCTGTGATGTAGTATAGCTTTTTGATCGGTGTTTAAGATACAAAGAAAGTTACATACTTACATGAAAAGTCTCGTTTGTTCGTATTGTCAGTAGGCTGTTCGACATGTAAATATTTTGTTAGGTAGTGTGGCATGAAGGAGAAAGGACTTTAAAAATAAATACACATTTACGGAGTCGTCGGATTCTTCTGCTTACAACAACAGTCCATAATTATTTGTCATAGTTTCCAACGGTGCTTAAGAATTGTGTGTGATGCGGTGCGATGTTAGATTAAATAATATGGGAAGGAAGGAAGGAAGGTAACAAACAATTTTTAGACGTCTGCAATCGTGCCAGCTTTCTTGGCATCTCTCTCTCATTCTGTCGTAGCTGAAGCTTATTCTTGCTATCCTTTTGTTATTTTTCTCTCTGGATCTTTGGCTTCTTTTTCTAGATCTGGGCGTAATAATTTTAACATGATGTCAAATGATTATAATAATTCGTCGAATTACAATTTGTATGGGCTTTCTGCTTCGTTTTTGGAGAGTCTGGGCATAAGTGGACCTTTGCATAATAAGGTTTTTGTTGCTAATGTGAGTATATAGTAATTTTAATTTCCAATAATTCCAATATGTATTCTGTAATCGACTGTACGCTAACCGAACCCGAAACACAAAACATGTGAGGAATGTGCTTGGCTGTGCTGTGCTGTGCATATGGAACTTTCTTTCTCGTCTGTTTCGTATTTATAACCCACCCATTTGTAGGCCTAATTTTGTGGGGCTTTGTTTATTTTTCGTGCTCCTCGTACTGCTGCTTAAAAACAATCAAGAAAAGCTGTAGACCTGCAACCATTAGATTCATTTAATCTTGATCACGAGCATCCACTGATGGAGATTTGGAATTGGTTTACCCGCCAAACAGCCGTCGTTCTTGGTCATGTTTGTGAATAGATTATTGGATACAACTGTGAACGATGTCTAATAATATAAGGATCTTCATTCGTATTTTGGTGTATTTAAAAAAAAGAGAGTAATTTGTGATTCTCTTTACCCTTCAAAATTTCCTTCTTTCCAAATCCACATTTAAAGATATTTTTTATAATTACTGGGCTCTTTGGCACAACCTCTGTCCTCTGTCCATGTTGTATACACCGAGAGGTAAAGGTGTTTCCCTCGCGTTTCCTATTCCGTCATGTTGTTCCTCAAATGGGTTATAAATATGAAGCAGTTGCGGTTCGTAGGGCAGTGCAAACGTCGACTTCTTCGTCTTGGGCTATCAACTAAGTTGTTTCTAGTCAACTGAAACAAAGGCTGGAATGATTCCATGTGGGCCTGCTCCTGCTCATGCTCCTGATATTGTTATCTTTTCACAGCAAGGCTTCTGGTCTGCAAGGTCTGCTTTTGATATAATTTCAGGGGCGCACAGAACGTACATTTACATGGAGATTGCACTTGACTAATTAATTTTAAACACACTCTCTTCAGCTGGACTACAAGGTGGATAACAAGAAGCTCAAGCAGGTGTTCAAGCTGGCCGGCAAAGTGCAGGCCGTGGATCTATCACTGGACAAGGAGGGTAACAGTCGCGGCTTTGCTGTGATTGAATACGATCATCCCGTGGAGGCAGTGCAGGCCATTTCCATGCTGGATCGACAGATGCTCTTCGACAGGCGCATGACCGTGCGCCTTGATCGTATTCCGGACAAGGGTGAGGGCGTTAAACTGCCCGAGGGACTTGGCGGTGTCGGTATTGGCCTAGGACCCAACGGTGAGCCATTGAAGGACGTTGCCCACAACCTGCCAAATGGCGGAAACCTAGGTCAGGGCCAGCTGCTGGGTAATGTTCAGCAAGGTGGACAGCTGGGTTCAGTGGCTGCAGGCCAGGGAGGCGGCGGCGTAAGCAATGCCAGCAATCTTCTGGGTAGCCTGACTGGCGTGATGTTCGGGAACAATGCTTCATCCATCCAACCATCTCCGGTCGCTCCAGTGCAAAAGCCCAATCTGGGCAACAATTCGGGCTCTGGCGGACTGAACTTGAACAATCTGAACCCCAGCCTTCTGGCAGCTGTGGTCGGCAATCTGGGAAACCAAGGAGGCAGCCTATCCAATCCTCTGCTCACTTCATCTCTCAACAATTTGGGGCTCAGCCTGGGCAACTCGGGCGGCAATGATGATCCCATTTCTTCCGGCAATGTGGGTTTGTCCAATAACTACAGCAGCGGTGGCAGTGGAGGAGGCAATAACTACAGCTCCGGCGGCAACAATAACTACAGTGGCGGCGGAGTGTCCGGCGGCAACGTTGGATATAATGCCTACAGCAGCTCTGTGGGTGTTGGGGGTGGCAATGGAGGAGGCGGCCTGGGCAACCAGCAGGACGGCAACGACTACAATACTGGCAACAATCTAGACATTTTCGGGGGCGGTAGCAATGTGGGAAATGCCAATTCTGGCGCAGGCAACGCCGGTGCTGGCTCTCGCAAATCGGACACGATCATCATCAAGAATGTGCCCATGAGCTGTACCTGGCAGACGCTGCGCGACAAGTTCCGTGAGATTGGAGATGTCAAGTTTGCCGAGATCCGCGGCAATGATGTGGGTGTGGTGCGATTCTTCAAAGAGCGCGATGCCGAGCTGGCCATAGGTAAGTCTCCTCTCACTCACAAGGATTATCGATCGAAATCGGCAAATGAACTAATTGTGGATTCTTGCAGCGCTCATGGACGGCTCTCGTCTGGATGGTCGCAACATTAAAGTAACATACTTTTAAGTTAGCCTTTTAAGTTTAAATCGTATTTACTCTGTAGTGGTTAAGCGAAAATAACTCGACAATGAACCCATCCGACGGCCACCGCATTGTTTGATGACCAATGAACGGATTTTCTTTTATTCCACAAGCAATACAGCCATACAGCCACGAAACGAAACGGAACGGCATAGACCACTGGATCTGGGAGGAGATCTGAGATGTATCTGAGGCACAGACACAGCAGACAGAAAAGTTTATCCCATACATTTTTTTACTCGTATAACTTTTATATATATATAAATTCACATTATTATGTACTCTAATATTAAAATAACTGACGTTCCAAAACCACAAACCACAAATCCGAGGACGCAATTCTATTGTTATGTCTAAGCGATTTAATTACAGCCAATAAAACAATGCAAAGTCCCATTGTTAAACATTGCTCACAATTTACGTTAGCTATTTGTGGAGTACAAAATGTTAGTTGAAATGTTTTATTTAAACTCGAGGATAAATAATTTGTATGCACAAGTACCATCACCTTAATCAACATCACAATAATCATGCGCACATATGTATGTATGCATGTCCCTCCGTCTTTAAGGACTAAAATCAATAGAACAGGAATTTAAATCAAAGATTCTTGTGACACCTTCCGTCTGCAATTCGAGAATATGTTTAGGACTAACGATCCCGTGTCTACCAACTGCTCGTGAATCAAAGAATACATTTCCAGACATGGCTCGGTCTCTCTCAATGAACCTTTAAGGGAAGTTTACTCGTTTACATGCCACTGCCAACCCCGAAATCGACAAAGTCCTTCTACCCTACCGTTTATAGATACTCAGAAACAGGAGGTGATTTGCTCAACGACTATGGCATTCTTGATCATGGCCTCTGCATACGTCTTAAACTCTGATGGTCAAATAAATGTGGTAACAACAAGAATTTTAAGCATGCGAAAGAGGTACAATGTTGTGGAATAGTAATGTTGAAATGTTTTTCTTTTATTTATAATGGTTGCTTAATGTCTACAAGCATGGGTGAAGTAAACGTTGAAACTATAGAACTGTCTATGGGGGCCATGTCCATGAGGATTGCGGCGCTTGGTTGTGCAATGGGAAAGGTGGACGACGTTCGTGCATTTACATCGGATATCCCTACTTCGTGGCAGCGGCTGCCGGCGCAGTCTTAAACCGTTCCAAGCGTGCGCGGGCCTTCTCAGAGTAAATGGCTTTCGACTCTGGCGTAGCTGGAGCGGTAGCTGGTGTCGAAGAAGCTTCTGCTGCTACGCCAAAGCGCTCCTTCCGCTTTAGCAGACGTTCATCGGTCAGAGTTTTTGTGGTCTTCTCGGGAACCACACAGCCAAAGCGTTCGGCACGACGCTTAAGGGCTTCCTTTTGCTTTTCATCCGTCTCCTTGTTCCCTTTATTAGCCACAATGGATGCGCTCGAGGACTTGTTAATTGCAGTAGCAATAGACGCTGTTGCAAGGGTGGGGGTGATGCCGAATTTCTTGGCCCTCAGGTTCAAACGTTCTTCTGCAGTTAGTTCGGTTAGTTTCTTGTCAGCGGACTTTTCGCCTTCCTTGCTTCCTCCAATTACAATAGGTATGCGTTTGGTTTTGGCTGGTGTGTCCTCTTGCGTATCCTTACTAGCTGTCGGAGCCCCGTTCTCTTTCGATGCAATGGTGGACGTCGCTGTACTGCCTCCCGTTGTCGAGGTCAGCTGAGAGTTATTTCTTTTCAGCACAATTTTCTTGGCAGGCAAGGCTGCAGCTGCACTCGTTCCGTCTTTGATGTCGCTGTGCTCATCCAACAGCAAATCGGGAACTATTGCAGCTATGGGCGTGCTCACCGGGCTCTTGAGTAGTTCATCGTCATCGTGCTCGCCCAGCAATTTGTCTTCATCTTCGTCGGCCAGGGAAACATCATCATCGTCTATGGCGTCTGCTATGGCGCTGTCGTCAAGCGATATATCACCCTCCAGAAGGGCCGCCTGCAAGCGGTCCTGCAATTCATTTTTGTTTCCATTCACTGCCAGCCCACGCAGCTTTAGCTCGCGCTTTAAATCAGCCACCTTTGGGACGCAAGTAAATAGTTTAATTTTGCATTCTTGAGTTGATTAACTTACCTTCATTTTGGTAACGTCACTTTCCGGCATTTTTTCCTGGTTTTTTGTTTTGTTTTAATTTTTTACAAGAATGTGCTATTGACAAATAGTATACAGCAGTGTGGCCGTGAAGTATCAAGAAAATATACCGCACGGCTAATACCAAAATATATTTTCTGAGTTTCAAAACATAGGGTTTCAACATAAGAGAATTGCATAACCAATCGTGCTGTTAGGGCCAACAATTTTCCGACTACTAATTCGAGACCAGCATCTAATTCCGGATCGTTTGATTGCAAAATCTCAACTTTGTCGTAAAGAAGTAGATAAAGTCGGTTTTTTAGACTGACGCTTCCACTCGCCAGTGGATGTAGTTCATATGTAGCAAATGTGTAGTTCCCGTGTAGTTACACCGTAATAACAAATACCTTTTTTCACCAAAGCATATTACTCGATTTTGATGTTCGGTTTTATAAAACTGACTAGCTAAGACCCTTAACACTAAACATATACTTTTATGCCTTTGATTAATCAATTTTCTAGAGGATTAGTTACTTTTAATAACTTATTTTCATTGAATTGCTTATAAAAAAAGACCAACTCTGAATACGAGCAGTAAGTGTGTGGCTAATTGTTTGGTTAAGTGGTTTCAGCTTTGGGTATGGACCCTTTACAGCCTATTACATTTCGTGCTTGATGTTTTAAATAATGCTTCGAAGACTAATTTATGTTGACTTTTCTCAGATTGATATAAGTATTCATTTCGAATAGTTTCATGCACACATAAACATGCGATTGTATGCAGATATGCATGTATGCATTTTTTCATGTATGCCATAGCAGTCAGTTTAAATAGTGCCATAGCAGCCAGCTGTACTAGTTGCATAGTTTAGACACCAGTTTGATAATAAATAAACAAAAGTATCAACAATGTTCTTAGATGCTCGCATCAGCCACCCAGAACTGAAAGGCTTTATTTTAAAACATTCGTATAAGTTTGGATTGTGGATTGTTATTGGATCTCATAATATTTGTTTTTGTCACTTCAGCCTCGGTCGCCCTCACCCTCATGAATTCGCCGATGCGGACGCAGACGGACCCCGTAGATAAGATATAATATACGAGCGCCGTTCAGAAATAGCACCCGTGCACCCTACACCCCACCCATGGCATACCCCGACCGGAAACGGGAAATGGAAACGCAATGCAATATTATCTTTTGTCGCCTGATTCTGCCGCTATTCTTAATCCCTGTCCCTTCAGCGAATCGGATTCGTTGTGTCTGGCGCTGCAGACTCTGCCTCATGGCCTTGAAGAGCAGTGCAGTTTTCTCGATTTCTCGATTTCTCGATTATGTTGAATTGTTCTCCAAGGGCTGCCTGCCAGTGGCTGCCTGCACCTGCTGTCTCCCCTAGTAACACCGGTCTCTTGCTCTCTCCATCCCCACTCTCACTGTGTTTCTTCATTGCGAGTGCACACATGGTGCTCAGATGCTGGCGTAAGTACATAAGTTCGAGTGGCTGTCCCTAATTGGCACTGCTGCACATTCCATGTTTATTAATAATTTTCCAGAACTTCTCTTTGCTCTGACCGCCAGGCTTGGAGGTCGCAGCCTTTGTCACTTAACCCTGTGTCGCCTCTAAAGAGTGGCACGGTCAGTGCATTGGTAGTTTTAATTAATGTAATGCTCCCCGTCACCGTGTTTCCTAATTGAACTCATTTGCCGCTGTTCCACATAATAAACGCCACTATTTTGGACAAGCCAAGCCAAGTATGGGGTTCTTTGCTTTAATTACAGCTACAACCACCCGCACCACCCCGTCGGCACACACGCACTGGCCGAAAAATGTCGTTGATTAATGGCTTATGACAGATATTTGAGTTTGGGCCTGGACAGAGTATTACGCAAGCGGATTTGGAATGTAAATATGCATTACTCGTATGAAAAAAGCAGTTGAACCCCCGTATTATGCTTTGCAAATTCCAGTTTTAATCTCCTTTGCTTACTGCCGATCCTTATTGAGGCTAAACAGCATTATTGCAAATTAACTCAACTCCGTTCTGGGTGTAAACAATGACTAATTGATAAGTGTAATCGGATGATAAACTCTTTTTGCGAGTACCACTTTTCTCTCAGCACTTCTTGGAGGAACGACTCTTATCGCATTCTGTTGCTCGCTCCCGCTCCGGCCAGCTGATAAAAACTCAAAAGCCCCGAGAGAGAGCCGTGCCAGTGTAGCAACTGGTTCTCTACTCGTGGCGTCGTATCCGTCAGATACAAAAACTGCTGCTCAGATGCCTAACGACTGCACTAGTGATCGGTTGTGTTGTGGTTTTTGGTTTTTCGCTGTACATTTGTTGTTTCGCCCTCGTTCGCGCCGCTGTTTTTACGCCTAATCTGCACCTCCTCCGCCCGTTGACTGCGATCAGTGCGGACGTCATCGCCAGACGTGTCGCTCGATTGATTATTGCAAAAAGAAAAGCTTCGAGTACGTTGTATCTATAAGTACGTGTCTGTGAAAAGTTATACGCATGTGAAATCAAGTTCACTTCATGATGCAGCTTGTCCAAAAAACAAAGTTTACATCATACGATATTATGTACATATTGTGCATAATGTATATTCGAAATTAACAGCCTTCGACCTTGCGTGCTTGTGTGTGCTGTTCTGTGCTGTGCTCTCTACTTTTTTGTGGCTATAATAACCACAATTGGATTTTGTGTAAACATTGTTAGCATGGATCAGTGGAATCTAATTAGTGGATGTTTTTACGTGGAAAGCAGCTTAGGAAGACAAACTCCTCCAAAATACACTGCCAGCGCCCGCGAGGGCTTCGTGATCGTTTCTTTATCACCTGAGTCACTTTGTATGGCGATCACGTCACAGCCAGCCCCCCCACATCCCCGTCTCTGTCTGGCCTGGAGCATTCCAGAGCCATGTAGCTCTCTGCTGCTGCTGCCTCTCTCTCTCTCTCTCTCTCTCATCTCCGCTCTCCACGGCCTGTGTGCTCTGTTTGGCTTTTATGGGTCCGTTACCATTTTTAGTTAACAAACAAATATATGGTTACACAGCCATTTAAAGGCCATCGCAGGAAACAAAATACGTGCCTCCACACCCCCTACAGCTAAAGGCTCAACACAACACCCACCCAACGCCCATCCACAGGCCCCGCAGACACATCAAATCAGTAATCAATTTATTCCGACCTATGGCACAATAAATACTTCGTATTAACCTCAATTAATTTAGCTAATTGAGAGCGCGTGCCCTCGCAATCTGCCATTTGATTCTGTTCGCGTCGTCTATGGTGCTCGCTTTTGACCAGGTAACGGGTGCCAACGGTGCTAACGGTAACCATAGCCGTATTGCTAGTTATCGCCGTTGCTCTTTCAAGTCCCATTCCCCATACATACATGTGCACATCATATGGATTGTATATAGTATATGAACATCTAGTATCTTATCTAATCAGTTTATTAAATACGCAAACCCAAGCGAGAAACCATAAAAGAACCCACCCACACGCATACAGGCAGGCACACACACACACAATTCTTCATTTATTTTTGCGAACACAGAGGAAGAGCCACAAATTGTATGCACATGTAGAGGTAGAGGTAGAGGTAGAGATTGGCTGGATAGCTTTTAGAGCACCAATAAAATCTAGTTTGGAAATTAAGATTATGTTTCGCTTAGTAAGAGCACTTCAGGCTTTCTCCTGGATTGCATTGGCTTCTGGCTGGTAATGGTTCTAAACAGAAAAGCTCTTCAAAATGATGACTGCTTTTGTTCTTCATTCAACCAAGATAGATAAGCTAAAATTAGGAAAAGCTTGAGTGAGTAATCCCGGTTCAGTGCAGTAAAATAACTCAACAATTCATAATCCAAAGAGGAATGGAATGTGGACTTGTGTGTAATATATTGACTAAGCGACAAACCAGCAGCTGGAAATGTGTTTATTTATGGATGATTTTATACACACATAAGTATATGGGAAAGTGTAACGAAAGTCTAGCAGCTGAATGATGCACTGCGCCCATTTATGTACTTCATACTCATATGGCGCTGATAAGTCGCAGTCCACAAAGGACTGAAGTGAACCGAGCTGAACTTGCACATGAGTCCGTTCTATAGTGGACATTAAGTGTCGTTTAAGTCAAATAAAAGCTTCAAGATCTTGTGCAATGTCAGTGGGCAGAGCAAGACTGCAGCCGGAGTGTGAAATGTGGCAAGTGTTCCCAGAACACTCCATGAACAACAAATACGTAACTTGATATGTAAAGTTTACAAGAGGCCAACCCCGGCTGCAACAACAAGCCAGAACAGAACAGAACAGAACAGATAACAAAGCGATGAAGAATATAATGTACGAGTATGTATGTGCTATACAAGTGACATCCACTTCATAATGTATACAAGTGTATTACAAAAAGAGCTCAATTATGTTTAAATAATTTATTATGAGTATTAATTACAATGCAAGTTGCTCTGGTGAAACGACGAAAGCAGAGCCTCTGCCTCTCAGCTTGATAAACAGTTTCCGTTTATTTTCGGCTCCATACTAAGTATGGGAAATATTGTGCTCGACTTTGTATTATTGAATCATTTTCACTTTCCCTTGGTTTAACTCGCACCTGTTTCCAAAAAAACATTGGAAATGTTCCACTCATTCAGAAGTTTTCTTCCAGGTGTATTGCTTAATCAGCTGGTTGTATAAATAGCAAACAAAAAAAGTATCTACGAGTGTGTGTGGACTTAATTATTTGCACTCTCTTGTAGTCACTAAAACAGCTTCCCAATGCTGTGCTGTTTGTTTATAATAATTTAAAACGCGTCCAAAACACACAAAGACCAAAACCAATGGCCAGTTTGCTGTTTATTTAGTTTCGCTCCTGCTCTCAGCCACAAGTTTGGTTTTGTTATTTTTGTTATTTTCGGTGTTGCTGCTACCTAATGGCCAATTGTTCAGTCGCAGTTTGTTTAGAATTTGCTTCTATTTGTGGATCTCTGTTGCCATTTTTCAGGCACGAACTCATCCGATTTACGCTTGGTAACGTCATTCAATCAAAGCTAAGAACTATGTGCATGTTTCATCAAATCCAAAATATATCTAAGACTGATCTTTGCAACAAATGAAGACCCTCCTCTCCATCAATGATTAGACTCAATTGTGTGGACCCCGAGCATCAAAGTGCTCCCAGTCAAAGTTCAGACTGTGTAGATCGCGTGCCAATAAAGCACTTTATTTTTCTGAGCTAGAGTGTACATCCCATTTAACCCCAAGTTTGTGATGGGTTCACAAAATGGGTTCATATAAAAAAATGTGTAACTTAGTTGGCCTATCTTTTGCCTGGCACTAATCAGGTGCACTCCCTTTTTACTTTCACCCTATATTATGAGGTTTGTGTATTTTAGCTGCCTCTTCTCCAAGTTATTGGTTCGAATGGACGAAAGTTCAAATGAAATCATTCGGGTCGAACGGTAATATGTTGATGAATGTCACAACTCAACCGGTTCTGTTGTTTTCCTTTCGATGTATCAGCTGGGCTGCAGCAGACCTGCTGCTTTTTTCATGTGTGGGCTGGCTGGGCATCCAACCTTTTCGTGGGATGATGAGTCACTGCAATCTGAGGAACGGCCCGTGTGGTCTAGGCCTTCTATTAGAAGCTCCACATTGAATGTGTGTAATTAAACGCGGTTTGCATTGTCCGAGATGCCATCGAGTGTCACTGAGACATGAGTCATATGCCCACAAGATAAATAATTCCCGGAATTGCGATGAGTTTTCTGCGTACCAAAGAGTTCAAGATTCCCCAAGCCCAGCCCCTGGCAGCCTGTAAATTGGCTGGGCCAAAAGTCTTTTGATTTCGGTTTTATTTTAGACACTGAATATCTGTCTGTGTTTTGTTTTGGAAGCTGGTAGGGAAATCTAGTTTATGTTTTGGGTCAACTGGAAACGGAAAAAACCAGTTTTAATTAAAAAGAAAAATGTATGAAACGAATGTTGGAGGGGTTTGCTTGTTGCTGGTTTTTGTGTGGCTGGACAGATGGTGAAAGTCTATTAGTATTAGCTGAGCTTTTATTTAATTGTTATATAAGCCCGAACCACCATACAAATGAATTTATTTCCATGAGTATGGTATATCACCATTCGCAGAATCAATTGCTGCTGATGGAATCTAGACCAGACCCCGATTGGCGTCGTAAAAGCTCAAATTGCTGTCCCGTACCCACCGCCCTGGCCTTCGCCACAGTTTTTGTGTGTGTGTTGTCGTTGTGTGGCCTTTTTTTTAGCTGTGCTGTCGATTAGATTAGAATACTTTTGAAGTTCAAGTGTCTATGAATGGCTGAGGGACGTAACGTACCGAGAACTCTGCTACCATCGGTTTTAGTAATGAAAAGAGTTGAAGGGCTGGGGCTGGAGATTTCCGGTTGCCACAGCCGCAGGATGAGAGTAGCACGCGGGTGTGGGTGTGTCAAGATAAACAAGCAGAATCAACATCTGCCACCAAATGGTGCAATATCGCAGACAGAACTGTCAAGCAAGCAAACCAGCAACCAGAAATCCGTCTGACGCCTTTTTTTTTGCTTTCCTTGCAGTTTCTCAACAGAGACTTAATCCGGAATGACGTCGACGATGTCGAAGAGTCCGCGCCCTCTGAAAATCACAATCGTGGGCGATGGCATGGTTGGTAAAACCTGCATGCTGATAACCTACACACAAAACGAATTTCCCGAAGAGTACATACCGACAGTGTTCGACAATCATGCCTGCAACATCGCTGTGGATGATCGGGAGTACAACCTAACGCTCTGGGACACGGCTGGGCAGGAGGACTACGAAAGACTTCGACCATTGAGCTATCCAAATGTGAGTGTTCATCGATGTTATGCAATTAAGCGGGAACTAATCAATTTCGTTACACAGACGAACTGCTTCCTGTTGTGCTATTCGATCAGCAGTCGCACCTCTTTCGAGAACATCAAGAGCAAGTGGTGGCCAGAGATTCGTCACTTCTCAAACAACGTGCCAGTGGTGCTGGTGGGCACTAAGCTGGACTTGCGCATACCCAACTCCGAGAAGTTTGTCACCACACAGGAGGGTAAGAGATTGCGCAAGGAGATTCACGCATCCAATCTGGTCGAGTGCTCTGCCAAAAAGAAACAGAACTTGCAGCAGGTGTTCGAGGAGGCTGTCCGCGCCGTCGACAAGAAGCCAAAATCTTCACCCAAGCCATCCTGCACATTACTGTGAACTACATACATATACGTATATGTACATAAGTGTATGCCTAATGTTTAATATTGTTATTATACGTAATGTATTATGTAACTCATTTGTCTGACTCCTTGTGCTTTGTTTTCCAAACTGTGTGTAGAAAATGTACCGTTAAGTTCTTCATATTATTTAAGTGCTGTTTGTGTCTAAACAATCAATTTTCCGTGCGACCAAAGTGCATTTCTGTGTAAGAAAAAATATAAAATCGAACCAACAAAAATATATATACTATATAATATAAATAATTGAATTTAAATGCATATGAGTTGCGGACCAAATCGTGTTATTGTACATATTCAATAAAAACCTAGTCATTAAATCCAGCTATTGAGTTGAAGTTTTTTAAAAATCCCGCTGTATCAGCAACTACATTTATCGAATTCGATAATTTTCTGAACGAGCAGCGTTGCCACTAGTTCTCTGGACAAAGAGAGAGGAGAGAGTATCTTACTCTCTCTGCTGACCTAATCCTCTCTCCGCTGACCTAATCCTCTCTTTGGCATGTGGCCGCAAGGTATGGCAAGCAGGTAAAAAAGGATGAACTTTTCAAAGCTCCCACCTTTTTCGCACCTGTTGAAAGATCCCTAATAGTGCATGGCAGGAGAGAATTACCCTGACCGTTTAGACACAGGAGAGGATTTCGCTGGAAAATTTCCATCACGGTGGATGAAAACCTTAGTTTTTGGTAAAAATTTAGCACCATGAAAGCTATGTTAAGGGAATTTGAAAGCTCTTTTCCTTTGCGAAGGGAGTTTTAACAACTAATGAGAACAACTAAATATATATAATAAAATATATTCATTTATGACCATAGAAAATGTATATTTTTTAGTATTAACTTTTTCATTTATTTTTTAATTAAGAATTAACTTCTTTGTATGGAGTATGGAAGAGTATTGAATATAAATTAAATACCAATACTGGAGAGGAAGGAAAGATGAAATGGTGGGAAGAATCTGTCAGAGTCCCAGTTCGGGTGTCTCAGGACAAATATTAAACATTGTTTTTGAACGGATTCAACAAGAATGTGTTGCTCCTTGTATGGAGGACTTCACCCCCAAGATCAATACTCCAATATCGGGCGGATATATCGGAGTTTAGCCCCAATTATGTGGTAGAAGATAAAAGAACTGCACCGCAAACCATTCCAAGCTTATTCCAAGGTAATATCAAATATCACATAACAACCGAGGAAAATATTTTAAGATTCACTGCTTTAAAGGTAGGGTTGTCAAACTTTTAAAAAATATCATATCAGTGATATATTTTGCTTGGAAAAAATATCAATTCAATTCCATAAAAATCGGAAATAAATAGCTGACATGAAGAAAACGGAGCCCGCTCGTATGTTTTTAACATCTTTAATCCTTATTCCACTTTTCTGTGTTTTTAATATGACTTATTCAACTATTCTTCGCTTTACATACATAATTATTTTGAGTCCGTGTTTATGGACGAAAACCCTCCAGATCATATTTATATTTCGCACATCCACACCTCATAAAAACCACCACTGCTGCATAAATTTCACTTTCCTATTTTTCTACAAAACTCTGAGAAAAAAATACATACAGTCATACAGTCAACACACTAACACACACATGCGGTGTCCGTATCGAGAAAAGTCGAGAAAACCCCAGTTTCGTGAGCTAAACGAGTAGGGACGTGTGAGATTTATATACTCTTGTTTCAGTGTGATATCACAGCAATCTTGGAGCCAAATTCGGTGACTCTAGCTCTTATAGTCTCTGAGCCAGACTGCCAGACATGGACATATCCACTCGGCTATTGATGCTGATCAATACTTCTAACAACAGATTATATATTCTTTATGGGGTCGGAAACATTTCCTTCTGTGCGTTACATACATCCACTTTTGTGAAAAAATACAATATACCCTGTATATTTATTTAGATCCTGTGGTTAGTTACCAAATTTGAAATATCAAAAACATAACATATTGATATTTTGGGAAAAAAAATCACGATATAAATATATTTTTATTTTAAAAATATCGATATATTAATATTTTGATATATATTTGATTTTTTTATTTTAAAAATATCGGTTTATTGATATTTTGATATATATTTGACAACCCTAAAACGGTCACACTACTAAAATCCAGATGATGTGGAATAAATAATTTTAAATTTTAAATGTAAGCAAATGAAATGGACATAACCCAGCACTTTAAGGCGAGTGTCATGACGGTGCGCCTGCAGCGAAAGACTGAGCTGGCTTCGTCCGGACGAGGCAAGGCCACAGCACGAGCTGCAGTGGCAGGGCCATCGAAAGCTACAGGACCCCGAGATGACTTTGCGATTGAGGCCAAGAAGGTGTGCAACAAGATCACAGATCTGCGCAATCTACTCATAGAGAATCGCACAGCCTATATGAAGATTGGGCAGCACCTGAAGAGTGCGGCGCACATGACAGATGCCCAACGAAACTTAATTGATCGCGAATCGGAAAAATTCGTTGCCGTCTACACGCAGCTGCTGGCGAAGATGCGTAGCGAATGGAAGAGTGTCAAACGGAAGCCACAGGAGCGACAGCATATCGAGGCGGTGCTTGACTTGTTGGTCAGCTATCTTCACAGCGTGGAGCAGATTTATTTGGATCAAAAGAAGTACCGTGTCCAACATGAACTAGAGACATACAGACTGCTCAAGCTGGCGGCAGATAAAAAGAAAATACCCGTACGTCCGGGTGGTGGTCAAAGTGCTAAGATCGGAAAACGCCTGCTGAGCAATGGCAGCAGCCCCCAAAGCGGGAAGGCGTCACCGTCAGACGATGGCGCTCTTCAGGACTCCGCCGACAACGATTGGAGCAACGATGGCTGGGCCGAATGGGATGACGATGAAGACGAGGATGTGACTGAGACTGATGCACAGCTGGAGAGCAGTGCTCCTCAGTCGGAGCGGCACAAGGCGCGAACACGTAAGCGCAGCAAAGGCAAGCCGGCTGCCCCAAATGACTCCTCGGCCAAGGTGGCAGTTGATGAGGATATTAACAAGTCTGCACAGGAGCTGGTCGATGATGAGGATCCTCTGAGCGCAGAGGATGTACAGCTGTTTGAGGCGGAGAATGTTCATATGTATAATTTCCTACAAGGCCTCTCCGAGGAGGTAGAGCAGATTGGCAAGAATGTTGTGGACATTGCCCAGCTGCAGGATATTTTCACCGAAAAAGTAAGCCAATCCCATCCACTTTACCATGTTTATTCGTTACTTGACTTATGCTTGATTCCATTACAGGTCGCAATGCAGCAGCACAACATCGAACGGATTGCCAGTGCCGTTGTGGGCAGTACGGAGAACGTTAAAGATGCCAACGAGCAGATCCGCCAGGCAACCCAACGAAATGCTTCCGTTCGTGTCTATTTCTTGTTCTTTTTGATTGTCATGTCGTTCTCCTTGCTGTTCCTGGACTGGTACTACGACTAGCAAAGCAATAAAATACGTACTAATCGACATCATTTTGTTTATCATTTGTTTATTTTAAATTTAGTTTATAAATAATATGAGAAACGAGAGGGTGTTTCAACTGTTTGGTTTCTTCAAAGAAACAAATTGGAAATAAACATAAATTTGAGCTGTATTCGAACTCTTAGGCTAAGGGTACCCACGCTTAAGTGGGGTAGGTGGCGGGGGTTGTTTCTTGTATGTTAATTTATGCCTAGGATCCTTATTGTAATTTGTTCGTTTAATTAGTGGCTCGTCTAAATCATTGAATACGTGTTTCTACTTCTTGGAAACATAAACTCGCACCTCGACTGGACTGATATTCATTGCATGAACGTCTAAGATGTCTAATTACTAACTAACTTATCTTATCAGTTATCTCTATATGCATGTGTGACCTGTCGAATTTGTTTTAGGGAGTGTTGTGTTTTTGTTTGTATGTGGAAGTGCATTCATGGTCTAGTCTCTAATTTGTTTAGGTGCAATTATCGATTGCATTCGATGCAGTCTGCTGCTTGGTTGCTTTTGGTTCTTTCCGATAAGTGAAGTGGAAGATATTCGCTAGAGCCACTAAAAGTGGCAATAGTAGTAGGAAGGCGCCGCTGCAACTTGGCATGGTGCTTGGTAATTGTAATAAACGCAATTGTTGTAAACTAAATAATAATTCGTCCACGTGGGTTATGGCGTTGCGGCAATCGAGTCTAGGCTAGGCAGGCTACGCCCAACCAAAGCGCTGCTCTCCGCCGAATTGGAGATTTGACAGCATTCATCTGGATTACTATTGATATTGCTCGGGGTAAGCGGTGTCTCCTCCATGCTGGGTGTGGCTGGATTCTCGCCGGACTTGTCATTGTGGATGCTGCCGTTGCTGGTGGTGCTGCAGTTGGACGATGACTTCAGTTGGGTCTCCTCGTTCAGAAACACGCCCAGCGGCAGATGAGAGTTCATGTGAGCTAGTGATTGGAAGCATAGCAAAGCTCAATTAGTTCTCTGTCTAATTCGTAGAAAATTCTCTTATATTAATAAAGTTGCGTCTTAGGTCTAGGCCATGCAGGAAGGCAGTAAAGCATTATGGGTGCTACTTCTAATAATTTCTACAACTAGAACTACCAATAAGGCAGTGTGGGGTGTTGAGACTTTACCGCGAAAACCCATAAAATGCAAGAAGGAGCGTGGACAGAACTCGCATTTGTAAAACAATTCGCCTTTGTGGGTGCGTCGGTGCTTGCGCAAATCTCTGATATACTCAAATGACAAATCGCACTCGTCGCACTGGTAAGCAAGTTCTGGAATAGACAATTTATTGGTCGCCTTTGTGTATCTAGTTTATGGACATCAAGTGGGAACACTCTATGGATGATTACATTTCATCACTGCAAAGGATGAGAAACACGAACAACGGACACATTTGTGGTGTGAAATTTGTTATTTAAAGTGCGTTTTGGTGTGCGAAAAACTCACACTGAGAGACTTAAACATCTATTGACATTTTGGTTTTTATATCAATATGGGCTGTGCTTGTGTTGGTTTCATAACAAACTCAGAACACTTGGAAACCCACTAGAGATCGGATTTTGTACGCAGTTTAGGTGCATTAAATTGCTGGAAAGCTGCTGCTAGGTTGTGGGTTAGTTCACGGCAAGCAATAAAAATAGAGATTTCGGGTCGGGATTTGCTTTACCTTTGGAGCATGCGTGGACCACGGTGGAAAAACTGTTGCAACGATAACGTTTTGGTTGTTATTAGTAAGGGTTACGTTACGGGTTACACACAGAACATAAGATTAGTTAAAACTAGGACTAGGACTACAACTACAAGCTACTAGCTGCCGCTCCCAAATTGAATTCCCACTCCCTTAGTAGGCCACCGCATCCGCATGCGTGCGAGCACCCAAAAACTTACCACCGTGAAACTTAACGTGCGTCTTTAGGGCGCTCTCCGTACCAAATTGCTTGCCACACTCGTCGCAGGTGTGTGGCTTGGACAGCAGGTGGACGGTGATCTTGTGCAGCGTTAGCTGTGAGGGTCGCGGGAAACGCACGTGGCACAGATTGCACTCATACGGCCTGCCCTCCACATCGTGCGATTCCATGTGCCGATGCAGGGCCGTGCGCATCCGATAGCCCCTCTTGCAAATGGTGCACACGAAGGGCATCGAGGTCTGGGCTCCATGGGCCAGTTGGTGGTGCTTACGCAGGGCAATGTCGTTGGTGAATCGCTCCTCGCAGTACAGACACTGGTGGCTGGCCCGCAATTCGCTGACCTGCACAGACGCGGAGGCGGATCCGAGTGTGTTTGGCACCGAGTCTATCGTGGAAGAGGACGGCGACGACGATGGCGAGGGTGAGGGCGATGCCACGGGCGTGGCCAGCTGCAGCGTCTGATTAAAGATCCCCGATTGCGGGCTCACGATGACGCCTCGCTTCCGGAACTGCCGCAGCGTCGTAGTGGAGTCCGGCTCGGATTGCTCTGGCGAGGGCAGGGTTATGTGCTGATGTGTGCTCATCATGGGCTGCGGAGACGGCACCGACATGATCGTCGAGGGCGGCGTTAGCACCGTTGGTGGTGCCTGTAGATTAGTCTGCAGCTCCTCGTACTGCCCACTGCCATGACTATGGCCAGAAGTGCCTGAAAGAAAGGGTAATTTAATTTTGGATCCTTTACAAATTGCGTTTTCCACTTACAGTCCTCGCAGTCCGGACAGCAGAGAATGCGTTGCCTGCGTGGTCCAGGTTGCTTTGCTATTAGTGGGTAAATGAAGGATAATTAGCGGGGAGTCTTCGTGGGAATGGCTTGGAACTCACCTGACGGATGTGTTTGCTGCTGCTGCTGCTGCTCGTTGCTGATCTGCAATTGTACCTCCTCCACTCGCACACCTCCTCCTCCCTTTTCGCTGCCTCCCGTGTTGCTGGTCACCTGCATGTGGAAGCGCTGAATGTGCAGGTCGAGGGCTCGCTGGGCGGGAAACACCTGCGAGCACTGCCCGCACTGATACTGCTGCACCACATGATGGTTGAGGATGTGCTGCGATCGCTTGCTGCGCGCCGCAAAGGCCAGCGGACAGTGCGGACAGTTGAATGGCGCAACTGCCGGATGCAGCTCGATGATGTGGCGACTGTACTCGAGACTGTTGGAGAATCTCGGTCCGTTCTGGCAGAAACGGCACTTGAGCGACACCGCTCGAGCCTTTGGCGTGGTGGCGGGCATTGGAGAGGCAGCCGCTGCTGCTGCCGCCACTCTCTGCATTCCTAATACTGAATGATTTTGTACTTGATGCTGCTGATGCTGCTGCTGCTGATGTTGCTGTTGCTGCTGCAGATGGTGCAGCTCGTTGCTGATGGGCGCACCGTAAAAATGCATCGGCGCCTGCTGGGGATTACTGGACGAGGCCACTGGCTGCTGTACCTCCGGCTGTTGGATCAATATCATGATGGGTTGCTGATGCTGCTGCTGTTGCTGCAACTGTTGTTGCTGCTGCTGCTGCTGCTGCTGTTGGTGATGGTTGGCCTGCTCCAGTATGTAGTTCTCATTGGGATCTAGCATCGTGTAGGTGGTCTCCAGTGGTGCGCCCTGCTGCTGGTGCTGGTACAGATCCCCAGCACTGATGTAATAAGTTGTTGTGGTGCCATCCAATGGTCCAATGCCGCTCTTGATGGCCTCCAGTCCACCCACTGCTGACCATTGCAAATGTGTCGTCTGCTGTTGCTGTTGCTCCTGGGGCTGATACTGCTGCCATTGCTGCTGCTGCTGCGGATCGATAGGAGCTGCAAGTTGCAGCTTGCTGGCCGACTGCTGCTGCTGGACAGAATGCTGCTGATGATGATGATAGATTTGCTCGTAGGACACGGTGGTGGTCGTCTCCTGGTGATGCACCTGCGGCACCTGCTCTAAAGCTTTCGATACTATTGGCTGACGCACCTGAAGATGCTCCAGAGGTTGTGGCTGCAACTGAACCTGTATTTGCACCGGAGACTGCTGCTGGGGCAGCTCAACAACAGGCTTTATCTCAGTTGGGATTACCTCAACCTGCGGTCCCTGCACTGTCTGCACTGCCTGTTGAGGCTGCGGCTGCGGCTGCAGCTCGTTGAGAAACTGCGTCAGCTCCAAGTGCAAACTCTGCTCGGGCTCTGGCGTGGTCTCGATGTTCTCAAAGCAGGGAATATCATTCTGGAAGCCAATCAGTTCGTTGCTAAAGTTGCTGTTGTCAAAGAGATTTGGGTTGGGTTTCTCCTGTGACTCTGTGAGTTCTGGCTTGATGTCGCCGCATGGCTCCTGGTCCTGCTCCTGTTCGGGCTCGCTGAGGGAGGCATAGTCGGCGGGTGTGAGGAACTCATCGATGTGCGGACAGGTCGGTGTGTATATGTGCTGGTCCTGCATCTCGTTGAGGATGCCATTCAGTGTCGTCTCCACATCGTTCATCTCCACCTCGAGCTGCTGCTTGGCCTCCAGATCGTTGAGGGCCAGCGGCAGTGGCTCGGCTCTGGGTGTGGCCGGCGGCGATGAGGCGGGTGTGGTGGCCCCAAGCTGCTCGAGACCCTTCTCGCAATGTTTCTCGAATTCGGCCAGAAAGTCCATGGGCGTGGGTCCAGTCCTGACCACTTGAATCTCATCCGTGGATGCCGAGGTGTCGTTGTCTTCTTCGTCCCCATCTGGTGGTGTCGGTGGGGACTCTGCCACGCGTATTAGTGGCTCTGCAGCTGTGCCCCCATCGGGTGGCCCAGTTGCTTTTGCTTCAATTTCGATTGTTTGGAGTGCCACAGCAGAATTGAAGCTATCTGCTGTAGCACTCTGGCAAAAATGCTCATCGTTTGCATTGTTGTTGACATCGTCGGGATTGCCCGGAAGCTGCTGCTTCTTCTGCTGATCCTCCTCCTCCTCCTGCTCCTGCTCCTGCTCCTCAGCATTGTCCACGCACAATCTGCGCTGCAAATCGTCATTGAGTGCCTCGAGCGGTATGCTCACAATGATCTCTGTCTGATCTGACTCTGCTTCGCCTTCCAGCGACAGCTGCTCCGCCTTGCTGGTTGTAGTTGTGTCTGTGGCCTCCGTGGACGAGGTCAGTTCCTTCGACTGTAGCTCCATCGTAGACAGATCAAAAGAGGTTGCTCCATTCAATTTTTGTTCTTCTTCCATGCTTAGCTTGAACGGCGACGCCATGCTCTCACCGCTCTCACCGGAAGAATCACTTGATATTTTATCTGTCCTTGATGGCAGCTCCTTGGCCGCTTCTTCCTTGCCATTTGTTTCGTTTACTTCTTCGATCTCTACGGTTGATTCTCCTGCATCTGAAGTACTGATGTTGCTTTCCTCATCACTGGAGACAGACTTTGCCGCTGGACACAGCGAATCGTTTTCGTACTGCTCTTCCTTTGTATTTTGGCAGCAGATTTTCTCTTCAGACTTTGTATTCTCCTCCACGCTGGCTCCAATCTGCTGCAGAAGCTCCTTTATGGTGGGTTTCTTGCTCAGTGATCGCCGCTGCCGCTTGATTGCCATGTAAACAGGCGAACTGCGCGGACGACGGCCACGTCGCTGTGCTGGGTTCGCTTTGGGCGCTCGTCTAGGGAACTTGAGCTCCGATGGCGCTGAGGTGGAGGAGGGATTGCTGTCGCTCTCGAATCCGCAGAGTGGATCCACCGACAGGTCGCTCAGATTTTCTGTGGCCGCCTCACTGCTGTTACTCCATTGGCCCTCCACCTCCGAGGAGGGGGCCGGCGAGTAGCTGGACCACGACTCGGACAGCTGTTTCCTGGCCGCCTTTGTCTTCCAGGGCATGCTGCTGCGATCAGCGGGGACAGGCGGTTCTTCCTCTGCATTCTCAGCCGATGCTGTGGTTCCCGCGGACTTTGTTCGCATTCTGCGCAATCTCATCTGCAGGCGACGCCCCTCGGGCAGTGGCAGAACCTCCTCCGTGACGGACTCCTCCGTCTTCACAATTTTTGGCAGGGAAGACAAAGGGGACGGAGCTTTGCCCTCAGATTCAGAGATAATGCGACGTTTTCGGTCCATCTGTGATTCTGGCAAATTCATGTAGTCCGATGCATTCGCATTCTTAACGATATCCGTGTCCTTGTCTGCTTGTGGTCTGCTCTGCAGTTCCTGTCTTTGTTGCTGCTTCTGTTTTCGCTTGGCCTGTCTGGCTGCCTGTCGGTCGGATATTTCCTGGGCATAGTCCTGCAAGCGCTGCTGCATCCGCACGCATTTCCTTCGAAATTTGGCCACCATCAGGAACTGGGCCATGCACTGGCGGCAAATCTCCTGCGGAAGCCCATCGTCGCGGCTGACCTGTGTGCGAAATGAGTAAATAATTCATTAAATATTATAGCTTTTAGATGTTTCAATTATTTTACGCAAAGACTGCAAAAAAGAGACTCCCTTCATTTTCAAGTATTTTTCAAAAGAGAATCATCCCCTTGAGAGCAAACATAGAAATAAATACATGTCGTGTGCATGACTATAAACATTAATACTCGAATCAAAACTGAGATAGAGATCGTTTTGTTTGTTTTTTATTTCTTACAGCTCCAAAAAACTTCCAGTAACCCCTTGGCACACGTGGAGTATCAGTTTTATCAGTTTTCATGTGCGCTAAACCCACTACTTAGTGCACATAAAGATAGACACAAGTAGTTAATGACTAATAAGGTGAATGGAGGCAATCAAATGCTTAGGCTTTAACCCACAATCAGGGCTGCCCTCTGCCGTTAGCAATTTCCTTTCTATAGCTTTTGCTTCCCTTTCGTTGAAATTAATTAACTGGCACTAAAAATGTTGAACATTTTTCCTATTAATAACAGTAGTAAGTAACAAGTTAACGAGCGAATGCGAATGGGTTATGGTCAGTTGGTCAGTCAAAAACAAAAAAAAAAACAAAAACCCCCAATGAAGGACGACTGCTGGTGTCTAGTGGCAGGTGGCACAGCGTAGGCTGCTGCCCCCTTGGAATGGCAACAAACTTTGGCCGTGCTGGCGGAGCCGTCGGCACCTTCGTTTTCCGTTGTGTTGTGATTTGGAGCAAATAATTTGCTTTGTTTTCCAAATGAGCGACTTCATTAAAGAGAGGGAGGCATGCCACAAAAACAGATAAACCAGACACGAACAAGATACAGATACAGAAACAGCAACCTAACCTACTCGTACATACGGGTTGTGTTGTATTTTTTGAAGAAAAACACTGAATACCTGACGTGGTCGAATGATTTCAATTAAAATTTCAAATGCCTGAGGATCCTGATTGATATTTTGTTGAATATTTATATGGCCTTCTCGTGTCTTTTTGTTTTGTTTGGTCTTGAGGGCGTTGGTATAAACAAGTCTACAGCTATCAATTGTTTCAGATTGTATTTGAATTTTGGATTGTGGGAGATCAGTAAAGCCCGCAACGGATGTGCTGGCTATGCCTCTGGAATGTGCTGGTCAACACTGAATCCACACACAATCCACACGCGATCCAACGCAATAAACAGTTTTGGTACAAGGGCCAAGCAGTTCATTGCACTAGCAAGCAGTAGCTGTATCTCTGCCTATTCAAATAAGCAGTTTAAAAAATGTTTACAATAAACGATCAGCTGTAGAAGCATGACAAGTAATCCTGATACTCATAAGTGAGAGTAAAACTACTTATTGTATTTATTTATTTTTAGTGGAAATTAAATAAGTCAAATACCAAGTTCAAGATCTATTTCGTAAATAGACAAACAAATTGCTTAGGTAAGGTGAAAGGGAAGCAAACAAAACGAATGACAATAAGAAAAGAAAAGCAAACCAAAAAGAAAAGGTGCAGAATGCTGATACAATTTTCGAGACGCAACAAATAACACAAAATGAAAATAAAGAAATAAAAGAGGAGCAAGACAAAACTGGCAACGTGATGTGGTTGGTGATCATGGGTGGATATACTTAGGCTATGGTAATGCAAAAACAGTTCCGAAAATGACATAAAGTCTTCCACCAGCACCGCCCCCACCTCTGCCAGCGTAAGAGACCAGACCCCCAGAAATTTATGCATAGCTCGGCGAAAGATCGACATGGAGCGGGACGGAAATTTGAACGATTTCGAATGCACAAGCTGCCGACAATGCATAACTGATGACAAAAAAAAAACCAATATCAAAAAAAGATCGGAGCCTCGAGCCTCGGTCTGGCAATGAGAGAGGAGAGGTGGAGACCCCATCCCGCTACCCCCAACCCAACACCGAACCCACCGGATCGGCGAAACGGACCACAGCCGACTGCCGTCAGAGACGTTGTCAAGTGTAAATGACAATTGAAGTAAATGCCGTCCGGTTGCGTTGCGTCCATCTCGTTCGTCTTGTCCGTTCATCTGTCCGCGAGTTGTGAGACTCGCGGGGTGTGTGGTGTCTGGTGGGGTGTGGGGTGCATGTGTGTAACTGTGTTCGAGAGGACCAGGCGAATAAAAATAGACGCAAATGCGCTGAATACACTGAAATAAATAAATAAATAAATAAACTTGCATCGAGTTGTCGTATCTAATAAAAATAACAATCGAGCGAGCGAGCGAGCCACCTAGCGCGCACCCAGAGACGCACCCAAAGGCCGGCCACACACCAAGTAACGGAAGAAAAGCAAGGGAAAGCGGGGCGGTGGCGGAAAAGCCCACAATCGATCCAACGAGAATCTGCACCCAATAATAAGAAAGACCGAGAACTAGAATCCCCGATAGAAAGATACAACTGATTTTTAGTGTCAACAACGAACGAGTACGCCGTGCACAAATCACACAAGTTGATTGATTATCACCAATAAAACATCTTAATTAGCGGCCTTTTTACGTGGATGCGATCTCATCCCGAAACGTAATACATTTCTCAATTAGTCATACAAAAATACCCAGAAAAATATACACAAATATTTATTGTAAATACCTCGATGGAAAAAAATGGCCAAAATACCCAATAGCCGTCGGATATTTGTACACGTTTTTGCGATTGCAAACTATAATAAATACAGATAAATATGAATTTTATACAAATTAATATATAATAAAACGAGACAAATAGGAAATAAGCAATTTCCATGTCAGATTTATCGCGCAGAAAAGTAATTCATCAATCAATGAGAATAATTCCTTACTCGAGTTACTGATCAAAATACAAAATTGAATAATCGTACGATCCGGATATGTACATATGTACATGTGAAACGTTTATTTGTTCTACCCTTAACAAAAAGAAATATACGAAATCAATCAGTGCCATTACTAAGCATATTTTGGGGCTGCAAAGTGCTTAAACGTAATATGGCACAACGGTTTTTCCCAGTTTATGCAACACGAGAAGTAAATTTAGTTCGTCGAAGCTCTCTTATCTTTAAACATTAATAATATTATCGTAAAATCAATACCAGATAACTGTTATTAATGAAAATATACTAGATAGTTCTATATATTTATAGATTCATTATTATTATTCGGTCTTTGCTTAGATGTGCTTTTAATGTACATTCTTTGAAGCACACTTTTGCCCTAGTCGGGACTATTGGGCTGTGCTGTTCCTAAATGGTTCTTAAATTGTTTGAAAATTGTTGGCAAAGGCAAAGGCAAAGGCAAAGGCACTGAGTCTCAAACGCTGAGATAAATGCAGACAGACAGACGGATACATTCTGCTGTCATAATCTATTTTCAGACGGATACGGAGCGCCGCAAAGTAAATGACACAATCGCCGATTCTGTTTTTGTCTTGCGAAATTGCAGAAATCTAAAGCGGATAAATAACCTAGAAAAAACAGAGCCACAATTGAATGATTAGTTCAAGATAAATGCAATGAATGCCTGCCTCTCGCCCGGGCATCCCGCACCACACAAGCAATAATCATTCCGATCCATTGGCAGCATGCCCTCAGACTCAATTTGTCTTGGATTTGGAATGGATTGGATTTGGATTGTGCTGGCGCTGTCGATGGTGTTGGGGTCTCCATTAGTTTCCCTCTCCACTCACTTTTCTGGGGAAGACAATTGAACAAGTTGTTTGCCCTTTCGCTCGCTTCCTAGTTTCTCACAAACGATAGAAAGCAAGCTGCAAAAGAGGAAGGAGTAAAAGTCAAAGTCGGAGTCGGAGTCGGAGGCGGCAAATGGGAGGGAAAACTTCAAACACGCCATACAAATTGTGTTAATTTGCACTCAATGTGCAACAAATTACAGCACTCGAAAAACTCAACACCAACTCAACAGAAAAGGAAATTAAAACCAACACTAGAAAGAAAGCCAGCCAGAAAGGAGCGAAACTTTTGATACCGCTTATAGAATTCTTTCCAATGTTATGGTATAAAACTATTAAGATGATTTTGGTACTTTTTGGACCTTTTTTGCAAATTTACCTTTTTGGATTGTTTTTTGTGTTTGTGTCACATTACTTTACAATTAAAGGCAATGAAATTCTCACAATCCATGGATTTCTGCCAACAAAATGTATTACATTCTACCGATATGTTCCGAAAGCTTTTCCATCTGCGTGCCGACACGAATATGTACACTTTCCCTTGTCTGTGCTACAACAAGCGTATGTTTAGCCTATAGCCGTATATCGTCTCTAGAGGGGTTATAAAAACTGAATGGCAAAAGAAATGGAAATTGAAACAAAAGCAAATTCAAAAGCTGTAAAAATGTTTCTTTTTTTTTTTGTATTTTGTGTGTTTGCAGCGGCTAGATTGCACTTCAAATTGATGACGGTACAGGGGGAAGAAGAAATAAAATTAATAATAACTGTAAGCTGTTGCAAAGAGAGCCAAAGCCATAAATAAAGACGGAGCGAGTGGAATGACCATAGACAGAGCACAGAGCCGGGAAAAGGAGCAAGAGTGAGAGAGATAATAAATCGCTTGTATGCAAACATAAATTTACATTTTTGATGATAATTCTTCCCACCCGTGGAGTCAGGGGATAGTCCACAACGCCTCCCCGTCCAGAGCTTCGCAAATTAAAATCAAAAGAAAAGTCAACAGATGAGCGAGAGAGAGAGAGAGTTGGCCACTCCATGGTCCATTCAGCTTGCAGTAGCCAGCTGCAGCCACTCAATGGAAAAGGTTTAAGAGTGTTTGACAATGGCAATGTTTAACTAATTAAGAGATGAGATGAGAGCACAGCCAGAGGACTTCATCTGGAACAGTTTTCGACTCTAATGGAGCCATAAAAAAAACCACAACGGACAGCTGCAGGAACAACGAAAATTTGTAATCAAATTGTACCGAACATTGTACCCCCCAAGGAGAGAGCCAGGGTACCAGTGAGGAGTAAGTGTGGGAGGACGAGACCCAAAACGGGCACTTAATAAATCATACCCCCGGCGCAACTGCAAATTAGACAGGCCCCGGAAAGCGCAGAGAGAGAAAGAGACAGAGAGCACAGTGTGGATGAGCAGGAGAGAGCGGTAAATGGTTAGCTTTTTGTCAGCCAACCCACAGACATGGGCTGGAGGGAGTCTGTGGGGGGTGCTGCTGGTGCGGGATATGTTGCCTTTTCGCACATAATCCAACAACAAAGCAACCCACTTGTGGAACTTGTTGGCTTTGACAATTTTGGCTTAATTGCAGCGGACAGACGCCGGAACAAAAGAGAAAAGGAAACAGAAAAAGGATGCCGAGTGCGAAATTGTCTCTTTCGCACACCCAGATTCTGCTGCGTGTACTGCCATTTTTGTGCGTGTTCGTGTTTAGCTGTATGTGTGCGCTAATAGGCGGAGCAATAAAAGCCACAACGAAACGGAAGAGTGGACGACAAGTGGACAAGGAGGGAAGCCGGCCGGCCAGACGGAAAGACACAAACCAGGCCACCAACGGGATTCGGGCCAGGGACGGACGCATCTGGGTGGGGGATAATTGTGTGTGCGCTGTATAATGAAATGAAGTAAAAGTGGCTTGGGGCATATTGATTTGAAGAACGAACGCCTGTGCCTTGCCTCTGGAAGTAGTAACTCAATGGAAAATCTCAAGTGATATGCAGCGGCCTCAAGTACAACCATTTAACCAGAAATAAACCCTAATGTTTTTAGATGCACTATTCCATAGATGGAACTATCTTTGCAACCAAAGGAGTTACGTTCCAAAGTACCCTAACATATTAAAAATAGTAAGCACACACTACACTAGTCATTTTCAAACGATACTATTCTAGAAGACATCTTATAGGGAACTAAAGTAATCATGCTCTGATCTAGTTGATACAGAAAATATTGCAAAATATATGCAATTCTGCTTTGTTTTTATTAGAGCTCTGTGAAATAGTTAACATTCATCAATCTAAAATGTTTGTATGTATAAAATCGACCCTGAACCAATTCAGAGCAAAATCAGAATTTGAAAACTGAATTTTATTGTTGAAATTCTTTCAACACAAAATTCTTGCTGAATGCCTAATCTTAATAACATAACGACTAGAACGAACTACATTTCGAAAGACCAAACTGAACCAAATGATATCCAAAGAGTACTCTGGCAATTGCTTGAACCTGTAAACAAGAGTATTTTGGGATCTTTAAAACAACAAATAAAGACAAGGTTCAATCGAATCATTGTGCTTGAGTTTCTGCTCAGAAAATCCAAACGTAAATTTTGGTCCGTTCCTAAAAACAAACCGATCTCAGAATTCCATTGCGAGAGACAACAAAAAATTTGTTTAGATTAGCAACTTAAATTTAAAACTGTTATCAGTGAACCCAATGAACTCCACACCGTTTTCCCACCGTTGAGATGAGTCGGGTCGCCTTACCCTTTCCCCCTTCGTAAGCCACTTTTACATCTCCCTCTAAGCATTTCTCTATCCCCCCCTTTTCGAACTGCTTGCTTATCTAATCTGTTGCTGCTGGGGCTGCCTATGCTAGGCTGCCTGATGCGGCGTTGCGACACTTCCTAGAGACCAGCAAGAGAGATCAGCAATTCATATGAGCAGCAGCACTACAATTCTCTGCTCTGCTTTGTGTTTCCTAGGCAAAGGTCAGTTGTAATTATTTCTGTTTGCAGGGTATTTGAATGCCTTAGAGCTGGAACTGGAACGTTAACGGAAACCGAAACGGAACTCAACTCTCTGCTTTGCCGACGCCACAGCAAACCTTTTTACTTAATTTGATTGGAATATGCGCACAGGAGGGCCGGGCAGAGCCGGGACGGGGCCGCCTGTCGGACGGTGGGCATGATGTCAGTGGGGGATTATCACGCAGCATCCACACACAATTTGCTCTGCTCTCCCGCACACTCCCACTCGGCCCCCACCACCCCTTCGGTCTACGGTGTTCTGTCCTTCTGCTGCTGCTGTCAGGTCTGGCTTGTGCTGCGCTTTGGTTGGCTGATTGCTTCTCTGGCTCCCGTCCTCGTGCTCTCTTGCTCTCTTTTACTTCCTCTACCTTTTGCCCACTCTCTCTTCCTGCTTCGGTGGCTGCAAAATGTCAAAAGCGGTGAAAAATGAAGACCTCGGCTTTTGATGTTCTCCTGGTGTGTGGTGTGGCTTTTTCTCTCTCTCTCTCTCTCTCTCTCTCTCTCTGCTCTCTTTCCCCCCCCTTGATCAGACAATGTGGCTGGCACCCTCTGCATTAATTTTTCATTGGCGTGTGTCCGGACGGAGGCAGACGGCAGGCAGGCGAAAAACCGACAGACGGCATGGGATAAATCCATAAAACAATTTGAGAAATTAAACAATCAAAAGGCGTTAAGTGTTGCTGACTTTTCCTGAGGGGTTGTTCTCGGTTGTTCGGTTCGGTTTGGTTCGGTTGGGTTGGGTTGGGTTCGGGATTTTCTGGTTGTTGCTGCTGTTGATTACCGTTGTAGCGTCGTGTCTGTGGCTGTGTTATTGTGACCCAGCTGCTGGTAATGGCCTTGTTTGCTTAGTTGATTAACCCGACTAAGGAGGGGCGGCCGGGGGACAACTGGATGAAGAGAGACAGAGAGAGAGAGAGAGAGAGAGATAGAGAGAGTACTGATGGGTAGTCAAGTCGACTCAACAACTGCCTTAATAGACAGCTGCGAGAGCAGCATCAGCAAAAAGCATTTGGCTTGTCACACATCGTAGCGGTTTATGTTTATATTTTTATATGCTCCAGGGCTCAGCCAAGACGACAGACATTTCTACTTCTAGCCACCACTTGGGCATCTCATCACTCTTCGCTGGAGTAGGGGAGTGGGAGTGGGAGTGGGAGTAGAAGTAGGAGGGGTGTGAAGCAGTTTACTTTTCCGCATTTTATTAGATTTTATGATACACTTGACTGACCCGGATTCGGGCTGAGCCTGATGCCCCCCTCCGCTCCAAATGGCATGTACAACTTGTAACTCCACTTCGCAGAAATTGCAGAATTATTTGATTACATTTGTCTCTGATTGAGTTAGGCGGAATCTTCTGAAGTAACATGATAAACGGAGGGTAAAAGGTGCACACTATTTAAGGGCATTTCGCGCACCCTTTTTGGGCATGCCGAATGACAGATGGCAATGCTAAGGGGAAACGATTAATGATAATAAAAAATCAAGAAATGTGGCAAACTTTCAGACACTACTCTGCTATTCAGATTTATGTGTTAATAAAATTTAGACGCGTGACCCGAAACGGAAAGTGGATTGAGCGGAACGAGGTGGGGTTGAAACGATGGTTTAAAAGGTACTCCCACAAGTACTATAATTGTATTAAAAATGCATAAAACATGAAGGTACTATGTACATAGTGTGAGTACTCTAAAAAGAGGCAATAAAAACCCAATCAAATAAAAATAACTGTAATGATTTTATGGTAGTTGAAAATTAATAAAACAGTACAGAAGAGAGCTAACATAGTGAAAAGTAATAGGAACATTGTGCTAACGGACATAAAAACATTCTGAAAGAAACATTCGAAAAATAAAGGAAATCCAGTTTACAATCTGTACTTCAAGTGGTAAAATACAGAAATATTCCATAAATATACTGAAACGAATCGAAAAATAGACTGCAACATACAGGAAATATACTAAAATCAATCAAAAATACTCGAAAACGCAAAGAAATCTTCATTCAATTCTGAAAAGAATTAGAATCGTACTCAAACACACCAAAGATACACTAGAGCTATACCAAAATATTCCAAGACCGATGGAAGGTTTATTTAGGATACAACTAAGGCATGTTTATTCAAATTGTTTACAATAAAGAATGTTCATTAATTAAACATTCGTCTGGCGAACAGAGAAATACGAGTATCTATTGAATGATTCGTTCTAAACTTCCTCAAATAAAAAGCATGCAAAAGACCGACGCCTTTCCCAAGACTCATTTTACATTCTTTGAATATTTGTTTGGTTCGTTCCGCTTCTGTTCGCCACATTGTTGACATTAATCACATTTCAATTATAAGGCCAGATCTACACAGAAGGAGACCACGACCACAAAACGGGGTAGAGCTAAATTTGATTGTTTATTTGTGTTGTTGCTTTTTTAAGGAAGATCAACATCACATTTTGTGGTCTCTTTTTTGCGAAAATGCTTCTAAATTGAATTTGCAATTGGCCAGGCGCCCAAATTAATTAAACAAAGAAACAAAACAGACAGAGCACGAGAGTAGATGTCTGTACTCCGTATATTATCTGGCTTTTCTCAGCAAAATCATACAGTGAAAATGGTCTGTGAAATGGTGCAGGGGCCCCCACAATTTTGTGGCTGCCACCTGCAATTTGTGTCGGTCTCTCTCTCTCTCTCTCTCTCTCTCTCTCTCTAGAGGCTTAACACTTTGCAAAACAAACTCGACTCTCCAGCTGACATTTGGGGATTTGCGGGGTCTCTAATCCAAAGTTCGCACAGAGAGAAATTTGATAAAGGCTGCAGGAAAACGAAAATTGGATTTATTTTCATGGCTGTAGGAGCAAGTTTTGCTCTAAAGATATTATGGAATTTATATACCAAATTAAACACAATCCTAGCACCATGAAGGAATTCTCTGCTTTGGACGCTTTTTAGCCATTTGATTTGATTACGAAAATAGTTTTGTGTCCAGCAGCAGCAGATGGCCTAATGGGATCATTTTGACCAGCCAAATTAGCATACGAATGGATATTGGGGCAATGGCATACGATAGATCCTCTTAGCTAGGCATATCAACAAAGTTATTTAAATAGATTTTATTTCTTTACTTAAAATAATTCAATTATAATTAAAAGCATATTTACTTTTACAGCATGACTTTTACTCTAAAAATGGTTAATAGTCGGATTCCATTAGGCTGAATATGAACTAAAAGTCAGAGGATAGCCTAGAACATGGGAAATTAACAGCAGAATTTGTCAGGCGGGAAAGTAATTTTCATTTGGTGATCAATCTTAATGATTTATGCATTTCTTAATACCTGTTAACAAAGGAGTCGTTCTGGCGAAATCTTTGACAGTAATTTATTCAAACAAATTGTAAGCCAGCTGGTGTGTTTGACTCAACAAAAAGACACCACAGCATGTTCAAAAATTTCAAAAATTGATCAACAAATGTAGCTGTCTAGTTGTCTAGAATAACATCTTTGTCCATAATTTACATGGAATAAATTACAGTACATTTTAGCGTTTAAATACATTAACAAATCTCTCCTTTAAGCCTGAACAGACTGTGATTTTTCGCAGTTTTAAAGAATTTTCACATTCTCCTCATTAAGCCGGGTGCTAAAAGCTGATGAAATGTGACAAAAATCAACATTGACATGAACCAAATGTGACAAAAGGCGTTTGACACCTACAGTCCACTATTCACCATAGGCACCATTTGTTTTAGTCTGCTGTAGAAGCTGCTAAAATGTGCTAAAAGTAACGTAATTAAACAGACTGTGGCTTGGCCCACATACACTACAACAACCAGCGTAGACAATATTTGTACCTAAACCAAACGGACAAACAGAATATCCAAAAATAAAAGAGATTGTGAAGGAAGTACGAACGGGATTGGATTGGGGGTCACAAATTTCACACAGAAAACTCTTGGATAGATTTCAATTGCTTAATGGTTCTTCAAGTTCTACATTCTGAGTACATTTCTAATTGTGTCTGAATTGGCCATCGTATTCTGAGATTTCCAAAAATGTTTATACAATGTCTGTCATAAAAAGATATCTCTGAGAGCATTCTCTGAGTGAAAGTGTCTGTGTTGGGTTGGGTGTAAGTCCTACATGCCAAGATTAATATTTTTATCAGCTGGCAAGCCGCAAAAAACAGAACGAGATGTACGAAATTCCAAAATGGACTTCCCATCAAGTCAATAACAGATCTCTTTTCACTGAAATGTTTTCTCAAGAAATATGTACATGAAGACACAGCAGAACTCTGCATTTTTATTTATTTAATTTTTTATTTCGTTTTTTTGGTGACTGAAAGCTGTCGCCATTGACCTTAGCACGGGCTCTGGGTCTGGGGATCCAAAAAAAAAAAGCAACGGCTCCGAGGTGGTATGGAAACGATGACGCAGTGGAATCAGCAACAACGACGACGACAGCGATGATAGTGTCATTAGCATAATGGAAATGAGTACAAAAACGTTTGGCTGTTGTTTTTGGAACTTGTCCAAGTGGGTTCTTCATCATCATCTGCATGGATCAGAGCTTGATGATGATCATCACGATGATTCGTGAATCGTCTTCATTGATTCACAAGTTTGTTTTTTGACCGGTAAAAAGAGAGACATCTGCACGTGTGAGGGTATGTGCCAGTGCCCAGAGTTGGCTTTCATGTGGTCTGACCAGCTTCTGAGTTCAATAAACTATGGCGTTTAGTTGGGCATTTGTCCAGCCAGATATCTGAAGTCCGTTGCCTGTTAAGAAAGAAACCTTCTTGTGGCTTTTGTTTTCGTAAAATCATTAACAGCAGTTCTCTGCCTCACGGCTACACTTTCTCTCTCCAGAGACGACAGGCTTTCAACACTCCTTTATGGAGTAACCATAAGCGAACGGTTACACATTCATTTCGAATGTCAAAGGTTTGCCACCAACGACGCGGCATTAAAACTTAAACAAATTCTTGGACCAAAAGAATGATCAATCCATGCAATCTCTCAACCTCAAGAGGAATGCATTTTCGAGCTCTACAGCAACAAGGTGTCCTATGGGACAATTGCTAATTGATTTACCCACAAAAAAATGAAAATTAGTAATGATGATGCCTGAAATATTCTGCTCAACTTTTGGAAAGGAATAACTCAGTGATCCACTAGAACAATCGTGGGATCAGTAGTTATATTTGCACTGAGTCGGGCATTAAGCTTTGCAGCCTTTTTCTTTCGCGTATTATTTCCCATCTTTGTCCGCAGTGAGTTCGACTTCAATCGTATAAAGTGGCTGTTGTGTGTGAAAGACGTATGCAAAGAGGCGGAAACAAAGATTTTAATCAGGCTGTTGTTTTGGGCCAAAAAACTGCTCTGACAATTGTACATTATTCATAGAAATAGATTGGCTCTTCGTGAAGAAAATGTCTTCTTCAAGCGCTAAACAAAGCGGAACTTTTTTATTTTGGTTTATTAAATCAAAGCCAGAGGGAAACCAGCCAAGATCCACCTACATATGTAGCCTTCAAAGGCACCGAAGCCTAACCTGATAATCGTTCCATCACTTCAGTAGAAAATATCATTAAAAGAAGAAAATTAAAAGAATTGGTGCAAACATTCTCTTTCAGCTGTCACAGTCAGAAACCCAACTGTCGTGGATTTCTTTAGCGTGTGATCCACTTATTTTTACTAGCTTGTAAATGTCATGGCATTTTTTTGCAGAGTTCCATTGGATGCATCTTATGGTTCTTTTTGGCCATACGAATTGGCGTTAATTTGCAGTACAAATGTTACATGTGGAAAAAACACATTCGATTGGAATTAAATATAAAGACATCATTCGCTATAAGCGATAAAAAATATAAATTTCTACACTCAACACTAATCTGATCTAGTATCTCTTTCATTATTTATGAGGCAAGGACTTGCATGGTCTCCACTCCAAGACCCTGACTTTCTCACTTAGTTAATTGTGGCTGTAAATCACTAACCACTCATTTAACAATTATTGAATGTATGAGTCGGGTGGTTCAACAAATTGATCATCAAAAATGTACAACTGTCATGATTTAAACACTACACCATGGACATTAAATTGTACTAAGAGACCCCCCATTATTGGCTGTGACATTAAATGCTTTGTCTAAGTGGATGTGGATGTAATGTGTGTGTCCAGTCGTGTAAATAGACTGCCACTTAAACTAACTAAACTACGATTCTTATTCCATTACATCAGATTGCCATGCCACTCAACTTCGTTCGCACTTCAGAATGCTTACATCTACTATTAGTACGGCATATTTGTTGCCATTTGTTTCCTCTTGGCATAAATCATATTATGCTTTTGTCTTATTAGCCATTGACATGTGAACAACATGAAAGAGATAATTTATAGCCTCAAGTACCCGGAAAGTACTTCAGAATCAATTTGAAGAGGCCAAATCCCAAGTGTGTGTTGGAAAGGGGAAACATTGAATAGATGGAACATAAAAAAAACCTCTCTAAAACTTACACGATGCCGCGCGATACGCCCATTTGATCAACAAAATATGGGGTGGATGCGGTGGCTGCGGGGGACAACGCTTCCGGACAGCGCACAATTGAGTGTCTTTGTGGGGGGCGTCCAAACAAAAAATTCAACAAAAAAGAGAGGCCGAACCGCGAGACAGGAGATTGTCGAGACTGTAGAGCGGAGACCTACAGAGATCCAAGACCCAAGACCCAGGCGAGAGACAAACGTATAATGTGGCTTACATTAACAGACACGCAACTTAAATCAGATTAACATACAATATAAAGGCCACCACCGAAAAAGTGAATTCAATTTCCACTCACTTTCCTTATCGTTTGCCGCTCCCTCCGTTCGTTCCTGCTGCCCCTCCACCGCACCGCATCATAAATGGAGCTTAAAATTTTTGGTTGCCTATCAGAGATCAGGGAGGGGTTGGAAGATTATGTAATTTCTACTTCTCTTCTACTTCCCCCATCCTCTTGTTCTTCTCGGCTTCTGTTCGTACGAGTAGAATCCCCAGCTGCTTTGGCTTTTATGTGTGGCCATAACAAATTAATTAAGATAAAATGAACTTTACGATTTACGGGCACATGAAGATCTAGTCCAATAGATTGCAGGCAGCCAGAGAGAGAGAGTGAGATCTGTTACGGGGTAAGCCCCAATTTCTCCCCCTTTCCATATTTGGTGAGCTCAGAGCCTCATTTCATCCCCACACCAATTGTACGAGTATTGAGAGCATATTCCGGAAAAAGTAAACACGAAAACGAAAAATCTTTCCATATTCGCAGCAGCCCACACACGTGCTGTCCCAGAAATAATTAAAATTACAAAGAGACTTCAAGCAAACACAGACGTACCTCTTAAAACGGCACCTCGAGCTTTCTAGATGACTGCCCCAGGCACACTTCATTATCCTGACACACTTTTAATCCGTTATGGTGGGGTAGTGCCAGTGCCAGTGCTTTATTATTGTTTCCCCTTTCCTTTGCACTAGGGCGCACGGTTGCTGCACCATCAAGTGGGCCAAGCGACACCAAGCCAGAGCTTGTTACGAGCGAAATGCAGAACACCTCCCGACCATCCGGTCGAGTGGCTTACATGGATGTAAATGTATGCATGCATTGACATAGGCCATCTCTTGCCGCTGCTAGTCAACGAAAATAAGGTTCCCTGCAACTATTAAAGACAAGTCTCGTGCTTCTTCTTAACTTCAAAAAGTCTATTAGGTTCATAGGCTCAAAATTGTTGTAAGTTTTGAATGCTTTTCGTTCGATCCATCGTACTTTGACTGTCATTTCTTTTTACTTTCCACCGTCAAAAGCCATGAATCACACAAAAATGTACACAGAAAATCATACAACATCATGATATGGCGGCGGAAATGTGAGCGTCAATATTATGGAAAGAGAGACAGCGGGAGAGAGAAAGAGACTCCAACAACAAAAGCAACAAAAACTTAATGCTTCTCCAGTGGCAAATGAAAAGTAAAAGTCAAATAGAGCGCAACAAATGCAAAAAGCCGCCAGACAACCAATAGACAAAAGCAACAACAACAACAAAAACAATTTCAAAGTTACGTACACACTTCAGATATAAAGTAAACGTGCGACAGGGCTCTCTGTAAACCGGCTTTCGGCTGACTACAACATCCAACGTCATCATCGTCATGTAGAGGAAACAACATTTGAGAAGGAATTGAATCGAAAGGTGTGTCCGAAGCTCAAATGCCCTGGCAACAATAGATTAATTGAGATATTGGGGCGGGAGAATATACTCTGGAAGTACTCTGCTACTTATGCATTATTAATGAATGGAAGATCCACAAAATGATTTCTATTTTACTGATCAGATGGTCATGGTTCCTCCTGGTTTCCACATTTCTCTATTGGTAATTTCGATAACAATCGTATTAAGTGTTTAGCGATAGCTTAATAACGAGCACATAAATCTATAACATAGTTTGGTGTTTCGGTAATTTTGTGTTAATATTTCTTTATTTATTTGTTTACAGATTCATAAGCATCTTTGCGCTTCAACTGACAGCCGCTTGAAAATTGTAGAGCAGCCATAACAAAAATTTCAGGGTGTGTCGAAGCAACCAAAAGATTGATTGAGATGTTTGGGGCATACAAAACTCTCCGAAATTGAGGGGAAATATATATAAAATGTAAACAAAAACAACATACGAGTAGGCATGTTAACTAATCGGGTAAATCTTCAATCAATTTTGAAGCATGTTGTGGGGAGTAACCTTCAACACAAACTCAATTAGAGCAGAGAATCAGTTGAGTGGAACTAATGTTCCCATTTTTTTATTTTTGGGAAGGGGAAATAAATCAAGTCACACAAATTTCCCAAAGTTCATTACTATTGCGTATGACACTTACTGGACATTTTATGGAGTGACTGACTGGGGGAGTACGTTAAAATATATAATATGGTATCTTGAATAAATTATAGTCATTTTGATCAAGAAAGTCCATAGCATTCCCGAACCTTACTTTGATGAAACTTAAGTAAGTGTCATATGCATTGTTTTTGAGAGTGGCAAAAGGGAACAGCAGTAGAAGTGCCCCAGCAGGGGGTAATTTACATACACGCATACGAGAACATATCAGGGCTTGCAAATGTTCCTTAATGTCCCCTACCCAGTAGCCTTGGAGCAATTTACATGCACCGCATCCGAGAATTTTAGTTTGTGTTTTGCTTGTGTGTGTTCTGCATATTATTGAAATGTCCCATAAATGCATCCCCAAGTGCAATGCAGTGCAGTGGCAGTAGGAACACACACAAAAGTCCCTGGTTACAGTAAAATTGGCAAAACTGATCCCTCTAGTGGATTTTTCTTCCCCTGCCGTTCATGCTGTGTGAAGTCACGACACACGAGTTCAACCGCCTTCTCTTTTCAATTTCCTCTCTTTTCATTAACCCCCTCTAAATCAATGGGAAAATTCAATTGAAAAGCCCAACATTTTCTAAAGAACCGGAAAAACGGTACACGGGCTGACTAACCAAGCGACTAAACCAGCTCAGCAATAAAAATAATAGGGACATAACAAACGAAACGACAAATCTCAGTAAAACGAAAACTAAAAGCAAACCCAAGCCAAAACGTGGACCACGGAAAATGCCAGAAAGTAAGTGAACGGACAACGGCCTGCAGCAGCAGCAGCAGCAGCAAACAAAACAACCACGTGGGAAACAAATTCATTCAGCAACAAACAGCAAAGAAAACGAACAAATCAACAAACGGACTGCATTTTATGACCTGGCAACAAATACGACAAAAAACGAGAGGAAAAGAAGAAAACGAAAAGTGAGACAAAGATTTGCAGAAACAAAGCTTTGAATATATACACTTTTGTAGAGTCGGAAATTTGTATAACAAATGCATGAGAAAGTAATCCGATTATATAGATAATAATGCAAAAAGTTGTAAAGTTTGAATGAATTATCTCTGTTGATTTATGAACAATATTTTTTATAACTCAGAAAAATTCCAAGTAAAATATAAGTACCCTAGGAAAGGGTATTTACAACAAAAATACCATCTCCAATGACAAAACTCTTCGAGAATGCCTTAAAGTGGGGTATTGGGATGGAGATGTTGGCAATAATAATAGCGTGGAAATTGGGTTAAAAATAAATAATTCGCTTCTTTACGCGTAAGGTAAAAACAAAACACAAACAACAACAACAGCGGAGAATACGAAATTGCAAAATAATATTGTGCGAAAAACTTGGATTATTAGCTTTGGTCTGTTTTCCCAGCTGCCTAAGCCTAGGGTTAAGCCTCAGCCATTGGCCATTGTTGGCAGACAGAAGCGTGGGTCAAACGGCAAACATAATAATGCAGAAAATCGAATCCCGATCGGAAAGAGGATAACAAAAGATGTGCCGTTAAATAGGAAAAACAAATAAAATGCACGGCTGCATGCTATCCGTTCCGTTCCCTTTCGTTTCGTTTCAGTTTGTTAAGTGTTTTGTGGTTTTGACAGGAGAGAGCGAGATGGAAAGACAAGGACATTGAAAAATCCCCGAATCAAACCCTGCCGACAGCACGTACTTCGTAACCCTCCGCATTCAGAAGTTCCCCTGCCACGAGACCATCTCACCTCATCCATCCACCCCTCGACCGTCATCCGTCATTTGCCCACCCCCACTCCCTTCTCTTTCACTCGACCAATTCCCATTTCGATTGCAATATTTATGGAGAAAAAAGTACAATTCCTTTTGTGCGTGTCCGTGCGTATATCTCTGTCTGAATGTTTGTGTGTGTAAGTGTGTGTGGGAATTGTGGATTGGGCGTGCGGGATTCCAATTCGTTTGCATGTCCCGCCTTATGTTTGCCTTTCTGCCGCCTAATTGAACCGTTCAAATTGCACTATCAGGTTAAACAACAACAACAACAACAACCCTATGAAAAGTAGTCCTCCCCCTCTTGTGTTGCCCTTCTCACCGATTGCGTTTGCTTTTATATTTTGCAACATTTTATTGTTCCCAAGGTACTTGTGACTTTACCTGGTACTCTAGAGTCTAGATTCGAGTACAAAAAGTACAACGAAAGCTACAAAAAAGGGTTTTTGATCCCCTGTGTATGTATTTTCCAGATTTCTTGTGATCAATATTAAATGCGATTCAGCCATGGCTGTCGGTACATGTCGAATGAATTAAATGTTCCATAAGAGAACGGATAAATTCGTTTTGAATGCCACGACTAAGGCGTTATTATCAAAATTTCTTTCTGCTGTAAAAATAAATAATAAATTCTCCTTTCATAACTTCACTATTATGGAATGGAAAACACACACACTACAATTAGGATGATTATTCTAATATTTTAATTAAACGTTTTGGTTCAATTTGAACAGCAAATTATTAAAACGCACTTTGAACGCTCCAATTCAGGCTCAAGATTGCTTGAATGATTCGCAACGGTTCGTAATTCAATTTAGACCTTTTATTCCAGGAATCGATCAGACCGATCAGATCACGAACATGGTAGTTAGGCATTACAATGGAACTTGGAACCAATGCAAACCAATGCATATGAGATGGTATCATATTTGATTGCATGTTTTATTGAGAATGTAAAAGTCGTGTTTGTGTTTTGCATATCCATAAATTAGATTAAGTTTCGAAGTACTAAATGACAACAATTTTCACTTGAATCCATTAAAAACGAATGTATATCATACGAGTATAATATAATAATGGAATCTACAAAATAGGAGTATCCGCTCTGTATATTTGTTGTTGCCTAATTAATACAAACAAAACATTTCGTTGTTGTTTGAGGTTCACGAAAATAGGTTCATTGACAAAAATATTTCTAGTTGCTGGCTGATTAGCGGGAGAAACACTCATACTTATGCGTTTTGATAAGCCAGTCGCAAAGCTGAATGCGAAAATCGAATCATTATTGGACACATGATCTTAGCATGAATTTGACATTGTATTATCGTATTAGAGCTCCGCTCTCCCATCTGCTATCAGGAGCCTCTATCGCCAAAAGGCAAACGACAGGGCAGGCAAAAACGTGAAAATTATCTCCCCGTAATTCCTCAAAGGAGGTCACCCGCAACGACACATTCAATTAATGACGCAACGCAAATACTGTTTTGAATTCATCTGACTGTTTGTATTATTTATTTTCACGACTTATTAATTTATGCGACATGTTACGACCCACCAAATCACACGGACGGCAGCATCTATTTTCGTAATTAATAAGTCTGCTGCTGATTGGGTTTTTTGCGACTTGAGATAAAAAAGAAACACAACCTTTGCTCAGCGCAGAAATGCAAGAGATGCCAGCAAAAATTGCCAAATGCCGCCGACTTTAAACTAGAGCGCCAACCCCAACATAAATAACTTTCATAATTTGTGTGAGGCCATCCCGATATTCGCTGAACATTGAACAATTGTTTGTTTTATTTTGCAGTCAGAGACAAAAAAAAAGTGCCGATATGTGGTGGCGGCCCCCACCTTGGCGTTGCCAAGTCAACAATCTTTTTGGAGGAGCCGATAAGGAGCCCTGCTAATCATTGGGTTCTCGTGCTACCATTTAAACTTGAACTGAATTGTGAACCAAATACTGGGTGATAAACCCAAATCAAAAACAATCAAGCATAGGAATAATAATAATAATGGGAATAATGGGAAACCATATTTACTGCAGGGATTGATAGCCTCATAAAAGACCGATTTGAGGAAGAAGTTTCCCTTTAAAGAGTCAGTAAAGTCTCAAATGTTATATTTCCAGAAATCCGAGGAGAAAACAGCATACAAGTGTCATTAATATTCACATAAGTAATAAAACCTCTTGTAAATATTTGCTCAACATTCCTAGCTTTTGGTCATACAAAAATCAACCAACAGAGAGCTAAAAAGTTCGAAAGAAAAGTAGATGCTCAGACAGATATGCAGATAGAAATTCAATCATTTCTTTACTGAGATCTGTGAGATCTGTTTGGCTTAGGCTAACTATAGCATCAAATAAATTCACACCTTCTGACTACACGCTCTCTTTTTCTCTGCTCTCTGTTTTTTGTATACGTGCACTCTCTTTGGTTTGTGGAATTTTCTTCACTGTATACATCTACTCGTAGCTCTAGCATAAACACTTTTGACGAGCTTTGTTATTGTCTAATCAACGAACACGTGCCAAGTAATATGATAAGAATAGTAATACAGCTTGAGTCAATTTCAAGTGGATGAAGAAAAGTACGCTCTTCAAGCTCTCTGGATATGAGAATATGAGCAATGCAAGGACTTATCCAAAAATATGCCAAAAGCAATCATCTCAAGTATGTGATAAGAAAAGAATCAAATAGAGTTAATTTTAATGAGCGAAAAAATAACCCAAATGAAGTGCTTTTTATTTTGTATTGATAAGAGCCTAAACTAAATTTCGATTATTTGGATTTCTTGGATTTCCTCATCGATAAAACGTGGTTTAATACAGTAGTAAGAAAAGAAAGAAAAGTGTAACAAATAAACTAAGAAACTGTTTAGTACATTTAATTGAAATATCCAATGCCTACCTATCTGCAATCTGTAGTTACTCAAGCACTTGCTCTGATTTGATTACAGCTCACTTTATTAAGAATGCTAGAATTAACCCCAATTGTTATGCGTGGAGTGTAATTTGGGGTGTCGTAAGCGTAAACGTGGGCTAATTGCCATTCGGCCTAATTGTGTTTCTCGCTCGACAATTCATTTGACAATGGAAAAGAGTCGTAGCTGTCGTAGATTATAATATAGGTGAAGATAATCATCATATCAAAGGGGTGTCACGGAAGTACTTTTGGATTTAATCACAACCCGTCCGTTGGTAGAAACAGCCCATCTGTCTTTTTCGAAAAACAAAACAAAAAAACACTTTAAAAGATTGCTGGGCACATTTCTTGGAGGTCTTGGTTTTTATAATTCTGCTTTATTTAATCAACAAACAAAGTCCGTGAAAGTCCGTTTTCTAGCAGAAAAGTATACAAAAAACCCAATGCAAAATTCTATCAAACACTCTACTATACATAATGTAAGAGGGATCGTGAAATGAAGAGGGGAATTCCAATGAAAAGTAAATTGTAATTACATTTTGTAGTTCCCTCAATGATTACAATAAATGTTTGGTAGGGGGACAAAGTGGTAAGGGTTATTCGAGAGATAATAAGAGAACTTCTTGGAAAATCTACAGTTTCAAATAATGTTCCCCTCGATAAATCGAAAGTGAGAAGGAAATAAATCATAATTACGATTTTTTCTCTTTTGTCAAATGAAAGACAATGAACAACACAAGTTCAAGGGGTTAAAGTGTGCTTGAGGTTAAACCCTTAATCAAATTTCTTTGAAGTCTTTTGTGGAGAGTCTTTAAGCCTCAATTAAAATCGAATCAAGAGGGAATCCCAAATAATTGAGTGTGAGAACTGACCAGATCATCACTATAATTATCATTCATCAAGTTAAGGACAAATGTAAACATTTCTGTTGTTCAGTTCTGTTCGGTTCTGTGGCGATATCTTCAAAGTTTCGACATTTGTTCCCATTTTCTGGGTGATTTTTGGGGGTTTCGTTTTGTAGCCTAATTATTATCCAAAGCTTCCCCTTGCCTACAGAGAAACGCCTTCTTTGAACACATAATCATCATTAGATAAGGGCGCGCTTTTGCTCCAAAAATGCTAATGGCATTTATTCAATCGAGCAGCGGAAAGCCACGCTGTAGTTGAACTCATTTTTCATTTCGCTTTCAGATCGGACTACTCTACTCTGCTAAATAATGGACAAAACGACCCCCACGACTCCGCAGAGAGTTTCTTAAGGTCAAACAATTTTTCATGCAACACCTTGAGAATCAGCGAGGGGCACCTACAACACCCTCCCAAAAGCCACGGGCCGGCGGCTCTGAAGAAACCAGTTTCTGAGTTTAAGGCGTACGCCTGTGGCTTTTATTGTTAATGGGTAATGGTAGCTAGTGGAATGAATGGCTGAGAGGTGTGCTAGTGCTGCTGATGATGGTCGTTCGAGGTCCGCCGGCAATGGGCCAAAGCAGTAGCCCGATAGCCAGTAGCGGGTGCCGTATAATTGGCCGGAAAGTAACGTTGACGTTGGCGACTCTTGGCAATTATGGCTTGGATATAAACTCGATTCGCAAGCCAAAAAACAGTTCTGGGACTGGGTGCTTCGGCGACCTCTTACCAAGAACCACACGTGGAGGCACCTATAATGTTTTCTTGTGGCACGCAATGTGCCAGAATGTTAAGAATAGCAAATAGCTCGCACACACAACAATATTTACAATGGAAAAATCAGGAAAAGGAAAAGCACTTCAAGCAATTGTGTGGCAAGCCCATTTTTGGATACACTTTGCGGGAAATTTAGCTACAGGAAATGGGGCGAAAGCAGACATAAGAGTTTCCTCTTCAGGTGTTCATTCTGATAAAGAAAACCGGCAATATTTGCTAGGAAAATGAGGGGAAAAAAAGTCCATGTCTTTTTGAAATGAAAACAAATGGAAACAAAACATGATGATGTGCGTTGATAAGAAACCAAGAAACAACACAATCACGGAAAGAAAAAACAAGGTTATCATCGGGGCCTGTACAGTTACATACAGAGAGAGACAGAGCGCTCAGCTAATCGGATATATTCCTTCAGTCAGTTGTATATTCAGAAATGCACAATCAGAAATTCAGCTTGAACCTGAGAGCAGTGAAATTCAATCCTAAAAGTGCAGTGTCGAGTGTTCATTTTTTGAGCCAATTATTGTGCTGCAAAGTCGAGGTAGGTGTGGGGTGCCACTGCGTATGTTCGGGAATGCAGCGCAGTACTTTCTCTCTTTTATGAAATTTATTAATTGCCTTCCACACCTCTTTTTCCTTGGAGATAAATTAACAAATTAGTATTCAATTGGGGGGAACCCTTATTTACGATCATTAAAATTTATGGCTTTGGTTGGTTTAAAAGGTCAGCCAAATGATCATAAAAATAAGCCTATTTAATATATAGACCACATCCGAATCAGATACGAACCAGCAACGAGCGGAGTGCTCGTCTAATCTAAATGGAGGGTAGTCACAAAATCCTAAAGCAAATAAATGAAATGATATTCCCGGACCTTGATTACGATAAGATAGGAGATTATCTAAGTCCTGATATGCGGATGTTTCTATTTATACAATGTATATTTTATATTACTTTTTTGGCTGCACTGCTACCAACGGAACAAAAGCTTTTCCATTGACTCTTGATTTAGGCTTCTGCTGCACGAAACTTTTTTCACCGACGGACATTTACCATTTCGTGATAGCCGCCGGTGTAGTCAAGTTCTGAGAAGGTTTATCGGGGTGCAACGTGTGTATGTACATAGTATGTATTATTTATTATTTATATGTATTGCTCTTTCCTTCGCTTTGTTTTGTGCAAATGTCCAGACAATTTAATTTATTTCCCTGCATTAAGGACAAATAAAAGATGAGAGAGACACAGCAAGAGAGAGAGAGAGAGAGACGGTCAACGGTACTTCAAACTAAATGAGTCCGACACGTGTGTGTTTGGTTGTGTGTGGGCAATAAATAACATTAAAAATTACACGCAAAGAACAACAACGTTCGAGTGCGTGAGGGGAGTTCAAGAGCGAGAGATAACGGTAGCAACTACTTACATTGAGCATCCAGATGATCATCTCCTCGAGGACAATGTCCATGCTGCTGTGGGCGCCGCTCAGGGCGTAGTCTACGGGATTACCGTTGGTGCGATCCCCCAGAGGCGTGGATGTGGTGGTGCTGCGGCGTCGCATCGTAGATGTGTCTGTGTCTGTCTCCATCTCCACGTCTGTGGAGGCTGCTGTGGAGGATATGGTTGGTTTGTCGGCCCCAAAGAGGCTAAGCAACTCCAAATCCCGTTTGCAACAGCAGCGGCATATGCGGGGCATATCCAGCAAATTTCCACCATTTCCCCCTGCAACGTCATCGTCTGCAGGCAGAGAAAGTTGCGCCGCCGGCTGTTTTTCCGACGACCAGCTATTGCTGCGTCTCCTCATTCTGCTGCTGTTGGCACTCATCCCGGCACTAATTCGGGTTTTGTTTTGTTTTGTATTTTATTTTGTAGAATTAATTAACTTTTTATCGACCGCAGAATTGCAGTGGATTTGGGGTGGCTCGGCGCTCTTACACTTGCCCGAATCTTAATATATTTTTTTTTCACTTCACACACTATAAAATGCCTTTTTCTGGCTATTTCTTATCTGTTTTATTTGCTTTTGGCGCTTTCGTTTTGACCACGAGTCGGAGACCTAAAAAAAAAAACCAGAACAGGCCAGAAAGAAACATGTAAGAGAGCAGATTTGGTAAGAGACCTTTCGCGCGCCTCGCTCGCCTATGTGTGCGTGTGTGTACATGTGTGTGTGTGTGTGTGTGTGTGTGAGCCAGTTTCAATTAGTAGGCCAGCAAGAATCGGACGCGGAATACCAAACATGAATGAGGAATCCACGGAAAACGATGATACCCTTGTGCGGATATCAACTATAAACAGACATCCCTCCGTCTCCCACTCGAAAGGTATTTTCTAGCCTTTTTTATATGGCCAGGGCCGCCGGCATGCAGCGCGTTAAAAAAACCAAACAACTAGAAAGAAAAGAGGCCAAAAGTAGCTCCTTCTCTCTCTCTCTCTCTGTATTTTCTTTGATCAGAAATTATTTTTGGCTGCGGCATTTGCGTGGCTCCCCAATCAGAGAGGAACACTCACGGGCACACACAAACAGACACATACACGCTCAGTTAAATGAATGAATAGTTGGATTCTAATTCACACACAAGTTCACATTATTGGAATTTATTTTTATACATTTTTCTAGATAGTATATATTTGTGGTGGATTTCTTTGCGGAAAAACAAAACGGATATTTTCTTTGGATTATCAACTTTACCGCCGTACGCTTTTCTGAGTTCAGAAAATTCACACGATTGTGTTGTTTACTTGGCCGCGGTTCATTCAATTTTGGGGGGCGGCAAGGCCGATTTCAAATACGCCCGCCTTCAAATGTTGCAGGGGCCTAAAAATGTTGCTCGGCAAGAAACGTGTTGCTCAGAAACGGACCAGTAAAGTTTAATCCACCCCAATTCGCAACATACCATGATGTGCTTAAATGTTGCTGGGTGGCCTAAAAATGTTGCCAGCAACAAAGTAAAAGGTAAGTTCTCTCTTCTTTTTTCATCAAAGGGAACAGAAAGATTGTAATTGTTGCGTATAACCGAGCAAATTACGTTTTGAAGATTAACTTCTACAAACTATATACATAGTTTTAGAAAATTTGGCCGTCAACCTTACCCTATGATTTCTAATACCATGGAATCAGCTGTTCCATAGCAGGCAAAATAACGGCAATGACGAAATAAAAGGGGAAAGGGAGAGGGGAAGAGAGAGGGGAAAACAGCGGTTAATAACTGGTAACATTCATTAACAATTGAATTTGCAATTCATTTGCGTTGCTCTGGAGCCTCTGAAATTAAATGATAAAGCCAGGCGGCCTGGCATTCTCTGTTATTGTTTCCACTATGCTTTGGTTTTGCGCTTCGCTATGTTTTGGCTCTGTTGCTTTAGATTTATATCCGTAAAGTCTAAGGCGTAGACCCGAAAAGGGCTTCAATGGAACTTTCGCGAAGAAATTGTTTGTCACACAGCATACTTTACACAGGCACACACACACACACACACACAAAACTAAATATATCCATATTAAATATAAAAACTCATGTTCATATTTCATACAATTCGGCAGTGCAGCGCGCTATTTTTACTTACATTTTTACCGAGATAACGCCGCCAGCACGGCCGGCGGCACAGTTGGCTTCGCCCATGCAACAATTATTTATGGTTTCGTTCACTGCACGATAAATACAACAAATTAGTCACTTATTCTGAATGTTAATTGTTAAAGTTTTGTTCTGCTCTTTTAGCGAAGAGATTTTTGTGAGCTTGTTGGCCGCGGGAGGCGGTGAGGAAAATTGGGAGCCGGAGAGATGGAGAACTATCGATGGCACTATCGGTACAATCTATAGTTGGACACTATCGACATAGCTCACTATCGATGGTTTAAAGTCTCGATAGTGGTCGATAATATCATGATGGTAGCGTGATGAGCGTTTTAAGGTTGTGGCGTCAATTCAATCGAATCGATTGGCAAACAAACAGAAAATTAATAAACAGCAGTGAAAAAATCAATCAAAATAGAAAATGGATCGCTTCCTTCAAAAGGGTAATATAGTATTCTTCAAATACTATAATATTATAGCAATATTTGTGTCTGATTAGAGGTAAGCGTCAGAGTTCCACGCCTGTTTGTGATTGCAGCAGCACGGACTCTGAAAATGTTTCGAAAATGATGAAATATCGATGGTTTAAAATCTACTATCGTCCACTTTCGATGGTGCCCACTATCGATAGTTCTCCACCTCTAGCCTCATTGGGCTCCAGTGTGACCACGGACTTAATGATCAAATATACCGCAAAGCTCCCAAAGATAACCCGAAATTTACTTCTCATTTATAAAATATATATATAATATAAAATTCGATCTGGTGAGAAATAGTTGAACTTACATTTTCTAAAATTTACATGTTTTACCTATTCATTCAATTAATTAAAGTATTAATATAGCCAAAACGGCCTTCCAGTTTAATGCGCTGGTCAAGCTGTCCAGGTGATCAGGTCCAATTGCGTCGATCTAATATCGATAGGAAACGCGCGCTTTGTAAAGAAGCAGTTATTTTGTACATGCATGTATAGTTTTATTAAAACCAATGAAATCGGAAAGTCACTTTTCAAACTAAAAATTTGTTATTTTATGGTCTTTAGATTATTTTTCATGGATGGGAGATGGTGTGAATCGGTGTTTACCATATGTTAAAAATCCGCCAATGAATGGGCTCAGTGTGTATGGGATATTTGTGACTGCAAGTATCAACAAATAACATATATCGATAGATTGTTATTTCAATATATTCTTAAGAGCCATGCCATCTCTATTGAATAGCAAAATCTACGTGGATCCAAGCAAAATTTATCTGAAATTATGGCAAATAAACTAGAAAAGCAAGAAGAGGGAAGCAACGATTGGGATCAGAGTGATGAAGACGACAATTGGGATGATTGGGGTGATGACGACGATAAGTTTGTGCACGTGGAGAAGGAGCAAGAGCAGGAAAACACTGATGGCAGAAACAACAACAACAACGCAATAGCAAAGAAGGAGAAACCACTGGACTTGGAGCTGCGAACACCGCCGGGCGGAATCACATCTTCAGCTCCAGAGCCCTCCTCGTCTTCCTCGTGGGGCCTGTGGGGTGGTAAACTGAGCTCTGTTCTCAGCACAGCCACCGAGGGATTGGGGAATATAACGACACAAGTGAATCAGGGCCTTAATCAGATTATAGGGGTACCCGATCCCGAGGAGCTGGCACGCATCAATGCCGCAGAAAATGCCAAGGAGGAGACGGCGGTCGTCAGTCCCAAGGAAACACCAGAAGCGACACCAGTTGATCCCAATCAGGAGAATGCATTTGGCCTGGGTTTCGTCACGAATCTTGGTTCCAAAGTCCTTAACACGGGACTGGATACCCTCGAGGGCATTGGCAAGAAAACCATGACCATACTGCAGGACAACGATCCCAAGTTAATGAACAAGAGGAAGCTCCTGGGTCTGGAGGCCAACAAACCAAATTTGAGCGCATTACTGCTGGAGGCCAAAAAGGATGCCGATCAAATGGAGGAATCGCTGATGCAGCTTCAGTTGGAGAAGAAAAAGGCGCAACTACGCTTCGAGATACTCTTCGAGAACTACTGCGGTCTGGTGCACTACGAAGCATTGGAAATTCTATCCAAAGAGTCGCGTCTGAAGCTGGACACGCTCCTGGATGCAGTCAGTGGCAATGCTCTGGCCGATCTGCAGGAGACCATTAACGAGGTGAAGGAACTGCTGGAGCTGGAGGATCTGGAGTGCGAGAGCGACGGCGACTATGAGCCCGAGGAGCTCGGCGAGCGTCTGTTGGCCACCATATCAGATGCCGAACTGGGAATTCAGTTCGAAGAGGTGGCAAAGTGAGTAATCCAAGCACAAGGGAAAACGTTCACTGAACTCTTCTTTTCTCTAGCCACTGGAAGCAGTCACTTGCGTGGCTCAAGTCGGAAGAGGCCACCGAATCCGATCTGGAACAGGCGTATGCCAAGAGCATACACGCCCTGAGCGAAGCCTGTGCTTTGGAAATGTGTAAGCTGCACAAGATTGCCGAACTGCTGCTGGTGAAGCAGCATCACAGCACCGCCAATGAGGTCGACGGCATTGTCAATCTCTGCAAGCAATGCAATGGCCATCTGCAGGGTCTGAGTCATCGCTTTGCGGCTTTACTGAGCAGCAAGGGTGTTTCTTCCCCCGACACTGCAGAGGCGTCCAAGGAGCTGGTCAACACATTCTTTGCCGAAATGTTTGCCGCTGTGCAATACATCGAGCAGGCGTACAAGCTGTTTACGCCCATTTTGCAAATGGGTGCGGTCTAGGGGAGGGAGATTCTGATTAATCTGATCTATGAATTTTATATTTGTTGTAATTGATACGATTATTTATATGATTGTTTCGTTAATCTCTCTGTAAGTCGTAATTGTTTTCCATAAAATACTATAAATTTACACAAATGTTGAATCTACAGCGATTATTGTGATGGCACACTCCAAGAAAAATCCAGTTCGGAAGAGTTTTCTTTTATGAATTAAATGTGTTATAGTAGGAAAAATAGAGTTTCTCCCGACAGAATATTTCCCTACTCAAAAAGCACACATAATGAATGCTTAAATAAATATTAAAACGAGAATAAAAGAAAATCTAAAAATAATTGTCGTTGGATTTGAAACACCGATTTCGTCATTTAAGCGTGGTGTGGTAACTCTGTTATTAACCCATACGATGTGATGGTTTTAAGAAGTATTATTGTTAGACCTGCAAACAAGTAAGCTGTATTTAAACGAGAGCTCTTCTCTTTGCGTAATTAATGTAAATTATTAACATGCATATTATAATTCATTTAACTCACATTTCTGGTATATCATCTCTACTAGCAAAGAGAATCAAAAGGTCACAGTGAATAAGTAGAGCACTGCTGACCCTCTAAGGGTTAAAATGAACAGAGCTGCCAACGCCTGTCACTATGGCACCGCACTATAATTCTGCCGTAGTAAGTTTTATATTTTTGTCGTTGCTGGCATTTCAAGTCAGCATTTGTTTATCCGATATCCAAATAAGTTCAAACGAAACAACAATGGCAGCATCTGCTGTGGCCAAACCTCTGTTTGCCTGCGATTTCGAGGTGTTTGGACGTGTACAAGGTATTTCTCGCGACCTGGTTTCACCAGATATCCGCCTGGCATGATCTAATTAATTTATTTTACCATTTCAGGTGTTTTCTTCCGCAAGGTAAGTGATGAATAGTTAATCTGGCCACTTGACTGATCAGCGTGATGAATGTCACCGAATCTAGTACACGGAGAGCCAGGCAAACAGCCTGGGCGTTAGAGGTTGGTGCATGAACACCAGAGATGACACGGTTAAGGGACAATTGGAGGCACCGCTTCCCCAGCTAAACGAAATGTAATGCAGGTTTTTTGGATTTGTATTACCTATCTGAGGCTAACTTTAGTGTCCTGACACCAATTGTTTGCAGGAAACATTGGCTAGAGACCAAAGGGAGTCCATCGTCCATTATCGAAAAGGCAACGTTTTCGGCGGCCAAGGAAATTCCCGACTATACTTTCAGTGGCTTTTCCATTAAGCGCTAGATCCCAAAACACGTTGCAAGCTCAATACATAACTTATTTTCGGTTTATTTAGAGTTCCTTAAACTATGTAATGTGATGTGAGTGCATGCACCTAAATATCCTATCCTCCAGTAGACTCGATTTCAAAACGTACAGCATATAAAGGTCATCTATAAGTGATTCAGCCCAAATCAGCAATTTCAGTCAGACAGCTAAAAGACGCATAAAATAAATGCACAAACAATGTATTAATAACAATTTGGTTGTAACAAAAACAAACCAAATACAAACGAGAGACACCGCCACAGGGTTGCCTTTAAAGTAGTTAAATAGTTAGCGTTGCCATATCCCAAAAAGTGCCGATAGGTACTCGATTCAAACGACATCTCGCTCGCACGCACGAAACTACTCGTACGCATTTGCTATTGCAGCGGTATAGGTGAGAGCGGGACGACCGGTGTTTTGGCATGCGTACTTTGCTCTGCCAGGGCGCAAACGAGTACAGCTTCGATACACGTCGTGCCAAAAGCGTAGCAGGCAGCGATGAAAAAAAAATAAATGAAAAAATTGTGTGAAGCGAGAACATTGGAAAACCCCAAGCGCGAACCACGCCATTGTGTAAGAAAAAAATCCAAAAATTGTGTGTACATCTTGCAAAACGGTTTAATTGTGCGTACAACAAAAAAATACTACCTAAATTTTAAGCAATTTACCAATTCTTGCGTGCTTCTGCTTCCGTCGGTGAATGTGTGTGTGGCTGTGTGTGTGTGAGTACTTGGACAATACTTTCGCGCTGAAAACGTTTTTCTACTCCCTTTTTTCCGCTGGATTCTAATCGTTTCAAACAGCAACAAACGAAACAGATTACAACCAAATAAGCATTTGTAAGGCAATTTGTGATTGTGAGTTGTATAAAAAAAAATTGGATTGTGTAAATAACTGAAAATAGTGGAACATTTCTAGACTCTCAAACACACACACTCATAAGCGCGAGCACGTCTTTGTATTTGTTTGCGTGTGCATGCATATTTTTGAGTCTGCGTGTGTGTGTGTGTGCGTGTTGTAAAGGCGCGAGGTGCTGTGCTGTTTGTCCACTAATTGTGGCTCAAAAAAATTCAATAAAAGAAATTATATAAAAATGTGGAAGCCAGAACAGCATCGCCAGCACCATGCGCAGGAACTAAATACATATGTTAATTCGTTTATCAAGCATGATGAAAAGTTGAGGGAAAATTGTGATTTTCATCTGGAAAGCAATCTGATTTCGTCAGTATGCAAAGATGTGTGTGCGTCTGTAGTTCTTCCATACAGTTTTTTTGTATTGCGCATCATTGTGAATGAGCAATAGCAATAGCGCGCATTCTGCCTTGCTGTCCGCACGCTCGCGCGCCAGTATCTCTCTCTGTCTCTCTTGCAAGTATTTGTTCTCTCACTATTAGCGTATGTGAGTGTCCCTAGGGTGGTGTGGGTATTTTGTACATAACACGCCGGAAAAAGACACATTTTGGAGGAGGAAGAGGCGGCTATTGAGATAATAAAATGTATGGGTTATATTAAAAAATGTAAGCGGCTTTTTGTTTAACAGTTAATTAGGTTTTAATATGATTTTACAGTTAACGCAGTAAGCTCTGCCAGTGTATGCGCGTGTGTGTGATTTTAAATTTATTTGTAAGCGTATCAAAACGGAGAGAACAAAAAGTGTGCTCTGCATTTTCCTTACAAATATTTAATTTTGAAAACCATTTTGATAAAAAAATATTTGAATTGTTTCCAAAGCGAGTTTTCGTCGAATCGGAACGTACCTGCAACGCAAGATCCGGTAACAAAATCAAAGCAAAAGCGAATCAGGAAACGGCTTGCGAGGCCATTGGCTGCTCCTACAGCAACGTTCGGGACGTGTGGAGCCGATGCGAATGCATCATCATCAACAGGAGCATAATCAGCAGGAGAAGCAGCTGAACTGGCCAACGGCATCGAATCTACTATGGCACCAGCGCTCACCGCCGAGCCATTAAGTACCAAGGAGAAGCTAACCAGCGCCGCATCGCCATCGGTGGTGGTGAAGAAACCAGCGACGCCCACTCCGGCAACGGCCACAACGCGTGTGACGCGTTCCTCCAAGGAGGCGGCCGCCGCAGCATCAGCAGCTACCAAAGCTGCGGCTGCAGTCGTCCCGCAACGTGTTCCATCGAGCAGAATCAGTAACAATAAGCGTAAACTAAGCGGCGGCAACAATAGCAGCAACAAGCAACAAAATAATGATACAATGGGCCTAAGCACAGCTCCCACCCCACACACAACAACAACAACAACCACCACCACCACGAGCACAGGTTCAGTTTTTGCAGAAGCAGAGGCAGAAGCAGAAGCCGCCACAGGAGCAAGCGTGCCACCCATTAGCGACGCCGATGTGGCATCAACCAGTGCTACGGTGCTCCTTGAAAGCGAATCGCCTGCTCCACAAGAAAGCGAATCACCTGCTCCACAAGAAAGCGAATCACCTGCTCCACAAGAAAGCGATTCCCCTCCAAGCACCGACGTGCCTCCTGCAACGGCTACCATCGAGCACAACAACAACAATAGTAGTGGTAGCCGCGCCAGCAAGGACAACTCCACGGCACAGCTGCTGGCACATCTGAACAGCGATTTTGTAGAGACCATCTCGGCGGAGATCTGTCTGCGCAAGACCCTACCCGAAGTAAGTCTCAGCAAGGAGCCAGCACCATCCGCTGTGGCACTCACAGGAGCAGAGACAGCCGTGGAAGTAGCCGAAACTGTGGCTGAAGTAGAAGTTGAAACAGAAGCAGTCACAGGAGAATCCACAACGGATGTGCCAGAGCCAGAGACACAAATCGATTTGATTCAGTCGATGGAATTGGAGCAACCAGCGACGACGACTGCGTCAGTAGAGGAGCTGCCAAAGATCGATACAGATAATATAGAGGGTAAGCCAGAAGAGCAACCAAAAGATAATCTAGAGAGCCCTTTCCCTTCATAGTCCTTCTCTCTAATACTCCTTCTCTTTTTCCTGTTTTTACAGAGCGCCTCAGCCAGCTGGATGGCAATGCCAGTACAATTTTGGTGGAGCTGCCTTCGGTGCAGCTGGATCATGAGCAGGGTCAGGTGCAGGTGGAGGTTGTTATTCCAGCCACACCCACAACGCCCAGCCGGCAACAGGTGCAACAGGATCCAAGATCCGAGCAATTGCCTGGTATTCTGGCTTCGCCGCTGCCGGGCCAGAGGCACTCCACAGCTGCGTCAGCATTGAATGCGTCACAGTTGACGCCTCAGAGTACTTCCAGTTCCACAAATTTCCTCAAAGATGCCACAGCCGGCGTTGTTCTGGAGGATCCCGACATCGAAGAGGTCCTCAAGGCACTGAAAACGTTTGAGGGAAATCATGTCATCAATCCGGACATGTGTGATTTCAACTTCTTTAGCGAGGTGTGGGAGGAGCCACCACAAGCGACAGCGGTCACGCAACGATCCTTCACGCCACAGTATACCCAGAATCCCATTGGCGGTCACAGCGGCATCATCACTTCCCATGTCCCAACAGCAGACTCGATGGCGGAGTGTCAGAAATCAATGGAGCACCAGCAACAAATGCTCACGCGAAAGATGGAGCATCTGTTCCGGCGCATGCGGAAGATCCAGGCGCGCCAAATGTGCAGCCACACCAGCGATGAGGTGGCCGGGATTATGGAATGGGCCGCTCGCACCTCCCACAAGACACCCAATCCCGTGAGAAGTGACACGCTCAGTGAGCAGGAGACCACCGTGCAGTCGATCGTATCCGGGCGACCGAGGCCGGACTTTTGGGTACATCAAACGAAGCATCCAGTGCCAGCCAACCAAATGGCCAGCATCCTTCGCAGCATTGCAACGGCTGCGCGGCACCAGCAGATCTGTCATACGCCCAGCGGTGGTTCTGCTACCTTGGCCCCATCTTCTACATGGTACAACAGTGCCAGCTGTGCAGCGGCCGTGCCTGCAAAGGCACGTCGTGGCAAGAATCAGCTGGAAACATCAGCAGGAGCGGCATCCACATCAATGGCAGCAGCAGCAGTCATTGAACAGAAAACGCCCGGTTTGCATGAGATTATACCCTGCTTTGATACACACGTAACCAACGAGCTGACCCACGTCTCTGGGCTGCTGCACAATGAGATGCGGGAGATACAGAATGCCATTGATTCGGATGCGACAGAGTCGAGCTCTGGCGGCGAGTCTGCCGACGAGATGGTCACCTACAATAATAACGAACAGAAGTCGCTGACGATGTAAGTAATCCTCTTGCCTTTGGGTATTGCTTCTGTGCGAGTTTCTCCATTGTAAATGTTTCAATTTGTTCGTGTCACACGTTCTATTAGACGTTGAAAATTAGTTCTAGGATACAGTAGGCTTAGAGGCTACTTGGAGGTATTCGATCCAATATGAAATGGGAAGAATTTATCATCCTTTAATGTGGTCTTATCGTTGAAGAGAATCATTTCCATTCAATATCTATGAATTCTCTATTCTTATTCTCATTCTCTTTGAAAGCTTAGTTTCGATTACGACTTCTTAAAGATCAACAATGGCATAAAAAAACTTACCACTTTAATGTCTTTACGTATTCCTCATATTTTGCATTAATTTAAATGGGTGTACGGCTCACCCACTCATCAATGTCCTGCCAGAACGAATTAAAGACGCGCGCGCTAAGAAAATAATTTAGAAATATTAAATATATGTACAACAACAAAAAAACGATCTTGCAATGGCAAAAAAAACAGACTACTTTGATTAGGTAGAGCTAGAAAATGAACTTTGAACCTCCACGACTAATTTGCATATTTTGCTTGTTTTAGCGCCCGTCGTGCCGTGTGGACATACTCTAAGGATCGAGCAAATATTGCACTGCGCTGGTCCTGGCTCTGCTCACAAATGGCAGATTTGGAGGGCAGGAAGCGCCAGTATCGTGAGATGTATATAGATTTGACTCAAGCAAAGGGCGCCGTGGAGCTGGAGCCGATGCAGGTGCAGCAGCCGGCTAATGGTTACAAGGAGGAACCATCCAGCGAATGGCAATGCAGCCGCGCCCGTCCCCTGATGCTGAGCAAGTTTCGTAAACGCAGCCTATTCCAGACCACGGGCATACACACGATTTCCAAGAAGGCAGCACGCCCCAGCAACATCAAATGCGGCTGCCAGTGGCCCCAGATACCGTGTGCCCTGTGCACGGGACGACCAGATCCGACAGCACCGCGAGAGTTGGCCGAAATGATGATGCCCGCAAATCGAGTGGCGCTCCTCGATCCCGGCTATCATCCAGTGCTCAGCTTTGACACGGGTATGCAGTAGTACATTTTCAATTAGTTACAAAATCATAAATAATCCTTTGCTTTTACCTTCCTTAGATGTAACTCAATCTGTGCATTTTGAGGCCGTTAGCCGGCAAGGGGACTGGCAGCAACGCGTATCACGTTGTCAGGCCAAGACCGTTGTCAAGGGTGTTCATAGGGCGGAACGCGAGGCCATTGCTGCTAGCAATAGTGCTGCTCGTCGTCCCGGCGATTTGATCAAGCGTCGCTATATAAGACGCAAAGAGCGTAACAACAATAACAATAATAATAATAATTCAAACTCAAATAAAGATGCCACTACAACGGCAGCAGCGGCGACGGGTCTTGGGGACAGCGGAAATGGTACAGCAACTTCTACTTCTTCTACGCCTTCTACAACGCCACTTGTGGCCAACAGTAAATTATTGTAAACATGACAAACATTCGATATTTGTTATTAACATACAACAACAACAATCTTTTGCATCTCTTCTTTTGTTTCTTTCCATCCAAACCAACAACAAAACTATCAACACGAATCCACAACAAATTGAACCGATCCGAACTGAACCGAAACCACCGATCCTTCCTCCAAAACACCAACCAACCAACCACCAATCACCATATGCAACATCATCAAATTGTTTATTATTGCCCTTCGTTTCTCTCGTATCATATGGGGATGCAGCGAGCAGGAGGCAGCAGACGCAGCCACCGATTGGAATGAACGCTTCGAGCATATCGTGGCCAGACTCTCGCCAACGCCAACGACAGCGCCACCTCAGTCCCTCCTCAGCAGCAACAGCACCTCAGATCTCGAACAGCGACGCTAAGCGGCGTCGCACATCCACAAAAAACAGCAGTAGCAACAGCAATTCCAACGCACCAAACAACAGTCATCTAAATGGGTATAGCGATCAAAGCGGAGTAGGAGTAGGAGGAGATCTGAGAAGTAGTAGCCGTAGTCGTCACGCCTCACCCACGCACAATCAACGCACGGAGAGGTAAGGAATAAACAATATAATCTACAGCAAAGGTTCGATAAAACCTTTACTTTCAGAACAACAGAGCGTCGTCATCGTCCCGTTTATGATATTGATAACATTGTTATACCCTATAGTATTGCTGCTCAAACGAAGGTGGAGATACTGCCCTACAAAGAGATACCCACACCCAAGTATGTTCTCTCTCTCTTTCGGTACTCAATCATTTGTATAAAATCTGTACTCTTGTTTTTGTGTAGATGGCGCGTTGTCGATAGCGAGACTGATAACACAACACCCGCAGAACCAGCAGCATCATCAACTGATGATTCAACAGCAGCACCAGCACCAGCAGCACCACCAGCGCCACCACTACCAACACAAACAGAGATTAAGTCCGGCGGGAATGGCATTGTGCCAGCGGTAGCAGCAGCAGCTGGTATAACGTTAAATGAACAGAAGCCACAGGCACAGTCGGTGCCTGGGCAGCCTTCGAAGGTGAATGGCTTGAAGAAGTTACAGCAGAACACCAAGCACAATATTAACAATAATAATAACAATAACAATGGACTGGTAAATGGTAATATAAGAAAGGAGAAGGCGGAGGCTTGTGAGCAGAAGAATGTTCCCCCCCAGTTGCAGGATAAAGAGAAAGAAAAGGCTGTCCTCCAGGTGCTGGCTGGGCAGGCGAAGGCTAATGTCAGGAATGAGGATATCCTGTCAGCAGTTGGCTTGGAGAACGATATTCAGTCATCATTGATGACTGATAAAAAAGATATTCAGCCAACAGCCAGCGACCTAAAGGACATTCCGTCAACACTCAGTGACCAAAAAGACATGCAGTCCTCCTCCAGCGACAAGAAGGACATCCAGTCTTCCACCAGCGATGAAAAGGACAACCAGCCCTCCACCAGCAACCATAGGGAGTTACTTCAGTCAAAAGCCAGCAGAAAAAAGTCTGCCAGAGCTAAGAGAAAGTGTCTCAAGAAAAAGAAGCACAGGCCCAATGGGAAAATTGCAAAGGCAACGGCTACAGTAACAAAAGAAGAAGCCGCGACTGAAACTGCCGCTGCTGCTGGTGCAACAAGAGTCGAAGAAAAGAGCAAACCTCATTTGATTGAAGGTGTCCGAATAGCCACGGTGGAACCAATGGCCAAGCGGCCCAAATTACAGCTGGCCAAGGGCGGAGAGGGCGACAAACCCAAGACGAATGGCGGCCAATCGATTGCGCCAATCGTACAGTTGGACCCGGAGGAGGACGACGAAGATGAGGACACTTCCGATGAGGCGTACGCTGGGCGACATCACCTTGCCCAGATCGAAGAGCGGCAACGCTTCGAGACTTATCTGAAGTTTCCGTGGAGCACGCGACCGCGTGCCAATCGCCGGGTGGACAGTCGCGCCGAATCGAGTGGCGCCAATACACCGGATTCGGCCTCACCAGCGCCACATCTGGCTGGTGGTGGTGGTGCCGGTGGATTGGGGGACAACGAGAGCATACCCTCGCCGTTGGCCCATCCACTGGAGGGTTTCAACGATAACGGGGAGATGGTGGCGACAACGGTACGACCTCAGGCACGCCGAAGGACTACGTCCAGCAAGCTTAAGGATCAGATGGAACGCCGCAGTGCCACGCCGGACATAAAAGATGTAAGTACGAGAGTTCAGAGAGAAGAGCGGAAAGCTCTTACCATTTACATTTTCCAAACACAGACTTTTATTGAGCCATCGCCCTTCGAGCCGCTGATCTTTCCCCTGGCCGAGGACGTCTACCAGAAGATGCTGTCCGAGCGCTATGCCCCGCCCAAGCAAGAGGTACTGAAGCCTGAGGTGAAGCGCACCAAGAGCAAGTCCACATCCTCCAATGGCGATGGGGGATCAGCGAGCGCCGGAAAGAGCAAACGCCGCAGCAGCAAGACGAAGACCAAGCTAGTCAATGGGCAATTCAATGGTCAGCTAAATGGTCACCAAACGGCTGATGCTGCTGATGCTGCCGCAGCGACTCCAGCAAAGATCAATGGTGGCATGGATGAGGAGGTGGAAGATGACATGGACGACGGCGTGGACTTTGACCCAGATCCTGACGATATGCTGATGGAGGAGCTGGAGGAGGACTACCCCAAGCATCATTTGGCACCGCTCGATGACGACGAAATGCATGGTGATGATGATCTTTACAACTCTGCGATCGATGCCTATTTGGGTGACCAAGAGGCCCTGGAGGAGGACATGGCCGATGATCCGTTTGGAGACGATGATCCCAATGATCCTGAATGGAAGACCCGCAGCGATGGACCCCGCAAACGTCTCTAAAAAGCCAACCCAATATCCAAAGCAAACAACTTTTCATTCTTTCTCTCTCTCGTTACCAATTCATAATTTTAACAACAACATAGAAAACGATGTTTTATCAATTTTACACACAAAAAACACACAAAAAGGAGATGGTATGGAGCGATCGAGTATTTTAACTTGTTTTAAAAGATTTCTATTTGTTTGTTTTGCCGTCGTTTTGTTGTCGCACCCGCTGGGCTGATGACCGACAGCATGGCACGGCGTACTCTTTAACAATCTTCTAAGTTATTTAGTTCTACGACACACACACACACATGCGCCGCGAGGAGAAAGGAGAAAGAAAGAAATGCGAAAAGAAAACTAGTTAAGAGAGAAGGTGTTGTGTACCTTGTAAATAAAAAGCAGAAAAAATATAGCGAATAAGCTGAATAATTCTAAAGAAAAACTAAAAGAGAAAAAACCAAGTGTAAACTATAATATAAACAATAATAATGCTGAGGCGATTTCGACTAGCTTTGCGATTAAGGATCGAACACACCCACCACTCTGTCAATCGAAATGCAACACTTTCTTGTGTAACTGTGTGGGTGGTGAGTGCGTTCGGTTTATCGGCGAGAAGACAGCAAGGCAGCAGGCACTTGGGCTAAAAGCCCCACAGTGCGTTCAAGAAGAAAAGATTTAAGCTAATCTACATTTAAACAAATAAACTTATAAATATATATATAATATACAAAGAACCCACACACACACACATACATATATATATATAATAGATGCCGTTAGTGCGGTTTATATTTAGTAGAAGATATGAAATGTAATCGCGCGCACCGGCACAACAACCAACACCAACCAAACCCAATCCAACCCCCCTCAAGCTTGCTTTTACGTCATATTTGGTTAGGAAACAAACTTATGTAAAAAAGAAATATTCGGAAGAGAAGAATCGAAAGTGAAGAGATAGAGAAGAGAAGTGTGGGGGTGCAGTTGAGTGCAGCACGAAAATGTATATGTAATGTATTTAGTCGCTTAGTCGTTTTCATTTCTACTTTAAACGTTAGTAGTTATTAAACAAAAACAACAAAACACAAAAAAAAACATAAACAAGAACGGTTAAATGCGCCGTTGAAATGTTTATTCTAATTATTTTTCCTCTCGTTAAATACTTGAAGAAAGCAAAGAAAAATATGTGAAAGATTTACTAAGGATAGCAGAAATACAGAACTCTATATTCGTAAAAATTACGAGCCAGAGATTGTGTTCTCATATGCTTCATTCCATTAATTATTATTATTTATGGGGGGTAACAGATGTGGTAATTATTGTCACCATGTGTCTGTGTCAGAGGGTACGCCACTCTATGTGGTCCCTCAGTTGACGATCGAACAACGCCACGAGATGATGGTAAGAACATCATCGATCTTCGACGAAAAAGCCTCTAAAGCGCTTACTTTTTCGAGGTAGATGTCATTGGTATTCCTGCTGGGCCTCAGCTGTACTTTCTATAGTGGATCCACAATGCTGACTGCCAAATCGGAGCCAAGCATCAGGCAGTTGCTGGAAAAACAGCAGCTGAAGCTAACTCATCTAGAGTTTACACTGAGGCATGTCCTAATCAAGGTTTTGTTTCTCACTGATGCCGATGTGCATGCCCCAAGAAGGTTGCCACCGGATCCCGTGTTGGAGCTATCACAGCGCATGAATCAGCTGCTTCAGCGGCTGGAGAGTGAGGAGAGGGCCGCAGACATTCTCAGTAGAATAGAAGCGAAAATTAATGCATCAGAATGTGAGGAAACTACTTCAAATGAGACTTTAGTCGACCACAAAGCAAAGGCATTGGCAAATGTAACAGAGCAACACGAAGAAAAGGAACTACCGAAATTGGGTAAGCGGTAATTTGATATATAAAGGAATACCCCGACACTCACCTGACAATCGATGCACTGCAGATCCAATGCAACCAGCCAAGGCGGACTGCTACGAGCTGGAGGACGCCACACGACGGGATGGCGTCTATAAATTCCTAGTGCCAGAACTAAACGAAGTCGGCCGCGATTTCAATGAGCGCTTTTGCGCCTTCACCTTGGATGGTCCGGCCTGGACAGTGATACAGAGTCGCGGACCCTACCAGCAGCAGGAGAACTTTAATCGCACTTGGGACGAGTACCGTACGGGGTTCGGTAGCTTGGAGCGGGACTTCTGGTTTGGCAACGAATTTATACACAAGATTGTCTACCGCGACGATCACATGCTGCGCATCGAGCTGGAGGATCAGGATGGGGCGCGAGATTGGGGCGAGTACGCGGTGTTCCGGCTGGACAGTGAGAGCTACAACTACCAGTTGGTTATCGACGGCTACCAGGGTTCCATGCCCGATGCCCTGGAGTACCACAACAAGATGGATTTCAGCACTTGCGACCGCAGGAACGACCAGAGCCCGCGCGAGAATGTGCCCTGTGCCGTGCGCTTTGGCAGCGGCTGGTGGTTCGATCGATGCCAGGAGTGCAACCTCAATGGGATCTATCCAGGATCGGGCGGTTCTGGTATCATCTGGGCAGACTGGCGCAGCGGTAATTATACCTTGAAGACGGCCCGCATGATGATACGACCCGTACGCTTTGCTCCGGCCACCGCGGAGGACACTTACGACGAGTAATCCTCGAGCACTTTTAAAATTTAAATAGAATTTATCATCATTTTGATTGCCTTTTTGATCGTTACCGATAAGTTCCTCCTCCTAAGAAGCGTTACCGATAGGTATCGCGGCAAGTGGTCTAAAAGTCCATCGAAGCGATGATCTAAATACTTGTTTGGTTGCACACCTATTTTGAGCTACACTTTATGGCTGAAAAAGATTCTTCAAATATAAATATATTCATGTATTGGATAGGCTGCACACTTTCATTGCATTCTTAAAGTAATACTCAACTGCACTGCAAGAACAGTCTAGTCTAAAGCATGGAGATGGCATGAGATAAGACAATAAAATATTATGCGTATGAATACGCTGAAGCCTCTAAACAAAAACGAAATACAATATGTTTAAACATCGAATCCATTATAATCGAAGACCGCTCGGAGTGCTCATTTCTATGTAGACGTCTTGTCGTGTATGATACTGTTGTGCTCCCAACAGATCTGCTAAAAATAGAAACTAAGGCATATATTTTTCTCGCTAACACTTCATGCTGTAAACTAGTCTCGCAGTCTTGAAGTGTAGTGGAATTTAACACTGTCTTTTGCAAACTACCGATACATCGATATTTATTAATAACATACCATACTACTAGTTGTGAAATAAAGGAACATTCCATTCCTTGATTTTGCAAACAATCCAATAGAAATAAGTCATGAAAACTAACTAATTTTGTGCAGAAATAATTCATCAATCGGATGAAACTATAGTTTTACCGCGGAGACTCCTAACTAGCTAGTAATATCAAATAGAACATAAAAATCGAGGAAAATATTTAAAGATTCACTGCTTCCACGCTTTAAATATCTTAAATATATCGGTGAAATATATTGCTAGGAAAAAATATCAAAATAAAATAATATATATATCGGAAACATACTCTATACATTTATTGAGATCCTGTGGTTAGTTACCGAACTTTAAATAGCTCAAAAACATATCAATATATTGATATTTTGGGAAAAAAAATCACTATATAAATATATTTTTATTTTAAAAAACTATCGATATATTGATATTTTGATATATATTTGACAACCCTAGCCGAGTTGCAGCGCCGATTTTTTCAATCAAAAAAGTTTTTTTAATTACATACAAAGCAGAGCTCAAATCGGCTCTCAAAAAATTTTAATTGATTGCCCTCCGAAATTGGTTTGTTCTGCTTAACCATGGCCTACACGAATGGTTGAATATAGCAAAAGGATTTCTCGGCACTGCCAATTTATAAGAACAACAACTGAAAGAACAAGACGGCGGCCACTCCTTTTGTGTCCGACTCGACTCCCCGTGATGTGTGTGTGCGTGTTCGTGTCCGCGTCCGTGTTTGTGTATTGTAATTGAAAAATTGTGATTACTGTATGAATTAAGGCTGCAATATCGTAATAATTAAGAAAGTGGCCAGGCAATAAAAAGTGAAAATTTGCTGCGTTTTTTATGTGTGTCTGCAAGAAAAGAAATAACAACAAAAACAGCTACGGTGAAGGCAACTCAACTACAACTACAGTTAGAGATAAGAAGAGCTCTCACTCACCCACACAAACACACGCTTTCATTTACACGCGAGCAGAACAGAACGAGTGTGTGCGTGCGTGTGCCTGTTTTTATGACTCACGGCTGGGCCAGTGAGTGGTGGAGCAAGTAAGAGAGCGATAGTAGCTGAGCTGCTTGACTACCTACGATACGGCAGCAAAATACAGTAATTTCCCGAGCTGAGCGCAACTAATCGCGTTTGGAAGAAAATTCCAAAGTCTCCGCCAGAGACAAAGGAAGAACGAGATCCGAAAGAGAGTGAAAAACCGACAGAACAGAGAAAACCCAAACCGAAAAACATCACGAACATGAGTTTCGCCAAGTGGTTCAAGAAGAAGGAGCAAATCTCCGAGATCGGTGCACCCACAAATTTCCAGCGGCACTTTCATGTCTCGCGAAACCAGGAAACGGGCGATCTGGAGGGTCTGCCAGCGCCCTGGGTGCGGCTGATGAATTCACAGATCACACGGGACGAGCAGGACAAGAATCCGGATGCCGCCTACCATGCCGTCAAGTACTACAACTACTCGATCAAAAAGAAGGAAACCGAGGTGTTTAAACCCTTCATCACTGAGGACGTCATCCACGAGGAGTCCAAGGAGATCGAGAACTATGTCAACTACAAGAACAAGCACAAGTCCCAGGATCCGGAGAAGTCGGATGACGATGGCAGCTCCACGACCACCGAAACGGAGACCAGCAGCGGCTGTGGCTCGTCCACGGGGAACAGCAACAGCAGCAGTATCAACGACAGCAGCCAGCAGTCCCATGGTCCCCTGGATGCCCATGCCCCTCATCTCGACGAGATGTTTAAGGAGCTCAAATCCAACCTGGAGCACCGCGAAACGCTGAGGGCAACGCCAGCCATGACCAGCCAACAGGAGCCACCGCCAGTGCCGCCCAAAAAGTCCACGCACACGATGCCGCCCAAGCCACAGATCAAGCCAAAGCCCCGAGTCACCCAGAAGTTCTCGCGCTCCTCCGACCTACGGCGGGAGGATGACGATCACCACAAGGTCAACACAGACACCATCATCATCAAGCCGGCGGCGCAGGGCCAGCATGTCGATGCCTCTGACGACAATCCCGACGAGACGATACTGCGACGGTCCAAGGAGAAGCGGGCTCAGAAGACCGATGCCGAGATCTACGATGAACTTAGAGCCATCTGCAATCCCGAGGATCCGCGGGAACGCTACAAGACCACCCTGGAGGTGGGCAAGGGTGCCTCCGGCATCGTGTTCATAGCCGGCGATCTGACAAACGAGGCTCAGGTGGCCGTCAAGACGATCGACATGAAGAACCAGTCCTCGAAGGATCTCATACTCACCGAAATCCGGGTGCTCAAGGACTTCAATCACAAAAACCTGGTGAACTTCCTCGACGCCTATCTGCTGGAGCCGGAAGACCAGCTCTGGGTGGTAATGGAGTACATGGACGGCGGCCCACTTACCGACGTCGTCACCGAGACTGTGATGAAGGAGCGCCAGATCGCCTGCGTCTGCCGCGAGGTACTCTACGCCATTAGCTTCCTGCATGCGAAGGGCATCATCCACCGCGACATCAAGTCGGACAACGTGCTCCTTGGCATGGACGGGTGCGTCAAAGTGACAGACTTTGGCTTCTGTGCCAATATCGAGGGAGATGAGAAGCGCCAGACGATGGTTGGCACCCCCTACTGGATGGCGCCCGAGGTCGTTACGCGGAAGAAGTACGGCAAGAAGGTGGACATCTGGTCAATTGGCATCATGGCCATCGAGATGATTGAGGGACAGCCGCCCTACCTATACGAGACACCGCTGCGAGCCCTCTACCTGATCGCTGCCAACGGACGGCCCGATGTCAAGAGCTGGGACAAGCTGAGCCCCAATCTGCAGGACTTCCTCGATCGCTGTCTTCAGGTGGAGGTCGATCGACGGGCCACCGCCGACGAGCTGCTCAGCCATCCCTTCCTCAACGACTGCAGCGAGGTTAAGGCCCTGGTGCCCAACATTAAGGCGGCCAAGAAGGTGCTTCGACGCAACGTATAGTTAATGTGCAACCATCGGGCGGCCAGGCTGCTTTATGCGTGATCGAAACCCCACTACCAAATCTTGATCCCGACACCAAGCGCCACCGGACCAGCCCCCCCCTGTGTATAATGAGTTTTCAATGTAAATTTTATTTTGTGTGGAAGAAACTGGAACAGAATGCTGATCGTAGTCTTTTTAGTGTGGTAAAGCAACCCCGTAAAATAGAAAAACAGGAACTGCAGCAGCACCTAGGACTTGGCGAACTCCCCCGTTGAAAACAGGTAAGTCGCAGTGCCAAATCCCAATCACAATCCCCTGTCCCAGGTAGCTTGGGTTCCCACACATGTTTACCCTAGTTTTTCGGATTATTCATGCGCGAGCCCATCTCCATTTCAATGGAAACCTTTTTCGCAATACCACAAATGAGGAAACATTTCATTTCGGTTTATTGGTTGTTGGGTTAGTTTTAAGTGCGTTGTTCGAAAGTTGTCAAAAGAGCACGGGCAGGCCAAAAGAGCGATTGTTGACTATCTTGATAAGTTTAATCAGTAGCTGGAGATTACCGAAGGTAACTTCGATCAAGGTTGAACAGTTTGCACGAGGTCTAAATGCAGAGGGTACTAAACGTTTACCAGACGTCTGTAACAAAGAAACGAAGCGGACATGCTTTCACGGCAGAAAAGTTATTTTTAAGACAGATTTCTGGATTAAATGATGAACACATCCAAAGATCATGTGTAACAGTTGATTAAGCCGGTTCGGATTAGCCGACAGACCTTCTGGAAAATAGAAACGAAGAATCAAGGGTATTTAAAGGGTCGACCACCAAAGGTATTCTCTTTTTTCATAGTCCAACAGCCATCTCCCTCTCACTCTGTTGCACACTCTCCGAAATTGCTTTTGCATTTACTTCATCCCGGAGAGGAAAGCATGAGCCGTTAGTTTACGAGTACACTCATGTGTAGTGTCATCTCTTTCGTGTGCCTACCGTATTACGTATGAAGTTTGGTTGTTGCTGAAAGAGCAAGAAATCCCATTGAAAAATGACAAACAATACAATACAATCAAAGAAGAGCAGCGACAGCATAGCAGAGGCAACTGCAACAACAAAAAACAAGGCAAAGTACGCAATTTAACACGCTCGTTCGCATTTCCTGTTTGGAATATCGCTTTGTCTGGCCAAAATAATATTCATACATAATAATAATACAAAAAACTTAAATTCACACACTGACACACACATGCAGCAGAGAGACAGACAAAACACCCACACTCTTCCGCAGTTTCAGCTGAAAGTTTCTTTCTTTTTCTTATCACACCACTCTATAAGTGCTATTGTAAGTCCCCCTGGCTCCAAATTTGTGCGGAATTTATCAAATTTTCAGTACAATTTTTCGTGGCATTTCAATATGTATGTACATTCATATGATAAGAATAAATAAATCATAGAGCAGAATATGAGAGAGGAAGACAGCGAGCAAGACTAAAGAAAGCAAAAGTGGAGTCGAAGTAGAGTCCGTGCGTGTGATCGTGTGGGTGTGTGTGCGAGCAGCACAAAGAATGAGAGTGTGATTCTGTTTGCGTTGCTCCTTCTCCGTCTTCTGTCTTTCCCCATGTCTTCGGATCTCACCCTCCCACTTATTCAATTTAATTGCTTGTGCAGCAGTAGCTGTCTGAGGGGAAAGAAGGCGACCGTCGCGACTTTGCTGCGCTATTTATACTCTCTCCCACTCCCACTTTAGACAGAGTTCTTCCCCCTCCTATCCAGAGTTATTTTCCTGCTCCTCTGTTGTCTGCATGCTCATGCCTCCTCTTCTTTTTCTACCGGATCTCCTCTAGGCTCTTTATTTGTTTAGTTTACTTTTGCTTTCCGTTCTGCCTTACCCAGTGGAGTGGGAGGGAGATGCACACAGTAGCCGATTATCTGTCGACTTTTTGCTCATTTTAGATGCGGATATTGCGTTTTTTGAATGCCAAGAAAAAAGCAAAGAAAGAACGAGTTGAATAAGAATATTGCAAATATTGCAGTTCTTTGGGAGTGGTGCCTGTGGCTCCTGCTCCTGCTAGTGGCGCCGCAGGTCACGCTCCCCGCTCCATGATGCTTAAGGGGTTAAAGTACACTTCCACTCGTGCCAAATGTGTGTAGTGTGCATTAGTAAGCGAAAGGCAGAGCCGCTCTAGTATGAATACATTTGTCTCTGAAACCCCTTCCTCACTGCCAAAACGTCTTGTATATGTATGTACATATGTATTTTTCCCAGCAAAACGCCCCAAACAGACAGCCAGCAATGACTAAACCCCATTCACATTTAGTTCGATTTCGAATGGCGCTTCTAAACGATAATTTTTCACCTTGCGCAAAGGTTTCTGTGTTTTCTCCAGTGTGTTTGTGTGTGTTTCGTTTATTGAACCACATTGTTTGTTGTTTTTGGTGTAGCTATGCGGAATTTTAGATGATTCATTCATTATTTTTTCGGGGCTTCGCAACGCGTGTGGACTCAGAGGGCTCTTTTTTCATTACTGGCAGGGGTGCTTGTCATACCCCCACTCCACTCTTAATCACGCAAGAAAACAATGCAAAACTTGTGTTTTATTGTAATGATTTGCAGCGACATTATAAACTGGTATTTTGTCAGGATTTCCAATGTCTGGCAACGGCATACTCATCCACACTCGCACACATTCTCAGAGAGCTCTCGCATGCATGCATTCGTTGCATTCACAATTACAGTTACGATGCACATTCATACATATACATAGATATGTATGTACATATTTTTATTGTGGATTCATTGGATGCTATGTTTTGTAGTATGATCCACATGGGCTTCACACATGCACTCCACATGACACTGGCGATGATGATAGGATGGAACTTCTTTTGGTAGCTTTAATCAAATCTGGAGCATGCTCTCATTTGAATTCAAAGCCAGCTATCAGTTAACTATTGTTTTAAATACCCTTGCAAGAGAGAGAGTGGAGAGGGTCTATTATGATATTGATGAACACAATGCATCCAAGATGGATGCATCATCACAAAATTCTTTATTTTTACTTTTCTAATTACCTTTAATTACGATCTCATTTATGTCATATTATTATTCATAGTTTCTTAGAAAATATCAGGCTTTGTTGTTATTTACCTTATTTGTATTCCATTCAAATCAAAATCGGATTGATCGAGTTGTAAGAGTATCAAGAATTTCGGGCGCCCCTCTTGTTGCCTTTCTTTTTTGTTTTGTTTGTGATTTGTCGATGGAAAATTGTGTGGAAAACTGACGGAACAATGCCACAGGCCCCAGTCAGATACATACAAACATATGTCGGACGTTGTTTCATTGAAATTTAAGCGTGACTTTTTGAGCGGGTGCGCTGTTGCGCTTCACATGCTGATAAATATAAATAATTATTGCGCTGATAATTGACTCCCCATTGCTCTCCCATGGCATAACAATACCCCACACAGTTCTCTCTCTCTCTCTCTCTCTCTCTCTGTCTGTCTATTTCTACTATCTTTCCGATTTATATGCGGCGCACTACGAACATAAAACACAGCAGACATACAAAACTGGTGAAACGGTACCAAAAAATGATGCAGATATCGCAAGCTAGAATGGTGGGGCATGGGGGCTTGAGGGCCATAAAACCTCACAGATAATGAATTATTATTAAATATTATGCAGTCGCACCTGACCTCCAACCAAACGCCACTTACAAATGGCCTCCCCCAATGAGTGAAGAGCGGTCTATATTTAACAAATTCTTTTTGCCCCAGTACACCTAATCAGCTGTTAATATCACTGTTCCCCTCTTAAGAACTGATAAGCAGGGTCTTTCGCTGATAACAAGAACAAGTTGTATGATTAATACATTTTACGTGGCTGGTTACCAATACATAGGAATGTGTACACGATATGCATACATCCTACACGACGGTATGTTCAGGGTGATCGCAATTATTAGAGGTCGAAATGTTAATTATGCCCCAATTGTTGACTTTAACTGTACTCTGCTGTTACTTTAACAATTTGGCAGCCCACAAATATTGATACTATCTCTCTTCTCTCGTTGTCTCTCTTGCAGCAGCAGCACGTGTGACAGGCAAGAGGAAACCATCGCCGTGAACGCGCCCTGGGAAGTCTTCGTCGTCGCTCACTCTCTCGCATGCAGGAAGGCGGAATGCGGGGGAGCAGTTATCGCTTAGATTAGATTGTCATATGGCAAAAAAATTAGCTTATTTCGTACATTGTAAAAATGTATGTGACTACACACAGTCACACAAAGGAGCACACACACATATGATATAGATATTGTATTATTAAATGTTTTGGACATAAGTTGGATTAATATTGATATACCCGTATATTTACATAATTGTGATTTAAGCGATTTTATCAAATCTGCATTATGCAATTCTACATAAAATTCGTCGTAGTCTCTAAGTGAAAACAAAACTCCAAAACCATACACATACAGTAAAACCCTATTGCAATACTTGTTGTAAATTAGAAAGCAAAAATATATAAAAAATATCAAGTAAAGAAGCTTGAGATAGAGCAAGTGGAGAAGTGAGTGTAACAAGTGCCATTAGGACTAGAGCTAGCGCAGCAGCAAAGCGACAACCACACCAACACCAGAAAACAAACAAACAACAAAATTATCTATACAATTCATGTCTTTCCCATAGAAAACACAGATATCAGATATAGCTATAGTTAAAAGCATGCATACCAACACAAATCTGTGTGTACTATTTGTACTAGCTGATATTCGCAAAATGTTCGATTGAGTGTAAAGTTTGTTCGATATTCCATTTAAATTAGTACAAACATAAGACTAACGACAAAACAATTTAAATTAGACAACACCTGTTCCTCTTCTCGATAAAATTTGCCATACGCACAAAAAGGATAATGTAGTTCCATACTTAATAGAGCAGGAATTGTAATACTATTCTAAACTGAACCATATAGATGATGGGAGGAGCTGTTTTGATATCAGTAATGTGTGTGTCAAAGCTATAAAACAAAAACAAACATATTAAAAAGAATATCCTTAAAGAGAGTATACATCCATATGTAGATGTGGTATCCATACACGAAAACCTAGTCCCAGCGGGAAATTACGAGCAATGCCAAAAGAGTAACGAAAGAAAGTAATCGATCAGCACCTAAGCACCGAAATGCATACATATATAGTTCTGTTTGGCATCCGTTTTTTTGCTTAGTTAAATTTACTTGAAGTAGAAGCTCTTTTCCAAACCACTAGATTTATCCGAAAACGTATGCTCTCTCTGCAAGAATGAAAAGGGTATATTTGAGGATCTTTGGTTAGCTTTTCTTAGTTGTGTGTAGAAATCTTAGTAGGGATTTTTCTTTTACTTGCTATTCTGATATTAGTGGCTAAAATCTGCTGCTGCTGCTGCAGATCGGTTCATAGATAAAATTTATATACGAAACGAAATCCCATTCATGATTTTGAAAGAGCTTAACAGATTTAACGAAAATTTACTTGATTTTCTTAGTTTAGCTTAAATATGAGTATTATGATTAGGCAAGGCAACGAACGGAAAGTAGAAGTATTTGGTAGAAGGATGGAGAGGGATGGGCTTCATTGGAAACAAAACACGAGACATACCCGACCTTACATATTCGCAAAAAACGCATTTAAGACGAAAGCAAAGATTGCAATTAATAACGTAAACGTAACAAATGAAACTTAAGTCTTACACAAACCGAAACAAAAAAAATGGTAGCATAAATTTTTTATACGCAACTTTTATTGCAATTGTAAAGAGACGACGAGGAAGAAGAGCGAAGGGAAGTGAATGTAGAAGCTGAAATCAATTTTGATCGATTCGTAATTATACAAGAAGAATTGGCGCTATTTCAATTAAAACTAAATGTAGTTCGAGACACAGAAAGCATATTAAAGAAAAAGAGCAAGGCCTAGACATGGCTTGCCGGTAAATAAACAGTATGATAACAACTACGAAGATATCGATATTTGGGCGATAACGAAAGCGCTTTAATGGTAGCTTCATCGTTCGGTTACGTTACGCACAAAAAAACAAAAGAAAATTCCACAATAATTTTTTATGATTTTCTACAAAATGCACAAAATGTATTTTATTTTGCTTACAAAAAAAACCTAAGTCGTAATCGTATATTCTGTACTCTTATTTATAATTATTTTGCAATTTAGCATTTAAATGTAATTTACACACACACTCACAGAAAAACATTTAGTTCTTGTCGTCCCACTCCCCCACTTTGATCATTGAGGATGATAATGCCGAGATGTGTCCCTCCCCCTCACACCATTGTATGTATTTAGTTTAGTCCGCTGCACTGTAATGTTTATTTTGTGTTGTTAAATATATCGTTATTTACTTATTCGACCAAATCAATAGCATTCTTTTTGTGATCGTCCTACAACCAGAGATCCTCGCGGTATTTGGCCTGTTGGCGCAGCTCCTTCAGCTGCTGTGTGGCCTCCGTCTCGTCCAGATGGAGGACTTTCTGCAGGCAGAGGCCGACACCGCTGGCTATGGACGTGGATATCTTGGCGCCATCGGCACACACGTAGAGAACTGTATCCGGTTTGAGTAGCAGCTTCACCAGCTCCTCTGCGTCATCCTGCAGCAGCTGTTGCACGTAGGTGGGAGATTCCACACGGGAGTGGCACATACGCAGACGCTGTAGCACTGACGCCTGTTCCCAGGCTAGCAGTTTGTTTCGCTTGAGAACAGCTTGCGGGGTCTTGGCACCCACATATAGCCAAGTTTCTCCTTTGACCGGCTGCTTCTGCTGCTTCTGATGATGCTCCTTGTGGGCCAGAAAACCGAGGAAGGGGGCCAGTCCAGTACCCACCGCAATGAGTATTTGGTTTTTGCATAGATCCTCCTCCGTGTAGCGGAATGTATTGGTTAGACGTGGATAGATAAACACTTTAGCCGGTTGCTCTTGCTGCTGGCACTTTGCCTCCAGCATACTGGTCGTCACCCCAGCCTTCGGACTCTGTACGGAATAGATGATGCGAAGCTCCTGTGTGCCAGTTTCCAGAGGACTATTGGCTATTGAGTAGGGACGCGGCAGTAGTCGTGGCAGGTGCTCCACCAGAAACGCCAATGGTGGCTGACAGCTGCCACACAGTTCGAGAATGTCCATAAAGCGTAGGCCACGCTCTAGGATTAACGAGTTGTAGTGTTCAGTCGCCTGTTTGGAAGAGAGGCAGGCCAGGAAACTGCGCTCCTTGGCGACGCTGGTGTAGCCCGCCAGGGCGCTGAGAAATTGCTTCTGCAGAACACCATTGAGAGCCAGGCAGTTGGTGAAAATCTCGCGTGGGCATGTCGAGTCCGGTATGTGAGCAGGAAGCTTGGCGTTCTTCTTTGCACACTTTAAGGAAAGTTTTATTTGGCAAATGGTGTCTGCCTGATCGATCAGTCCGAGGCGATCCAACAATTGCTCCACCACTGCGGGTGCATTGCTGGGCAGCACGCCGATTGTGTCCCCTGGCTCGTAGTCAAAGTCGTCTGACTCCAATGTGATTTCCACCACGCGTTTAGTTTCTGTCGCCTTATCGGCATCCACCAGAACTTTGCTCTGTTTTATACTAGCCGCTGTTAGCGTTCTCGTTGTCTGTGCGAATGGAAACTTTAGAATATCGCCGCATCTTCGCTGTCCGCATTTCTCCGACTTTGCCTGCAAAGGACACGTGAGTTTGAGCGACTCGTGCTCATTGGACACCCTTACCTGTTTTCTTATGGTGAAGTCAACCTGCAGGTTACTGTCCAGCGGCTTGGCTGGGATATATTCATTCAAAATAAAGGCCTCAATGTCGGCGATTTCTACGCCCTCCACATGGTGCGACATTTGATTTGATTATTCTGACAATAAGGTTTAATCGAAATCGGTTTAATCAAAATTAAACTTACAAGGCAACTTAGCCACTTGTTACATCCTAACTACATTCTACATTCTTGTGTTATTAGAAATAGAAACACAAAGTTTCCAAGTTTCGCCGTAATTTTTCCATAAAACGCTAGTGGAAGCGGCACTGTGAAAAACCTCCGTTGGCTGAACTGGCAGCACTCGATAACAATGTGTTTGAGAATCGACTACTAGATCTATCGAAAGCATGCAAAACACAATTCATTGCTGGGAACGAAATTTCAAGTAATTTTTATTAAGCACGCCCCCAACAGCATGGCAGGCAACGCCAACAGCGACGACGAGTTCCACGATGCTCTCACCGGAGAGACAACTTGCGAGAAGGAGGCCACCAAATCCCAGATGAATGAGAAAGACATTGACGAGATTGTCGAAAAGCAGAGCACGCTCCAGCTGGACGATGACGAGGAGGGTGCGGCCACTGCAGTCACTGGTGCTTCCGGTGGTGATGGCGACCAGGAGGCGAAACAACCCGATGGTGAACTAAGCCTTGAGGAGCTACGCGACCTTGAAAAGCTTCTGAGTGTCGATGATCTGGCGGCAAACAAAGAGAAGGCCGATAAACTCAAATTGGAGGGAAACGAGCTGTTCAAGAACGACAATGCCCAGCGAGCCATCGAAATCTACACAGAGGGCCTGAACGTGTGTCCCTCGGACAGCAGCAAGGAGCGGGCCGTGCTGTATGGCAACAGAGCAGCTGCCAAAATTAAGCTGGAGGCCAACAAATCGGCCATAGATGACTGCACAAAGGCCATTGAGCTGTGGCCGGAGTACGTTCGAGTGCTATTGAGGTGAGTCTGTCAGATCTAAAGTCCAAACTCTATTCGAAGATGCTGAACATGGCCCTTACAGACGAGCCAAGCTGTACGAACAGGATGACAGGCCAGATGAGGCTCTGGAGGACTATAAGAAAGTCTGCGAGCTGGATCCTGGACAGCCAGAAGCGCGTGAGGCTCAGATACGCTTGCCGCCCATAATCAATGAACGGAACGAGAAGCTCAAAACCGAGATGATGGCCAACCTAAAGGATCTGGGCAATATGATACTAAAACCTTTCGGCCTGTCCACACAGAATTTCCAAATGAACCAGGATCCCAACACGGGTTCATATTCCTTTAATTTTAATCAAAATCCAAGCTAGTTCAAAAGTGTGTGTTTTTAACTTATTGAGGAAATAAAACTGTTTCCAAGAAACTTCAAAACACCTCAAGTTGTTAGAATTTTTTTAATGAAATTCAATAATATTTGGACCACTTGCAATAACGATAACGATAGCCGATGAAGCAACAGCTGACCTGTCTCTCTGACACTTGTGTTTTTTCGGGGAAGAAGAAGAGCAATTTGTTGGAAAAATCGCAATTTGCAAATTACAAAATTTGAATCGTGTAATCAAAACCATTTGATAGCCCAATTGTATGGACAGACTCTGTGGAGCGACTGTTACCACTGCTGCATGAAAAATTCCAATCGAAAGGCTAAACGGACAACTTCGATGCTGGGAATTTGATATGATACCAGCAACGTCGACTGTTATTAGCTGAGTATTATTGAACAGAACGCCCGCCCACGCCCACCAGCTAGCCAAAGGTGATGTTCCGCAGTCGAAGCTGGTTTGGCGGCCCCTGGGGCGGACGACCCAAGAATCGTCTGTCTCTGGATCATCTAAAGTACCTGTACAGCATTTTGGAGAAAAACACAACCGTGTCGGAGAGCAATCGTGGCCTGCTGGTGGAGTCGCTGCGCTGCATTGCCGAGATACTGATCTGGGGGGATCAGCATGACTCTCTGGTGTTTGAGTATGTCGCCACACTGTCGGTTGTAACCTTTTTTAATACTTGATCACTTGCAGCTTCTTTCTGGAGAAGAATATGCTTTCGTATTTCCTGCACATTATGCGCCAAAAGAGTGGCGGCTCGAGCTTTGTCTGTGTGCAGCTGCTGCAAACGCTCAACATTCTCTTCGAGAACATACGCAACGAGACGTCCCTGTGTAAGTCATGCACCCCAAAGGTCTTTGCCAGATCCAGGACTAAGTTGTTTCTTTTATCCCTAGATTATTTGCTGAGCAATAATCACGTAAATTCCATAATGGTGCACAAGTTTGACTTCTCCGATGAGGATGTTATGGGCTACTATATCCTCTTCCTGAAGACGCTCAGCCTGAAGCTAAACACCCACACCATTCACTTCTTTTATAATGAGGTTTGTTCGACGCTTTCTTTTTGCTTTGTTAGACTCCATTTCAATGGTGATTTCTGTTGGCAGCACACAAATGACTTCCCCCTGTATACGGAGGCTATCAAGTTCTTCAATCATCCCGAGTCTATGGTGAGGATTGCTGTGCGCACCATTTCCCTGAACGTCTACAAGGTGCAAAACTCCAGCATGTTGCGTTTTATCCGAGACAAGTAAGGCTTCGCCGAGCTCTTTTAGATTTAAGGACTAATGCATTATTTATCTTTTAGAACGGCAGCTCCTTATTTTAGTAATTTGGTGTGGTTTATTGGCAAGCACATCCTCGAACTGGACACCTGCGTGCGCACAGATATAGAGTAAGGATTATCCGGCCATTAATGTCCTTTCCATTAATGTCCTTCTTTTCAGCCACCAGTCCAACCAGAAGCTGTCTAACCTCGTGGCCGAGCATCTGGATCATTTACACTATCTGAGCGATATTTTGCTGCTGGACATCAAGGATCTGAATGCCGTGCTCACCGAGCATCTGCTACACAAACTCTTTGTGCCTTTGTACATATTCTCACTGACGCCAACGCCCCCGCCGCCATCCCTGGCGCTGGTCACCCAGAATCTGGCGGCTGTGCTGAACCGCAATGTCGACATTGATATCCAGGAGATGCACAATCCGCGCGTTAGTTCCATTGTTGCCCTCTATCTGCTGTCGCTGGTCTTCCTGGTGGTATCGCATGCCCCACTGGTGCACGCCCTGGCCTGGGTCATACTCAATGGCGATCACGGTGTGTTCAAGGACGGAGCTGCCGAGATTCTCAACTCGTATGTGGAGCATCGTGAGGTGGTGGTGCCAGGCTTTGGCGAGCCCAACGAGAGCCTCGAACAAGCACTGGACACGGTCACGGGACAGTGCAGCGCCTCCAGCTATGCCTTGAGCGAGGACAGTGGCGTGGAGTCGTCTTCTCCAGCCACGACAGAAGTGGAGACGCAAGCGGAAGTGGATGCTGCAAAAAAACTGCGCAACATCACCGATGAGGAGAAGGAGCTGCTGCAAAAGACCTCAGGCTCAGGCAAGGCCGACTTTGGGGAGCTAGCTAAACCGTTTCTGGACACAGTTCTGCATGCCTTGGAGTGCACCGAGAACGATTATCTGGCTCTGCTGTCCCTCTGCCTGATCTACGCCATGTCCCACAATCGAGGTAAGGTCTCCTCCTTTAGCTCTCTCTGTATCTCTCTGTCTTTTAATGTTATCTGTGGACTAACAATTCATTGCTCTGATCATCCAATTCATGCTCCATTTTAATTATTTTCTTTGTGTGTCTTGAACTTTCACATTGTGGTACCATGTCCTAATCCTTCAGATGGTATGTAACTTGTCCATTTGCTTTACTAATCCATTACCTAACGCACCGCTCTGTGGATTCACTAATGCTTGATTCTGTTTTCAGGCATCAAGAACGAGTGGTTCGAGCAGGTTCTGTCCAAGTCCACGCGCGGCTCTTTCAGCTATAAGACAGCCATAATTGAGCACTTGTTAAATATAATCACACAGTCCAGTCAGCCTTGTAAGTTTATATCTCCCCTTCTCCATCTTTTCTCCATTTTGATTGCTGCTGTAACCTTTTGTTTAGCCTGCCGCATACGCTTGATCACTGTGGAGATTGCCCTGGAGCTGCTGGTGACGTTCACCAAGCCCAGTTCGGATGAAGCGCGTTGCATAACCACGGGTCAGCAGGATCTGCTGTTTAGTGCCCGCAACCAGTCGATGCTAGTCCTGCGCAACTTCTACAAGTCTGAGGATATATTTCTGGACCTTTTCGAGGACGAGTACAATGAGATGAAGAAGGCCCAGCTGAACGTAGAGTTTTTATGCATGGACTCCACTATTCTACTGCCGCCCACGGGCACGCCCCTAACGGGTATCAATTTCACCCGACGCCTGCCCTGCGGTGAGGTGGAGAAGGCCCGTCGAGCCATTCGTGTCTACTTTCTGCTCCGTCGCACATGCCAAAAGTTCCTCAACGAGAGGGAATCCCTGCTGCCGCTGACGAATGTTGTTACGCTCGTGCAGGTGGACAATACCCTCGATCTGAGTAAGTATTCCAGGGATTCATTTTATTGGATTGACTGACTGACAAACTCTTCATTCTCCACAGACAACAGCGATCTGATAGCTTGCACTGTGGTGGCCAAGGATAATAGTAAACAGAGGCGCTTCCTCGTCATCGATGCCCTGCAGTTGATACTCGTGGAGCCCGATGCTAAGCTCTTGGGATGGGGAGTGGCCAAGTTTGTGGGTTTCCTGCAGGATGTGGAAGTTCAGGGCGACAAGGATGACTCGCGCTGCCTGCACATCACCGTGCATCGCGGAGGGGTGACCCATAACCGCACTCCGCTGCTCTCCGCTAAGTTCCTGTTTGACGATCACATCCGCTGCATGGCGGCCAAGCAGCGCCTGACCAAGGGCCGTAGCAAGGCGCGTCAGAAGAAGATGTATCAGATCGCGCAGCTTATAGAGATTCCCGGGCAGATGGACTCCCCCGTGTATGCTGTGGGTGGTACAACGGCGGTGCCCAGCGGCAGCAGCAGCAGCGGAAGCAGCTCACGTAGCGGTCACCATCGTCCCATCTTCTCCACGGCGAATCGTGTGCCAGGATTCGCTGCTGTCTTGAGGAGTAACAACAGTGCTGGTGTCAGTCGCACCCAGATGGCCCAGAATCGCTCCATCGAGGGGTAAGTCTTCAGCGAAGCAGGAAGCAGGAAGCAGGAATTTAACTTATTTGATGTATCCTCCGCAGCATTCGAAATGAAAGCGCTGGGCGCTCACGCCGTCGCAGTCCCAACACCAGCTCTGGGACGACTCTGCGATCGGACCACTTAGATCGTGACCGATCGCCCAGTGTGAGTGTAGGCAGCCACAGTTCGTCGCAGTCGCGCGAGAACTCCCAACCACGCAGCTCTGGAAACCGATCCCGTGAGAGCAGCCCAAGGTTGCCCAGGCCGCGGTACATAATAAATACCCAATGATTCAATCAAAAATTACTCACAATGGTTTTTGTTTTCCCTTACAGTTCTGAAGAAATACCCATGGAAGATTTCCAGCACTCGCGAAACAACAGCCCGCACTCGCGTGGAAATGGTTCGCCCGCCTCCCGTTCGCATACACCCAGCCGTGTACTCCAGTATGAGATATCTGTGCACAGTGGATCACCCCGTGAGCCGTCCCTGGTGGCTTCGAATGCCTTGTTGAGCCAATTAAACAGTGTGTCACTGGCCAGGGAAGTCCTGCCAGTCCAAAGCTCCGAGGAGACCTCATTTATAGGCACTGATGCGACGGATGGTGGCCGCGGTTCGGACAGCAGCAGGCGAAAGGGCGCCATAGAAACGGTTTAAATTAGTTGTACATTTTAGTATTAACATTTAGATTGTTGCTAACATTTTATTATTCTAATTGATTGATAGGGTGCACATGCTATAATTATTTTTTGATTTCGTTAAACAATGGTTAAACAATTTAATAGTTAAAGTTACAAAAAAGTGTTCTCATTATTCCATTTCATTTGTTGTGCTCGAGGAAGTCTGGAAGTTCTGTTGAACAGTACGAAGTGACCTTACAAAAGAAACGGCTTCTCGCCCATTGTCTTGCATTGCCATTGAATTGAAGGGCTCATTTAGTAATCATGGCAGAGAGGTCGGCTTCTGAAAGTCCTCTAAGTCCATTAAATTAGAAAAGCTAGTGGACAGCCGAAGATGAGGACACACTTCATGCAATTCGGAGCCAATTCGGGCTTTGAACAGCTTATTGACTCCCACAGGAGTTACCGCCGGAGCTATAAAGTCAGCTTTGGTTGCTCCTTTTCCTCCAGTATGAAGAAGTCCACAACTGCATATGGGAGGTGCTGAGCGCCTTCATCTCGTTTCCAGTCAAGACGCTGTCGTCGTCCCCCGCCCAACAAACAACCCACTTGCCATTCACAACGGTTTCACATACCGAACAGCTGTGGCTTGTTTTTATTTCGTGACATAACCGCAATTTCGTTTTTCGTTGCCCACAAAAACAGGAAAACATTTATTTATAAAAATTGTGTTTGAATCAAAGGGGATATTGTTTAAAGATGTCCCACAAGTACACGGAGCTCATTAAGCTCGGCACGCAGTATGCCCGACGCATGAATTACCTCTCAAATCGCATTTTCGGGGAAGTGGCACGCACCACCAACGACAAGTCCATGAAGGTTTGCCGCTTTTTCTTTTAAAGTAGCGAACCATCGCTTTTACTAACCTTTTAATGTGGCTCCTAGGTGGTTCGCATGTTCTCCGAGGAGCCCATCCATAAGAGGGACTATGTGGTGAACTGGTATCCTCGGCACGTGGAGACGCATCTGCTAATGAAAAACCTGCGAGACTACGGACTGTTCCGGGACGAGCATCAGGACTTCAAGGAGGAAATGAAACGTTTACGCAAGCTGCGTGGCAAGGCGGCGCCCAAGAAGGGTGAGGGCAAACGTGCCTCCAAGAAGTAGATATAAATAAGGTACACATAAAAACCTTTTTAATAATCAAAATCAAAACCTAATCTGTGCGGTTGCGGGTCAACAATTTGGCATTGCCCGCAAAGACAATTTCATCGTTTTGCCGGCAATCGTATTCAGCTGTGGAGATTTTACGTGACTGTAGAAGGCGCACCGTCACCACAGTGTCGGTTTCTATGCGACAGGGTTTCAGGAATTTGAAGCTCTGTTCCAACACCACAGTGCCAGGCCCAGGAAGTGTTGTTCCGAGAATGCCCGCCACAACGGCGTTGAGCAGAGCTCCGTGCACTCTTCGCTCCTCAACGGGCAGCTCCAAGGTGTGTATGTAGTTGTGGTCACCCGTAAACTGGGCAAACTGCTCCAGATCCTGCTGGGTGAAGCGTTTAACCACTTGGACCTGCTGCAGCTTGGCTACTGGTGCACGGCTGCTCAGGTGCCGGTAAAATTGGCGGAACATTTTGTAGCTCGATAATCTCAGTGCGCCTAGCAAAATCTTCCAGCAACAGTTGGCAGAGCTTAACAATGCGTTGGTCGTGGCACTTTTGCCGCCACTCTTGTACGCCCTTGAGCACTGATGGGGTCAGAAGCAGCTCCTTGTCGACTACACTGGCGTTCAGAAGTTGGAAGAACAGTGCCAGACTATGGAGCACTATTTCCGGATGGTCTGTGCGCACAAACAAACCGCTGATGATGCCCAACTCTTCCCTAATCAATTCGCCTGCAGTTTTATCTGCAATATAAAGAAAAAATGCAGCTTATGTAATGGAAACTGTTTTGGGCTGATGTTCGTTGCCCCTACCTAAGCAGATGTTGCAGATTGCCGCAATGCCATGCAATTGGAGATTCTGATTTTGTGTTTTTAACGATGCTATAAACACATCGAAGGCCTCTGCTTCATGCAGATGCGGCCAGTTGATCGGATCGTAGGCAAAATTGGTCAAATTCGCAGTGACCTGCTCTAGTGCTTCTGCAAAGAATACGCAGGAGATCAGATAAGAGTTGAAACAAAATGTGAATATTGACTCCCCTACCAACGTTTGTGGTCGTGTAGTATTCATCAACCAGGTGTCCAATATACTGCCTACGATCAATACCCTGGTCGGGGGTCTTTCTTTTCAAATTGCGATGGCTGGAGAACATGAAAAGGCAGCAATCCTTTTTTGTTTTCAATTTAAAATTTGATATTTATCCATTCACAAGCTGTGACGACATCTTGCCATTCGCCTGCACACCTCGATAGCTGTTATCGAGAAGAAGAAGCACACGAGCCGATACTATCTGAAATAGATTTTATTAAAGAAAATTTAGTTATTGTAAAATGTATAATTTTGAATCATCTATAGGCGGTAGAAAGTTGTAATATATGTACTCCGACACTCTAACTATCCTGTTCTGACTCTCCTCGACGGGTACTATCGGAGGTGCTGGCAAAATCTGTGTCATTGGAATTGTTGAAGTGGCTGATAGCCGCCGCCACAGACTTAGGTGGGATGTTGAACAGTGGATGGGTGGGTAGCAGTTCGTTGATGGTGTCGCCCAGGACTTGTGGACAACTGGCGGACTCCGAGTGCTGGGCAATGGAGACGCCGCTTAGGGTATAGCATGTATGATAGAGATCTTGTGGTCTGCAACCGAGAAAACGTTTAATTGGGTGACAAATCTTGCAATGTCTCAGGGGGATGACTTACTTGCCGGGCTTATCGATCAGACCTCCGTTTTGCTTCTGGCAGCAGATTAGAATGTATTCCTGTAGGGCCTCAACGTCAAAAAGTGTGTGTTCCATCTCCTTATCGACGCCAGAGAGCGTCGCCTGTGTTATGGGTATGGAGGCGCCTACCCAAAAGGAGTAGCAGCCATCAACCAGTTTATTGGTTCGACCCTGGAATCCTCCCTCGTAGCTCATCTGACGCAGCAGTGTCCAATGGAGCAGCGCCTTCAGGTTGCACTTATGCGCCTCGTTCAGCAGCGCCAGGCCTGCGATGCCACAGAATGTGTAGCCTCCATGGGCCTCCAGTTCGGGGGCGCCGCCAAAACCTCCCTCGTACGTCTGGCACTTGGCAATCCAATCACCTGTGCCGGTGAAGAGTTCCTTCATCACCAGACCCGGAAGATTCAGCAGCTTGGCGCAAGAGATGGCACAGTACGCTCCGCGCACATCCGTCTCCCCATCCACATGGAGCCGGAAAGAGCCGTCCGGCTGGCGAACACTGAACAGAAACTGCACAAGGGTCGGACGATTGATGGCGCGATAAGCGTTCTTGGTGCCAATAATGCAGAGGCTATTTACCGCCGCATATGTGGGTGCCAGATGGGCGAACTGTCCTGGTCCGCCGCCAAAACCGCCCGTTGGAGCTTGGCATCTGTAAGGAGGGACGATAAGTTATTCATATGGTCAGGCTTGAGTTAAATCAGCCTACTTGCTGAGAAACTGTACGACCCTGTCGAGGGTTTCGTCCTCAAAGTTGAAGCTAAGCAACTGGGCTGCCTGCAGTATCCAGTAGACGCACCAGGGCCGACTACTGTCTAGGCACTCGTAGTTCGAGGGAAGCCGGCGCAGCATTGCGTCCAGATAATACTGATGCTCTAGCCGGAAAAATTGGGTGAGTCGTGGATGAGAGGACTGCAATTCCTCGAACCGGTCGAAGCATTTCTCTACCGAAGTCTCTGTTTTTTGCTGTAAACACGCACAGGTCAGTTCTTATCTGGGTTTTTCTTTCCAACCGCCTTGGACGCGATTGCGATTACTCACCTGCTCCCTGGACGTGGTGGTGGAGGACTTTTCGTCGTCCAGTTTGTAGCTCTTCAACTGCTGAAAATTGCGAAAGAGTAATTCGTCCTCGGAATACATGGCTTCCGTTGGTGCTTTTCTAAACTTTTGTAAATTAAATGAAATAACTAAAAAAAGCCAGCCAGCTGGCTGGTCTGCGCCTGAGAATCTGCAAAGAAGTGATTGAATTTTCTTCGTTTTTGATATTCGTCATACGATTACCAGCTAGCCAGCTCCCTCCGCTCTCAGTATATAATTTTTTACGATAAATTTATTGATTTCCTAAAAGATTTGCTAGTTTTATGTACTCATTTTGATTTGATTAATAAAAAAACAAGGTCTAATCAACATCGGTTTACTCATAATTTATGTTGTACAAGGTAACGACACGGCAACCACGCATTTGCTACATATTAACTACATATTTATGTAATTAGCGACAGAGACACCTGACGCTTGTTGACAAGTTTCGCCGTAATTTTGTCATACAACGCTAGTGAAAGCGGCAATGTAAATGGCCTCCATTATCCATTATCCAAAATAGAGATTTTGATGGCAAGCAATCAGGACTTGAATGCTTATCACGAATTAATATTCGATCTAGCCTGGGACATGGCTCTTAATTACATTTCTTTACGTTGTTTTCTAAAAATACTGAAAATACTGAAATTTTACAAGGTGTGAGGCCTAAACAAGGTTGTCGTAAAACTGACGCACACTTAGCCCCGCTCTGTTTTCTTCTTGAACACTGGAGAAGGTAAGTTCAATGAGTAAGTTCAAAGTTAAATTCAAAGAATTTCTAGGTATATAATTTTTGGGCAGTAAGTACATCAATTCCAATAATATTTTGATGACCTGACTAGTTAAACAGTTAATGGTTGAACTATAATTAAAAAAAATGTGAGAAAATCGTTTCTATAAACTGCAAACAAAAAAACACAAGCTCTACTATAAACGGTACGACATCAAACTCTCAGAGGTAAAGACTTCAACACGAGTCTCGTCCTCTTTGGGCCGCAGCTTTTCTGCCAATTGGTCGGTTGTCTTCTCGGAATTTTTGATCTTTGCCACCATGTCGAGGAAAGCGCACACAATGCACACAAGAAGATACGCTAATATCGTGATGGCTACCTGAAAAGCAACAGCCAATAAGATCTGAGACAATTGTAAATTAAAAAGTACATTTTGGAAGCGCAAACTCACAATACCAATACTTTTTAGAGTCACCAACAGCAATCCGCTGGAGTCCACCTCGGCGAGCCATGCCGAAAGGGGCTGCGATCCGGATGAGATGACGCCGTCATGGTGCGGGGTGGATTCAACGGCTTTATTTTCGCCCCAGGTGTCTGCTCGCAAAGGCAAGTACCAATCGTAGTACAACTGCTGTAGCAGCGAAATCTGAGATGTTGACTTCTTCCCGATCTTCTTGTCCGGAGAAACTCTCTCGTGCAGACTCTGGAAACAATTGTTGAAATCAGCCAAAGATCGTCTGGTAGGGCAGGTTCTGGGTGGCGGGGATGTCATAGGAGTAGGTTTTTTGTACTTGGCCTTCGGCTGGTCGGTCTTGCACTGGAGAAAAGATAAAAATAAATAAAGTATAAGTAAGTACAACCAAAAAAAGGCTGTAACACTCAACCCTCTCTTCAAAGGCCCCGGCGAGATTCGAACTCACGATCTCCTGTTTACTAGACAGGCGCTTTAACCAACTAAGCCACGGCGCCATGTGGCCGTGTTGGGAGAATTATGCAATTTCTATAGACAACGTAACATCCAACAAACTTTTAAATAGTGCCACCTATAGGTCGAGTAAGGGAACTATGCTGGTTTAACTGCAGTTTTATACATTTCAGCTTCTGTCGAGTGACAGTTAGTAAAATATGGTTTTCTGTGTCAGATTTATAGAAACATGTATGTAGGCGGCAGACAGCGCTACAATTTTAGTTAGTTACACTGAGCCACGCTAGGTGGCGGTGGTGTTATTTGGCTTTGGAAAATCTACCAACAGATGGCAGCAATAATTATTATTTACTCACCCCAGGAGGCGGTCGCAATTCAAGAATATTGTCATCAAATTGTCCCTGCCTGATCTGCTCAAGCTCTTCCTCCGTTATGAAATTGTTGGGATCCACACATTCATTTCCATAGTAGTCATAGTACTCGCCGGGTTTGGAGCACGCTGGCACCGGCTCGCACTGCTCCGTGGTGTAGTTGTAGAAGCTGCGCTGCCCAAAGTAGCGCTCCTCACAGACGACGGGCAGGCAGTTCATAAAGTATTCCTTGTCCCAGTTGTTGCAAGGAGTGAAGTCCTTTCGCTTGCGCAGTGTACGATTCTCGGGATCCAGGGTTTCGAAGCGTGTGTCAAAGTGCAGCAGCTGCTTGGTTCTGGCCGGCTCGATAGAGGGATTCAGAGCACTGATCGTGATAGGACAGTAGCCCACACGATTGTACAGCGACTGTTATTGTTATTGGTGGGGTGGGGTTGAGGTTGAGGGCGTATTTCATGTTTGTGATTTGAAGTACTTACCACAGTGGGCCACACAAGGGACACGGTTTCCCTTTTGCCCGGCTCCACGCTTCCAAAGTTACCACCATAGATGGGACCCACTTGGACCCTTTCGCCTTTAGTGGTGTTTACCATACATGGCCCATCCGAGGACACAATCAATTCCAATGCTAGCTTCCTCTCACCGTTGTGGCGATTGGTAACCGTCATGTCTGCAGGGCATTTGGAGCTGTTCAGTGAGTCAAGAATTCGAGGGAGGCCTTACCAAAGATCAAACCAATGTCGTTCTCTCGGGGCACACGCACTATCATCTTGGTAATGCATAAATTTCCACAGATGCTACGACTGTTGAGTAGAATGAAAAGAACCATAAGATATTTCCACATGTTGTGACTGATTACGCTCGGCTATTGTGAGTAGGGTATAAACGTACTAAACAAATTTCAAAATAGTTTAACATTTGATGAATAAATAAATTTCTAAAGTTTACTTGAGGCTTCAGCCTTACTTTCTGCTTGGATCAGTGGCTAGTATCTTGTTAATTCCAATCGATAATGAAGTTCTAGAGAATATTTACCGCCCTATAAAAGAATTCCTTGAATATTACAACCCCATACCACATTCAGCGAACAGTTTGCTCCGTTCGAAAGGGTTTTGCAGAGGATCCCCAGTGGCTGCTTGATGTTTAATTAAGTGTAATTTTAGTGCCAGCGCAACCCCTAAGACGAGCCTTGGTAATGGCTTGGTCCTCGTCCTGGTGCTGGCTGCGTACATGGGCCAAGTTTTCTGCATCCATTGCAATTTATGTTTTAATCATCAAATGCGACCCAATTAATCAACGTTGCTGGGCTTAATTTATGCGGCGGAACAATGTTTTGAAGTAACCCGACTCGACATCACACGACAGGTGACATTTCCCAGCAGAAGCAGAGCAAAGCAGCACTCGAAGAGATCGGTGAATACCCATACATGTGTACGTATGAATGTATGTTGCATATTCATAGGATTGAGCCAGTCGTACAATAATTTATTCCAAAACTCAAAACTAATTTGACAGGAAATAATTAATTTGGGTTCGAAAAAATGCCAAAAAATAAAAGTGCTGCCAGGCAGCAGTCGCCAATTAAAATTATTTCGCTTTCATTACTACCCAATGAAGCAGCCTTAATAAAAGTCTTAACCGAAAAAACCAGAGAGTGAGAGGCAGACCACAGCCCAGCAGCAGTCGGAGCAGTCGGAGCAGCAGCACATCCAATCCCAGAGACAACGACAACGAAATAAAAGGCGAAAACTAAGCAAAAAAGTTTAAATAATGAAATCACTTCGCACCATCTCGAAATTGCTCATTAACATTTTGTGTTTGCGATATCAACTTGTGAAAATCACAGGGCCAGCCAACAGACTCCGGCTCCGGCCCAGGTTCCAGGTCCCAGCAAAGACCAGACACTACCAGACTCAGACCCAGACCCAGATGCAGACCCAGACTCTTAGGCAGCACCAGCTACTTGGCTTTTATTTATTATGCCATGTGGTTTTTGTTGCTAGTACTGTTGCTGTTGTTTCTCCTGCTGTTGTCTCTTGATGTTGTCGTTTTAGCTGACTCTTATTAGTTGGGTCAGTCTGTCTCCTCATTTTTTCGCTTTTTTTCCTCCTCCAAGTTGGAGGAGGTGTGAAATCTGTTGTACTCTCCGTTCGACTGTCCTCTGGCCGAACGTCCAAGCGCAGCAAACTCTTGGGCTGTTTTCGTCTTCGGGTCGTGATTTGTCTGCACAAGACACAAACAACTTCTTGGGGCCTTAGCCATTTTTCCAAAGGTCGTTTGCTCTGTCTTTACATTTGCCTTTACTCAATGAAATTGGCTCAGATCCACCAACACGGACACGGTGCGAAAAGGTTGTTGAATAAACTTTTATTAGGTAGAAATTTCAACAAGTTTCACAAAATAATTTTCCATCTTTCTGTAGATGGTAGATCTACATCTGTGAGCATCGCCACCATCTCATTCTATTCTTTACATTTATCTCTGAAAAGATCACAACTTCCTTTGTTACCATACTTTTTCTCTGCGTGCATGGCACATCCCAGCAAAAAAACTAAAGTCCAAGCCAGAGATAAGGCCCCGCATTGAGTCGGGTGTATTTCAGTAGCCATTCGATTTATGTTAAATAAGCTGGAACGCAAGCTCTGTTTGTTGTAAAATACCAATTGCCGGAGACGAGAGAGACAGAGAGAGGGAGAGCGACAATAAATATATAAAAAGAGATAGATAGAGAGGTGTGCGAGTGGGAGAGAAAGATTCTTTTGGGGATTCACGTTTCTCCTCCATCCGTTGCAGTCGCTGGATTTTCTTGTTGCTGTTGCTGTTGCTGTTGTCGTTGGCACTGAATCAGATTTCTTAATTTAATTGGCTTTATGCAAGAAATTCTTCTCTCGCTCTTTCTTAGCCTGGCTTCGATTTTTATAGACAAACTGTTTGCCGTGTACCTTCATGTCCAGCTCCAAGTCTAAGTCCAAAATCCTGCTACTGCTCCTGTGCTGCTGTCGTCCGAACTCATTCCGTCTACAGCAGAACGTGGGAATCATCATCAGCTAGCTGCTTGTGGTGTGTGCCTGATGCAAATGCAAAACAGCTTAACCCAATTTTTGGTTGTTTCTTCATCACATCACAGAAGCCACAACAACAACAACAACAACAACAACAACAACAAATAAATCAATAAAAAGAAACAAAAGAAAATTCAGCACGTAATTGCAAGTTATGAGCAGTAGTCTGGTGGCCAGAATAAAATGAAAATCGTTGAAGTTTTCCATCATCGCGTGCAGCGTTTTAAGAACAATTGCTGGGCATTTAAGCATAAATGCAGGCGAAAAGTTCGCGTCTCGCGGTGAATGGTTTTTTTATACCTGGCACTCGTTGACGATGAGAGGGAATAAACCTTTTTCACTACAGCAGTCCGTCACGCTGGCTTTATTATAGATATCCGAGACTGTCTATTTACTATGTCCTAGAGCTGCTGTAGCATTCATTGTATAAAATGTGTAACCGTAACTGCTCGACTCGGACGCACAAGCGAATGCTGCAAAAGAGCTTTGCACATCGATGCTCGACTTTGCTGTTTGACAGATCTTAAATCTCCCATGGACTAGGAGGTATCCTCTGGTCGATATATGCAACACATCTTTCGTAGTGACTCTCGTTAGTATGAGCCGGTGTGTATGTGTGTGTGTGGGAGCCAATGCGATTGTGTGGGACACTTAATCATCAGCGTGAAATGAAGAGAAAGAAATGCCCGAGACGAGGCCAATTGTGCATTTGGCTTCCACTCTCCACACACTTGTACTTCACTGTGTTTGTGTGTGTGTGTGTGTGTGCGTCTGTACATATATAATTAAGCCATAAATTCTGTTTTTATGATTTTCCACAAAGTTATGAATTTATGAGGAGCACACAAACCACTCAATGCACCGCACTGCCTTTGCCACTGCACGGCGCTCACATACATAAACAATAATTTGCGGGAAAAACGGAAGTGGAATTTAAATGCGCGCGCATGCGAAATGGAAGCCTCTGCTCCTCCTCATCGCTACCCTGAGCTAAGCCACTGTGGCACTCCACTGAGTGCCTCCATCTCTATTCAGGGCATCCAAGACCAATCGTAGGCACCAGCCCCGGTCCCGGACCCGGACCCGGTCCGGCCATGTTTGGGCCATAAATGTCGAGCACTTTGCCCAGACCTCGTAAATTTAACGCTTTTCAGTTTTATTTCTTTTAGTTTTTGCTCTCTTTTTCGCTCTCGCTCTTGATGGATGGCTAAAGGGAGAGAGGCCTTATAAAATTTAAATATTTATTGTACTCTATATTTTGTTGCCATGCTAATTTAGCTAGGGTCCAAAATGTATGTAGAGGGCTATCCATTTTCGCTGGCAAAAAAGTACACAAAATTTCCAGTATTAATTGCATAAAATTGTAGACTGTCGCTGGATATTACGGGTATGAATATCCCCCCAGCACACACAGAGAGAGAGAGAGAGAGAGAGAGAGTGGACTCCTCAGTAGGTCAATTAGCATAATCGCTTTGGAAATTGCAAGCCAACGTTGAAGTCAAGTACCTTGAGGCGCTGCAACTGACGCGTATCTTGACGTTCTTAATCGCTCCCTCTGCCATCGCTGCCATCGCTGCCATCGGGACACTCGAGGGTTGTCAAGATCCTACAGTTCTCGATATATGTACCTTTTCATATAAATTTGTAGTCTGGGGGCCTGCAAAAACAAAAACAAACACAATACAGCCTGCATTAATATAATAATTGCGGCAATTACGCAAAATGCTCATGACTGCTCGTGTCATGGCTGCTTCCTAATGCGAAAATAACGTCATTAATTTTGGGCCAAGCAGCGAAAACAGAGCGCTCTATTCAATATGATCTAGGCCACTTAACCGAGTTGAAAGGCAGAGTTTGGGGATGAAAACTACAAGCTACAAATAGGTTTGTATCTTTCAGAGTGTAAGAAGTGGGTAAAGCTCTATTTAACATCGATATCTGCATTGAGCTGTCGTTCAGCATTAATAGACTCAGGAAATCGAAACTATGTGAAATCTCTCCTTTAGCATCGATATTCATAATTAAAGTTTGGATTTTTTCATCATCTTTCTGGAGTTTTCTTACTCTACGATGCCTAACAACCCATGGGGCTTACCAAGTTTAAAGCGTATAAGCGTATAAGCAAGTCACCTTATTTAGTTAGTCCTGTAAGGAATATCCCTTGGCAGTGTCCTGCTACCCAGGATATTTATAATGACTTGTCGCTGCAGCAGGTGCAATTCTTCCACTGATGATCGCTGATGTTGTTCTTGTTTTCATTAAATTGCAATATTAATGCGGAAAATCTTTGGGGAGGGAGCTTGAGCAGCAGAAGCAAGGTGTGCACCGGGCCATCAATTGGTGCCACTTCGCTTGCTCCTTTTTTGTGTGTGAGCCCTGAGAGGCGCTGTACAGTCTTGACATTGATGCAATTTCATTTGCCTGGCAGCTGACTGTAATCAACCCCTCACTGCGGCACCACCAACTCCTCTCCCAAAGCCGTACTTAGTCGCAGCAATTAAAAGAGATTAAATCGCCTGCGCAAAGCTGCTCAAAATGGAATACCAGAACAGAAAAGCGAACAGAACAGGCGCTGCTCATGCCCAACTCGGGTCGCAATTATATTTGAAAATGCAATAAAATATGGCCAAAGCGGCAACAAAGCGCAGCTCAATTTGCATAAATATTTGCTGTTGCACAAAGCGAACTAGCTAACAATTTCATTGTTGCCACTGAAGAGTGGTTTTGGCTTGGATTGGTGTGTGTGGTGTGTGTGTGTGTGTGTGTGTGTGTGTGTGTGTGGCAAGGTGAGTCGAGCCGAAGGCATAAATTACACTCATGGCAAGGCAACGAGGTTGGGGCAGGTAGAAATGCGCTTATCTCGGAGGCGAAATTAGCCGATAATATGCAAAACACGTCAAGAAATTGCAGCCTTAGCCAAATATCAAAATTATTACCCTTGGACAAATCAACACGAGCATGTGCCCAATGGCAGTGGAGCCTGGATAAGAAATTATTAGGAAATTCGTAACGATTTTTGGCTAAAGAGTTTTGGAGAGTTGCAGCTGTTGGTTAATTGCCTTCTTAGCCAGTTTTCCCTGTACTTGCTCCATATAACCATAACCATTAGCAGTTCACAGTTGTATTTGTATTTGTTCACGTGCATTTTTTGATTTTCTTCCACTTTATGACATTTTAATAGCCTTGCAGAAAATGAAACAAAAGTAATAAATAATTCAGGTGCAATCAACACAACCAACTAAAGTTATAACTCGCCCTATGACGGATGTCGAGAGCTCACGTATAGAAAAGAATATGTTAATCCAGAAGAAGGTTTCAACAAAGTCAGATAATTCGAAGCAGAAACTTTGTAACCTACTTCCATTTCTCCCACATGAAACGCAGAGAATTGATGCTGGACAAAAGATAATTCCCGAGAATATCAACACTTAATAGAAGGGAAGGCTAGCTTCTAATACGACCAGAGTCTTCCCTATTTAACATTTTTATAAACATATTTTAAGCATATCCCAGCCGCAGGAACTGCTATCTCATCAATATCTAAATCAGACACAATTGTATGGTTTATATTCTAAAAATAACTAATAAATGTAGCTACCATTATCATTATCATACTAAAATGCAAAACTAGTTTCATAAGTTGATTGCACTGCATTGCATGGATTTTAATTGAGTTATCAGCCAACCGCCGCTGCCGCCGCACTCTTTCTTATCATTATCTGTCGATCATTGATTATGATTTTCCATTAGCTAAATTAAGTTTTTGAACTGAAAATGATTGGAAAAGTGCCGTGCTCTTCAGAGACGGGAGACCTCTTGAAGAAGCTCTCTCTTTGTGGAGATATGTGGGCGCCGTGGCTTAGTTGGTTAAAGCGCCTGTCTAGTAAACAGGAGATCGTGAGTTCGAATCTCGCCGGGGCCTATCCCTATCCCGCCTCCATATCAAATGTGTGTGGTGGAGATGGAGAGCTGGTTATTATTTTTCATTTTGTTCGAGTATGGTTATTTTTTGTGAGCATTTAAATGGCATACAAATTGTCTCATTTAAACATTGAAACGCTTCTGATTTCACAATTGCAACGTCAATGGTAATTTGTAGTGTTGTCAGTTTGTGGAATTGAGAATCTAATGAGTTGATTGAAGGCTGGCTGGATGGATACTCACTCTGCTATTAGTTCCTCTCTCTCGGTCTCCCAGGCTATTTGATTAGTGGTCCCCACAGCGGAATGGAGTCTAGAAAAACGGCAGCGGCGGCAAATGTCCATCAAATGTCACGATCTGACTGTGCAGATCAATCGATCGGCTGCAATCGATGGATCGTGCGACGGAGTGCTCGGAGACAGGGAGTATAATTACACGAAACACGCAACTGGAATGGTACGGGTATGCCAATGCTCTACTCGTATAGACGTTTCCCTAGGCCTAACACTGCACTGCCACTGCCACTGCCACTGCCCAGTCGGGGTGGCGCACTTTCGCTTTGACCTTGCAACCGCATTTTCCACTCCACTCAACTCGAAAAGGATGAGGGATTTGGCCAGCTGTTCTTACCAGACGTCCCTATGTGTATCCTCGCCCTATTCTCCTTGTCAGTGTCAAAGTCGAAGGGCGTTGCCTCATCATCCGTTGCTTATCCGGGATTAACTTTGCAACACATGACTGACCGGATCGGGCATCGGGCATGGTATGGGATGGCCAAGTGCAATCCATAGGACCCTCGAGGGGCTTAACATGTGCATCTTTTCGATACATTGACAGGTTCTCTGGGCCGCAGAAATTATGTTGCCAATGAGCCGAGCGGCGGGGCTGCTACAGTCTCCTGCAATTATTTATTATCCTGTGTGTGCCCGCAGCCATTGCCACTCTGGTTCTTCCTCCATGGGAAGGGGCACAGCCAACCTCTTCATCCGCAGCCCCACCTTCCTCCCCTGAAATCACTGCCGCCAAGTCGTCGTCGTCGTCCGTCGCCATTTAAGTTCGTTCTTTCTTTTTTTTTATGGTTCCCTCCACTTTTGTGTTTCATAAATTTTCGTGGTTGATTTTTTCCCATTGCCTTTGTTGTTGTTGCCAGAGCGAGATAGATGCATTCAGAGTGAGAGAGGGAGCGCACTGGTGTGGATGGACGCACTGTCTCCACCCATATTCCAGTGGCTCATTTCCACTGCGAGAGACTCTTTCCGTGATTTTGAGTGGCATTTTGAGTGAGACTTTGACTGCCGGCAGCTTGAGGTTTTGTGTTCGCTGTGGCAGTATGATTTTACACAGATATCATGGTAATAAATGCTTTTAGCAGATCGTACGCAAAATGGTTGTGATTTTAAAACGATTTTTGACACAGCAAATTATGTGGAATCTATTGTGGTTACATATACATTTATGCAGCTATAAACACATACAATTTCGTTCAATACTTGCTTTCTCTAAAGACTGCCAATTGACTGGAATTACGTTTTTTATTAATTCCAGTAATCTTATCACATCCGTTTGGCTGTACTATAAAATGCCATAAAATGTGGTTAATTTGGGGACTAGAATTCGTTTTTGGACATAAGTTTAGTTTAACGAAGTGTTAGCTCGTTAAATCATTAGCTATCCGTCTATTTACTCTTCCTACCAAATTGTTCTACATAGTAGGTTACGCTTTTAATGCCACTCAACCCCTATTCTTGAAGAATTTCTGTAAACTTCTCACATTTTGTTTGTATTTCTTGTATTTACTTTTGATCGCTTTTTAAATGTCGCCAGTTCCTTGCCCCAACGCACACACATTAAATAGGCAGAGATCGAGGAGTTCCCCCTTTTATTTTCACATTGCATCTCCGTAATTTTCTCAATGAACGATTTTCTATGTGAAGGTTGCCATTGTCATTGTGGCGGAATGCGAAATGAGGACAAAAGTCAGTTGCCCCCGTGCCTTGACAGAGACTTTTAACGTTAGTTCAGTGCGTCTGACAGAATATTAAGGGTACGCCTGCTAGAGACTTTTATTTATGAAAGATTTCATGGAAATATATTTTCTTCACAAAACTCTAAAGCCTTAACAATATGTCTATCAAAAGTTGCAAACATCTAAAGAAAACACAAATATTTAGCAGGAATACCCTTAATGCTGGTAATCGTTTGTTGCCAATTGCACGCTGACACACGTGTACAGATGTGTGTGCCAGAAATGTGCGTGTGTGCCCCTTACATACCCAAAGGCCTGCCCCCACCTTTGCCCTGCTCGTCCCCCTACTTTTGTTGAATGCATTTTCAATGGCATTTGTGAATTGCAATTGGCTTGTAATTGCTATATTTAGCGTAATGGCAGTCAAGAACCTCGCATTATGTAAGCATTACGGAGAACGTATGCGGATGCATGTAGTCGTTACAACCCACCACCCACCTACGCACATACACACACCAATACACACTGAGGCACACCACACACAGGGCTCCTACGACTTGGGACTTTCAATTTCTATGTCATTGAAGCGGAAACCACTGAAACTGGGTTACATTCCAACGCAAAGGAAGCTCCGCCCTCAGCTAGAAGTAAACTCCAACTTTTTGAGCCATTGAACTTATGGCTTATGGTTAATAAATCACAAAATCATCGACAAATATTTGTGCACAAAATACATAAATCTGTTTTCGGGTTTTGTATGGCATACAAATTTTCACAGCATCGAAAAATGTGAATCCGTTGGGTGCACGGACCGGGACTTGTCGCCCCATGTCAAAGCTCTTCGATGTTTTGCATTGGCCGTGCCAACAGCTTCTGGGCAGGAACAACAGAACTGAGATGTATAGTAAACATATCGAAATATGAATACACTACAGAGTATGGGGCTTACAAAATATACACACAAAAGGGAGCTATCTGGACTTAGGATGTGCTAAGTTTACAAAGAGACTTTTGCCATTTTATCTACGGTAACCACTATCGAGAGTTCTTCAAACCTTAAGCCGTCGGAACTGTGTATCTTGGGGACTGAATAACTTATTTTAATCAGCCAATACATATGTACTTGCCATTTACATTCTTTGAGCAATCAAATACAATCCAAATACTGATACTCCCCCGTGCGTGCTGTAAGGGCAATGGCAACAACAAATATTCAACACATGTCCTGTGTCCTCAGTGTAGAGATTGGAATGAGACCTGGATACCGGGGGCCAGGAGACACCAGCAGCAACAGGCAGACCTCAACAAGCGCCAGTCACCAGTGGAGTCCACCTCCATCTCTGACTCTGGCGCGGCTTTTCGCCTTGTTTACGCTAAGATGGCGTATTGTATAACATCATTATGTGGACTTCGTTCATGTTCATGTCATAATTTTGCATTGCTCTCTGGCTATAGAGTCAGCATCGGAGTCAGAGACAGCAGCAGCAGCAGCAGCATTCCAAGCGCCAGCCTCAATCCCAGTCTCATCTCCAGCCGCGTCTGCGCCTGAAGCTCCGCCAGGCTTTGGTTTGAGTCTCGAATCGGGAATCGGCATCGGTATTGGCATCAGAATGTTGCGGTCGCTGTTTGTGCCATGTTTGGGGCTGCGTAATTAAAAATAAATTTTCGCGCTCTAAGCGAACAGGAGCGGAGTCGAGGTGGAGTTTTAGGAAGTTTTGAAGGGAGAAACAATTGCTTGGAATGAAATGATAATTAGATTAATTAATTGGGTTGAAGACTTATGATAAGAATTTGGAATATTTTAGACTCTAAAATGACAAACTAACAACCTTTACACGTCATATTTCCTGATATCTAATTTATTTCTTAAGTAAATAATGATTAAATGGGTTCTTTATACGTTGATCCATACTGTCTTTCTTTTTTCTTTGCTTTGCTTAAATCTAATACCTAAGAAACCCTTAAGAACTCTTTTCCCACCTGTTCCTCTGGCTTTCGTGCTCGCTGCATTTCCAACCTTCGACGCCGCTCCTGTCTGCCAAAGGCTTGCACAACATTTGCTGCAACTTTTTTAATTTAATGAATATTCTGGGACAATTTATTAGTGAACATATTGATTTCAGCGTTTGCCGTGTTCCAACGTTGTCCCATGTGTGCGCCCAGAGCCTGCCTGGCCTGGGCTCGAGCCGCACGTTGTTGTTGCAAAGTTTATACGGTAGTTACCAACATAAATAGCAGCAATTTGGCCAGACACCCAACAGCCCCAAACCTCAGCGAGCGGGCAAGGGAGATAGAGAGAGGGAGAGAGAGAGAGAGAGATCCCTGGACTGTACTGGACACTGGGGCCCGAGCCGGACGCAGTCGCAGCTTGCTGAACAAGCGTACAATTAATATGCCCCATGCCTGCCGCCGTCGCCGCCCGCACCACAGGCGGTCCCTCCACACACACACACAGGTCCACCGTGCCCGCGATCCTGGTGAGAGACTTTTCGAAAACTTTTCAGCTTCGACTCGAACTCTGGGGGAGCGCTGTTGTTCCACGGTTTCAATCTTTTTTTTTTAGCTTTCTTTGTTTTTGGCTCTTGGTTGCATTTCCTTTTATTTTGTTTTGGATCAGTCGAAAGCTGCTGCTGAGTGCGATTTATAGCTCTTAACAAATTGTTAATAAATATTTTATTTATATTGATGAGACAACACGAAATTATTCTCAATTTACTCACTCGACTTGTGAGCGTGTGTCCCTCTGGGATTGCCTCCCGCTACTTTTGGGCTGCTCCTGATCTTTATAATTATACCCAGCCCTTTGTTGTTGCAGGGGATATTGGTCATGCAGAGCGGTAAGGGATGTAGACAGGATTATTAAGTTAAAGTTACTGTACCCCTCACTCGGTTCTAATTGTCTTATTGTCTCACCCAATCCTGTAGTTAGGCCATCGTCTAGTTCATCAAGCCCTTTCTCACTTACTTTAATCGAAACTTTCAGTTGATGAAATAATTTCTGTACACAGCTGCGCATTTGTTTCAATTACACAGCCATCGGGCAGTTGGGAAGACGTGATCCATGGTCTACCCATATGATTGATCTGTGTCCAGAGTGCTCCAGTCTCTCTCTCTCTCTCTCTCTCTCACTCCGATGGCACCCTGTAATTAGCGCGTGAAATGTTTTCGCTTTATTTATTATTGCCTTTTTTTCGGCCAATTGAAATGGAATTTAAATGAGTTTAGTTGCGGGCACTTTCCACCAGCACACAAGCACACCAGCACTCCACCTCCTCGTCCACTATCATGGTCAGCGGCTGTCAATCACAATGATTTATGTCGCCGCCTAGTGTGTGTGTATGTGTGTGTGTGTGCGAGAGAGAGCAGATCTGACAGATCGGGCAAAGATATCTCTTCACTCCTCACTGAGTGTGCATTTGCCTACATAGCAGCGAGGCAATTTATCTTTCCGCAGTTGCAGCAGCAGCAGCAGAACTCATCAGGCGACGGCGGCCTCTTTCTTCCATAATCGCTCACCTCCCCATCCCCATCCCCATCCCCAGCCACAGCTCTCCTCCTCCGTTTCTCCTCCTCCATCACTCGTCAGAGAGGGTGGGAGGGAGTGTTATATGGTCGCCCCCAGCCATGGAACTGGCGCTTATGAGACTTATTTTTCATTTGAATTTCATTTCATTTCATTGCTTAATTGTCGCCGCTTTTGATGAATTGTTTGTTTGGATTTGCCGCGACATTTCTATGGTTCCGCCAAGGCCCCACACCTCCTTCTTTACCATATGTTTTATGTGTGTACATGTCATCGCGAGGTGGGAGGTTAAAGTTTGCACCAGGGTTGCAGGTGGCCGTGGAAATCAAAGCTTATTGCAGGGAAGCCGACGATAAACAATCGATTGATGACCGATTGGCACTTGTATTCCCTGAGATGGACAATATTTCCCTAGGGTACATAGCCCTCAAATATTGAATGAAATTCTCCTGAATTACAGAACTTACAGAAGTTTCTTGCAACAAGCACAAGTCATTGAAAAAAGTGAGGTTATCTTCGCCGCAGGGTTGCACAACTCCCAAAATCAAAACCTATGTGCAAACAGCTTTTACCATCAGTTTCTCAGACACAACAACTGTCTATTTCTCTGGGGAAACGTTTGTAGAATCATAATTTTAGCATTGCAGCCCTGCCCTTTTGATAGCATCTTCTGCCTGGGGGGGCCTTTCGTACTCGTTGCCTGGCAGATGTTTCCCCTGTAATTTGGCATTGTTAGCCGTCTGCTTCGATCTGTTCCGTTCCGTTCCTCTGTTCGTGCTGGAGTCAGTCGGTAGTTTTTGGTCGCCATCTTGGCTACCTACTGGAGCCATTTACATTCGTCTGAGACGCCCGAGACATTATCGTTGCTGGCATCTCAATTTACCAATCAAATAACAAATGCGCCGCCAAAGCTGCTTATTAATGGCGGCCAACGGTTGAAACGCGGCACCGTCAAAACTCTCCCAACTCCAACTCCACTCCGATTCCCATTTCCAGATTCATCTCCTACCAAACACAGCTTTAAGTCTCAGCCACAGCCACAGCCACAGCCGTAGCTTCATATAATTTCCACGAACTCTCCATTGTCGATAATAATTGATTTGATTGATGCTTCGACGGCTGCTGACGCTGTTGCTCTGCCCCTGCCCTGCCACTTCCTCTGTTGCCGTTGCTGTTGCTTTTGTTGCTGTGGTTGCGGCTCTTTCCATTGTTGATTGGTCCCCACAGATTCCCTTCTTTTTGTTTAGGGAGCAATTACGTGGGGCTTGATTTTGATCTTTGATAGAGAGAGCAAGGAAAATGGCGGTCTTCCAGACCGATATACTGCTAATCGATGATTGGAAAGACATTCATCTGTTTTTGTAAGAAATATGGAAGGGTATAGGCAAATTTTAGATGGGAGTTGGAGATGAATGTTCATAAAGGCGGAGAACTCATTTGAACTCACGCTGTGTTGTCTTATTTTGATTCCCATTCAAATTTAAAGAACCGTTCTCATCCTTTAGCATAAACATTACAAAATTTGTAGACCTTTAGCATTAATTTGCCAACCACTAGATTATCTCCTTCTAAAACTTAAGACCTGGCTTCTAGCCCTAACATCCATGCGGCTGACCTCTTCCACTGCCAATGCTTGTTAACAAATTAACTCGGAACAGAAATTCGAGGATCGCCTTAGGGGGAATTTGCATGCTCATCACGAGGACGCCAGCTCAGATTACGATCGACATTCCTGTCCGTTGTCCGATGTCCGCTGTGCGCTGTCCGCCAGCTGACCTCAAGACCGTGTTTTGGGGGAGATCTAAGGAAAACAAGTGTAAAATGTTTTGCAGGCAAATTGAGCAGATCGCCGGAACAACATCGAGTGGCGCAGTGTGAAGGGGCACTGCTATCGGGCATCGAAATCGTTGGTTTAGTTTTCACACAAAACAGGGAAACAAAACAAAAGCAAGCTGACCCGTCGCTGAAATTCCACTTAAGTCCGGGGCCTATATGCCTTTCAAAACGAAATTAATCTTCATTGGAAGCAATCGACAGGATGGTGGGGAAGAGAGATCTTTACCCTGATGCTGGAGAGGAACGAACTTCGCTTGGATTGAAGCCGCCAAGAAAAATTAGCGCAAATGATTGACAGCCTAAATGAGAATTTAATGGTAAACTTTAGTTTTGTTTTTTGTTGTGGCTGTTCTTCAGGTTTGATCCACGACTGGAGGGACCCCAGGCCCAGTTCGCTATAATTTGCCCAGAAATAACCCTGAAGGATCAGTCGGGACTGAAGCGCTTGCTTGCTGTAAAAAGTAAAAGCAAGAATTGCAAGAACAACACAAATTGATACCAAATTGATGTTTTTGCAGAAACAATTTGTGTGTGAAATGATTTCATGGGATCCAGAGGCCGTTATAAAGATCTGTCTGTGGGTACACCGCTTTCCACCATGGGATCGCTGAGGCCGCACTCTTTCCTTCCTCGAATTTCTCCGTGTGGACACTCTGCGCTCCCTCCCGGGCTCCCTGTGGGTACTCCATTGGAACCCTGTGGGCACTCTGCCTATCTGTTGGCATTTGAAATGCTTTATTTGCATTTTGATGCGACGAAAAGTTTTCGGAACCGCAGGGACAGCTATAGGGTATGGGGTATCCTCCATGCATGGAGGAGTGACAGAGCAAACATGCAGTGAGAAAAAGAGAGAGAGAGAGAGAGAGAGAGAGATGGGAGACAGAAGTGCATTTTTGCACGCAATCCTTGCACCTACTGCAACAACTGCTGGCTGACTGACCTGACGTCACTTGATGGCGGCAACGACGACGGCGACAGCAGCAGACAATTTATGCGCCTCTGCCTCTGCGGGCTGCCTTTGGCTTACCTTTTGCCTTACTCCACCTTACCTCTGCCGGGCAGTCAGTTATCGATATGTCTCTCTGCATGTACGAGCTCCGCGTAGCTCCGCGTAGCTCCAAGAGCGCGACTGAGGCGGCACTGGCTCGACTCTGGTTCCATGTGCGTGTCATCAAGTTGGTCTAAAGTGACAGTCGCGATTTAATGGCACAGAGTCGGTCAGCGAAGGCGTGCCCCCTCAACACAGATAGATACGTGCGAGTATGGATGGATGTATGTATGGGTATCACACTCGTACTCGCATACTGAATGAATAATCAATCGATTTCAGTTCAATTAGCACCTTTTAGTGTGCAAAATAGCGCTACCCAACCCCAAAGACATCCCACTCGAAAGTTCCTTTCGATAGCAGTGCGGCGGCTCCTGCTGCAGCTCCTGTCCTGCCAGTCCTGTTCGGCTGTCAGTTTCGCTGTCAGCGTCTGTCAAAAGTTAAGTGCAAGTAATACCCCGATATCACCTCGCATTCGTTGCCTCAATGTCAGAGATATATAAACATATAACTGCAAATTATTTGCTGCCATTGTACATACGAGTGTGGCTTGCCTTTGCTGTTGACTTTGATAGAGCCGCAACCTTCACATAGAAAATCTCTCAACAAGAAAATTACAGACGCGACGCAGAGAGGCACAAAGTTGATTGCCTGGCATTAGGAGGGGGCAACATTAGGTAGGGGATTATGTGCACCACAGAACCACAGAACCACAGAAAAGGAAACAGGGAATTTCAAAAATTATGATTGGTTTAGAGTGAAATTTTGTTCGGTAATTATTTAGACGAAAATTGAGGTCCCTCTGGGGGGATTGGATCTGCGTTCTACCACATATTTTTGCGGTTTCCGGGCGGCAACACAAGAGTCCAGCTGCCTCCTGTCAATCAAATAGGGGCTCTCCCTTTGCTAAATCTGGCCTATCTGGCGGCGCCTATCTCAAACGTAAACCTAATCAGAGACTAATTAATAAACATTAATGTACAGGACGGTGCAACGTGGCGCTGCTGGCTGCCGTTTAATTAATAATTATGCTATTTACATAACTAATTTAAATGAGTTGGTGGCAACATGTTCATGCCCAGTTTTCATTAGTGTTATTGCCTCCCATCTCGCTCTCCGCCCCACCACCTGCCGTTGGCCTGTCTGGGGCGCCAGACAGATTTCATTAGCCAGCTCTATTTTTTTTTTTGACTAAGCCACGATGTAACTAAACCAGAAAACCGGATAATGTAAGCCAATTTTGAATGCACGGCTGCCATCTGTGGGACTGAGACGAATTGGCGAGTACCCTGGGATTGTAAAAGTCTGGGAATTTAATGTGATTGAATGAAGAAATGGAAGCAAAGTATTGGGCTGTGTATTCTATATAACTAGTATTCCGTTTTAATTGTTTTATTTTTGCACTTTCTAAACTCTTTATTAGCTAAGGATACATTTTAGGTGTTCCCTAGTATTTTTTTCATGGTTTCTTCTTATTTTCTAGTCCTCAGAGCTTCCTTTCATTCGTTTTGTTCTCTGGCATAAATACAAATTTGTAATTTCAAAAGTAAAATGAAACATAACATTTCAAAATAATTTTATTCCGTGTCTATTTTGGTTTAAATAAACTCCCAACGTGCAAAGTTTTACCAAAAATTATAACAAAATAATTTTCTCTTAAGGTAAAATCGATTTCGAAAAGGCTTGCTTCATCCTTTTCGGCCACACAGCCCTCCCTGAATCTACGCCCAGATCTAGAGCACCAACATCAGCCAATTAAAAGTATGTTTCCCTGCGGTTGATGTTGCCAAAGATTTGCCAAGTCTCTCGGGCGTCGGCTAATTGCAATTAATTATTGCAGTAATCCATCATAGCTAGTCAGAGACCGACCTGGGCTGCCAGTGAGTTTTGGGCTCCGGCTTCGGGCATCGTCATCTGCCATGGCGACGGCGGCTTCCTTTTTGGGCAAAAGTACAAACAGAAATTGATGTGGAAAACACGCGAATGTCGTATAAGCAATTCCTTTTCTTTCTGTAAATTATTTTCTTTATGCTTTTTTGTGTTCGGCTAACTACATATAATGCAAAATGCAAATTAGTGCAGCCCAAACGAGTGGCCAAGCGAAGAAACGTCATAAAAATTCGCTCAAAGTCAGAATGGATTAGGGATTGCATCATAAAAAGGTTGGTTAAAGGTAAAGATAAGGAATGTGCCAAGGGAAATTTGGCACAAAGGGAGAGGGACTAACAGGGCAAAGAATGGGGAGAGTTTTACTTTGGCTTTGAATCCTAACTGAGTAGAAAGTTTCAAACACTTTATTCAGTCGGGACTTTGGATAATTGTTGCTCATTTATTCGTTGAATCGATTGTTAAATTATTTATTTATTTATTTTTATATATTAAATACATTTATTTTATTATTAATGTAAGCGACATTTTACGTTTGAAGTAATCGGAAAAAAGCTTGAGCTTGATGGCTCTTTCAGAACTTTCTCATTTTTGTGTTTTCGGGGCAGTCCTTTAGCTACTTCTCGCAGTTACTGCGCAGCTGTCCTTGTACATACTTCCTTTAATATTCGTCATCCCAAAATAGAACCCTGACAAATCAATATAATATTTTCCCACGAGCCCCAATTGGAACTCTTTCTTTAAGTGTCTGTAGACCCAACCACACGCGTAATATCAATTTTCTTCTAGCTGTTTATTTTCCTAGTCCACTAAGACTTCTCCAAGCATTTCGCTTTCGATTGAAAGTTTTCTTGTAAATTGAAATGAAATATTATTTAATGTTGTGACGTGTACTTAGGTCTACCCGTTCCAAGGAGCGCACTGAACGGGGCCCTGAATGAAGATTAACAATTGTGTGCGACAATTGTCAACTTTAATTATTTACTAATTGTGACTGAATTATGAAGAACTCTGGCGGCGGCGGACGCTTAATTGTCGGGCAATTAAACAACAACAACAATTGTTACAAAAACCAACAAATTGTTGGCTTGACTTTTCACTTTTTCTATGTTTTTTTCGGTTACAAACTTTTTTTGGTTACATGGGAATAAAAAGGGGAATACTTGGGGAGTATATTTTAGGCCACGCCCATCGAATCGTTCGTTGTGTGCCTATGAGCGAGAAAGAGAGAGCGAGAGTTAGTGACTCTCTGGCAACTGGCAACTGGCAACTGGCAACAACATGGCGTGGTTCCATTTCCCATTTCGTTGCACTGGAAATTTGAGTGAATCTTTGAGTGAATCAAGAGCGACAGAGGGAAAGAGCGAAAGAGAGAGAGAGAGAAATGGAAATACGATTGAGTTTCAACGCCTCGCTAAAGTGCAGACAACCTCCGAGACTGAAAACAAAGGTAACAATTGGAATTACACATCAACGATTCATACTGTCGGGTGCGAGCAGAAACCAGTGCTGCTCACTGGTTATTAATTATTCTAGTTTACACAATTGCACTTGCACTCCCTCCCTTTGGTCTTTGGCCAGCAAATGCAATTTGAGTGTAAACACATTTAACTACGGTAAAAGGGGCATGAAGAGGAGCTTTAGACTGTATCTTGATATGCGATCTGCGCCTGCAATTTACATACAGAGAGAGAGAGAGAGAGAGAGAGACTCTTTTGCCACCAGACAGCGTCAAAGGCTAATGGTCGAACGATGTATTTTATTCAGAAGATCGAGCTTTGAAACATTGAACAGCCTAAGACAGCGAGTAGTGCGCTTGGAGCAAGGAACACGCGCCATTAGCATTGTCCAAATAGACTTCCTGGAGCTCGTAATCGCAAACATTTGTCTGGTAAATGTAACCCCTGAAACTGCACTCGTAAAACTTCTTTTGGCAGTCGAGTGGCGACAATTAATATTTCATTTTAATTAATATAATTTGTTTACGATTATGGGTAAACAAAAATTAGAGTGTTTCATTTTCTTCTGGAAGTGGAAATTTGCGTGTTACATTTTTGGTAATATTTTAGTTAATGGCTTTATTGATCTGAGAGCGGAGTTGGGGAGTGTTCCAAACTGGGGGATGGGGTGAGGTACTGTGGTACTTTTTTCACCCTCTTCCCAAGTTGCAATGAAAAATATCTTTCATATTGCTTTACGAATAAATTTCATTGCCTGCCCTCAAACAGTATTTCTTGTTATGCTTCTAAGACTCAGTAACTCCGTTTCTACTTTGTATTCATCTAACCATAAGACAATTCAAATGTGATAATATATTATAGTATATTATAAATAAAGAAAAATTGCCGAGAGGAGACCCACCTGAAGTTTGGGAACACCTTTAAATTCCCCACTCTGCCCTCCAACATAACTGCTCCTCTGTCAGACCAGCCATAAATAATCCAAATAATTTTTGTATAAAAATGCAGCACCATCTTAAAAATAAAGTCATAATTTTCGAAATGATTTATGAATTGTGGAGAGGGATGGGAGAAGAGGTAGCCAGCGCCAGCCAGACAGGTGGAGAGGGGTGATCGCTCAGCGGGGTCTCTCTTTCTCTCTGTCGTTCCCTTTGCGATTATTACACATTTTATTTAATTTCTTTTTGTTGTTTTGCTGTTAATGCAACGCTTTTTAAATTAATTTCTTCGGTGAATTGCATTTTCTGGCTCCGGCTTGAGTTGCTCGGCTCAAGTTTTATTTTGAAAAGAGTGGAATAGAGAGTGCGAAGAGTGGGGAGAGCGGGGAGAGTGGTACCCTGTATATTAGCATAGCCCGACACGCATGCCGTCTGGTGTCTGCCTCCGGATAGGGCCGCAAGAGTCGTACAAGAGCGAGGGTTTGCCTCCTTTTGACCGCCTTTGGCTGGGTACTTGTTACTTTTCGACATGGCCTCTTATGATTAGCTGAATTATGCTTTTAAAATTTGCATTGTGATAAGATCCGTGAACTTAGCGCCGACTGCACTATCATTTGAATAGTGGTGGAAGTAAGGACAAGTGAGACTACAGATAGTGTGGAGTGCTGGAAGGGTGCTGCAACAATTAAACAGTCTTCAAGAGGTTCTTGGCTAATTGTGGACAGTGGGGGGTGCCCTTTGGGCAGACTAGAATATGTGTTTGAATACTCATAAACCCTCTTCTTAATAGTCGCATGCGTACCCTTGGCAATTGTGAACTCATCAACATCCTGTCAAAGTAATTATTAATATTCGTTTCAAGGAACATGCATCCTCCACATGTTGCGATATATTTATGTAAAATCTACAAGAAAAATCGCCTTCAAAGACCCGCTCTTGCTAGGCGGCTTATCTTTCTGTAATTTTCCTGCTTTGGCAATTACGAATGCAAAATATTTTCCTTAGCTGACTGACCGCCGACACCAGTCCTCCTATACCCCTACTGCTCTATCCTCCCCTCAGCTGCACAAGTGGCAATTAAGCCACTAAGGAAAATACTTCTTTTCTTTTGGCTTTCAACAGAAATGAGATGAGGCGGCGGAGGGAAGAAACGAAAGGTAGATGGGGATGTTGGCTAGATCCACGTCCCACCTTGCATGCGCAAATTTGCATTTTAAGTTGTGTTTAAATATAATTTTTCTCCGCCGTTTTCTTTGCACAATTATTTATTGCTGAAAGTGCAACTAGGCGTATGCTTAACTTTGTTGATAATTGGAGTGAGAATAAATTTATAATTTATAATTCGTATATTTTTTTTTTGCCTCTGTTTGCCTTTGCTCGCGATTCGAAGTGCACAAAACATGAACGCTAATTAATGTGATTTTTAAGCGTTGAAAAATTGCAGTCATTTGTATATATTTCTCTCTTGTTTGCCGATTTTTTGTGTGTGCCTTATTTAGCCATATTTTCTACCACACATTTCCTAGCATATGTATTCAAGTTTTTTGCTCGAGTTTTTACCCACTTCTTGTGGGCGCCAAAAAGGCGTTACAGGCCCTGGCTATTTTCCAGTGGGATACCCCATGATTAGCGGCAATCGTATCGCCGGCTAATGGCCCTCATCAAGCCCAACCAACCACCCACTCGCTGATGCCATTTTCCACCCTTCAACCATTTTGGATTTGCTTGCACTATTTGCCATTTGTCAGCTATTTTGCATTAAAGCCACCCCACTACCAAATGGAATCATGAATACATGGCTCGTATAAGACTCTCCCCCATCTCTAGGTGTACGGACAAAGTCTCCCGCCCCAGGTTGACAACGTGTGTGGGCGTCAAGTATATCGGTTACTTTCGCACCAAGCCAAAACCCAAACGAACCGAAACCATGCAGCGGCAGTGGCAGTAGCTGACAAGCAAAACCGCAAAACTCCAACTCAAAATTCAATTCGAGTCACTCCAAAAGGGGGGACACCACTTGCTAATCGGTTAAATTAGCCGTAAAAGAATGCACAAGTCATCGGGTTACACATGGATCGGGGGCGCTGGCGCTGGCGCTGGCGCTGCGAGTGATACTCCCTCGCAACGTGAGAACTTCGGCCTCTGTCAGGTAAGGAGCAGCCGAGAAGGGAACGAGCCGAACCGAGGCGAGTGCTCTGACTTATGATAGACGTGTGCCATTGGTGTCAGATCGGGATACCCAGAAAGCAGTGGCGTAGCTGGAATTGGGGATAGTTTAAGAGGGAAGAAATGTATGGATTTTGTGTTGACTCAAAGTTGACTCATTCCATTCCATAACTCATTCGCCTCACTCGACTTATCATCATCAAAAGCTTATCGATTCTTACCTCCACTTATCGCTATTTATCCCTACTTATCCATGATTAATCATCACTCACATAATCACCTTACTGGAAGGGTCTCGATAGAGCAACTTCCCTTGAGCTTCTGATCTGATCGATAGCTCCCCCGATCGGACTACGCACCTGCTTGGCGCACAACAAAAGCAGGACCAGAAAACAGGCACAGTAAAGAAGATATATGTCGTAGAGGGGAGAATCAATAGCCATAGTAATATCAATACCATTACCAATACCAATACCAATATCAATGTCAACAGGTTTCTGGCTTACTCAGCAGCGACTCTTCTGAGGATCTCTCTGCTGATACGATCTCGAGTTTCGCGCGACTCAGCCGCGACGATCTGCCGCCGGCGGAGCTCAGATCCCTCACACTCCTCCATTCCATGCCTCCTTCTCTCTGCCTGAATGACTGGTCAATGGGTACTGAGCCCTGGGACTGGGACTGGGGCTGGGACTGGGGCTGGGACTGGGCCTGAGACTGGGCTTTGGCATCTTAATCATTGTTATTTGGAGCCATTAGCCTCAACGCTTTGGCTGCTGGTGTTTTGGTTCGATGGCAATTATGTTGACAATTCGGACGACCCCAAAACAGATTACAGCCGGAATGGGTCCATCCCCAGTGCTGGGGTTATCATTAAGAGCAGTTTATTGAATATAACATTTTAGGCCTGATTAATGGTTTGTGCGCCTCTGGGACAGGTGGTTGGGGCGGAGCAACGCCCTGATGTCATCAAACAGGAAGCAGAATACAGAAACCGTTTAGACCAAATAAACGTCGCCCCAAAACGCATCGTATAAATTCTCAATTATCGCCCACGCCTGTGCCAGCTAGTTGTCTTTGGTCTCGGGACTTGGGCAATTTTCTGTGGTTTTATTGGAGCATAAATAAAAATGTTTAGACTTCTTGGCTATTTGGACATCACAGCCTCAGCCTCAGCCTCAGCCTCACTGAGAAAAATGGGTCTTTCGCCCAGATAAATTTTAGTTATGAATGTGTGGGACTCTTCTTCCAGTGTGTTTGCTCAGTGTGTTCGGTTGCAAGAGGCAACTGTTTGCAGATTGAATCGTTTAGAGCCTTAAATACTTCCATAATATAGAGCTACAATATCATTTGGTGGCCCTGCGGCTGCTGCAATCGATCGAGGAGTGCAGCAAAGGGAACCAAGATGGGTGTTTGGAGCCTGGAAAATGCGGAAACGTGCCAAGCGATTCACATCACACCGTCTGTGTGGAGTGGGACCCCTGGACTCTGGGCCTGGTGGTGTTTGCTAAGAATTGAAAAGGGGGTTTTGTTTTGCTCAGTTTCTTATTTTTGTTTGGTGTGCAACAAATCCATCAAGGAGCAGGCCTGGGCAGCAGCGCCATCTAGTGTTTGGACTAGCCTTGGGGCGGTCTTGGGCATTAGAATTGTTCGGACCGGCACCCCAGCCCTCTCCCGTGCCTCTAAGTAAACACCCACTAAACGGAGTCATGTCGGATTCAGAGTCTCCAATGGTTCATAAATCATCGCGATAACAAATTACCGCTGCTGGATGGATGCAGACTCCAAAGAGGAAAGGCATTGGGATACCTGGATCCCTAACGAAAAAAAAGCATGGAAGTTACAAAAGATCAATCTTATTTGCGCCCCGAAAATAGCCAAAGTTTGTTGCTCGAAGAGGCGCTACGTTTGCCCAGTCCCCTCCTCTCCCCAACTCCATACCGGACTCCGAGCTGGAGTCGAAGTCTGTTCGATTAATTTGCTTTGGTTTGTTTCGGTCTTTGAACATCTCTCTTTCTTTTGGGGCTTTTTTTTCGCTGTAGCCAGCACTCGCTGCATTATTATTATTATTGTTATAGGATAGCCCCCTCCACGGTGCACCCTGCGCGTACCGTTGTTGTTCGAGAGCCTGCTCCTCCAGCTAAACAAACTTACAATTTAGATTGAATTTATTTGAGCGCATGGCCTAGACGAGGAGCAGCCAGTGAGGCTGGCAGCCAGCTTGCCAGCCCATTGAGATCTTCATTTGCTGATCTTTCTGGGAACATCTTGGCGGCGTTGACCCCAAAGGCAAACTGCAGCTCCAACTTCGACTGGACTGGGACTGGGACTGGGACTGGGACTTTGACTGCGTACGATATCTGTGACTGACCGACCAACCGTCTGACCGACCAGTTTGCCATTGCCCTGCTGTCTGCCTGTGTGCCTTTCGCTTTGTGCCGTGCGTTCGTTCATTCCTTACCGTTCCCTTGCCCCCCTCCACCATCCTCCACCTGGGAGTTTGCTTTTTGAACTCTATTAAACTCAACGGATTTATTAATTTTGCTGCCGATTAACTGTTTCAGATACCGCTTGACCATTCCTGAACTGAACCGGGTCCTCAGTCGCATCATATCCGTTAGCTGCATCGCTTCATAAATCATATTTTGAAATCGGAGTCGGGCCATCGCATAAAGAAAGCTTTTAAACGCCGACAAAGATTGACATTCGCATAATTAGACAGTCCGGGATAGGACAGCAAAATGTTATGAGGAGACTGAACCTTCGGATGCGAAAGGAGTAAGTCGCTGGGGGTTGAGCTTTGGCATCAGCTCTAATGACAGTGTCAAATACATGACATGACAATAGCCATAAAGCCACGACATGCAGCCATAACATTAACTAAAACACGGGCTACACGTGTGTATCTGTCAGATACGGCCCCAAACACAGAGCTCAGAACAAACATCAGCCAATGTGTGAATTGGTCACACCGGTGTTCAGGGATACCCTAAGAAAATGTGAGTTATATTGGAGTATGTATAAGAAAATATATATAAATATATAATTATGAAATTGGGAAACTGAAAATATGTAAGCGATTCAATTCAAAACTTTCCCACAATCATTTCCACTTTCACAATGAGAGTTGTAAGTAAATTACAAGTCACGAGGGAACTTGGATACTATTCACATCTTTGGATTCTAATTATTGGAACACAGAATATGTTTAAGACTGTAGTCCACTTTAGATATCCAAACAAATTCCTTGATTTCTCCTCTCCTAAAACAAACAACTGTATATAGTCAGCCAACTCCTGTTCTCTCTCTCTCTCTCTCTATGGAGAGTGAGGGGACAAAATTCAATCTGAAATATGTCAGCAATGCAAGGGTATTAAGGTGGCATAGGGAAGGGGGCCAGCTGGGGCGTTTGGGTTGGTCGCCCATTCCCAATGCGGTGCTGCTGTTGTTCCTACTGCTGTTTTCTGGTGTTGGTAGAGTGGTCTGGGGCACTGGTTGTGGTGGTGGCAGTGTCCACTTATCTCGCGCAATTGATCGCGGGTTGTTATAGCCTTTGCTGGCGGCCATTGTTTGCATTTTTTTCAACCTTTTCCAGTACTTTTTTTTGTTGTGTTTTTCATGTGTTGTGTTCTGTCTAAAATGACATTTTAGTTTGAGTCGTTGTTTCTTTTTTGTGTGTGTTTGTCATGTCCATTGTTCTGTGCTAGTACTCATATGTGTCTGTGTGTGTATCTGAGAGTGTGCATTTTATTTTATGCCTTTGACAAAGGCAGCCATTTTGGGCCTTCCACAAATGGCAATTATAATTGCGGCTACTTAACGGGCAACGGGCGAAGCAGTGCGGTGCCTGAGAGGTGGTTGGGTAGAGCAGTTTGAGAGCTTTGAATTGCATTTTTCTAAAAAGTAAACATCGTTTTATAGCCAGTCTGCGGTGATTGTTTTGGCGATGAGCGCGTATGCAACTGGAGTCGATGAATGCCCTGTAATTGCAACGAAATATACCTAATTAATGTAAGGGTTGTAATGCTTCAGAGTTTTCGTACCAAAAGGTTTGATTAAAATTACATTATAAGTTTAGGATCTGTAAATACTATTTATTCAAATGATTCAACATTTTGCAAGTTGAAATTTACCTTTGGAAAAATCGATACCTTATAATCATAACCTTATCTAATAGAGTCTCATTGCACATTCTTTGATCATTGCATTCATTAAGTTTTTTCCACTAAGCTCTGCATGTCTCAAGCCTTTCCATCAGCCTCAAATACCCATTCTATTAGCAGAATATTTTCAGATTGCACTTTGTTTACTTTTATCCTTTATGGTTGTGCCTTGTTCGAGCTCTCAGTTTTTGTTGTTCAGTGTACATAGAATAATTATATTTAATTGGCGCCGTCAATGGATCGGAGTAAACATTATGGGGGGAAAATGCATTATAGGTTTCGCTATCTATATTCATGCTTTTTTTGTGGAATTTCAGCCTTATTTGTCTGTGTTTTTGTGGCGTTTTTGTAGCCCTGCTAATGTTGTCAGTCTTTGACTGTCCATCGGGAAGGGTCAAAAGGGACCCTGCTTAATTGGCAAATTATATAGATCCCATATAGAGTGCTTGTCTAGATGTGATCAGCAATGACATTGATGTGACCAGGCAGCTGCTGGCCAAAAGTCAACAAGGAAAAAAAACGAGTTAATAAGAAACTTGTTACGAAATTAGGCACTGGTGGATAAAATGAAAGATGAAGAGAAAGAGGGGGCAGTCGCATTAAGGGATCGCGGCAAAAACTTACACAACACACATAATTCCTCATCGGGCGAGAGGGGCGGACTTCATCGCGAAATTGATATGCGAGTTCGAGCGCCAACAGCAACAACAAGAGCGAGTATCAGCCGCGAATCGAGCACGTACTGGCTAAACGAGGCAGCACCCTCCACTGAAGAAGAGTAACTGAGAGTGAGAGAGACCATCCGCTGGTCCATCGTTTCGCCAGTACTTAAGAGTAGCTGCAAGCAAGCGACGACAAAGAGAGGAGAACAAGTGCAAAAATAAGTGGAGAGAGGACGGAAAAGCACCTGCATTGTGTACACTGCTACGGCGCTGCTTTGTTCATGCGGCTCCTCTGCTTCGTTGCTGCTGTCTCCGAAGTTGAAGCGTAAATTGATAAGCTGCTCGATGATCTAAAAGAGGGGGGAGGGAATCGACTTCAAGAGAGAACTGGTTGAGCACTCCACATACTTATTAGTGCCAGGGATTGACATACTACGCTGCCTTCTGTTTTTACCTGCTCTTATTTGTTGTAGGCTAAATACTTAACTTGCTCAGAGAAAAATAGAGTTTAGATTTAAAATGTTATTCTTAAATAAAATTAGTAAACTTACAGAGAATTCACTATGATTCAAATATAACATAATACAAAAATACATATTTTTGTACATAGTATGTATGCAAAAACATTTTAAATCTATCAAATATGTAAAATATAACCTTTAGATGAGCAAAACATCGAGTTTAAAAATGAAAATATTTTATTTCATATTTATTGTTTTACAATGAAAGTGATGGCTTGCGAAAAATAGGCTGGAACTTACTGAAACCCTTTCTAAATATTTAAGCACATTCATTGTCTACATTTCTAGGCTCTATTTTGTTATCAAAAAAATATAACTTGAAAAAGTAGCTGAAGCTGAAACAATTGGTATCAAAAACTTCGACGCATGCAACTAGATTTTATATTACGTCCTCGTCTCTTTTTTTTTGGTCATTGTTCTTGTCTTATTGCTGCTTCTGTTCTTTTTGTTTTTCCTGTCCTTCCTTTTTGCTCATTGGGCTCTGTGAGAGGTGGACAGGCATCAGGCTGCTCCATCCAGTGGCTAGATAAACATTTGGTTTCTCTCTGACTTTGCATTGAATTCCTGCACGCAATGTAATTGACAGTGCAACTCCATTCTCCATTCTCCACTCTCCAGCCGACATCCTCCACCTCTGACGTCACAAAGAACAGAAGGAGAGCACTAGACGAGGCCCTCCTGCTTCCCCCGGCAAAATGGCAGACCATCTGTGACATGTGGTTGGGCCCAGAACATATGGCTAAGACTAAGTACGTTCTTGAGTGCCGACATTTTGACTGCCTAGATCTTTCATATATGTTTTTTTCTTTTGCTGCCACAGAATTTTGTGGTGTACATTTCATACTTCATGCTGTAGCTGTTGTTGTTGCTGTTGGTGGTGCTGGTGCTCCTGTCATGTGGCACAAATGAATAAATCATTCGCGATAAGGCCCCAAACTGAGTGCTCATGTTTATGGCTTTAATGGCTTTGGTCACACCAAATAAAATTTGCATTTTCCAAATGGAAAAACAAAGAAGTCTTCAAACCAAATTGAGTGATATCTCGGAAGCAGAAAGGGAGAACAAGTGATGCCATTGAATGATAGCCTTTTCAATGATAACTCTTAATTACCGCCTAATTAATTAACAGATGCACGATGAGAGCACAGAAATCTTGTCTTGCTGTATGCACGAAAGAGCGAGCAGGCACTACAAATTCTCACCGAGAGCTGTTCACAGTGGAAGCGAGATAGATAGCCACTCCATATTTGTCGCTGGTTGGCTCGTTGGTTTCTTGTTTTCTCTCTCCCTCTTTGTCTCTGACTTTCCAGTCACTAACACTCGCGCAAGCATGACGTTGCACAAGGAACGCTGGAACAATGGAACACTGGTCTCTCTCTCTCTCTCAGTCTGTCTTTCGCAATTTAACGATCACGTTGCCAGGACGACCGGCCCTCCACAACATGTGTTCCAATCTCGCCTGGTTTTTTCCACACGTTTCCAATTTCGTATTTCAGTTCCAACCAGAACTTCAAAGCGTTAACGTGGCCGCAGTCAGTCGCGCCCAAGAAGAAAAGCGCGAGAGAGAGACATACAGTGAGTGGGAGCCAGCAAGAAAGAGAGAGAGAGAGAGAGAGCGCTCAATAGTTTTTCGGCAAACAACAGACGGTGGAGGGGTCGCACCCCACAACGGATGGTCAAACAAAGCCGTCGGCGCTTCTGCTTCTGCTGCTGGTGCTGCTTCCTCTGCTTCCCTCTCCTTGCTGCTGCCAGTCAATTTCATTTCAAACGTCTGCGTTTCGTCTCTGTCTCATCGCGTTTCGGGCTCATTCATTCGTTTCTGGCGCTCGCGTGCAGTCAGCTGCTTCTCAAAACTAACGGTTCTTCAAAGCCGTGTCGCCGTCGCAAAAGGTGCGTGCATCCGAGATCCGAGTGTGTGTCTGTGTGTGCAAGTGTGAAAGTGAAATCTAGACCTAAATCGAAGCATACAATACCCTGTCACGCGATAGATACCCTGTAACACAGAAAGAGAGGAGAACCCCGAACCTTACACCAAAACTAGACAAGCAGCAAATCCTCCAGAAAGAATAGAAAAGGAAGAGGAAAATTAACAAGAGGATACTGAGAACAAGAACTAGAAGAATAATAAACAAGAAGTTACTCAAAACAGAGACAAAGTGCAAGTGCAGACTGCCGGCGGTCATTCCACTCCGCGCACGCCATACACGTGTGTGTGTGTGTGTGTGTGTGTGTGGGTGGGTGGGTGTGTGCGTGTTGGGGCAAGGCCAGACAAATGTCACTTTGACAACTAGCCTCTGCCCGTGGCGCCCCCCAGTGGCAAAAGAAACAGCAGCTGTAGCTTCGGCTACCGGCAAGCATCGTCGATCGTGCCTCAAATGATTTGCGTGCCGTTCTTGCGTTAGCGTTTTGGTTCCGTGTCGATTTTGATTTTTTTGCTGTTTGTTGCATGCGTCGTCGTCATCGTCATTGATAAACCCAAAGCCCAAACCACAATTACAACAGCAACAACAGTAAACATATGAGAGTGTTGCAAGTGCAAGTGAAAAAAGCAAAAGTGTGTCTTCAAAAATAACCAAAACAGAACCCCAAAAACACACACGAAAAGCAACACCAATAACCAAAACAAATCAGAGGGGAAATTTTAAATTTAAAAAGCCATTGAGAAAGTACTGGGAGAGAGTCCTTCTCCATAGAGAAGACCATAAATGGGGACACGTTGCAAGCTTTGAGCTTACTAATCTTTTAGGTTTCTCATTGTTACAGGAAATTATAGAAATCTCTTTTTTTTTATACTTTGATTGAATGATTCATGCCGAAGAAAATAACTAAGTTCGATAAAAATGTGTCCTAAACTTGAAGAACTTAACCTTCATGAGTTACTTCAGAGTGGCAACTGCCTTTGTCCATTCTTTATACATTTTCCTTATTAAACTAAAACTAGAAATTGTGAAAAATGCTATATTTCCCTTCTCTCCATCCTCAAATACACACATCTTATGTCCTAACTTATCAGTACTGAGAGATTAATTATATTTATAGAATTTTCCAACTCTCACTGAATAGACTAAAAGTACAAATGCATAAGTGAAGTTTTCAAAAAGTAAGCGGACGCAAACTGCTATAGTTTTATGAAATTAAAGTTTATAGCCTCACAAAGTGCATTTTATTATAGTTTCAATAAAGTTGTAGACCCAAATGAAACCTTTTTGTTGTATAATTAAATTAGATGTGTACTTTTATAGAGGCAATATTAAGCGGAATAAAAAAGCTTAAATGTAGTTTAACATTCAATACGTTCATTACATTTGTAGAACATTCACTCACTGAGATTATTGAGCTTACGGACAAATCTTATTGCAGTTGTTCCAACGCTAATCCCCAAGACAAAGCATAAGCCTAGGCGTAGTGCCAATCTCAAGGCTTTCCCCAACACAATGCCTCGCAGCCCAATAGTGTTTTCTCAATGGCTAAATCCGAGATTCACATTCACTCCCTCTTCGTACAGTATTGAAACTCCAGTGCAATAAGAGGAAAGAAGACAGCGCGATGAAAAAGCAAGCAAAATGTAAGCGTGATGATAATTAAAAATAAAATACCAGCAAGAAAGAAACAAAATTTACGCGTGGCTACAGCACCGAAACCAAAAACGACATCGAAGCAGCAGCAACAGCAGAAGCAGCAGCAGGATCTCCCCGGGTCCAAACGCTGCCAGAAGAAGCTTCTGGTGGCTGTCTGGTGGATCAACCGTGTGGCCAGAGTAAGCCGCATCAATAAATAAAAACCAATTACAACAAAAAGGAAAAGAAAAGAGCAAACGAAACCCACAAGAACAGCGAGCGAGCGAGCGAGCGAGCGAAGAATTGATATAAGAAAAATAATAATCAGAAGAGTAAAAATCATTCACAACGGCGACCATAACGAACTCCGCCCTAGCGATGAGCCAGCTGGGCACCGTCTACGCCACCAAGCGGAGGCGACGGAACGGCAAAAGGTGAGTCCCCACGAGAGATACCCGATACCGATTCCCCAACCGAAAGATACACACTCGTACAGAGATACAGATATTTGTACAACAGATTGAAGACCAGCGCCCAGCGGGAGGCGTTATTTCATGGGATTGCTGTGTATCTGTGCAACTGAGTGTGTGTGTGTGTGTGTGTGAAAGATTTCAATCAATACGAATGAGTGGCTGCACTTGCCACTTACCCACTTGCCACCTTTTGAGGCGCCACCCGCTGACGAGCTCAATGGCTGGCCCTATCAATCTCTCGCCTGTATTCCCAGGCCACCTTTCAGCTACTGGTTTTTGCTACAATCCAGAGATTATTAATGATCTCTGGGGCAATCGTTGACAAATCACTTTTTACTGTTGACTTTGGCCCTTGGGCCATCATCTCCCATCCACATACCACAGCCAAGGCATTCCTTCAGTATTTCTTCAAATTGATTTGCATTATGCATGTCGGGGGCAGGGTAGCGTGAAATTGCAGTAGCCACAAACAGTTGCGCATGATGATGATGATCATGATGATCATTATGTCGAGACCCCCCTCAGGGCTCTCAGGGCTCTCAAGGCTCTCAGGGCTGGCTGTTCGCTGGATGAGATCGGAATCTCCAAAAGGTGCACATTTAATTTCTGATAATTTTGTGTACTTAACTCCCAGCAGCAGCACCCAAGATTGAAAGAATGGTGTTTTCCATAATATATAAATATACGAGAACACACGCATTATGCAAAAATTGTTGCAGGAGAATTGCCACTGCAGACACGCCCACACGCTTTGCGGGTCTCCATCTCTGCATGCCACTTCGATACGAAGTACTAGATGTACGACACCCATAATCATGCGCCACTGATCAGCTATATGGCACCGCCCTGGCCTTGGAATGGAGTACAGGAATGGAGTGGAGCCACAAAAAGGAGTAGCTGTAGCATCCAAATTGAATTAATGAACGAATGAATTAGCATACGAAAAGATTTACTTGACCTAAAGAATTTATCTTTCGTTAATACAATGTAATGGCCATCCACATTTCATTAAGATTCAATCAAATAAACAGCAAACCTTTTGTATTTTTGGTACATAAAGTCACCAAATATCTGGTTTATTGAGGCTCTTATTCTGCTGTTGAATATAATTTCTACACAAATCACTTGACATACCTTTCAAAAGCCAATAAAAACCTTTTCAAACAATTCAATTGAATACATAAATTTCGCATAATATATTTGCACGTGAGCCGCAAACTTCATCCAATGTGTCCTTTATTTATTGAAATTGTTGGCCAGCCAAATGCATCGTATGCGTAATATTTGCATGTGTTGCAAGTGTGTTTAGGGGTAGCAAATACCCGAGGGCAGCTGTTCTCTGCTGTGGCACTTATGACTTCAATTAAAATGTTGTAAAACAGAGAGCACAAGCACAAGCTCAGAGGAACTCACATTCTCTGATCAGTTCATTAAAAGCATTAAAAAATATATACAAAAATAAAAACTCCTATGATGTAGGGGTGCCACCACAGAACCCAGAACTCCATAGAGAGAGATCGCGGAGTCCCTTTCGGACCTGCCACTCGTACGTATAATTGCAGGTGTGCATTGCAGCAGGGAGAGGCAAGGTGACAATTTTGCGTCAGTCGAGCGAGTCAGAGTCGCGGTGTCAGAGTCCGCAGCAGTCCGCAGAGTGGGGACCTTCTGTTTTTTTTTTCATTTTCATTTTCTTTTTTTTTTGCAGTAACTGCAGTAAAGTGTAATTGTTTTTGAGTTTGTTCTTTATCAAGAAACTGCGAATTATGCGGCTGCCTGTCGATGGTGCAATGAATTAAGTGGAGGTTTATGTTTTCTGTATCACTTCTTTGAGCTTCATGAATATTTTCAGCTTTTAAAAATTCCTTTCTGATATGTTCTATATTATATTAATAATAATAATATTATAAATACCATCTGAAACCCCATCTGAGCAATCTAGGAGTTTTTCTTCTGTCTTGCCAGTCATCTGAGGTGCACTTTTAATTGGAGGCCAATGCATCAAACCATTTGCTGACAGTTTTTGGCCCTTGCCACAAGTAGTCAAAGTTCTTCTTGCCAAATAGCCCTACCACCCATTCCCCTAACCCTATTTAGAAGGGTGGGGACTTTCGCGCTGTAGGGTTCCACTTGTTGGTTGTTATGGATATATGAGGTCCTGCTTTTGCGTTATTGATTATCAGCTTGTTGTTTATGCTCTCCTATCTCTGTCTCACTCTGTCTTTCTCTCTTGTTAATGTTGCACATATATATGTAGATGTACATATGTATATGTATGTACATATATGTAGCAACGTGTGTTCATATTATTGATTGCGGCAGCAATGCTTCCTTCTTGCTGCAGTTCTTGTTGCAAAGTTCTGTTTGTTGCTGGGTGAAATTGTAATTAGCCATGTTGCAGGTTGCATTTGCAATGGTTGCTGTTGCAGTTGTATCTATTGTTGCAGTTGTTGTTGCTGCCGCTCCTGTCGAAGCCTTTGAAATAGGGTTTAAAGTTCAAGCACTCGTATTTTATGCACTTTGATTGAGTTACAAAACTTGTTGGATGAATGCGTGCTGGAGGGGGCTTGAAGTGTACTTATATCGTGGCAAAGTAGAGACATTTTAGAGATCGAATTAATGCAGAATATGAGGGCTATATTACTATGGGAGGCAAGTGATTTGAATGAATCTTAATCATACATTCATGTGAAATGTATTTTCGCTACTTTTTCGACTTTTTACATTTTTACATTTATTTATGTCTTTTGCTTCCTTTTAATTAAATTCTATTACGATTATAGCTTTATCCTTCTAAGATAAAGTCTACAGATGGAATGACTCCTCCTTAATTCTCATTTTAGTCCACGCACTGGTATTAACCAACTCTTCCATCTCCTTTCAAATTGAACTCAAGTTATAGGAACCTTTTCCTGATCTGTTTTTAATGCTAAACACTTTTTTGAGAAGGACTTGTGTTCCCCCAGAAAAAGGTGCACAGAGTTCTTTGCATTCTTTGCATTTCACTTCCAAAGATCTATTCTCAACCAATTCGTATCTAAGATCATCCCCCCAAACATTCATATATATATCACTTCTCCCTGCTATCACCATTCGGCAACAAACGAATTTTTATAATTTTTGATGAATTACCTTTCGGAGTCTATACATTTTTTGGTATTCCCACAAGGGGAGGAGAGTAGGGAGTGGGAGATCCTCTCAATGGAAAACCACAGCCCACTGCCTCTGACATATGCCGCCGGCATTGGGTCGGAGCTGCGTTTGGAGAGCAGGAAAGCAGGAGCCGTCGATGACCATATGGCCAGCAGCCAGGACCTTTGCCTAATCGTAAATTTCGAGTCGGAGCTCAATTTAATGTTGGTCAAAAGAACTGACCAGCAGGCAGGCTGCCAGGACACGGCGTTGGGTGGGTGGGGGAGACAACACATGGTGGCACATGGTGGTGTCCTGGTGCTCTGCGGTGGTGGGTTGCTCATTAGTTGCGCCTGCGCCCTCCGCATGGGGTTAAAAGTATCTCTCGCCTTGAGAGCTACTAGCGGGTTATTCTATTTAGTTAATTATAGTCGGCTTGTCTCTAGGGGGGAGTGCCGCTGCCGCAGATCGGCAGATATAAAAAGTTGAATGACATTTGGCGAAGGGGTATTCTATTTTTAAGGGCTAAAGAATTTGTAAAGTTTGTACTGAATTTGTAATGTAAATTCTTGCCCTTTATTTCCCATCCGAGATGTTTCATATTTGAACTGAAGATATTGCCATCTATGGGGATGTCTTTGGATTTAGAAGAGAGTGAAGAGATCTTATTTTGGATCTTAAAACTGGAAAGACAATTGAGAGAATATATGTATGAATGTAGATGCATGTGGATGAAGATGCTGCAAAGAAGTAGCTGAAACTGAGTTTTCCTCATGCATTACCAGTACATATTTTATAAGACTTTTTTCTCTATAAATGCCCGACAAATCACAAAGTTTCGCTTTGCCCTTTCCACTTTTTTTCTTCATTAAATTCTTGATTTACAATGGACGATTTTCCATTGCGGCCGTGGGCTTTAAATGTTTTTGCTACCGTCTTTGGTTAATAGTTTTTTCCACTGCCGCCTGTCCGCCGCTTCAGTTGCTGGCGATTATCCATCCCCCCTCCGTTATCTATTCGAGTGTGTATCTAAGTATTTCTCTCCCTATGAGTATGTGTGTGTGTGTGTGTGTGTGTATCTGTGTGTTGGTAATTAACACCATTGCGTAATGCAGCGTATCGAAGCCTAAATAGTGCTGCTCCATATGCCAGTGGGGTGTTCGTACATATATACTCGTATGTGGAATGGGATTGAGATTTAGGATGAGGGGCGGCACTGATATCAGCCATTAAATGTAGCAACCCATCCCTTTCTCTCGCTCTGTCTCGCTTTCTTTCTCTCCATCTGTGTTTGTATCTCATGTGGCAGCAACTTTGTTGCCATTAAAGGGGCTCTCTGTCTGTGGCCTCGCGCATCAGTCATGTTGTGGAGGTGTTGAGAAGCTTACGGCCTGCTTACAGCGGTTTAGTCCAATCGATTGTCAGACTATCCTGTCCGTCTGGTCAGGGGATCAGGATCCGAAGTCGGATCAGGCACAGAGTCGGGATCTGGGATACGGTTTGGTGTCAGTGAACCGTCGCCAGGCCCAGACGAGCCCATAAAAAAGGGGCAACTCCGACCCCCTCTTCTTTCGTTCTCCAGGCCAGCCACTAATCCATAAGCCAACGAAAACTATGCTGCCTTTGACCACCTGCTTTTGGCCAACCCCGAGCACCTCTAGAGTCCTGAGGACCAGCCAGGCCTAGCCCTGGTTACTCAGCGCGAAAGCAAAACAAAAGAATTTTGAATTAACCCAAAGCGTTCCATTAAAATCCACCACCGACCGAAGGTGCAGCTCTACAGCTACAGCTACAGCTACAGTTCCAGTTCCCAGTTCCACGAGCTGGAGTGTGGCAGGACCAAAAACCAGGACGCACTGTTGCCGCCTGTTCCAGTGTGTGTTTTTCCTTTCTGTTTTTAGTGTGCGCTGAAGTGGAGCGCTCAGGGGTCGCGAGTGGGTCGGGGGCAGAAGGAGAGCCACTGCCCGAGTCCAAGGCGAGTGAGGAGGTGGGTGTCCGCCCCGAGCAGGTGATACTTTCAATTCCCTTTGTTGTACATGATACCCTCCTGGCCATTAAGGATCGTTTAACTTTGTCAGTGAGCTTACAAAATGACTTGAGTGCAAGGTAAAACGATACCCAAAACTATGGTTTGTGGGAAAGCGTACAGAAAAATCTTTCATTTAAGAGCCGAAAAATGTTGGATGCACTGCTGTTTATCTCAATCACAATCGGTTCTTACTTTGATACTAAATAGTGGAATGATACAATACATATCCAGACATCTATGCATATTCCAGAGTTCTTTTCAAGTCTTATCCTTTCTAAGCTTTCCCAAAATATTCATATAACATAGTTATAACTCCTACTCTTTGTTCTTAAGCTTCTCCCTCATTCCCCCTACCAGCATGATACCCTTGCCAGTGTGTACAAATCGAAATCAGAAATAATTTTTAATAATTATGCGCTTGTCGGGGCACACAGCGGTGGGGGAATGATAAATGATTAATGCCAAAATGCCAAATGCGCATCATTAGCGCACAGTAGCTGTAGGCCGTACCCCTCTATCTACCCCGTGCTTTGCTCCCTTCTCCCCTTCACACCCTTCTTCTGCCTTCAATCCAGCGCCCCACTAAATATAAAGGCCGCGCCCACCATAGAAAGCAGGGTGGAACCCCGGGCTGGCGGCTGCTTTTGCTACCTTTTTGCCTCAACTTTTTCTTTTGCCTTTTGCCTTCTGCTTCTGCTTCTCCTTCTTCCGAATTTGCTTCTCCTCTTTCTTCTTCTTCTTTTGCATTCCTCCCCCCCCCCTCCCCCCTCCACTATCATTCTCCTTTTGGTTTTGGCGTTCGTTCGCAGCTGTCAAAAGGTTTTCAAAGTTGCCTTTGCCCGGCGCTTTGATGTCGCCCCCGACTGTCTCTCTCTAACTCACTCTCTCTGTATTCGAGTGTGTGTGTGTGTGTGTGTGTGTGTGTCAGTAGTAGATACATTTTTTCCACACACAGTGCTTTTAGCTGGAAGTGGGGGAAGAGGGGGTAGCTCCAAAAGAGATTCCGCTGCGCGAATCGCAAAAATGTTTAATCGATAAAATAAATGAGTTGCCTTTTGCCACAGTTTTCCTGGGTTGTTGTTTTTGTTTAGTTGTTGTTGCCCTTAGCTTTTGTTGTTATTGTAGTTCATCTAGTTGTTGTTTTAGTTATTTAGTACACATATTGTTATTAGTAAAGCCTGGCGCCCATGGTTGACGTTTATTCTTGTATAGAACTCTCTGCTGAACCCAAAAGTTCATAAAACTGCCAGCACACAGACACAAACATACACATTTATAGCCGGCTATAACTGTAATATTTAATGCACTCAACAAACGAGTCACCAAAGGAATGTGTGTGACGAATAAGAATTGTTTTTGCCACTAAGATTATAAAATATTTGCAAAAGAAATTGAGAATCAATATTCCATGGAATCCCTTCAAGCTTCAGCTAACTTTCTATTGGATTTTTTTAGGATATTCTTATCGAAAGTTCCTTGCATCTGTGCGTAACCAACCTCTGCGCTAAGCCATTATACCCTCTGCCCTCTCCACGTTTATAACAAACAAAGAACATCTTCATCTGTCACTTTGGTATGCCTTGAAAATGTCACAATTAATTGAATTTACATTTTGGCATATTCGAAAATGTCAAAACAAAGGCAAAGACAAACAAAGTTAAGCGCCATTTAAAGAAGCTGTCAACATGCTACCGTGTGGCAGCGATGCACCCAATGCGGCGGGAACCACTTAAGGCACAGATCCCGAAAGAGAGTCCGACTCAGAGTCAGTGCCTTACACAAACACAGGAAAGGGGCCTCCTAATCTATGGACCACTTAATGGATCTGCGCCAAATTCACGCATAAATTTTAGTTCAGGCCTGCAGCATCCCGAAAAAAGCTGTTAAAATTAACGAGGAGAACAGAGAGAGAGAGAGAGAAACAGGGGGAGACAGCTTCTTCACAGCTTCAGAGTCAACTCATTAATTTTGTCAACCGAAAAGGGAGCGAAAAAAAGGAGGAGAATGAATCGCAGTAGCTGAAACCAAAAGCGACTACAAAACGATCGCGCAACTTTGTCAAGATAAAGCCAGGGAATGAACAGCATGGATGGAGGAGTATATACACGAGGAGGAGGTGCATCCACAGAAGGTGCATCTGGAGGAGCAGCAACAAGAGTACTACCAACTGTTGTCTGAGAATGGGATTATCCAGATTCCACCAAACAGACTCACTCGCTCGCAGGTTCACGGCCCGCGCTAATCGTCAGCAAAAGGAAGAAAAAACAATTCTTGAATGGCCAACCCAACCCAACCGAACCGAATTAAGTTGTTAAACGCATTATTTGCATATTTCCGAATGCAGTGTGTGGATGCCGCATTAAGATGCCACATGTGTCTCCTCAGTGCCTGACTCATTTGCATATTAATTGTGTAAACAGAGGTTGGAGGCCTCTTCGTTTCGCTTAATGAAGTGATAAATGTTATTCCGATTACTTCACAGGAGAGTAGCCGCCAAGCCACAATCGTTTTGATCTATGAAAAGGGATTTTTATCCCCGTTTTTCGTGTTTATTTTGAGAGCTTAATGGCATTATAGGCCCTGTTTCAAATTGTCCATAAAAAAGCGAATATTCGATCGTTCTTTACAATGATTTGCTGATGGTTTGAATCAACAATTGGTTTTGGGGTATGCAAAATCAAAAATTTAGTTGCAACAACAGCGAACGCTGATGACCCATGCTTTGTTGTTGTTTTGGCCAATGTATTTGTTTTTGGACACGCTACATGGCGTTTTGTTTGTGGGCCAAAAGGGTTGAGTGTATGAGCAGGGGGGGCACTGCGGTAGTGGGGCATCTATCAGCTGCAATGGCGGCACGCAGCTCTCGACCAGCACGCATAGGCCAAAGTCAGAAGAGGGAGAGAGACAGCCACAAAGATAGAAAGAGAGAAAGCTGATGAATGAATGAATGAATGAATGAATGAAACGAGTGTGTCTGAATGAGTGTCTGTCCCTGAGTGTGTTTGTGTGTGTGTGATTGCTGGGATTTTGGCGCCAAATCGAGCATGCCATGCGATCAACATGGTACACGCTGCGTATGCGTAATGCCGGGCATGCAACACAGAACAGAGAGGCATGCCAGCGAAGGCGTAGACGGAAGAGTCACATGGATGCCATGAACTCACGTGCCCCCAAAGGATTGCGTGTCATTTCTTTATAAACACATCCAGAAACAACAATAACAAAAATCAACTGTGGAACACTCAGCGGAGAAGAGGGAACGGAGCTTAACAGCGGCGTATGCAAAGCAGTTGATGGAAGGTGGAAGGAAGGTCTAGGGGTGTTGGGCAGGCGATTAGTAGCCCATCGACACTTTTAAAATGGTGAAATATTTAAAGGGACAAGTTTGTGCTTTATGGAAATGCTTACACCAAATTGAAAGGCAAACGAGATACCCACTGCATCAGAGTTTTGGTGCAGCTTTGTGTTAGTACGAAGGAACTTAAAAGAACCTAAAATACTCCATACAATTCAACGCAAATTTACCAACTGAAAGTACGTTCAAGCGAAACTTCACTGTATGCTAAATCTATCCCTATGTGTATACAAATGTCATGTCTGGGGCGTGGCTGCGTTCTGCGTTCTGCGGGATTTCGAGATTCTATCTTCTGTGTTGGATCTCTTTGGACTTTGCTTTGCCGCGTATTTCTGTTGTGTAGTAAGCGGAGGCGTGTGTGCAGCCTTGGACCTTGCAATTTGTGTCAACCCAACACACACACACACACACACACCTGTCTAGCACCACCCCAAGCTCAACGCTTAGGGGCAGACCATGGAAAAAACCCACAATCCCAATCCCAAAAGTCGTCCGCATTGTAATTTCTTTAAAAGCAATTCATTTCATAATGGGAAAAGGAAAGAAGAAATGTGAAGAAGAATGCCAGGATGGAGGAGAGCAGGAGAGAGAGAGAGATAGAGAGAGAGCGAGAGAGCTGGTGCAGGGAGAGCTATGAAAATGGCGAAAAATAATACATGAGGCAAAATGTTCAGACAGAACGACGACGGACGATTCGACGCTGAAGGAGAATAAAAATGGCTTTTTGGGGCTTAAGTTTTCGCAAGGAGCGTACACACAGACACACACAAACACACACACACACTGCAGTTATCCTTTGTTCGCTGGGATTCCTCTCTATACCTTTCTCTATATATATCTTTCCTTCCTTCTTTCTTTCTCTGTCTCTGCCTTGACGTTTTTATGGCCCCCAGACAAAAGGTTGAAGCCACCTTTCACCTTTCTCTTTGCCCCCCCAGAAGTCTCACACAAAGCCTCACGCCTCCTTGCGACCGACCCTTCACCTCCTCCTGCCCAGCCCCAAAAAGTTCTTTACTTTTTGGAAAGTTGTTTATGGAATTCATTTTATTCCCATTCCGTAATCCTCCTCCGTCGCTCGCTGTTCACTCCTGCTCCTGCTTCTGCTCCTTGTGTAGAGTATGCCCTTGCCATTTAGTTTCTTTCTTTTCCTTGCGCCCCGACTACTCCCATTCCAGTTGTTGCCTTCTTTTTCCTATAGATAATACGAAAATTATACATTTTATGCCGCAAACTTAGAGCGAGACAGACAACGCCTGAGCCGCTGAGAACAACAAATTCAAAAAATACAAAAAATAATACACCGCATTGCCCCCAATTTGTGTTTTTTATGTGGCCGTCAATTTTGCTGAACTGGATATTATATTTCTATGTCGATTCCTTTTGCCTAATTTCGCAGTGCATTCCAATGCGTCTAACGGTTTCGTTCCATCATCAATATAATCATCAGATCCAAGGAGAGATATGCCACAATAACTGGAGAGAACTTGCGAGTCGTTTAAAGACCTTTTCGGAGCGCACCAGACACTGATCATTTTCACAAATTTCTTCGTAATTGGACATTTAATTAAATGAATTTTCGGCCTTTATTTGAGTGTTGCAGAAAAGACAAAAGAGATTGAGGGAGATAGAGAGGGATCCCACGTTTAGCAACGATTTGTGGGCACAACTGTTCATCCTTTAACGGAATACTTAAGGATAACAGTAACAAATGGATTAAATGATCGCAGAAGAGCATCAATCAATCAATCATTATTTATCATTGATTTTAGCTCATCTTGAGCTAATTTTTAGCTCATCCTAAGCTGCATTCAGGTCTCTGTAGGATAGGAGCAGAAGATTTTGCCACATTTACCATCAATTTGTGCAAAAAACTATATACTTACGAGTATGTATCCCCCAGGAGGGAACGCCCTCTACCTATCCTCAGATACGTATTCTAGATACTAATCTTGGAACTCTTTTTTCATGCATGGGCGAGACATTGGCATTCCTTTAACCGGGAGACAACACCTTAGTGGCATGATAATGGCACTGGGATTGGGATTGGGGATTGCGATTGGGGCAAGGTATTGGCGATAGCGATAGAGGAACTCGGGGATTAGCCGACAGAAACAATTTGAGGCAACATGTCGTCCAGTTTTGTGACATCAAACGGACATGCCACTGACAATTACCCGAGAACTCAGAGCGGAGCAAAAAGCAACTGAGCGCCCGTCATATGGAAGGATGGAGGAAAGGTGTGTTGGAAGTGGCAGAGGAACCTTAGGAACCAATTAACTTAACGCGACAATATCCTGCAACAGTCCTGGAGCCCAGGTCCTAGTCGGAGTCCACATCCACGTACCGTTTCGTGTGTTTGTGTTTGTGTGTGTGTGTGTGTGTGCAGCCAAGCAAAAAGGTTTTCAAAAAAACAGCAAACAATGGAAAATGTTCAGCTAAAAAATGTTCAGAACAGTGACAAAAAAGCAACGCAAGAAATGTTGTACGGATGGGGAGAATGGAGAGGGTTGACCATGGAAGGGGTCGCCTCATAAATTACAAATATAATTATATTTAATTACCGCAATTAACTTTGTAATAATGTCAATGAAAATGATGAGACAAAATATGATTAAAAAATAACACAAACACACTCACAAGCCGCAAATGGATAGAGAGGAAAAGAGAGCTAAATATACACAGATTCAGCTACAAAAAGTTAGTTAAAGTTACAAAGATACAGCTACAGAAAGAGAGGGAAATGTATGTACTCGTAAAAGAACTCTCGAGAACTGCTGCTCGGTTTATCCGCTTATGACCGGAGATAATGATGAATTAGCGGCAAAGCTTTTGTAAACCAGAACGAACCATCCCTCCAGCCATCCGTCAGTCCATCAGTCCATCAGTCCATCAGTCCACACACAAGCTAATCCAAACTCATCCAGATTGCTGCAACAGCAACAACCCATTGCTGATTCCCCATTTACCATTCCTGGAGTCCCATCATAAACGGATTTTGCATTTATGAGCGTTCGTTCCCCGCTGGCTTCTCCTTGACGGACGGATTGTATCCGTATCACTTTTAGTATTTGGATTTACAATGGTGTATCGTCTGTGTGTCTGGTGCTGGGTTGGGCTCGTTCCTCGAACTTTTATGACATTTAATTGGAGTGCTTTCTGATTGCGGCCGACTTCTTAGTTTTGTTCTTGTTTTGTATCTGTGTACACTTGTGAATATTCCTGTTTATGATTTGATTCATGGAAATTATTAGAGGTAGTCTCTCTGTGGCTATGGAGAATCGCGGAACCTGATAATTTAAATGTCTGAATATGAATTTATTCAAGTTTAGAGTTTTGTTGCGCTTACTATTATTAGCTGATTCGAACTTTATTTGGTTAATGATCGACTTATGTGTTAGTTCTTATGGCTGTCAGACATGAAAGGCTCTCTCTATGGTAGCTTTTTGTAGGTATAAATGTTAATTTAATGAATGTTGAACAGCGTCCTTAAAATCATTTAAAAGTTCATTTTGTAGTTGTTTTTTTTGTTGTGTTGTTAAAAACAACAATATCTAATCGATTGAACAACGTTTAGCTCTTACGATTAACATTCGTAAATTGTGTAATAATGACTAGTAGTTTCTCACACAATCTTGACAACAATAGAGGGCACAGAATTGTGTAACCCGCACCCACTTCTAGTGTTAGATCGCCCAATCAACCAGAGATCAAGTGGGCATAGCTAATCGAACCTCTGGATGGAAACCAACCCTCGACCGAGAGTCCGTTTCTGCTTGGCAATCCTGGCCATCATCAGGGGAGGATTCCGAGGGTCTCTCTGTCTCTCTGTCTCTCTGTCTGTCTATTGTATATAGTTCTAGGGTAACTGATAAGTGCAATTAATAATTTTGACCTTTTCAAGTTCGCGCCGCCGCCAACGCGGCCACAGCTGACGCGAGCGGCCCTTGGCTCGCGTTCTACATTTTATGGGGAGCCAACTTTCCATTTATGCATGAAAATTGTTTTTAATTTCCCTTTTATTTTTACCCTACCATGCATGCATGTATTTCTATATTTATGTATGTCCTCTGATGTATTTGTTTCCCTCTGCTTGCAGCCTGAAGCCGCCGCCCAAGGATGGCGTCACAAAGAGCAATCCATCAAAGCGGCATCGGGAGCGCCTCAACGCGGAGCTGGATCTGTTGGCCTCCCTGCTGCCCTTCGAGCAGAACATCTTGAGCAAGCTGGATCGACTGAGCATACTAAGGCTGTCCGTTAGTTATTTAAGAACCAAAAGTTATTTTCAAGGTGAGTGTGGGAGCAGCAAATATCACCCCCAAAAAGGTGGGTTTCTCCCCGTTTCTCCCCGTCCTACTTCGGATTGTGCTTCGATTCCATTTGCCATACGGCGCGTAACAGTTTTTGGCCTATTAAATCGATTATGCTTGGTCTCTCCTGAGGAGAGACCTTCTCCCGTTGTGGCTGGGGGGGGGGGATATGGGTTTGGGTTTGGCTTAGAACATGACTCATAAATGATTCAAAACTAATTTCAACGACGCGCCAGGCGGTCCTCTAGTCTGCTCTCCTGAAACAACAAAAGAGAAACGCACATACATACATACAGGCAGGACATACAAACAGGACAGTCATATAGAAGGACACACGCACGTGCTGTTGACGGATTAAGGCAGACAGAACGAAAGGAAGGAAGGAAGGAAGGAACAGGAGCGGTTCATAGAGGGACAGGACCTCCACTAACATACAAATGTATCTACTAGTTCTCTCAGGGGTGCTTTAGACCATGCTTTAGGGATAGATGAATGGATGTATGGATGGAGAGTTCTGTGGAAGGGGATCTCGAACATATTTCGTATAATTTAAATTAATTAAAACAAATGCAATAAACGCTCGACTCTCGGGCCGGCTTGATGGCTTGATTAACGATTCGAATGGCTCCCTCCCTCACTCACTCTCTCTTTCGAGGTTATTCACATTAAGCTTTGTTTTAATGACAACAAAAAAATAACAAAGAGAGAGAGAGAGCAATATTTAATTGCTTCATTTGCCATCAAAAATTGGCGAAAGACCAGAAGCGGCTCCCGCGAAAGAGTGTGTAGTGTGACAGCTTTAATTAAGTTTAAGTGCAGAATTAAAGCGGGAGCCTGGGTGGTGCCCCTTCCCACAGCACCAGGCCCAGAAAAAGTCTCTACCCAGAACAAAGGTAACAAAACTTGAGTAAATATTTTGACAATTAGCGGTCAAGCCGTAGTTCAGCGTTAATTGCAATGGCAACAGAAAAGGAGCAGCATTTGGACATCCGCTTGCCACGTGCCACGTGCCGCATTGTGCATTGTGAAAAGTCAATATAAACATTAGTTTCCTCTTGCCTCATGGCATCCCTGCTGCCGAGCCCTATACCCAGTGCCCAATGCCCAATGCACAGGCCCAGTGGGAACCTCAAAGGAGAATGACAAGGACTACTACCGACGACGGGTTAATGGACCAGAACCGTTGCGGCGTGTGCCCCGGTGAGTGGCCTCTGTATCTGTCCACCCCCTGGGTCCCTGGGTTGTGAGGTCAAAGTTTGTTTTCCTTTTGGCTTCCATTGCTTGACCCCCCCAGATACGAGATGTTTTTCGGATATTATCGGGATCATTTAATTTACAATTAGTGTTTGTTTTGCCTTCCGCACACACACATTTTGGGACTCTCTGCGATCGAGGGACCAGCCAGGCAATGGGTTTAATTCGGAACGTGTGCCGTTCATGGGATTACCAGGCGGAAGCACTCCAGACGATTAAAATTGATTCGAGCAACGGAATGGGAAGGATATTGAACTGAGAAATTAAATGTTTTTCTTTCTCATTATAAGCCACATGGATGTAGCTACTAGATGTGCATGTGAAGCGACTAAAAACCCTTAAACTCGTATCCAATCATTACTGTGTATCTGTGTATCTATTTGATTTACTTTTTTGTAGTTGCTTGACCCTGACTTGCGCAAAAACCGAAAACCGAAAACCGAACTCCGAATTGTTCTCTGAAAGTTTTGCTTTGCATTTTGTGTTAGTTTCAGTTTCAGGACCACGCCCAACGCCCACCATGCTCCTCTCCATTCGTCTAGGACCGCTTGATGATTTACTAATGCTTTCTCTTGTATTTTTGTGTACGAGTACGAGTCGGAGAGTTTTGTGCTGCCAAACTAAATAATTAAAGCGGCCTGCTAATGGGCCATTGTCTTGGCCATGTAATAGAAGACGGCGAGAGGTGAGGGGCAGGAGTGTAGGGGGATTGGCATGGGGCTAACTGTCTATAATTGCCAAAGTGCCAAGGACCACCAACTTATGGCTATTCTGAAAGGGCCATAATTGTTAAGACGCGCAATTTATACATTTTTAATGCCCGTGGAGTGGAAGAAGGTGCTCCTGTCTCGCTGCCACTGTCTCCCCGTGCTTCGACGTCTGCCTAATTGATGAGTTGCGTAATTAAGTGGCAAGGGAAAGTCGAGAAACAATTGCTAAAAACATTAGTTGTTATGGCCCTTTAGATATTGATAGTTCTTGCCTCCACTTTTACGATTATTCTGCGGCCGTTCTTTTGGGGCACACGCAAAGCTGCCTGAAGAATTAATGCCATTAAAATGTGCCATAAAAACCAGTTCATAGGCAAATTGTGTTCCCAAGAAGCTTCCACTGCGAAGATTCGGTAATGTGAGATGGCAACAAATTTGCATATTCATTGCCGGCTCTGTCCCCTGGTCGCATTGCGTTGGTTGAAAGCCCCAACCAGAGTTCCCACACATGATTAAAGGGTACACTGAGAGAAGCGAACTCTTATTGCATACAATTTGGAGTAGATGCCTAAATGCCAGCTGTTCACACTTCTTATAATATATTTTCACAGAGAACCGAAACCAGTTTAAAGTGTGCCTCCAGATGGTTGAAATTCGTTTCTACCTAAGAGAAACCGCATGAAAACCCTTTCAGGCACCACAATGATAGTTTACTGTTTACATTCTGCCAATGATTGAAATTTGAATAATTAAAACATCCCAATTATACGATCAACAACCTGAAATAATGCCTGCCAAGAGCCATTCGTGCTTTGTGGCCTTCGTTTAACTATTTGACTTGGCAGCTTATATAATTTCAGTCAGGAAATGTAGTGCATCGAAGTACCACCATATAATCATAATTTAAACAATAGTAATCAAACATTTCCTCAACTTTAGATCTGCAATTTCAATTAACGAATTTCCCTGTTTAACTTTCAAATTTTATTGCATTTCCATGCCCATTTTACCTCAGTGTAATGTTGTCTTTTGTGCATTTCATATTCGTTAATAGATTTGCTGGCAAATCATGTCGCCATTACTTTTGACTGGTGCCTTGCAACTGGTTCTCTCGCTGCTGCTGCTGCTCGTGGGAAGTCGCAATGTTGTGGCAGCCAGCTCTAAGCATATTATGAATGAATGGATCTGTGGCAGTGGATGGGGGCATGCAGATGCACCTGATGGAAGTCACCCACCGATTATCGGGCACCACGACAAGGTCACTTGGCCACTGTCTGTCCTCTCGCATCGTATCCCTTTCTCCTTCCCCCTTTCCTTTGCTGTTGTTGAGTTCAGGTATTTATGTTATTATCAAAATTGGCCTACAGGCAAGTGCTCCCAATAGGCTTGGCTAGGGAGGGGGTGGGGCAGAAGGTGTGTGGAGGCCAAGGCTTAGTTCTTAACCTAAAAACATACTAAAAGCCAACTCCAATCTACCGCTGCTGGTGCCTCTGCCTTTGCCGTTTGCCGGCGTTTGGCCAATTTTTCGTACATTGTAACATGACTTTCGTGCGTTGCTCCAGTTAAGGCATTCCCCTCGACACCCTCACCCTTGCTCCCCCCCGGTAGTATTATAGCCAGACAATGAATGGGTCGCAGGCGGACATGCAATCAGTCAGCCAGGCAGGCGATGGCGATGGCGATGGCTACAGCGATGGCGATGCCGATGCCGATGCACTTGCCTACCAGCTTTTGCCTCTAGTCTTGGTGTTGTTGCTGGTGTTTCGGTGCGCCACAAGGCGTCGCATTGTCACGCCGTCCAATTCACAGCTGTTCCTTGCACATAAGTACTCGTTTATGTGTACCATGTACATACGTGTAGCCCAGACAACATTGCGTGACTTTACGTAGGTCGACACTCCTCTTCTCTCTCTGTGTGGGCCATAGGCTGGAGTTCTACAGATACTTCCATGTCTAAGGGCTAGTTCAATTTAAAGTCCATTAAACGATTCGGCAACTTTAAAGCGTGGAAAACCCTTAGCCCTCCCTCTCTCTCACCATCTCTTTGCGGAATGCCTTGGAATGCCAGTTGCTTAGCGAAAAGGAAGGAACCTCTAACGAGCCTCCCAATAACCATCAAAAAGTCCTTCAAGGAATGTCTGACTTCATGGTGGGAAACCGCTTAATCCGTCTCAAGGAAGTTTTTGCTGGCAAAGAAATCCACTTAAGTGGAGTTTATTGTTGCTTGAAACACAGCGAAAATCAAGGCTTGGCGCTCACAAAGTTAGCTGCAACTAATATCGAATTTTGTATACGTTTGCCATCCACAAATGTGTTCAGATAAGTGGGGAATGTCCTTAACTCTTGTTTAGGAAAACCTTTTTCCAGTTTAAAGGGTAGAAGACAGCAGAATAGTGACTGGCAATATGGGAGAATTACTCATGCATTTATCATTAATTTAATCGCCGAACCTCTGAATCCATTGACTCACTGAATATTTGTATATCCATGCATTAACTCTAACTATAATTGCCCTTTCTTTCTCCATCTTCCTCAGTAAAAACCTTTATTTTTCCAAGCCAAATGTCTCATTCCTTTTCCTTCGTAGCACCTCGAAGTATCCCCAGCCCTTAGTCAGCCTTCCTTTCCATTTACCACCATTAACCATTTTTTTTTGTAATGCCCACACCTCGCGATTGGGGATTGGGGATATCCATCCGAACAGCGCTGTCAATTATGACAGCTGCCAATGGGTGAATGGCTGAGCGGCTGGTGGATGGGTGGTTGATGCCTCCTGCCTGAGGCTTCTGCTTCTGTTTTTGCAGGCCACTGGCGCTGGCGCTGTCAGTTTTCCAATCAAATTCGCTGATGGGTTTGACATTTCCATGACATATTTGCTTCTGTCGGCACGGAAAATATTTGCCAAAATGTCAGAAAGTTTAAACTTTATTTATTATTTTGCGCCAAGCCGTGCCACCGACTACGGGCCACGCCCAGAGCCAGCATAATTGACGCCATTTGGGTGGGGTAAGAGGGGGAACAACACAGAGGAAAATGGAAAATGTGGAAATGGGTGGAAAAATAGTGGAGTGGAGTGGAGTTGGAGAGCGACTGGAGTTGAGGTGCCGTCAGAGTGCAACGTCATTAGGGCGAGTATCTTTTGGGTCTTCTTCTTTGCTGTTTGCTGCGCACGCTTTTCCGCTCTTTCGCTTTTCCCTTTTCCCTTTTCCCCTGCTCCATGCTCAGTGTCTGTTCGCTCGGGGCTCACCATTTGGGTGGGGTTTTGGTCTCGCTCTCGAACATCGGCATCGCCATCGCCATCGCCGTTTTTATGTACATCATCTAGAGTCGCCCCGCCCCTTGTTTTGCAGCTGAGATTTTGCGCTTTTCCGGTCTATCCCGGACAAAGATTTTCATCCACCGCATGACCACAGTACAGGGTGGATGGGCCCCATTTAACGGCTCTCCAAGGGTTGGTCATCCCCGCCAAGATGGCAGAGAGAGAGAGAGAGTAAGAGAGAGCAGCAGCAGCTACGGAAAATGTGTCGTAAATTTGCTTTATTTTCCCCCATGTAATAATACAATGTAAGAGTAAGTGCAATAAAAGCGGACGTACCTTTTCCCCCTGCGCAGATTTTGTAACCCAAAACTAAAGCTAAGCCCCAAACCCAACCCCAAAATCTAGTCCAGCTAGAAAATTAATTAAATGAGTTTATGCACGTACCAAAAGAATTCAAATATGTAAACCAACCAGAAATATTCATAAAAAAAAAGAACCTCGAAATGAATGTAAACTGAGCCTAATTAAATTATGAATAATTACGGCCAGCTCCTAGGCCAAGTGGCTGTAAAAGGATCACGCCAGGATTACACGCACATGATGCAATTTGTTTGGGCCCACATTAGGCTGCTCCTGGTGCGGGAGTGGGAGTGGGAGTGAGAGTGGGGACTGTGGCAACTATTTGTTTTATCGCACTTTCGCTAAAATGAACAATCTTTCTCGAGAGAAAGAGTGTGGGAGGGGAGAAACAGAGCGGAGTCACTTTTGTTAATTTGATAAAAAGGCCACCAAAAAGGCCGAGATTAAACCGAGGCGACAAGGAGCTCCAGTTTCGCGGTTACCCCAAAAGGTAGGGCCACAGAGAGGCAGAGGGGGCGGGTGTCGTGGTAGGGTAAAGGGTCATTGTGGTTGGGCAGTGGAAGGGTCAGTGTGGTTGAAGGAGTGCTTCAGGGCACCGCTAATTGAAATTGAAGCCAAACGCTGAGAGTTATGTTTGTATACCCTTTTCAGAGGGTATTACGCGCTCAGACAGATGCCTTAAAGTGTATTTATTTATTATATTCATGATACAGCCTAGGAAAAAATCAGTTTCTGTAGGAAACTAAATTCACGAATGCCCACAAACCACTTCATTGATAGGTATATATCCACATACCCCTATAAGAGGTATCTATACCTTTTCTATATACTTTTGTCTGAACTTCTTTTTGTCTTTCTTGGTGACTATTTTCTGTTGAACTAAAATCAGAGAAAATATATTTGGATACTGTCTAAATCGTTTTAAATGATTTTATGTGGAATACATTACCATTTCCCAGGAATTTAAGCCAGGAACGAAGGACACGCAAAGGGTATCTACACAAACGACCCTAAATTCTGGCGCTTCTCTCACGTTTTATGTGTTCTTAGGGGTTGCACTTAGGGAAAGGGAAGGGCTACAGGCGTTTTCCATGCGAATATTAAGCATTTTTCTCTGTTTTTATTTTAGTTGCTGTTTTATTTCACTTTTATACATTTTTTATTTCACTCATTTGCGTTGATAAAAATCATAATTTATGGCATCAGACATCAGCCGGCAGTGGGCATAATTTTTGGCCAACGAACGGCAGGCACTCCACAAACCTCCCTTCGGCAGGGCCTACCCTATCCTCTTGTAGGCCCGAAAACCTTTTACTAATATTGTGAAAATATATGAAGTTCCATTTCTTTTATCGTTTATCGCGCATAAATCAATTTTTGTGACAAATTTATTATAAAAACTCTGCCGCCAGCGAGGCCAGAGCCAAGAAATAAATAAACAAAAAACTCCAGAGAGTGAGAGTCGAATGGGAAAATGGCTGCCCAAGGGTGGGTACCATCAGAGGGGTGGCAGTGGTTCGGCGGGGCGAAAGTTCTCATAAAATATTACAATGACACCATAAACAATTTTTAGTACTTTTGCAAAAGCTGTAAATATTTATTGTACGAATATTTGGTGGAATTTCGGGGCACCTACCACAGATATACATTTATATATACATATGATATATTGGATTTTTATGAAGTTACTATGGTTATGCCACCTCTCTTTGTCCCCGTCCCTCTCTCGGCCAGTTTATAAAACAATTGTGTGGAATATTTATGGGCAAGCAATTTGCTCGGGGTCCCCTCCTTCTGAGGGGCACATAAAATATTTATGGTTAATAAAATATCCCAAAAAATTCCTTCATAAATATTAAAGTTTCTCTCTCCTGCTCCGGCACTCTTTGCAGTTGTTATGCATAAGGATAAGGAGGAGAACGGCGTCCTGCCCCACATACACGCACACGATGGCTACAGGACACGGGAGCTGGGCGCCTTCGAGCACGGCCTGCTGGATGGTGATATGTTCCTTCAGGTGAGTAGTATCCAGTAGCAGTAACAGTTTCCAGTTACAGCTCCAGCTACAGCTACAGCTGTCTCCCCACCAATCACCCACATTTGTCTTCATCAGCTTTTGTTTGATGGCTTCATTGGGGCACACAGGATATGCCACCCACCCATAATCAATCAGCGTCTTGTTATCCAAGAGGGAAACAGAGAGACAGAGAGCTTCCATTGATAAATGCGAGACACGCAATCGAAGGTTGAGTGAGGGTCAGGCAAATGGCGCTGCAGAGCTTCGATTCCATCATGCCGAATGGTCTGCAATTAATAAGTCCTGTAATTGATTATCCCAATTGAAGATTATATATCTAGGGGATGGTGGAGATTGAGGGGAAAACTGACATCTTCAGGCTTGCCAGATCCGTCTCTCACACACTTGAAGGTCCAAATGTTGGTAAACAATTTCCCAATCACTTGATTTACAAACGATTGCTGATTTCTGTGTAATTAATAAGCGGCCATCAAGCCACAAAACGAGGCAACAGCAACAGCTGCACCAAAGTGGAACAACACATAAAAAGTTATGCATTTCAAGTTTATGTGCCACCAAATAAACAGCAATAAAAAAAAAGAGTAAAGCTTCAATTAAATTGTCGCAAAGCACTCCCTCAACAGCGCCCCCGTGCCGCCTCTCCCCTTGGGGCAGTTGCATGTTTTTGTTGAATTAAAAGTGCATGTGTCTCTCTTCCTGCATGTGTGTGTGTGTGTGTGTTGCACTGTCCGAGGCGCCAACATATGCACTTGTCACAGTCATGACAGTTTAATTTAATGCCCACATAGCTCACCGGGCATTGGAGCAGCGAGCAGCGAGCAGTCGGGCCACCAGGCAAGTGCTGCCACACACGTCTGACACTGCCATTGCCGCAACAGCCACAACAGCCACGACCTGGGGACAGACACACACGCAATTGTGCAACAACGCGCATTGCAACAACGCGGCCTGGCCTGGCCTGCCGCCTTCCCTTTGTGTTTTTTTGGCGCTGCACTCCACACACAATTCAATGTCAAAGTCTCTTCAACTAAAGCCACAAAACCCCCAGCCACAGCTGATACTCCACACACCATACACACACCAGTTGTAGAATGTTGCACATTGCAGTTTCGTGTTTGGCTGCATTACGTATACGCAGGGTGTCCGCCGCCCCGAAACAAATTTGAATGCAAGCCTAAAAAAGCCCACTACGGGCAGTTCAGGCCCTCTTCCTGACTCCAGCTAATTGTCGAGCTCAAAAACTGCACAATTGTGCATTTCCGTGCATATTTTGAGTCTGTCTCGCAGAGGAGGAAAGCGCTTGGAAATGTTCTGGTGGGGGAAAAGGGCTAAGGTAGAGAGTAGGGTGTGCATATTTAGTTTTAATACCTCAGGTATTTGTTACCTGTTGCCCCTTGCTGAAGTTTTACTTTTTGCAGCAGCTGTATGGCTCACATATTATCATTAGAAAATGGCATTTTGTCACGCAGCTCGTGCCCGTGCCCGTGCCCGTTCCCACCCCATTCATATATGGAGTATACACCGTTTAATTGTCTTCCGTTTTCACTGAAAGTAAAACACTTTCAACACCCATTTTCAACTGAACTAGAGTTGGCTGCATGCAACACGTTTTTGTTTTTAGTTTTGGCAGGCAGGCGGGCATATACTAACTAGAGAGCTGGATCTCCTCTCTCTCTCTCTTTCGCGATTGGGGTGGGCTTTATTGAGCAATTATCTAGGAGAATATGGACAAATTGGCCAAACTAGGCAGACGACTATGCCGCCTCCTCCTCATGTCCGTCTGTTTGTCCGTCTGTTTGTCCGTCTGTCTGCCTTTCCTGCATCTTTGGCTAGGAAATGATAAAATAATCGCTGCCAACTTATCAAATCTACAAAGTGAAATGCAAGATTTACCCAGAGACACAAACGAGACCCACACAGAGATGTTTACCCATAAAACCACACACGGCTAAACCCATAAACACACGGATACTTTTCAACTCACACAAAGGCGCCTTGTAAAAGTATCTCTTGGATGTAGTTTCCTCTCCACTCTCCACTCTCCACTGTCCACGTACCCCACTCAAAAGACGGGCGTGTATTATTAAAATCGCATTAGAAGACGCCGCAGAAGCAGACGCAGACGCAGACGCAGACGAGAGCTTGTCTAAATTGTAGCTGCTGGAGGGAAAGAGAGAGATCCTATGGAGTGTGAGAGAGATGGCCAGAGAAACAATTAGACTGTGGGGAGAAATCTTTCATGTCCGTATAAAAACATAAAATGCCGCAAGAAATTAAACGAAAGGAGAGAGGCGAAGCAACAGAGTAACCAATGAATGAGAAAATGATAATAAAGAAAATATGTAAGCAGGATTTGGAATGGAACACAGCGCGGAAAATATACTCTACAGAAAATAGATCCGAAAATGTGTGGACATACATTTAGGATTTTTAACAACAAAAACGTATGAATCTAGTCAATGTATTGATGCCAGTAGCCATCAAAGAGCTTCGAAATAGTTATTAAACTTCAGCGATTGAACCTCTTCCTGAGAAGTATCTAAAACATCCTCTCTCTGCCTCCGTTGGCTACTGGTTGAGGAGGATCTTTATGACGTTTATTGATGCCTGACTCCTCGTCTCTTTGCATCTTAACTCAGCTCGGACTGATGACAATCCATATGCCATATCCTTTGGGGGCTGTTGATGCGTTTTAAATGATGACGCCACTTAGCATTTATGTCGGCTAATGCCAATGCCCCTCTGCTGAGGAGCCACAAGCCAGCCCCATTGGATTGTTTCCCGCTGTTTGAGGCTCTCCAGATCAGGCTCTCCTCTGATGTCGTCTCAGTTTCAGGCCGTCTCTGGCTCTGCCCTGGACCTCCTGCTCTGTAATTAGCAGCAATCGCGCACATTTTTCTCCGGCTCACAACGAGCAGGGAGAACTTCCTTTGGGATGAGGCTGTGGCTGTGGCTGTGACCAATGTGGTGGCTGCAAATTGATATTTAAATACGCCCGTATTAATTACGTCCCGTATTTGTGTGCCGAGTTCTGTTTTTTGTTTCTGTTGCTGCGTCCTTCTGGGCTGGCTTTTGTTTTTTATTAATTACCGCCGCACCGCAACAGAGGCACTAATGGAGCATTGGCAAATTTGTCTTTCGCTGCGAGGCCGGGTCTCAATTTTCATTTTCATTTCATTTCACACGTTGCACGCTGCACGTTGCGCGTTGCCAGCAGCAACACGACGCTTACCGCTTACCGTTAGCCGACTGTGTTCCGTTGTGTTCCACTTGAGATCTGCAGAGGAGAATCGCATGCGTGGCGTCCATTAGCAGTCCATAAAACCCGACTTTAAATGCAATCTAAAACAATAATGCGGCCCCCAATAATACAACAAGAAAAACACAACAACAGCAGCAGAACACAACAATGAAAATGATTACAAACTTTTGCATGGTCATATTTATCGTACATTTATTTCTTGTTAGCCAAGTCTCGAGTCGTCTTTGGCGACGTCAACGCATATCCGAATAGATAATTACAATGGATCATCTCTGCTGGGGTAGGAGTGTGGACTCTCTGTGTGTGGAATGGAAACCTGCAATTACAGCCAAAAAAACTTTGCCTCCCTCTGCCTGTGTTCGGTTGAAACGCATTGATTTAATTGCCAGCCATTTCCTGGTTGTGTTTGATGTGGAACTCCACACACAAACACACAGAGAGAGGGATCGGGCGACCTGTGGCTTGGATGAAATGAGCCGCTTAAGCGCTGATTACGCTTTGGTTGCGGCAAGCGCCGCCATCATCTCTCGTTTCTGTTGTGGCAAGGTTCATTCATACTAAAGATTCAACCAGTCATGGGACAGGCACTGAGAGAAATCATAGAGCCACAGCTAAGTGTATCCTGGAGTTGGCTCCGATTAATGGTTCAAGTCTGACTCCTCCAATCATCAATCATTTCTCCAAGTGTAGTCAAAACGCCGTCGGCTTTCAAGATGGATAACATTTCATTCACAAATACAGCATGATGAGCCCCACAGCAGCTACTGTAATTACCCCTTTCTGTGGCGAGTCATTCATTCATCTGTCCATCTATTGATTCCTGCACCTTTGCCACTTGCTACTTGGCTCTGGAGCAACATGGATGACCCCAAGAATAGATTTAATTCATAGTTTTGATTTAATTTTGATGCCATTCATTCAGATTCACATTCTCTTGGTTTTCTTTTTGTTTTGCAGGCCCTAAATGGATTTCTAATGATACTGACATGCGAAGGCGAAGTCTTCTTTGCCACGCACAGCATCGAGAGCTATTTGGGTTTCCATCAGGTAAGTGCCGCCGAGTTGCTACAATCTCTATGTATCTCCATGTGTCTTTCTCCTCGCATCATTTTGATTGATTTTAATTGCCGAGGGCTCTCTTTTTGTTTGGTTTTTTGGGTCAAACTCTGGCATGCGGAAGCTGTCTGACAGACAGAAGAAGGGAAGGAAACGCACAGCCAGCGAAGCAAGTGCTAAAGTGAACCAATAATCCTCACGAACATGAATTCTAAATACCCTAAACCAATGTCCCGAGATTCCCATGGTTCAGGGTGCCCTCTGCAAGTGTTTGGAAGCAACGTTCCTTAAGTCAGTGTATTGGAAGCTGTATCGATTGGGGTCTCAGACAGATCATAAATTAAAATCAGATTGCGCAATCGTTGGGAATTTCCAGCAGCAGGAGGAAGGCTGGCAGTGGAGGTTCAGTAGCTGGGCGTTACCAGATTGATTCCGATTCCCATTCCGATTCCCATTCCCTTTGCGATGCTGTGGCTCTTCCTTTATTGTAGTTTTTTGCCTACTTTATGGTCAAAATGGAAATTGAAATTGCAGTTAGCTTCTCCCCCTTCAGTGTCCAGTCTACATCCTTTCTTGGCTGCTTGTGTTGTTTTTTTGTTTTTAATTTAGTTGTAAATGTGTAAAGCGGCACATGCCACGCCCCGTTTGGCAGCTCAATTAAAAGCGTAGCTCTTGGGATTCCAACAGGGATTGGGATTGGTGGGGCAAATCAGTGGAGTTTGTTTGCTTTTTTTGCGCTAAAGAAAGTTTTGTGTGCCAAACCGGCAAGGGGAATCCCATGGCTTTTGCGTATCTGGATTGTGCTCCCCCCCCTCCCGAGGTAGCCTCCTCCGCCCACTGCCCTTCTCTGCTCCTGGCGCGTGCAGAATTTATGTCTCAATTTGTGGCCAACATGAACATGGGGCGCATTTTCAATTTGCGCGAATTTTGATTTATACGCCCCGAAAACCAAAGGCAAAAGGGAATCCAGAACGGGGAAGACAAAGTAAAAATCAATACGAGAAATTCCGTTCGAAAAGAAGAGTTGACTGACCCTTGTCTCTCGCTCCACAGTCGGACATTGTCCACCAGTCAGTGTACGAGCTGGTCCACTCGGAGGATCGCGAGGAACTGCAGCGCCAGCTGCTGTGGAACAGCTTCCTGCCCGCGGACATGTCCAGCATGCAGCTCTCGGAGACGCTGGCCCCGGACAAGGCGCTCTACCTGGAGCGCAGCTTCACCGTTCGCTTCCGCTGCCTGCTGGACAACACGAGTGGATTCCTGCGGCTGGACATACGGGGTCGCATCAAGATTCTGCACGGCCAGAACCGAAAGACGGAGGAGCCGCCGCTGGCGCTGTTCGCCTACTGCACACCCTTCGGCCCGCCCAGCCTCCTGGAGATTCCCCACAAGGAGAACATGTTCAAGTCGAAGCACAAGCTGGACTTCTCCCTGGTCTCCATGGATCAGCGCGGCAAGCACATACTGGGCTATGCGGACGCCGAGCTGGTCCACATGGGTGGCTACGATCTGGTGCACTACGACGATCTGGCCTATGTGGCCAGTGCCCATCAGGAGCGTAAGTTGCAGTCACCAGCAGCGCTGCAGTCTTCTGCCGCTACAGTCTGCCTCTCTCTCCCTTTCAGTTCTCAAGACAGGCGCCTCGGGAATGATCGCCTATCGCTACCAGAAGAAGGACGGCGAGTGGCAGTGGCTGCAGACGAGCTCCCGTCTGGTGTACAAGAACTCCAAGCCGGACTTTGTGATCTGCACGCATCGCCAGCTGATGGACGAGGAGGGCCACGATCTGCTGGGCAAGCGGACCATGGACTTCAAGGTCAGCTACCTGGACACGGGCCTGGCGTCCACCTACTTCTCGGAGGCGGACCAGCTGGTCGTGCCGCCCAGTGCCTCGCCCACGGCCCACGCCCTGCCGCCGCCCGTGACTCCGACGCGGCCCAATCGGCGCTACAAGACGCAGCTGCGGGACTTCCTCTCGACGTGCCGCAGCAAGCGCAAGCTCCAGCAGCAGCAGCAGCAGCAACAGCAGCAGCAGCAGCAGAACCAGCAGACTTCGCCGCTCGGCGGCCAGGTGGGCTCCCCGGCGCCTGCCGTGGCTGTGGAGTACCTGCCCGACCCAGCGGTGGCTGTGGCTGCCGCTTATTCCAACCTCAATCCCATGTACTCGGCCTCGCCGTATGCCAGCGCCGCGGACAATCTCTACATGGGCAGCTCCATGCCGGCCAATGCCTTCTATCCGGTCAGCGAGAATCTCTTCCATCAGTACCGGCTGCAGGGCGCCGTCGGGGGCTACTACACGGACTACCCGCACTCCGGGGCACCGGCATCGGCGTATGTGGCCAATGGCTTCCTCTCCTACGATGGCTACGCGATCGCCTCCAAGGCGGACGAGAAGTGGCAGGAGACGGGCAAGTACTACAGTGGCTACAGCAGCGGCTATGGCAGTCCAACGTCTACGCCACAGGTGAGTGGCAGCCTCCCATCCATGGGCAATCCTTAAGCTAATCTTTGCATCTGTTCCACTGCAGCAAATTCCCCTCAAGACGCCCAAGTCTTCGCCGCAGGTTATGGAGGTCATCTCCTGCTCCTCCGATGGACCATCGCCTGTGAGTGGTGCCACGCCCAATGGCGCGATACCCGTGACGCCCAAAGTGGAGCTTGCCGCAACAGCAGCGACGGCAGCAGCAGCAGCTGCGGCAGCGGCAGCGGCAGCTGCGGGCGGGGATCCCTACGAGCGGCAAACGGTGCTGATGTGGGGCACCACCCACTCGAGTGGCGTTCCCTTGAACAGTCTCCAGGGCGGACGCTCTGGCTCGCCCCAACGCCTCGCCACGCCCCTCACAAATGGTCTGGGATACGCCACGAACAACAACAACAACAACAACAATGAGCATGAGCCGGCGACGGCGGCCAAGTGGAACGGGGTGAAGGAGCTGCCGGGCAAATCGGCCAGCGCCAGCACACCGGAGAGCTATCAAATGCAGCACGACGACTCCGGACTGTACTCTGCCTCCTCGCACACGACCTCGCCCCAGCAGCAGCAGCAACAGCAGCAGCAGCCACAACGTGGAGTTGGTTCCAATGTTAGCGCTCCCAGTATTCCCCACACGCACCCAGTTCAGGCCGTCACGGGCACCGGCACCGGCACGGGCACAGATCATCAGGCCGTGCACCCGTCCAGCTGCCACCAACAGCAGCAACAGCAGCAGCAACATCAGCAGCAACAGCATCATCATGGCCACCCGCATCCGCACTCGCATCATCATCACCATCATCATCACCATCATGAGGCGGCGGCGCATCATCAGCATGCAGCAGCAGCAGCAGCAGCGGCAGCCGCAAGCAGCGAGGTATGGACGCCCGCCTCCTACTCGCAGTACTCGCAGTACTTCACGTATCATCCGCATCCGCATCCGCATACGCATTCGCACCCGCACCACACGTCGGCGACGGCGGGCAGTGGCGGACACGTTCCGGCGGCTCAATCGCACCACCTGCACCACGGTCACGGTCACCGCTAGACCCTTGGGGGGGAGGGGAATAGATTGCACCCAGTATTGAAGCACACAACAAATCACTGTACTCACTGTAATTCCCACTGTAATCACAAGAACACACACACACTGATACACCCGTGCACCCACAAAGAGTGCTCTCTCTCTCTCTCTCTCTCTCTCTCTCTCTCGCCTGACTACTAACCGTAACGATCCTCCCTAGATCATACTCACGACCCATCAGCAGCAGCAACAGCAGCAGCAGCAGCAATCTCTTGGCGGCTATCCACTGCATCATCCACTGCAGCTGGTGGGAGGAGCATCCGCATCGCCGCCGCCACCCACTCACCCACCCCGCTCGCCCACAGCCCTGCCCGCAGTCAGCAGTCTCCTCAATGGTGGAGCAGCCACAACCGATGCCGTCTCCCCCTATCAGCAGCTGGCCATTGTCTCCACGCCGCTGGTGATCTGCGCCGAGGAGGTGGGCATGGCTCTGCAGCCGCTCAGCGACAGCAGCGAGCCAACGCGGATGGGACGCAAGTCGGCCAAGCAGCAGGTGCAGCAACAGTCCTTGCAACAGCAGCAGCAGCAGCAGCAGCAGTCCGTGCAGCAGCAACAGCAAACGCTCTACCAGCAGCATCATACGCATCATCATGCACATCCACAGCAACATCCGCAGCATCATCTGCTCTATCCGGCCAATATTACGGCGCACACAGCCTTGGCCTATGCCCCGCCGACGGCTGGAGGCGCCTATGCCGATGGCAGTCCGCTGCTCTCCTTCTCGGAGGTGACCAACACGCTGCTCAACCAGTGAGCAAGAGGGAGGGAGCTGTAGGAGCAGAAGAGCACAACCATGTTCAACAGTTTTGCCAAAATGTGGACTATGACTATCGTATCTTCCATAATCTGAACCCCAGCACCAAGCAACCCAGACACCCAGACACCCAGCAACCCAGCAATCGATTCATTTGGCTACTCCTTGGTTGAATCTGAGCAAACAGCAAGAAAAAAAACGAATTCTATTTATTTTACTGTGATAATTTATAGATACATTTATTGTATAATTGAAACTATATCCTTAATATCCGTATCCGTATCCGTATCCACACTTCCATAGACACACGAAAAGGGCAATAGGATTTGGGTACAAAGCCAGCACAAAGTTAAGAGGGGAACCGAATCGATAGATAGTTAGATCCCTTCGACAATCAATTTCAGTTGTAGTTGTAACCAAAGATAATTCTCTAACTAACTTAAACATATTGTTTTAGCATAATGCCCTACGATCCAGATTCAGATTGCGCCCAACATTAGTTACAAAGTAGAACAAAGTGGAGGGAGGGCGATGGATGCCCAAATAGTTGCGTTTAAGAGTGCTTAAGTAGAATCTAAGATAATACCAGATGCTTGTATCCATATTTAATTTAATTTAACCCTAGACATAGTGCGCAATGCAAGTTAATGTAATTCATTCATGATTCCTATGGTTTAGCATGTAATTCGACTAATCCCTCAGCGGATATACGTACTGTACATTTGTACATTTAAAGTTTTCTTGAAATTTCTAGTCGCCCGCATAAAACAAACATTTACTTATAAATTATACAAACTACCATACTATAACTCCACTTCGATTGTGTCCAAGCAATTTCTGTTCTGTCCTTTGTAGTCTGTACTACGATGACAACATGACATGGACCTTTGGCATAAGCTAACAAAATGAATGCGTAATGTTTTCGATGAGTATTCGCATCCAAAACGAAACAAAAACAAAACAAAAACATACAAAATATGTAGATACTCTCTCTCTCTCTGCTAATCAATGGGAAACATCATATCAATTTCAATTACAAATTTATTACGCTGCCCGAGTGCATGTAAAGCGCCTATCCAAAACAATCAGAGCGAAATAAATCTAGAAAATAATCGAATTAATTAAAGTGGGAAATTATTGTTTGGGTGGAATCTTCTGGTAACCGAATCATAAGGTTATATACATAAAATTGCCAACTTTGTTTATTAGTTCTCTTTAGAGTTTCAGGTTTCACATCAGCCAGCTTAAATATGTAGTTTCTGTAGACGTCACGTTTAGTTATGTATTACTATTGCCGACTTTCAGGCACCCAAATTCCACAGAAGTGGCGCCGCCAGTACTTACTACGGCGATTTTCTGAACTTTTGAGGCAAATTGAACAAATTGTGGCCTGGGCCGGGAAGGAAGTCGGTGGTCGGGCAGCCACGCAATCTTTATTTATGTTCGATTTAGTAGGACTCTTCCAGATGAAGGGCACCTTGATCTTCGAGGAAATATGGCTCCAAATGTGGACTGTGGATTGTGCGAAAACCTAACTAAGTCTCCATAAATGAAAATTAATCAGTTTTAAGCTCAACCGATTTATACATTTATCTACTCGTTGATTGGTGTGGGAGTTCTCAAATGTAATGTCACAATCCGTATGCAATATGTGTTTATTTATTATCGTTGGTTCTTTAGAATTCGCCATCTTTCAAAAGTCTTTCATCCCTATATATGGTCTTGTCCGCTGTGAAATTTGTAGACTAACCGAGCAGCCAATCTTCATATTTATGGGACCAGAGTATAAACTTTTAGTTGCGGAAACGTACTTAGATTTTAAGCTGGCTCTTTCTCTTAGCCAATATAGAGTGTAGATTCCCCAAGGTAATTAGACTAGTAATGCCCACCCCGAAAAGTGTGGCCTGGCAGACTCCTCCTCAATGTGTAAGCAATTCGTGGCTCAAGGTGTAACAATCAAGTAAATCAGCATTTCCATGGAGCAGTGTTAATTCAACCGCAAGCCATTACCATCTCCCAGCTTAATTGGAGACTTTACTGCCTTTAATTGACAACGACAACGACAACGACAACGCTGGCTCCCCACATAACACACACACAGGCACCTTTTGATTGACACCTTACAATCATATTTTCCCCCGTCTTTATAGATAATGGAAAAGCATTCATCAGATTTGAAGACTAACATTAGAGCGTACAAAAGAATAATCATCCATCGGTGCGGGAGCGCACCCAAAACCAAAACCAAAGCCAAAACCAAAGCCAAAGACCCATCTTGAATGGTAAGCAATCATATGTGGGCTGCGTTGTTTACGCTCAATATTAAATGATGTATTCTACGGTGGTACTCGCATGGATTATCCCAAGACCAAGCACAGATTTGCGCCACCAGAGCAAACCAATTAATCACAGACACAAATTCCTGTATACAAATCATGCATTGAACCAAATTTCAGCTGAATTCACATTGAAAAAATACTCGCATTGTCGATAGTGATGGCTTTATTGTTGAAGAGGCACTGACTGCCGCACAGCGCACTTGACTCCACTTTGGAGGCTTGGTATGGATGCCCATGCCTATGCCCTCCGGGGTACCTCAGGCGAGTGTGGCTGCTGCTCCTCCTGTTCCATTGCCAAGCGAAGGTTATCTGCCGAACAATAGACGAGTGTGTGTACGAGTGAATATGCTACCATTTTGGCATTTCAGAACAACCACCCGAAAGGAACTGTGGCATCAAGTGAATGGCTTGACAGACAGCTGCACGAGGAGCGAATGGTTGATGCTCTAATTGGTCTTCAAAGCTTCAACTGTTTATTGAACTATTTATAGCCTTCCATCGATAGGGTATGTACCAATAACAGCAAACAGCCGAGATGGCCCAGACGGGGCAGTTCGTGTCTTGGGTCTTTCGTTTGACGCATCTTTGAGATCATTCTCTAATAGATTGCCGCTATAACAGAAGGCGAACACACCACACACCACCAACAGAAACAGAAACAGAAACATAAGCTGAAATGGAAATAAATACAACAATTAACAAAGTGCGCCGTTTGTTTACTTTGATTTACTTAACGTTTTTTTCTTTTTGTTTTTTGTTTTTTGTTTTCCTTTTTTTTTATTGTTTTAAGTTTCATTTTGTTCATTGCATTGTTACTGTTGCTTGACCTTTAATAGTCGTGTTGTACATTGTGCCATGGGCGTCTTGGTAGGTCTACACACCACTCGTGCCGCGCCGCACAGTTGGATCTGGAGATGTTGGATCACAAGTGAAGCTGGAGCATCTCAGAAATGACTGCACAATTGAACTTCAAATCTTTCGATCTTTCGGGCTTTCGGGGTGACGGTGTGTAAGTGCAATAAACGCTGCCAAAGGTGATAATCTTGGCTTATTCATTGCTCTTCATGTTCGTCACTTAAGGTCAATGATATTGCCGAGCAGAGCCGAGCTGACCGCATGCCGGACGCGAACGTGATCATCGCAAGCGCTCAACTGCTCTGACCTTGCAGCATTGTTTGTTTGACAAATTTGTAGCAGGCCACAGAAGCGGACCAGAAACCTGCGACCGGATGCGCCTCGAAGTATCATGGCAAATTATGGAGAGCCACCAACTTGGCAGACATCTCTCTGCCAGTAAAAGGTGTGTGTGTGTGTGTGCCATGCCCTTCCTCTTAGCACCTTTTGCCGCATGCGCAATAATTTCCATATTGCTTGCTGTTATCAATTATGTCTGTGTTGTGTGGGGTGTTTAGCCGGTCCACTTTCATTTTTCATGCACAGCACGACTTCCCCTCAAGCGGTTGGTTGAAAATACCTCTTAATAAACGTGTGAATCTTCGAATGGTTTCTGCTGTGCTTCTGCGTTTATTTGCTCAGCTAAGCCGTAAAGATCTTCATGGAAATTGAATGTGGGGGGACCTTGCTGAAAGTAACAGCCAGTGGATCAGCATGAATTATGTGGAATTGCACCAATTTGGCAATTAAACATGTGTAGCGTGAGAGAGCGAAAGAGCCAGACTGTGGCCAGTAAGCCACCGAGCAGCGTGGGGAGAGACTGAAAGAGAGCGAGTGCCACTAGTGCCACAGTGAGCATAAATGGCAGGCTACAAATGTTTCTGCTTATTTGCGGCTGAGGCGACCTTCAATGGAATCACAGCCAGGCCCCAGATGATGATGATGACACACCTATGTATGTACATACTGTACATATGTTTGCCTCTATGTGCTTGGATTGGATTGAATTTTTGTGGCTCCCACACCTTCTTCTCGGTGTTCTTTTGCCCATGACTAGTGAACCCCTTTGACATCGCTGCTAATTGCAGAAACGAGCAGAGCAGATCCCAAACATTAATAGGAACAGAATTCCAAATTCGTGATATGCAAGAACCAAAAGTCAACACCCAGAATTAATCATATAATTTGATGCTAATGAGTTTTCTTATCGTAACTTCAAGCTTGTGGGTAACATCATGCAACACTTTCTGAAATCATCCGACTGAATTAACTGTGTCCATTGTGTCCTTCTCTTATCAGATCTGTACTCCCCTCTCCCACCACTCCACCAACCCTCCTGACTCACCTTCTCTGATTGCGAATCTTCAGTCTTTGGTCCGAGTCGATCTTCAAGTGTCGCTTGCCATTAAATTGACCTTAAAAACGGCTTTTCATTGGGATGGATGGTGTGTCAAATGGGTCTCCAGCTGGCTGGCTGCTGCTACCACAGCTACCGATTAATGATGCTGGTTATTATTATGATGATGATGATGATTATGATTGTGATTGTGATGCTGCTGTGTGGCATCGCAAGTCATTGCTCACCCAATTTCAAAATATATTAACCCGCACACTCACATGTACTCCGTACACCGATAAATTGTGAAGTAAATCCGCTCTAAGACAATTCCACATCTTGGCATTCGGTGTGTGGCTCAAATTTCACTAATAACCAAACCTTCACATCCCTCACCCACTCTGGCACACGGCCCCCCGCTTGCGGATCAATCGATCGATCGATTTTGATTTTCGGCTGCTGCCGCACTGAAGGTCGTTGCGGAGCTCCCCATCGATTCGTCTTCAGCGCAACTCAAAGATGAATTACATTAACATTTCGTTATTGTAATTGCCAACGAATTGTGTAGAGAGGTTCCCCGAGCAATATTTGTACGCATCATGATCATGAAAGTGGGCTTTGCTGGAAAGGTCAACTTTGGTTTGACATTGTCGGCATTCGATTCGGTTCAGTCTGAACAGGCTCATCAAAAGTTGTGTAGCCAAAAATTCTATTCCTCTCCAAACAATATTAAATAATATATATTTTACAATGAACAATTTTGGGGAGGAAACTGCCCAGTCGGTTTATCCCGTCGAGGATCCGGAAAACGATTTAACGCGCCGCTCGGACGACGATGAAGCGGAGCCGCTCCGTGTGCAGGAGATGATTAAACTCTACAACTTTGCCACAGAGAAGAACCAGGAACTGAAGCAAGCCAAGTCGTTCTATCGTGCTATTGCTCGCATTCAAGAGGATGCCGAGAGCTGTCACAGTGCTGCTGGCAGTCTTGCAGCGGATGAACAGTCCAGTGAGAATATCACCGACAAGGAATGGTGAGTCCTCAGCCTATACAACAGTACCCTATCACAAGCGAACTTCAACAGCAACGATGCCATAACAACGGGCAGCTTTTATGTGACCACCACCGAGGATCACACCTTGCTGCGTCAGTGCCTGATGAGCAACAGTGGCAAGGATGGGTCAAAGCCCGTGGGTGCTCTGGAGAAGACCTACTCCAGCAGCACCACCATTCGCCGCACAGAACAGGGTTCGTACTCCTTAGTTATGCTCCCTGCTGAAGCCTGCCCAAACCCGAATATCCATTTACAGGTGTGCGCATTATCATTGACATCTTTTGCGACTCTGATGATAACACCATCGACGTGGTGGGTGGTCTCGTGGAGACAAAGATTCCACCCAGTCGCATTTTGACTGAATTCCAGAACCAATGCATGGGTTTGGGCCCGAAGGACATTGAGGGAGAGCAGAAGGCATCCGCCTCCTCACATTTCTAACCAAGAGAACAACCAAAACAAAATTCCATGTTACATACGCACAACCAATTTTTGTGTGTATGTGTGAGTTATTTTCTTTCTTTCGTTTTGACAGCAGAAGCAGACAAAAAAACAACCACACACAAAAACGAGCCATCGAATGACTCTACTTCCTCCAGAGTCCGTCACGAAAACTGAAATCAAAATGAAAATGAAAATGGCAAAGAAAAACGCCTTGCCATACGAATATGAAAACCTAGAAACTCAATGAGGCAACACACGACAAGCGGAATGGAATGGACCTCGAGCAAGTCAAAGAAAACTACACCAGACCCCAACACCAACTGCAACAGCAACAAATCGATACCCGTCCCCGCTTTTTCGACCCACCTCACGACGAAAGGGCTCTCCAGAGTAAATAAACGGCATGAATTGAAAATGGAAAATGGAAATCTTCGCTTTGCTTGCAAAACCAAAGCTAACCAAGCAACCCAAGCAACCGCCAGAAATCTGACTGAATGATGCCGCCAAAAGAGCCAGCGAATGAACGAATCTTAGATGGGGGAAAATGCTTTCGCAACTTGCCGCCCAATCTGGCTTGGATCTCCGCCACTGCCGCCACTCTCGATTGCTCTATTTAGCCTGCTTCTGCTTCAGTCCCAGCATCATCATCAGCATCAGCATCAGCATCAAGTATCAGACTCAGTTCCAGACTCGGCAAACGTTCCAATAAATTAGACAAATAAACACCCATCAGTGGGTGAAGGGTTTCCCTAAACGGTGGCATTGCAAAGGCTAATAACGTGCAATGAAAACAGAAAACTGAAAATGAAAACTTAATACTGAATACCGAATACCGAAACGGAGACGCTAAGCTGTTAACTGTAAACTGAAAATGAGAATGAAAATGAAAATGAAAATTAAGCTGCAATGTTGACGCTTTGCTGACTGAGACGGAGGCTTGCCCACTCGGCCCCAAGCCGATGACGATCTAACTTCGTTAACTGCCAGAGAAGATGCTGCACAGTGGAACAAAAGGAAGCTTCAAATATTTGTTATTTAATTAATATTAAGCCCTAAACTAACTCACTCTTAGGGAAGATTCTACTAATCGAATATTTCTTAGCATCCACAAAGCACCTGTAAAACATCAGAAAAATCATACGTTGACTTTCATCGGAACAACTAGCTCATTGGCGATCTTCAACTGACGTTCAACTCGCAAAATCAGCTTTGGGATCTTTAAATTCTGCATCATCTAATCCAACTCCAAATTAACTTTAAATTGTTAGCACAACTGAACCCGATTTAGAATTTTTGGCCACATTCGAAAGCATTCTGAATATATTTCTTCACAAATTAACAGAATTTTCACTCTTGCGTGTAGGCGGCCTAGCCACAGCCACAGCCACAGCCACTGTCGCCCACTGTGCTCGGATGACGAAGCTCTGCTTGGCGCTTCTTTTGTGTTGTAGCTGCTGCCTCCGACTGTAGCTCTGTCTCCGACTCTGACTGTTGCGGGCGGCCTAATGTGAATTTTAAACCAAGTTGGGTGCACTCGGAGGTATCAGTTCAAAGCGCGACTTCGTTGAGTTCGGTTGTGTCGTTCCGTTCCAAAAGTCCCATATCCCATGCCGAAGAGCATCTCTGCAGACGCGCGATATTTTGAAGTTGTGTCTGAAGGAAGGACTGTGTGAATTTGTGTGTGTTGATGGCATGCCAGTGCCAGAAGCGGAATATATATTGTATAATAATTTATGCGAACCAATTTGGTTCCAGTGTGTGAGTGGTCTTGACTTTGTTTGGAGCACTGGCACCAAGCTGCAAGCTGCCAACTGCACTCGCACTCGCACTCGGCTGCTGTCTTTGCAAAGATCACATCGTTTCGTAGCTCGCACACAACGCCTCGAAACTCGCATTGCATTGCATCGGATGTGTGACCATATGGAATATACTTTATCCACCTACCACCTACAGCGGCAATTAGTTTGTTCAGTTTAAGACTGAGACTGAGACTGAGACTGAGACTGCAACGGCGACTCGGGCGAAGGTGAGCCATAAGCTGTGGAACAGCATTGATGCATCTTAATAACTTCCTCTGCGATCCAGCGATCCCTCGCAATCCCGCAATCCAGCAATCCAGCAATCCATGGGGGTTCTAAGGGGGCAAACGCCGAAGATGACTCGGAAAACAATTAGAAAAATGCCAACGATGTCTGAGCCAATGCTGTTTGGCCTGGCCCTGCTATAATCAACCTGTAATGCCAGCTAATTGGCATAATTGTTGCAGTAGAGGTTGTTCCTCTTCTGCTATTATTCGCTGGGAGTCTTGAGCATCTTTGAGTTAGATTCGCAATGCTCTTTCAGTGGAAATTGCTGGCAAAAATGTCAAATAGGCTTCGCCTCACTGGCCGGCCACAAGGCAACCAAAAATAACCCAGCAAAAAAAAAATAAAAAACAAAAAACTGAAACTGAAACCAGCATCACGAGCTCCAGAGGCCGAGGAGGATAAAGCAGTAAATATTTCCCGCTGTCGTTGTCAAAAAGGTCAAGACAAGGAAAATCCACCAAAACTAGATGCCAGTTCAATACTGTTCAAGGGGCTGTCTCTGCCACTGCCACTGCCGCTGCCGCCCCTGCGGCGTCTGCTGCTGCTGCTGTTGTTGTTGCCACACGCACTTGACTGAAATGGCGGCTTCACTTGGTCTGGCCGCAACATGCCCCAAATGTTGTGGTTAGCATTGAGATAGATGATCTCGTTAGCAAATAATATGGCTGAGATAGTAGTTGAACTTTTGGCCAGAGCTTCACTCTGGGGATATTAATTTAAACTGGTGTAATTTGTGTTGCAGAACATCTTTGAAAGCAAATCCATTCATAAATCTTGAACTAAGAGACCTTAAAGACCAAAGAAGAGATCTTTCTGGCTAGATAGCTTACTCCTTAGATTATTTTTCCTTTACTTTGACACCTCTACAAGCCGCTGTGTAGATTTTCTAATTCGAATTGACATGTTTACGAACTCATAATTCAAGTTCAACCACTCAAACTGACAGTCAGCTGCCATCATCTTTAAGATTATCTCTCAGCAAGCTTTGCAGTCATACATTTTGATGTTCAGCAAACTGTCAGGAATATATACTGAAGAGAAAGATATGCACTCCGCATTGGATTAGTTCGGTTGTAGCTGCGACACATATTCGTAATACCCAGCACAGATGGACGCGCTTGACCCCATCTGGAGATGCGATGTGCTAACATACATAGTTTACAGCGCATCCGACGGACAGCTCAATTTGGGCTTATTTGGCTAGAATAAATAGCCATAAAATGCAATTGCAACTCGGATGCTTTGCTGGCCACTGTGCTTGACAGTTTCATTGCACTGCCGCGGGAGAGTATCAGCAACGGGTGTCTGTGTGTGTGGTGTGGCAAGGTTGTAAAATTGAATTGTAGGTGGAGGTCGAGACACGGGGCGGGGACAAGGGAGATGGCAGACTCGGCACTGCAAATTCTACAGAAATAACAACAGCTAAAGTTAATGTTTTTCAAATTACAATTCATTACAAAACCTCAAATACAACAATAAGAAATTTGGTTTCCCCCTGCACAAAAACCAGCCAACAACTTAGCAGCATTAAGTGTTTCAATTGGAGAGAGAGAAAGACATTTGTTTGGGAAAGTTATGACTAAAGTAAGCAGAGTTTCGGTTACGCAAAGATTGGCAACAAAAGAGTCATCTACGGCATTATTATGGGATGGATGGAAGGGAATGATGCGGGGCATTGTATAAGGCAATTAGCGGTTGCTTAGGGCCCTCCTGCACTTTCCCATCAGCGGCACAATGTCTATTCAATAACTGCTTTATTAATACCTTTTCAGTTGTAAGCTCTCCAAAAATACCTACGAGTATCACCATTATTCAACACCAACGAAACTCCGGAGAGAACAATCATCGAAATGTTCACGCAAGCGATCCCAAAGTATTCGCGACTCTTGGCCCTGGCTTTGTTCTGCGCAACGTTATTTTTGGGCAATGAGGTAAGTTTTGTCATCCACCCTTAGCCTCAGGGGGCACACAGAGGAAAGCCTAATGCTCGATCGAGAGGGAATGTGAAAGATATGCCAGAGATAGCTTTTGCGGGCTGTGCACGTGAGAGAGCATTGAAATGCAAATTACGGAATTGTATAAATATTTAAATACTATATTTGCTGGCTGGATAGGTGCTTATTAGCGCCTCGCCAGAGATTGCAGTAATTAATTGCTGAAGCACTGGTATGCCCGATGCTAATGAAGCTCGGACTAAGCATCCACGGTTGTAAGTGAGCATTTAGGGAGCTGCTAATAGTAATGGCAACTCAAATTGAATACAATCATTTTCACTTGCACACCACAACCATAAATCCACTGCTTTAACGGGTTTACTAATCATAATTCGAAACGTGACCCCAGTTCAGGGGCGTGCTCAAAAGAGGGTTGATATCTGTACATATTTCTAGGGTCACCTCTGTGGAAGACAATGGAAGAGCTATAGCTATAGACAGCGAAAGTTCTCTGAGTGAAAAGCATCCATAAAATCTTCTAAAAGATTCTTCCACAATCTTTGCTTAAACAAACACAAGCTGAACCGCATCTAGCGAGTTTGCCCCTGGGCCTGAGCGAACTCCATCTTGATCGTCTTTGCCAGCGTCTAGCACTGCTTCCCAAGACACATTTTGAGCAACGGCGGAAAGTGTTGTAATTCTGCGCTCTTTACGCTTTGTTTCATTTGGTTAATTTATTCTCGTGTGTGTGTGTGTCTCCGTGAGTGCATCCACAATTCACACAAGAAACACTCACCCACATCCACATGGGCACTCTGGCAAAGGTCTCCTCAAACTACATACAAATATATTCAAAACAAAAGACTCGAATGACCAAGTGACCTTTTTTCCCCCCTGCCTTTCCTGAGTCTCTGACACTTTTGCAGAAATGGAACAACCAACAACGCAGCACACCGAGAAAAGTGTGTTGATTGTTTTCGCTATTTGCATACAAGAAATTAAAACCAAACTCGCCATGGGGATGGGGTATGGCCTGAGTCTGAACCCAAGCCGAACTGAAGAAGTCTTTTGGGGCTCTTTTGCAACGGACGAGTGGATAACTGGGCGCAGAATGTGTGTGTGTGTGTGTGTGTGTGTGTCTTTGCTGTGGCCCATAAATATGTTTGCTGGCAAATGAAATTGAAGAGCGTTTCAAATTATGGCAAATTACCCAAACAAGAAACAAGAAACACAAACACCAACCACACAGTAAATTTCGCGAAATTGAAAACTTAAGTTGGGCCTTGGACTTACACAATCTACAAAGGCGAATCATGCTCTTCCTCCTTAGGTGCTTTTTTCATCTTATTTGGTTTGATTGCCAGCCCGAGTTCCTATCCGCAGTTCCAGTAATTTGATTATCACCGTGTCGTAAATGCGACGACCTTATAAGGTAAATTGAAGCTTGGGCCGCCACACACTCAAATTCAATTTTACAAGCTTCTAGTCGGATGCAATCACAAGACCTTATGGGGAGAGGAACAGCGTTAAACGAGTCTAATTGAATCCAAATCTGTCTGCAAATAAATACTTACGTAGCTTTGTGAGAGAATTTAATGGGTGATTGGCGCCAATCATTGATAATTGGTAAAGCCCTAGGCTGCCTCTCACTCTTCGACATTTTGACCAGACTTGCATAAGCATTCCCTTAAGGTGTCAACGATGTCAGAGATTTCATAGATTGCATCGCACGGAATGCTGGGAAATTATTACGTATACGAGTATGAACTTTTCACGGACGTACCCCGTACACCGGACCCTTGCGGAAGCTTCTTCTCACATTTTCGCACGTACTCGCAGACAGATCCAGTGGCAGATTTCGATAAGTCATTGGGCTATAATTTGCGACCAACTACCGACGTAAAATTTTTGTCTATACAATTAGGCAAAAACATAAAGAAACATTCACAAAACCAACGGCAAGTGCAGCAGCAAAAAAGTAAAAAAACAAAAACCTAAAAATAAAGTTGACATTTCACACAGCGGCAGCAGGTCGTCTGTTGCAAGCAGCCGTGGCACCATGTGCCAAGTTATGACATCACTTCAATGCATCACTTCTGGGCTCGGGCCATGGCAACCTACAAGCACAACATACATACATTTCCATGTACATATGTACAATGTACATGCAGCATACAGCAGCCTGCAGCCTGCAGTCACACATGACGGGGCACGAGTACGCGCAGATGATATCGATCTCTCGCCATCATTTGTTTTTGGCCAGTCTAATAGTGTGGGGCCTGAGAGAGAGGACCATCCCCCCCTCAAGGCAGCCGTCCAATTATGCTTGGCAGCCCTTATCTTAAGTGGGACCCTTGTGGTGCCATTTTTCTTTTAATGTGATGTAATGAGACAGACACTCTGTGTAGTTAGCTCTACAGATATATTTATGGGGATCCATCCTTTTCTCTGTAGGCCCAAAATGCATTCCAGACCTCAAATCCTGCCGCACAACTCACGGAGAAAACTTTCTTCTCGTGCACGGGTCGTCCGGCTGGCTACTACGCGGACGTGGAGTCGGGCTGCCAGGTGTACCACATGTGCGATGGCCTGGGCCGCCAGTTCAGCTACACGTGCCCCAACACGACGCTCTTCCAGCAGCGCATGCTCATCTGCGATCACTGGTACATGGTGAACTGCTCCAAGGCGGAGAGCAACTATGCCGCCAATCTGCTAATTGGTTAGTGCTCCAACGATCTGTCCCTCTCTACCGATAATCCCATTGAAAACTCTTCACAGGTCAGCGCGACAAGCCCTTTGTGAACGATGAGGAGAATAGTCTGAGAACGCCACGACCCGACCTGCTGGACCGTCCCTATGCACCTGACTATTCGGGCGAGTCCTTTAGAAGTCAATACAAGGTAAGTTCAGTTAGTCTTCAAGAAGGAGCTCCTAATATTATGTATCCTTTGCCTTGACAGCAACTAACTCCCAATCGAAACCAAATCCGCGATGAATCTCTCAAGGGTGCCAATGGCGGAGCTGGAAAGTATGATCCACAAATTTCGACACAGACGCGCTGGCGCATTCCTCCGCCCAGTCGTACCATTCAGCCCCCGGCCTACGAGCCACAGATCGAGCTGCCAAGCAGCACAGCGAAGCCAAGGATCACCACCACCACCAGTCGAGCCCCCACCACCAGTCGTCCCATCACCACCAGTCGAGCCACCACCAGGACAACAACCACAACTCGTAGACCTGCCATTGTGAGCGTGGCCACAAAACGCACAGAGGCACTGCACACGCGCAGGCCGGCTGTCCTGGCAGTGGAGCAGGACATGGAGGATCTGGGAACCAGTCACAGCACACGGTACAACACCTCCGCGGACTTTAACTCGGTGGAGGGCCCACTGAGGACCACAAAGAACACCAGCACGAAGCTGGTGAAGTTCGTAAAGCCGCCATCGAAGATCTACGAGCCGCCGTTCCTTTACCCCATTTACAACCAGGACGACGAGACAAGGCAACCAGCTGCCAGTGGACCGGACCGCATCCTTCGCACCTCCACAGCAGCACCATTCAGTCCGAGTGTCAGTCGGATACACATCAGCGAGACCACCACCACTGCGCGTCCCCAGAGTCGGCCCACAACCTTGGCGGGTTCGCCCTTCTCCTTTGCCTCGCCACCCACGACGACGAGCACGCCAGCAGCTCCTCCAAGGAACGAGAACCGAACGCCGGCACCAGCACAGAGTTTCCGCCTGGCAACTGCCAAATCCGTGCCCACCACAGCACCGCCAGCACAACAGAAGCTACAGCTCCCGTTCAATGATCTGTTGCCACCATTTGTGGAGTTTGTGGCCCATGACATAGCCACCACGCAGGGACCGCCCATCTACTACGAGTGGAAGGTGCCCTCGAATGGCTTGGAACCCCCAAAGCTGGATCCTCCAATCGGTGTAGATGGACGTGAGTATCCCGAGACCACTGGCGACTATGGCGTCGTCAAGGGCAAGACGGACATATTCAACACCAGGCTAAACGACATTGCCAGCCATCCGCAGAAGCCAGCAGGTCCAGTTCAGGTCCAGGTGCCGGTGCAGCAATCGAGCACCAGCAGACGCTTGCCCACCTCAAGGTCGATCAAGACCACGGAGAAGTACGAACAGGCACAGCGTCGCTCGGATGTGGTGGGAAGTTCCACGGATATAACAACGCTACGAAAGCAGCTGCTCATTCCGGAGTACGCCTTTCCCCTGGAGACGATCGGTCGGACGGGCTACGGTCCTGGCGCCGGTCTCGGTGTCGGTGTCGGTGCCAGTTCCAGCTCCAGCACCGGAGACGTGTACAATTCCTTTCAGTTAAAGATCCCCGAGCATCGCAGCGGATCGGGCAGCAGTTCCATCAAGTGGTTCGGCGAGAATCCCAAGTGTCCGGAGTGCCATCCATCGTTCGTCCTGCCGGGCACCTGCGAGCCATGTCTGAGGAGATAGTCCAGCTCTACATAGGTTCCCACCTATCCATTAACCGCATTCCATTATCCGCATCCGCATCTACATCTGCATCTGCATCTGCTCCTAGGTCCTAGTATTAGCCCTTGCTGCCCCAGAGCGAGCCAGAGAGAAGCATCTTCCACGCATTTAAATGTTAAAGTTATTGTACATCAGCAGTAAAGACAATGAATTATTGTTTAATAATTAAAGTTACGAAAATTATATTGTGAGTCCTGTGTTTACTTATTTCAAAACTCAAGTCAGTCAAGCAGGCTATGGATCAGAAAGAAATGTAATGAGCTGTCTGACTAAATGGATTTTCAAAATTTATTGCCGTGTTTTTCGGGTTCTTCCAGACATGGGTGATAGGTCGAGTAAAAACGGAGTCTTTGGTCTATTGAGTCCGTCGATAGCTAAACTTGGCGACGAGGATAACTATTGGACTTGGCGCATACTCATAAGATCTTATCTTGAAGCCTTGGGACTGTGGGCCGGAAATTTTCCAAAGGAGGTAAAAAGTTGATAATTTTTCCACCCTTTGTAGGAACGTTACAATAAATATTTTTACTTGTTGCAGGGCCCGCAAACTAAATTCATCTTGCTGAGCACACTTGAAATGTGGATATTTAAACGAGAATATGAGAATTTAAGTTGTAAGCAAATTTTTCAAGACCTCGAGGAGCGTTTTAGTGTTGCTCGACCAAAACTTTCCAACATGAATTTAACCAACTAAAAAAGAAATTAAATTAAATTATGGAATAGCTCTTTTCTCGATCAGACTACTCCTCCTGGTATTTTGAAACATAATTGTAATTGAACTATTTTGAACTCAAAATTCAAACATTTAATTTAAAAAAAAAACGCCGATAATTCTTCTTATTAAAGCTACCGATAGCACTGCATCCAATATGCGTGTATGACACTAGACTGATCCACCTCTCTTATCTACATACATATAACAGATATTTTTCTATGGAAAAATATGAAGGCAAAACGAGAGACTATGCCTTATTTATTAAGCAACTCAATGGAACGGGGTCCCATCAATAATCCCATATTGCATAGAATTAATTCAGGAATCGAATAACAATATTTGTTAAATGATGAGGATCCTAGCCGCTTAGTAATAATAAACAGAATACAAAATTTATAGAAATAGGGTATTCAAGAACTGCGGTTATGTATTGTCAAATACATAACATTCCTCCCACTAACGTATCGTTTCGCTAAGCAAACGATAGATTTGGTTTCCATGCACCAATTATTATTGGTTTGTTGTCATCCAATAATGTCATCCATTATTGTCATCCAAGCTCCACACACTCCTCCTGCTTTCATAAAAATGTTGAATTTTTAACGGGTTTCATTTTGTAAACAAACACAAAACAGTGTACCCAGAGAGCATGCAATTTGGTATACTTTAGTCACACTGGGCACAGCGCGAAATATATGGCACTTTCTGTGGCAAGAATATTCTGAGTATTGGTTTGGATTTGACTGATTTTTGACACAATCTAATAAAAGGAAATCATGAAAACTAGCCAATCTTATCCAAAATTGATTAATGAATTGGATACAATTTTAGTTTTAGCGCTGAAAATCCTAACTAGCTCGTAACAAGAAGCAGAATATCAAAGATTAGGAAAATGTTATTGGGTAGACGGTAGTATACCTCCGGTATATTTTTAAAACGAGAAGGTATATTTGGGTATATTTTTGAGTCTCAGCCGGTATACTTTATCGATATCTCGTTATCGCATTGCTCACATCACCCCTCAAAATAAAAAACAACAACATCGCAAAATAAAGCAAACCGCTGGAAATAAATCAAAGAAATTAAAATATACTCGGATTACACACGATCAAATATTGATACGTGTACGCCTTTTGCGGAGCGAGATTTTGCAGCTAGATCCGGAGCATTTCGTTATACCAGAGCGAGAAAAATGACACGTAAGTGCGCAGCATTGGCCATCCATCTTGTGGATTTTTGTCCATTCCACATGAGTATTAAAATAAATCTGGCCTGGATGCGGACGCGGAACCCATGAAATGTAGATCCAGGTGTGCCACAGGTCCAGCTGTAAGCATTTGGATACACCAGAAGCAACTAGTAGGGGTCTTGGTCGTTCCTTCCACCTAGAGAGTGTAAAATCGATGGATGGTTTTAGGACATGCGACAGCGTGTGCGCCTCTAACCTCTTTGCCAGCGTGATTAGATCATTTAGCACGCGCAACTAAGCAAATGGCACGGCTTAAAATATTAACCGATCGCCTACTTTCACAGGGGGAAACCAAAGGGACTTGGCGCGCCAGAAGGCGCAAAAGAAACTCTCCGAACAGACCAAGGGAAAACGCACCGATAATCTCACCGTGGAGCAGCGCAAGGCTAGGTCAGTATCAAGTAAAGTTTAAGTTGTAAGTACTACGAGCATAATGATGATCATTAATATTTCAGGGATGCTGAGGTGATGCGGGAGAAGCAGAAGAAAAAGGAAGATGCTGCAGCAGCTGGGACAAGTAAATAGAGGCCAGCCAACAGACAACTCCATCAGGTAGACAGATGCAGGCGTGGGTCACACACAAATTTGTTAGTGGATAGTCAGTCGTTGCGTTCCAGGGACCTGGGATCTGGAACAGTCAACGCCATTCTACATGAGAGTAATATAATGAGAATTTTATACATTTCAACGCTACAACTATGCATAGATATTACCGAGCTGTAGCTGTACCGAGCAATATTTAAGCCCAGCCCACAACCCACAGGTCACACCACACAAACGGTCTCAATGGATTTCGATTTCAATACCGCCATGGTTTTCGTTCCCTTTTTCCTTTTCGCAGTGTCCGGCTGAAACATAATTAAGCAAAACTGTTTATTTCTCAACATACCTGATTAAAAATTACTTACTCTAATGTATATATAAATTTTCAAAATAAAATATAATATGCAGCCAAAAAGCGTAGAACTAAACAGTGTCCATGTCTAGCTATATATTATGTATATGTATAAATTATGACTTAAAGACACGCAGACAAGGAAGAGAGAGATAAAGAATGAGCGCCCTGTGGGACTGGAAAGGCTTAGGCGCAGCAAACTGTCTGCAGGAATAACGCAATTACTACGAGTATACTTGAAAATGTAAATCGAATGTCAAATCCCTACAACTATGACTATTAATAGGTTAAGCGGAAGCTGCGAAAGAGGTCCTGCCAGCTACCAGTTGATTCACCCAATTAAATTTTATTTGAAGCCTTAACAAGCATCCTCCACTCCCGTCAAAGCTGACGCGAAATTTGCATACAATAGAATACAGATAGAAGATCCAGCCGAAAGCAAACAAAGGGAACGAAACCAGCTTAGTTGTGGACGGATTTGATAAATATGAAAGTAGCGGAATGGCCTACAAAACTCTCGCCAAACGGCTGTCGATCGTTGAACGAGCCCAACAGAAAATAAGTTGAATGCCAGCATTTACCATTTTAAGGCAAAATGTCCAAAAACTTGGCGACTAACGGCCAACAACTGGCAGTGGCTAAGCAACTAACCAAAAATGGCACTAGGAGACATGGCGTGCTGGCACATCATATCTAAGGCGCGCATCTTGAACAGGGGGCTCCATGGAGTACGCGGATGTTGGGCCGTAGTCGGGGTCGGTGTCGGGGTCCAGCCCAAGTAATGAGATCGGAGAATGAGCGGAGCAAGTTTTAATGATTTGTTTGCTTAGGATAGTGCAAAGCGCTGTAGCCGAACCGTGTCCATTGTTTGTCCATGTGGTGTTTGATAACTCTATGCCGGAACAATCTGAAAAACTGGTTCTCCCTCAGGGAAAGCTTTCTCCCGAAAGCTTGTCGCTGCCGTACGTAAACTTGGAACAACGTCTTAGTTTAAGAACTTTACTTTGCTGCCACTAAGAGAAAGAAACAGCAGAAACGCTAACAGTAGATGAGAGCAAAAATCGCGATCGAATCGCTGTGGCTGCGCTGTTTCTGCCGCTGCCAACGCTGGCGCTCTCTAGCGACGAAGACTCTCGCGTTCAGCAGCGCGTTTTCAGTCGCTACGTGAAACTCGCCGCACACACAACGGAAACGCGCGCAAATCGAATTGAAATCGCGTCAAAACTTTCTGTAGAATATATCAAGACATCCACTTTATATACACATATCATACGAGCACTAATCAATTGCAAGGCCATAAAGAGTCGATTGGTTCCAAAGACCTATTGTAACCCTCCCATTCAGCAAAAGTAGAAAGTGTAAGTGAATTTGGTTTATATTTGGCGATCGATCGCTGGCGGGCCACTTGCCAAACCAAATGCCAATTCCTGACATTATCAGCGGAAAAAGTGCAGCCAATTGGCGGAGCGATCTCAATCGAATGCAAATCAAGTGATAAACGATCGTTTCGAAATTAAAATAACAGGCGAGCAGCTCCCCAACGGAGGTGGATATGTGCAGTAGGAACGGAACCCAACCCCCAGCCACAGTAGCCACAGACCTAGAGAGCCAGAGCCAGAGCCAGTCCCAGTCCCAGCTGGCGACTTGATTGCTCGTCTGCCTTGGCTCTGTGTGTGTTTTCTTTATTGTTGTTGTTGTTGTTTTATTTTTTATACAAAACATATTCAATTTCATTTAGCTGCCGCGCTGCCAGCAATTTCAATATTCAAATGATCGCCACTGAACTTCAGACAGAGTCTGATCTGGCGTCTGGCGCGCTGCTAAATGATTTTTTCTGAGCGCCTGCAAACACAAATTATGACAAATGCGCTAAAAACACACACTCTACATCCCAAAAATATAGAAAAACCAAACAGAAATGATAAAAACAAAAATTATTAAATGCCACTGTTTGTCTTGACTTCTGATCGTCGATCGCAAATCTCTGATCCCGTCTGACCCCAATGCCATATGAGCAGAGGCAGAAACCGTTTGTTTGCTTTGATTATTGTTTTTGCAAATTGCGATCTATATAGACACAGCACAGCTAAACGTACATATATAAGGAGCTGCTGCTGCTGCTGCTGCTGCTGCTGCTGCTGATGTGAATGCAATGCATGATGTCAGCAAAAGCAAGATGACATTGAAATCGTTTGCGTACTGACATATCCCACCTTTTTGGTGGGATATTCAGACAGAGAGAGAGAGAGAGAGAGGTAAACAAGTCAGCAGTAGAACAGGTTGAAATAAAGGATATGTAGGTCAATAAGAAGTTCACTTCCATTCGTAGGCGGAGGCGCATACGTTTTTTACGCTCTCTAAATGTTAATTGAATCTCGTTTGGCTATGTATTCCAGACATTTGCGATCCATAAAACGCACATTCAAGCTGAAAATGAACGGTGAGGCGGTGAATATTAAGTCGGCACTCCCATTGATACACAATTATTAAAGGAAATGATCAAATTGTGAGATCTACCCCGCGCAAGCCACCGCTCAGCAAAGTTCAGTGACGCGCATCACCATTAGGAATTAAAAAATAAATGAAAAATTAACAAGATAGAGGAAAGAACAATGTGAAGGTTACAAAATACACAAGGCAACAGATAAAACAGCGACGAAAATATATGACAACAACAAAAAACAGACACACAAAAACACATTCTAGCTGAATACATAGGAATGGCAGAATGGCAGAATGGCAGAAGGCGTTCGCACACCTACGCTGCCACAGTGGCGGCAAATAGTTAATGCCAGATGCCAGATTGATGGAGGAGCTGGAGGAGGCCTACTACTTGACCACAACATCTGTGCTCATTGATCGGGTATTCGCAATACGAGAATTTCCATTACAAAAGTTCTGAGGTAGCTGCTGTCTGTCGGGCGACTAAAAGCATTTTATGGGTCCGTTGTTTTTTCTAGATCTCCCAGTTGAATGCTCGCGACCTTGTGGCGCTATTTATAAGCATTTTCGTGTATTTATTTTCTATGTTCTCCTCTCATAAATGAATCATTTTGATGTGGGAGCGAAAACTTTCGCTTTGGGTTTGGAATGATCCTCTAGAATTGCTTTTTTGAACGCGTTCAATGTCGCCGCTGCCTCCCTGACCATGAAGAACATTGACAGAATGGAGACAAGTATCTCGTGGCTGCATGCAAAGTGTCGGTGCAGGAGCAGGGGCACTGGCAGTGCGTGCCGCACCATAAAGGCGCCGCCGCGTAATTGCAAAATCATGAATTGAAACTGAAAGCCCCGCCGGCAAAGGCCACTTCAAAGGCTGCTGCAAATGCAATTGAGTTCTGCAGCTGCAATGGGCTGTAATTGATTTATATGGCGAAGTCGAGTGATCGAATACTGAAAGCTGAAAGCGAGAAACCGTCGGCCAAATTCGATATGACAAAATGCTAAGACAAAGCCCGCTCCAGCAAAATAAATAAAACGCCAAATAAACGCCGCGTGCTTGGGACTTGTCAAATTTGGTAGAACGATTTTTGACCGGTTTGGAACCCGACTTGGCCACTCATCGGAGCAGCCAGCTCCCACTTATGCTTTCAGCCTGCCATAGATTGAGCAATTTGCAGCCACATCGTGGCTCAATTGCAGATCCAGATGCTCGAGCTCCAGTGTCTTTTGTGTCTGGGCGCAAAGAGTAGCGCGGAAGAATGTCAAACTTAATTACGCGTTGAAGCGCAAACTAATTGGTGGATTGGATAGCGGGCTGGGTGGTGTGTGGAGGCGTAGAAGGGGTCACAAAAGTTTGGCCGCCGCGATAAAGCGAACAAAAGAGTTGGGAATAATTGGCGTCGGCTTCGCTGGCGGCAATACCAGATACCAGATAAATGCCAAAAACAATCAAGTATCCGGCAGATACAAAAGCCAGACCATAATCCCTGGACACGCGCTCACTGAACACGAAAATTACAAAAGCCGATCGAGCTGTTGTTGATTTAAACAATTTTCCCTGTCCATACACAACACTCGTACACGTACACGTATAACCAAAGCAGTTGACATGATTTATATGGACAATATTTTCAGCTCGCCTGCTCTCGAGACTAGACAAATGGGTCACGATTTGATTAATGAATGATGATAAATGTAAATTTTACATTTTGTAATAGTTTAATGTTCAGCTTAACTGAATGTTTAGGTTTTGGATGGGTGGCTTTTCTGTTGAGGGAACTAGCTCTCAGTTGCAGTTCACAGAAAAACGTTGTTTGGCTTTCCCTCGATTCTCGTACATCTTCTTCTGGCTAAGTTTGCCTTTCACATTTACCAGCCTCAGCATCTGACAACTTTTACTCCCACACATAGATGCAGATACAGTCAGACAGACAATCTACAACCTACAAGCACCGACAAAAGTGCAATGACAGCCGCGTCCAGTTGCACTTGTCAAGTCTTAAACACTTTCCAACTCATAAAACCCACATCGCATCGAGTGGTGTTGAGGCAGAAATTCCTCTGAAAAAAAAAGTTCGCCCACGCCGCGTTTTGAACTTGACTCCGTCAGCGGCAGATCCGGAGGGGATTACGATTATAATTATACTTTATTGGTGCGTCCAGCGGAAGTCAGCGTCACCAGTAGATTAACGATGAGTTCATTGGTGATATTAGCGCCATTAAAATGCGAACATCATGAAACATCTGGAATGGAGCATGGAATTTCCCTAGAGATTTTATTGCGTTGTACCCTCTGACCTGAATCGGGTTTTTCCATTGTTTCGTATTGCATTGCTTTGTTGGCATAACCAGGCCAAAACGTATGTAATTCAAGATGAAATTGCACCAGAAGCCAGACAAATGTGGGCTCTGTGTCTGCGGTCAAATTCTGCTCCATTTAAGGCGCTAGAAAAAACGCGTGCGAAACGCGTGGAGAACGCGCCATGTGTCCGGTTTATCAACGTATGTAGCTATAAAAAGTTCAGTCTGTTCCGTTCAAGTAGAGTGTGATCTTTGGGCATTAACCTGTCCTCTGCCCGTGCTCCTCTCTGCCCCACCTCTCCCCCTTGCGATAATTACGTAATTTGTTTCGTATTCTTGCCGAGATTCTTTCCTCACATCTTTGTGCTGTTTGTTTGGCTATTTCGTATTTCTCTCTCTCTTCTTTTTCTGCGTGAGGTGTGAACTGAAGTCAGCGGAAATGTGCTTTAAATACGAATGGTACCTGTATCCGTACATATCTTTGTGTATCTTTTGCTTGAACTTTAGCTGCGGGTGGGAGTGGGAGCTCGAGTGCGGGCTGACCATTTCCCAGGCAACCAGTTTCGGCTTAAGTCCCAAAGTGTTTCCATGTAAGACAAGACAGTTTGGCGTGTGATTATCTCATCAGAGTTAATGCCGGCCGCGGGCCACTTGTACGAGTGCGATGTGGATGTGGATGTGGATGCCTCGGCATTCATCCGATAGATACGAATGCCAGCCAGCTGCAGCGGCATGCATTTGCATGTGCCAACATGCGCCACATCAATCCGTGGCGTGGCTGAAGCTGCAGCCGGCGTTCGGAGCACGTTAAACGTTTGATTAATTTAATGACAATGCCCGGTGGCTACATTTGATGAGCCATAACTCATAGATGCATTCTCCTATCTGGTTCGTGTGCTCATGTGGATGATATCAACTTTCGAAATGCTGCCACTTGGGAGATTGGCTACAACCACTTCCGAATAACTTCTCTGCGGAGCAGCTTTGGTTCATTGATTAGTCATTCGATTAGTCGATTTATCTAAAATCTTTGGCTAAATATAAGTCTTACGTTCTCTCAAGTGTTCCACGCTCCTTGGCTATTGTTTTCATCTCGTTTCCTTCTATTTTTAAAACCAAATTTTGTTTTATAAACATTTGTTGGTTTGTTGAAGCGTCGCTTGACGTCACAATTGGCCAAATTATTGGATTTTGTTTTTCTTTACCTCTTGTAATTGCCAAAGGGGGTCAAGGTGGGTGCACAGGAATGCCGTAAATACTTGCTTGTTTCCTTACAAAACAATCGTCATATATTAGCCAGAAGCGTATTGTTGATAAGATAGAAACAATGGGAGGAAAAGTAGATGGGTAATACTTCCACAAATGCCCAAGCAACATCATCCATTATATGACGAAGTCTAAATTTCTTGAAACTATGACTGTATGCCGCTCTGTTCTAAATTTGAAAGAAACATTATTAATTTCCTTTTATTTTTCCAGTTGAAATCATCTGTTAGCCGCATTTTGATTTGCCAAAATGGCAAAACCCCTTTTAAACTCCTGCTGCGTGTGTCAGTCGACGCGGAATGGCTCCATTATCTCCGGCATCCTGGCCATAGTCCTATCCATCATCACCATCGTGGTGATCTTCACAACGAGAGTGCATTTCAAGACGATCGTATTCGACTTTATACCCAATGACATTGTCAAGATAATACTTGTGGTCAACCTGTGCATGACCATTTTGATATCGCTGCTAATGATCGCAGGCGTCCTCAAGGTACGATATGATCGGTCCTCCCCCCCACACACACACACACACACACACGCACAATGTGTGCTCGTTGAATACAGATTGCATCATTAATCTTTGTTTATTACAGCGCAATCACTACCTGATGGTGCCCTGGGTGGTGCTGGGCATCATGATTGCCATTGGCCTGCTCATCTCAGTCATCTACACTGCCGTCGTCTTCTTCATTGATGGCTACGTGTTGACGGGTGTTCTCTGGCTAATATTTGGTTTAATTTGTTGCGGTAAGTGTGCAAGGGAGTGGGGCAGTGGAGTGGGCAAAATTGAGGGGGCAACTGCTACTTCTCCATGTGCGGTTTTTAGCACCGGATGGCGTTTTATGCGAGCCGTTTTTACTTTATTGACGCATTTATCATGCGTTGATTGCCCCGTGCGCTGAAAGCAGAAAAGGCGGCGCCCCCAGCCAATGGCTTGCACCCAACAAATGAGGCGCGAAGTGGCCGGCAAATGCAATTTGTTGCAGCAGATAATAAATGGGCGAGACTCGTTTCTACATCTGCTAGATTCTAGTGTAGCTACCATGTAGAAAGAGTGTCAAATACATTGAACAGTGGGCGCAGACTCGGATTCCTGACACTAAACATTTGAATGTCTTTTCTTGCAGCGGTTCTTACCTATTGCTGGTGCGTCGTCTATAGCGAATATGCCAATCTCTCCGAGGAGAACGAGCGTGGCAGATACAACAAGCAGCCGTACCGCCGCTAAGGATACAACCACAAGGTGATCTGTAGACCGATCCCCTGCTCTCATCATCACATCCATTCTAGCAAGAAATACCCATTCAATCATACTAGTTTATAATAAGTATCCCAACTGCTTATGTTCGTATTTAGTGGATATGTCTAACTAATAATTGTAATTTAATTAAGGCGAGCCAGCCTTTCGTTCAGATCGAATTTATGTGGCCCGCGTCATAAAGTGCAATCAACCGAGTTATTTAACATTTAAATAAAACTTTAATCCAGATATTTTGTGAATTTCTGTTGTAATTTCTATGTAGTTTTGTTTTATACATGAGATACATGAGATGAGGTGCCCGCACCCTCCACGCTGGCAGTGCCCTAGAGTTGGCCCTGATTGTAGTGTGTTTCTTGGTTTCTTTTTTATTTGAAAATATCGTTTCTTTATGTATATATTATATTCAATTCTCTCAAAGTCTATCAAAATTGTAAATTAACTAAAAATATGGATGTGTAGTGGGGGGTTTCTTCTATTTGAGTGGGCGTGTTCCATGTAACTACACAACTAACTCTAGACTTTTGAGCTATGCGATCTACAGTTCGCTGCGAGCGTACTTCGGCTTCAGCTCCTCGATGCGCTTGATGAAGTCAGACTTCTCCAGGCAGCCATCGCAGCTCTCATCCCAGTCGTTGAGTATCTTTTTCAGGTCGCGTACTTTTAACTTTTTCAGATCCACACTGTTCAAATCAATTTGTTTCTCTGCATTTACACATAAATAACATATAGTTAGTTTGCTGCCACACACGCTTCCTTCTCGCAGGCGTACGTACCATATCGGAGGTCGCAGATTTGCGCATCCTTCTTCTTCAGCTTCTCACACACTTTCTCTGCTGGCATGGACCAGCTCAGGGGTTTGCTCATCTCGTTCAAGATTCCAGTGGCCGATTCCTCCAGACCACCGAGGTAATAGCACTGCATGGAAAAAGCACACGTGTTAGCATACGTGTTCAATAGGCGGAAGAACGCAATGTTTGCCGGCTACTCACGAATCTGTGTTCCTTGTTCTTTTGTGTCTTGCAAAACTTCTTGAATTCAGTCTCAATTTGCTTGTAGTCACCCTTGATGGCATCGTCGAGCGAAGCCGCAAAGCGCCGGACAGTCTTGATACAAACTACAAGATTTTGGTTGAAAATCTGCTCCAGAACATTTACCACTTACGTGGCCAAGATATGTACATACCTTCGCAGTCCTCCTCTTTCAGGGCCAGCGTTGTCTGTGCGACGCCGGCCAGGAAACAGACCACAAGCACCAGATGGGATGTCTTCATTTTGCTGTTACTTTGATTTAATCAATGCCTTTAATTTACTAAATTCTTTTTATAGAAAAACTTTTGACTTTGTTTCGTGTTATTTAGTTTAGGTGGCCGTAGTGATGTGTACTTGGTACAATAAATATTATATGCGATGAGTTATCGATAGTATCGCAAGTATCACAAATGTTATTTGCGACCATGAAGCAATTATATAAGGAGGGCCCGTCGGCACAATAAGAGACTCTTAGCATGCTGTCAATAAATGCGAGTGAATGGGTTCCGCGCAGTAAGTTTGAGTGAAACGAATTTATCGTGTGCACACAACCCTTCGCATGAACAAGCGAGCACGCACTTAGCATTTAGAGGCCGAAAACACACCAGAACGCCATCCGACGGCAACTCCTTATATAATTACTTCATGTTTGCGACATTTTGGCAAGTGTGTGCATATCAAAGCAGTCTGTTGTCACTCTATGTGGCAAAAAAACGACAACAACGAGATGGGCGACAGTCGACCATATCACACGAAAGTTACGAAATATCGATAGCAGGCTGACAATATTAGGGGTGGGAGTGTGGTGACGGTTGAAAATTTAAAATTTTGATTTCGTATCATTAATGAACCAGCAACACAGTGTGTAGATCCTATTAGCGTCAATGGCTTTTAGCTTATTTCTATTTAGGAACCATGGTTTTGTTGAGGTAGAGGGAAAAAGTAAGCAGTATCCTCTGCGTTTAACTCTCTCTCCTATTTTTCTTTTAGTATCTCACATATGGCATCTTTAAGATGCCATTTAACGACTGTGTATTTTCCCCGTCTGTGTGCTTTTTTGGCTGACGTGTTCTGAGGGATGTTGGCATGGCCGGGATGAAATTGATTCCTACCGTCTTAAGGTATTGGACGGATCTTTTCCCTGATTTTATAAGCGATAAAATTATGCTGAATGCTTATTGGCAGTATTAGAGCCCCGTTTCATTAAATTTTGGCTAATAGCCATTTCTAGCTATTAATGGGCTAAGCTGTCAGCACTGCAAATCGGGAATCAGAACCGAGAGCGCCAGACGTTTGAAATTTGAATGAACTTAGAGAGTCCTCATGGCAACACTGTTGAGAGCAAAAGTAAACAAAGTTCTTTCATTTCTCAGCGGAATTTCGAGAGAAATAAATTAGCCAAACAGGTGTGAGGGATCACTCAGCTGCTGTTTTGCCGCTCACCGCCTGCATCGGCTGCTCCCCAAAATATTATGGGGCCCCAGCAGAGTACACAGTATTGACTCAGCGAGCGAGCGCGATAGCAGGCCAGACGGAACAGCACCGCGCCGCCTCACGGTTTAAAGAAATCTCGTAACCGGACAAACAAATATGTACTTCGCTTGCGTTCCCAGCCTAAAGTACTTTACCCGTGACGTCGGTGTGCGATCTTTAGCCTGATATCGTTTTCCCCTTAAAATAGCCGCCTTCTTGTTAACCATCGAACAGTATTGCCCGAGCCCGCCGAGTGCTAAGTACTCTGTCAATCAGTACTTAGAGTTATAATCCAATTGTTACCGTTGGCAACTGCATTTACAAGCCCAAAGCAAACGACTTGTCAACTTTTCACCGGACATAATTTACAATTACACACCGCTACAGCCGCTAAAAATAAACACTGCAAGGCCTGTCAGCTGGCCAAAGCCAAAGCGCATTTCATCCCATACAAGAGACAGAAATTCCGAGCACAGAACCACCCAAAATGCCTGATGTAAAGTTTTTAGCGGTGCTGCCCAACAATGCCAACGCTTCGGACTGCGTAACAAAGTTAACCATCAGCGGCACCCTGCTCCAGCAACCTCAGCAGTAAGTTCAAAAGCCCAAGCAAAATCAACATCCCAGCCTTAAAGGTTAGAGATTTTCCTGGAACTTTAAGAAAATCGATTAGCAAATTTCCTGGCCCAAGTTACGGAAACTTGTTCTTTGCGTGCCGAATTTTAATAGCCTAAGGAATGTGTATTTGACTCGATTAGAGGGAAAATTCTCACGAACTGGCGGACGATTTATGGCGCACACATGAAACATACAAATGGGCTACAAAATTGAAAGATTCGTATAAATAACAAAGGCAAATTATGAGTTTCCGATCGAAGAATCGATAAGTAGATGGTAGAAAATCAGTTAGACACGTCCATACACACGTACGTACATACATGTGCATGTTTGTATGTATGTACCTTATGCAGTTATACTTGCGGGTAAAGTGGACTCGTCTGGATATTGCTGTATCAATTCCACAATCAATGACATCATCAGCACAAAATTAAAGCAGACACGCGCAACTGAGTGGCTGAAGATGCCGGCCCGGCAAAGAAGACAACAGCAAAGAACAATCTGAAAATTGAAAACAGAGCCGACAAAAAAGAAACGAACAAATCATTGTAGCAATAATCGGCATGGTGTGGGTTAAGCAAATGATGTCAATAAATCAGAAAACGGAATACCATTTGATCTGTTACAACACCATGGAATCCGGGTTGGGTTTTCTGGGCTACAAGATAATGGAAAAACCAACGGACCTTGAGTTTCTTATCTCTAGCCTCCAAATCGATAACATGCCGCTGATTAGCACCAGAAATGTGTCATATTAATAAGATATTGTACTATTTGCTTGTAAGGTGTTTTACTTAGATAAGAAATCGGGTAAACCAGGATCATTAAACACCCAAAATGACTAAGAAAATTTAACAATGAAATTCCAAATGACAATCCCTCAAACATCCCAATTCCGTACCTTGAAGGCTTGGCACGTTTTTCGCACCCACTGAGGAATGACGACGGGTCTGGTGTCCAAAAACTTGCCGAACCGCCATGTGCCATAGGAACAAACAAAGATATGATACGGGTGTTTGAATTTAGTGACTAATCAGCTTCGTAGACGGGGGTCAAATGGGGGAACATATCGGATCGCGACGTCATTAGCATATACATGAGAGATATAAACAAATGATTTGTCAAGTCAATTTTTCGCTCTCCCTCTCTCTCTCTCTCTGTCTACAGATTCTCGGTGAACTTTGTGAACAGTCCAGTGTGTACAGACAACATCACATATCACTTCAAGGTGGTGATCCCCACACAGACGATCATCGAGAACTACAAGCGGAACGGCGAGTGGAGCAGCCTGCAGCAGGAGCACTACCTAAATATATTCGATGGTACAGGCGGTGATAGTGATAAGAATCTGACCCAAAGCTTTGCCAGTATTATGAACGAGATTGATGAGGCGTTCCAACTTTCATCCACAGAATCAACCTTTCGCCTAGAGTTTACATTCGATTATGATAATTCCACAATGATCGTGTACCAGGTCAGGGAAACGGGTCACAATTTCATAAGCAAATACGAGACGCTCTTCTCGCTCTCCGAAATCCAGGCGATTCAGGTCTGGGGAGATGTGCAAAAGGTCAATCAGTTCGCCCTCAGCTATGATTGATACAGAGACAGATCAGACCAGCAAGGTAGCCATTTATATTAGTTTACTGCACTTGCACCCTATTTCAATGCATTCGATTGCTTCGGTTTGGACTCGGTTTCGGGCACTTCTTAGTCCTAACATTGCACTGCACGACCTTTACCTATTTACCAGTTACCAGTAGCTATAGTTTTTAGTATTATATTGTTTTCCATCAACATTTGGTTTGCAGTTGAAGTGGATTCGCGACCTTTGCTGCTTTCATGCACCTTCCTCACAATTTGCTCTTCACTCTGATTTCTAAGCAAACTCATTATGATTTTCATAATAAATTATTTCACACTTGTTACGGATTACAGTCACAGGTCAAACCATTTACACTCACGAAACACGCCAGCACTAGATTGTCTGGCGCCTGAAAGTATGTTTTGTTTTTCCCCATAGTGACGTCATTGCAACCGACATCGCAAGTAACTGTTCTGTTCTGCTCAGTTATGTTATTTTCGTTCTTCACCAGCAGTTTGTAGACATAGTTTTGTTAATTTAATTGTTAAACCAAAGATTTGTATGTTTAAATGTATATTATGCTTGCTGTAGTCTTCCATCTAGTTTATATAATTTATATTTTTGTAAGCCCGTTCCATGTAATTCCCTCAGAGAAACACATACCATACCATACCAAGTATTAAACATCCCCATCCCCAAAATGCATCTTCTTTGATTAAATGCGTAAACACACAACAGATTCATGGGAAATGGTTTTCTTTAATATTAATGATTCGGATTTGGATATCTGGCTTGCTTATGTTATTCGTTTCGTTTGCTATTCGTTCGCATGCTAGAATTATAATTACGAGCTTTTGCGAAATAGTTTCCATCCATCTTGCAGATACTTGGCCAGTGGAATTAACATTATAAACTTCGTATTTTCAGTCGAACGAATTTTACCAAAAATATTCACGTAAACATTGGGGCCAGCCCCAGCCTGCCATCTGCTTTATAGCGCACCTACAAAAACCGATGGCTCCAGTGTGCAATACCAAATGAAATACACATACACAATACAAATATCGTTTTTATCCATAAATTATATACTTTATGTATTTATTCTATGAGTGGAATCCGTTCTCTCACATCTTCATTTCACCCAAAAAAGGTATCTTACAATCATTTGTTTACAGCTTCTACGAGTACATCGATCGATAAATATTTACAAAGCCTTACAATACTCATTACACGTACATCTTAAAATCGAGGATTTACATACAGTTAAGGGGAAGTGGCTACTAAATTACTTGGTGGAATATCGAGAGCACCGTTTGCTGGAACGAAGTGCACAAAAAATAAAATAAAATAGTTTTGTAAAAGTTTAAAAGTAATATTGCACCAAAAGGTAGGGGCGGAGGCATCCCCAAGTCTTATGAAACACAACTTAAAATAATATATTAAGGAACTGATGACCAGCAGTTAGATTAAACCAAACTGAAAATCAAGGACTAGGATGATCTAAGCTTAGTTTGGGGGGTGGGGTTGGTTGACAGTCTACTTTTTACAAACTAATTGGTTGGCGGGCGAGTTGGGAAAGTTGGGGAAGCCCAGCTGAACATAGTTAGCTAGCGATGAGGGCATATTCGAGTCGGGTGCTTGGGTAATAGTAATGGTATTCCCAGCGTGATCCTGGGTGGTAACCACATGCATAATTTGAGCCTGCTGCGGTTGAGTTGGGGTTTGTTTTTGCTGCTGCGTGGCGTGCTGTTTGATTTCAAATGTAACATCCTGAGAGAAGTTAAGATATTTATGAAAAATTGTCGTCTTGCTGCGGAGTCGGAAGAACTCACCTTTGCTGGAGCTTGGCCATTGGTTCGCATTGGCGGGGATGAAGTTACTGTAGAGGCAGGAGCTGTACGCGGCTTTCTGTGCATTTCTCGATGCTTCTCGAAGTGTAATTTGGTGGCAAAATTCTTATTGCAAACATCGCAGCAGTACAGCGTCTCATTCGGCGGATTTGTGTGGATCCTGGAGAAAAGAAAAGCAATTTAAAAATATAAGCATAAACTCTACTATATGTGTACTTACCGCATATGTTTGCTAAGATTATCCTTGCGCGAGAAGGGTTTTTTGCACGACTCGCAAGTGAACAACTTCTTGCCAGAGTGGGAGATCAGATGCCGTGACAAATGCTCCTTGCGGCTGAACGCCTTGCCGCAGCCATCCTCGGTGCACTTGTAGGGACGCAGGCCTGCGTGCAGCTTTATATGCTGGACGAGATGTTCCCTCTTCTTGAACTCGCGATTGCACTTTGGGCAGATCAAACCGGGCGGAGGAGCTTCCGGAGACTTACCAGGCGCTGGGCAGATGGGCTGCGGCGAGCGTGGTATTTTTGATTTCGGCGCTTGTTTCTCTGGACTCTCCATTATCATTTTTTTGTGTTGCACCGCTATCGAAGGAGGCTGCGCTGGAGGAGGAGCAAGAGCAGGTTTTGTTACTGCAGCTGCCGTAGACGGAGCTGGAGCCGAAGTCGGTGCCGGAGGCGGAATAGACGGTTTGGACAGGGTCGTTTGGGTTAAAGTCTGCGTGGGAATTCGACTGATGGTTATGTTCTGTTTGTTCAGCAGTGGCATATTCGTGTTAGCCGGCACTGGCTGCGGTTTGACGACCTTGGTGATGGTTGTGCTCGAGGACAGTCGCTGCAAGGCAGCCGGATTGGAAGATGTGGCTGTGGGCGGCGAATCCATAGACTGCATTGGTTTAGCCTGTGCAACAACGCGCTTAAGCTCTGGGCTGCGAACTGGCGATGTTTGCTGGGACGACACAAGTGTTGATGTTGGCGAAGTAATCACTTTGTTATTTACTGGTTGTTGCTGTAGCTGCTGCGGCTGCATTTGCCTCTGTCTGAGTGAGGGAATCTTAAAGGTGGGCTCTTCTTTGGTGGCTTTTGCCATGCTCGATACGGCGGGGACATTCCTGATCAGCAGCTGTGGATTTGCGAAGTTCGAATGTCTGATGATCTGCTGTGATGTCACTGTGGCTGTGTTTGCGGAAAGCTGCGGACTCTTAAGCTGCTGTAAGGTATTCTCCTGTTGTTGTTGCTGCTGCTGCGGTTGTTGCTGCTGCTGCTGCTGCTGTTGTTGTTGTTGTGCAGGCTGGGGCGCAAGGAAAATGTTCTGAAATTGTCCCATGGATGACACTGCTGTAGTGGCTCCCTGGAAATTGTTTGCATTTCCCAAGGCCTGCGGCGTCAGCTGCAGGGTGGCTGGAATGGAGGTGGGCGTCAGCTCCATGATTGGCTGACCATCAGCGGTGGCCAGCTGTGGCTGTAGTTTCATCTGCACCTGGTATGTAGTGGGCAGCACAAGATTCTTGGTGTCAATGTGCGCCACAATCTGTTGATCAGAATTCTCGTCGCGAATGGTTATGGGCAGAAAACATTTGTTGGGCGATAGAATATTGCCTGCTCCTCCACTCGAACCCGACTGTGGTCCGGACAGGCTGGAGAGCAGAGCTGTGGCATTCAACTGTGTCTGACCCCCAGCTGCTGCAGGTGCACCGCCAACGGGCATTAGTTGCAACTGCAGCTGGGGCTGGCCTCCAGCATACTGAGGGAGCGATGTGCTAAACTGGGGTCCAGTTGGCGAGGAGAGCACAAAATTGAGCTTTGGTTTCTTGCTTTCACTCGGACTCGAAGCATCCTCTGAAGCAGAGAACTGGCTGGTGGCCGCCAATTGACTGGTGAGCTGTTGGAGTTGTTGCTGAAGCTGGAGATGTTGTATTTGCTGCCAGATGGACTGCTCGCCCACCATTGGTTGCAATTGCATCTGTGGCGCGGACACAGTTCTTATTGTTTGTGCCTGCAGTGGCGGCGGCTGTGCAGTTGGCGTCCCTGGCTGAAGTTGCGGCTTACTGGGGACTGCAGAAACGGGAGCACTACTTGGATCCCGCTTTCCCAAGGGAGTTATTTTGATGTCCGGCTTTAAACGTATGAACTCCTCCAGGACGCTGTTTTGGAGAATGAACATGGAACTGTTGTAAGTTTGATTGCAGGCAGAAGATCCTCTTACTCACGTTTGCTTGTCTGACTTCTGCTGGATAGGAGACGGAGGCGGCTGCTTAGGTTGCTGCTGTTTCTGTGGGATACTGTTGTCCACCGTGATGGTAAATTGCTGCTGGGGTTGCATGCCCACAGCCTGGATAATACTGTTAAGCAGATTACTGGATTGACTGCTGCTGCTGGCGGGAGTGGACTGCAATGTGCTGCTGCCCACCACGGTGAGGCTCTTGCCTGTGCCATCGATGGCATCTTTGATGTACAGCTTGTCGTTGTGGCTCTGCATCGGGGGAATGTTGAGGCAATCGTTGAGCATCGTCTGGGTCTTCTTGCATGTTAGACGAAGGGCATGAATCTGCTCCACTTGCTGCACACACTGACCGCAAACCACCTTCGGCAGCCGATCCTTTTCGTCAATCTGAAAAAAAGCGACTTGAATAGCTGCAAACTGCTGCGCAAATGCCAAGGCGACGGCCCACTCACCTGCAAGGACAGGCATTCGTATATCTTGGAGCTCAAATTCTTGGCGCGTCCCTCGGCAGAGAAAACGTTGGTGTTCTGCTCGCCGCTGTCCGTGCAGATGCGACACAGGTCGTAGTAGTTGATGCATCGCACGTTGCTATTCGAGTTGACCATATTTCCCGCCGACTGACAAGGCTGCGCTTGCTTTAAGGTAGCTACAGAATGTTTATTTTATTGCACATGCAAATATTTGTTGTTTTTTTTTTGTCGCGACTCGACGCTCTGTTTCTAGTGATGGCAAGGAATCGATATTTCTGTGTGTGCGTCGATAATTTGAGCACACTTACCTTTTATGCTTTGACCTTTTGGCTTAAACCTTATTTTGTAAGCAATCCAATAAGAGGAAGCTCTTAATATACTCCAGTCTTGTAGAGAATTGATTCGTTTATATGATTAGTCTGTATGCTCAGTGCTCAGAGTCTCAGTTAGCTGGAAATATTACACCGAATATTAAAATCAGAGAATATTTTATTCCCCTTCATGGACAAAGAATGATTAGCCATTGTCCACCATTTGCCACTTCAAATATTATGACTAATTGTAAGGCTACAAGGAGCATTGGATTTACAAACATTATTTTTCCCCTAAACATGTCTCTAGGTGCTCAATTGCTTAAATATAGGGGGCCTAAGTGGGTTGAGTTTTGTTCGGTTCCTCTGTATATTTACAGTATATTTAAAAAAATGAGAAGGTATATTTCGATATACTTGTAGTCGGCGGTCACACTTATTGCGTCAGCCATCAGAGTGATTGAATTGATTGATAAATCGGATGATATTTTAGTAGACAGACCCCTGTAAAACATTAAAATCAAATTTGAAATTTCTGCAACATTACATTCAGTCGCAAAAGCAAATAAAAATTATCTAGAAATTTTCCTTTACAGTGAGAACGTCAGCATTGCCATTCTGGCGGAAGTGTTCTCTCATGATCTTCATGGCCATCGCTCATAAAAATAATTTAAATCTAAAAAGAATCGTTTTTGAAACCAATCAAGATATTGTAATAGCTAAAATATCATACTTTGAACCCCTGATACCACTCCCCTATTTTAAGCAGACAATAGACAGGCTCATAGAGAAGCTCGATTCATTTGAAAGATGCGTTATAGCAGAAGACTTCAATGAAAGACACACTGGCTTTGGAGACACAGTCAATACCAGGAGGTATTGACTTTTTAGGTAAATAGGTATAGGTAAAATAAATGGAAATATAGAAAGTCTAGCAAAAAATTTGGCCAGAGAAATAAAAGCTGCAACATATCAAATAGGGCAACAAAAACCAAAATTATGGTGGGATGAGACTCATGCTGAGCTTTTTAGAGAATTCCGTGACGCACAAATACAAGCAAATGCAGAACCATCTTTTCAAAAGTACTACAGGGCGGTTGAGGCAAAGACAAAATGGAGAAAGGCACTAAAGATTGCAAAAAAAACAGCTTCGCCCGTAAAATAACAGAAATTAACATAAATTCAAACAGCAGAGAAGCGTGGAGGTTTTTAAATAATCTAAAAATCACACCTATACCCAAAAAAAAATTTTTTTTTCTCTCTCTCTTTATATTTACAATCTGTTTGTTTAAACAATACGTAAATTGTAAGTAATTAACAGAAATAGCAGTTTTCCAATGAGCCCTGCCATTATATATATAACATCTTTTCAGTTTGTTGGATTTATCTATCGGGGAGATCGAGAATGTGGTATCTTTTCAGTCTTCTTACTGTTAAGCTATTGTCCAATAGACTTAATGCTAAATTATTTTCGTGGTTGTGGGGTCTGTCGATGTATTTCTTGCTAGTTTTCTTTATTTCTTCTTTAATGGTTGGAATATTACGATCTTTGTGGATATTTGCATTATATACGTAAAACGGAGCATTGACAATGTGTCGCAAAGTTTTTTATTGGTAACGCTGAAGTATCTCAATATTTGAGTTGCTAGCAGTCCCCCAGAGCTGTATAGCGTAGGTCCAAACAGGCTTTAGTATTGATTTTAGTGTTTTAAGTCTAAGTTGTTGACATTTTTCTTTAATGTGATTTTTCCATGTTAAGTGTAACATTTGGGCAGTTACCTGGTCTTAATGAAAACGTTATTTGGACGGATTTCAGGGAGTTGATTCGAATTTTCCATCGAAGGATGGAATCTTCAATTAGGCTTAGCTCACTCTGCAGGAGTTCAGAAGCTTCATTTATAGATGTGCTTGTGGCTAAAACGGCTGTATCATCAGCATATGTTGCAACAGTGCAGTTGTTTGTAACTGGCATGTCGGCCATATATAGGGTGTAGAGTTGGTCCCAATACGCTTCCTTGTGGGACGCCTGCGTTGATGAGAAGTAGTGATGAAGTATCGGTTTTCTGCTGCACGTAAAAGCATCATTTAGCCAGATATGATTTCATTAATAAATAGTACGGAGCAGGTAGCCATTTCTTTATCTTGCACAACAAACCTTTGTGGCAGACTCGATCGATCGCTTGTTGAACATCAAGAAATGCAGCAGTGCAACATTTTTTTTTTACCCGGTAATGGAAGAGTAACGAGAAGGGACGTGTGAGACGCTTCTTACGAGTCACAACTAGCCATTGGTCTCAATGGGTCTAGCCATTGCTAATTAATTTCTTCATTCTGGCTATAATAATCATCCAATCGGATCCCAATTTGGTGATCTGATAGATATGGCCATTTCCATTAATCTTTAAAACTGTAGATTTGGGAGGTTTTCGCCCTTTTTTTGCGGGGGCGGAAGGGGGCGTGGCTCGTTTTTGAAATACACTGGTTTCAGTGTGAGCATACAGCAGTCCGGAAACAAAATTTGGTGGCTCTAGCACTTATAGTCTCTGAGAACTAGCCGACAAACAAGACGGACGGACAGACGGACAGACAGACATGGCTCTATCGACTCGCATATTGATGCTGGTCAAGAATATATATACTTTATGGGGTCGGAAACGTTTCCTTCTGTGCGTTACATACAACCGTTATTCCCCACAAATACTTTTTACTCTTCGAGTACCGGGTATAAATATGCTATCACCAGCATTGCAGATGTGGGAGTTGGAGCAAGGATAGATATGGAAAGAGCTCAGGCTATGGTTTTGAGAAGGTTCAGGGCAAAATGGCTTACATCCAAAGAGCTCTTTAAAATCCAAAACATAAATCCGACTATGTTTGAGGAACTAAAAATGTCAAGAGCAGTAACCAGCTATACAAAAACTTTAAGAGCATTCAAATATTTGTTTGAAACACACACGAAATAGTTACAATTTTAAATTGTGTTCAAAAACAAATGTAGTAGAAAAGGTATTGAGTAAAACAAAAGAAGATTACTCGGAAGAGGAAATTATGCTGTAATACAGAACAAGTATCTCAAGGAAGGGTGGAAAATTCTGTCAACGGATGCATCAGTTGTGCATGACACGGTTGGTATAGGCATTGTAGAATTACCTGACAACACAATGTACAAGTAAAATATACAATCTAGTCTCTCATCAGTAGGTGCGGAGTTAATAGGAATTAAGAAGGCTAGTGAGTTATGTTCTAACAACAAATATAAAGAAGCTGTGCTTTTTTGTGATGGGTTGGGAGAAATTAGGTTAATCAATAAAAAGCAAACAGACTCTTACATACTTTCTGATATACGTAATACAATAAGTTGAGCTTAGGTACAACAATTAGACATTATTTGGGTACCTGGACACAAATGATTAACGAAAAAGCCGACAAAAAGGGCTACTGCAGAAGGATAAACCATTTACACCAAGTTTAGTATTAAAGAAGCTCTTAAGGAAACAAATAACAAAATATTCATTATTTGGAATGAGAACTATAAGTAGAACTAAGGGCACGAATCTAGTCGAGTATTTCCCAGAAATACCCAAAAAAACCGACAGTTGCAAATGGAAGGCCAAAAGAATTCAAATGATAAACAGACTAATGACTGGACACACATACGACAAACCCTTTTTGTTCAAGATCAAAGCGGCAGACTCGGATAGTTGTGACCTATGCAAAGTTAATTTTAAAATTTTTTATTTTAAATGCCAACGGTTCACAAACGGTTCAGGGGGAAGCTTCGTATTTTTAAATACTATAATAATCTAAGAGATATACTTCCGCGAAAAGAGCCATTACACCTTAAAGAACTGGCCATTTTCATGAGCAAAGAAAATTTCGACTTTTAAATTTTGGAAAAATTCTATCATTTTATAGAGTAATATATTTTGAAACACCGATCTTACTTAAATTAAGAAAAAAAAAATATAGTTTTATCACGGAGACTCCTAACTAGCTCGTAATTTCAAATAGAACATCAAAATCGACGAAAATAATTTAAGATGTACTGTATATTTACAGTATATTTTGAAAATGTACGGGTATATTTCGGTATATTTCCGAGGGTCTGTGGGTATATTTCCCGATAACGCGGTCACACTGTCGGCCATCTTATTATTCTGAAAAAAAGTCAGTCAAATTTTAATTAATATTTCTAAGTTCTGAACGTAAAACAAATTGAATAAATATGGGTTCCCGCAACGAGTGCCGCATTTACGTTGGAAATCTGCCCCCAGATATCCGCACCAAGGACATCCAGGATCTTTTTCACAAATTCGGCAAAGTGACATTTGTGGACCTGAAAAATCGGCGTGGTCCGCCATTTGCTTTTGTCGAATTCGAAGATGCGCGGTGAGTAATGAGAAACTGGCTACATCCAAATACACACAAAACCAGGAGCGAACACCAAATAAACAATATCCCCTGTTTGGCGCAAAAAAAAAACAGCGATGCTGACGATGCGGTTAAGGCACGCGACGGCTATGACTACGATGGCTATCGCCTGCGCGTCGAGTTTCCACGGGGCGGCGGCCCTGGAAGCTACCGTGGCAATCGCAACGACCGCAACAATGGGCGTGATGGTGGTCGCATGGGCGGCCGTGGTCCTCCGGCCAAGCGGTCTCAATACCGTGTAATGGTAACCGGCCTGCCCCCTTCTGGCTCCTGGCAGGATCTGAAGGATCACATGCGCGAGGCTGGCGACGTCTGCTTTGCCGACACCTACAAAGACGGCTCGGGCGTGGTGGAGTTCCTGCGTCACGAGGACATGAAGTATGCCATAAAGAAATTGGACGACTCGCGTTTCCGTTCACATGAGGTAAGTGGAATCGAGGAAGCAAGATGAGGACGGAGTTGAACAATCAATTGTTTCCCCAGGGTGAGGTTGCCTACATTCGGGTGCGCGAGGATAGCGGTGAGAACGACCGCAGTGGTGGCAGTGGAGGAGGCGTAGGCGCCCGCGATAGCGTCCGTGACAGCGTGCGTGACAGGTAATTGCATGCAGAAGTGTGCCCTGGATGTTCCCTGGAGCTAATCACTATTATCTATTCTCTTTTGACAGGTCTCGTTCACGTTCGTTCTCATCGAGACCGCGTCGCCGCGGCACCCCGACATACTCGCCGGTGCGCCGTCAATCCTATTCCAGGTCTCGATCACGCTCTAACTACTAAACACTACCAATCATCATCCATTAAGCTATAATAATTCTTACGAGACGGAAAAGCAAGATAAACTAAGTACTACCTTTCAATCTTAACCCAAGCAATCGATTCACATTGTAAATTGACTATCAAGCCACCGTGTTCCATCATTCAATCAATCGACCCAGTCAAAACCCACAGCACACATCAGTCAAACGAGATTCGGAACATCAGAAAGACAACACCACAAAAAACTTGCTTTTCCCACAGTGCCACACGATTTCAGGCAGAGAAACTCTTTAAACACTACACTTAACACCGAACCAAACCGGATGATTTGTCCAAAACTTTTCGCGAAACTAAAATTGAAACTCAAGGAATCATTTTTGGCAAGCCTCCCTTGTTCATCATTCCTTGTTTTACCGATTTTAATTGTCTTTAACTGGCGGCTTCTCTTAGCCAATATTTTATTATTTTGGCTGCAAAAACCAAGCATAATTTATTACAACAAAAGCAACAAAAACAAAACAAGATTAAAACAAAAACATCGATTCCGAATAAATATGCCTGTAATGAGATAACAAAAATGAAACCAAACCCAGAAAATCGAAAAACCAGAACACAAACGAAATGTCGCGAGCATTTGATCAACAAATTATTAATATTTAATTTTTATTTTCTTCTCTTCCCCATTTTGCGCGTTTATGTTTGGAGTATAATGTGGAGGAGGAGGAGGAGGAGGAGGATGAGGATTAATGGAGGATGAGGATGAGGAAGGAAGGATATTTTGATGTTGATTTTGGATTTTGGAGTGGATTGTGGATAAATTTGGATTGAAATTAGTGAAGGCAGGACAATGGGACATTGATCTCTCTCTCTGTCTCTAAATGAGTGTATCAGGATTCGATTTGGATTATCAGGATTTGGATATTAGGATTGTTCTAAGACCTTCGCTAGGACATCGTGGGATGCAGGTTCCCACGGCTAACTCGCTCCGTAACCTGATAACCTGATAACCATTGCAGCAGACGAAGAGACACTTTGCAATTGTTTCATATCGTACATTGCTCTGGCAATTCGGGACGCGTCATGCGGAGTGCGGATTCCCCTTACATTGTGTCTGTCTTTTCGATAATTAATGGACAACTAATAGTCTTGAGTTGAGGGCAATGGATGTGTGGAGGATGATGCACTTGGACAGGACTCGTGTGAAGGAATTTCGGATTCAGCACTCGTCTCACAATTGGGATTAGGATTTGGTTCGAGTTTCGCCTGGAACTGGACAAGTCCCAGCCCCCCGAGTTGTTGTCGCCCTTTGTCGGATTCAGGGATTCCATTACTCACAGAGACACATACGAACTCGAACTCGTACACACGCACAGACACACTCATTTCGTGGCCTTTGCGCCCTGCCCTCCGTGTCGAATCAGGAGTTGCTGTGCCACACTTGAACGTTGCTGGATAGTGGCTGGCCGGCCGTGTGGTCCTTGGTCTGGTTTGATCTCTGCCTGGTCTCTGGTCTCTCTCTCGTCTTTCAGTGGTATGTTCGATTGCAAGATCTATATTTTACAATTTTTATTTTGAGTTTATTTATTTTTTAATTGTACATCAAATACTTTTACCAATATCCTCCGTGCTCATTGGTGCCGTTGCCTCCCCACACATGGTTCATAACTTTGGCCGCAAGCCAAAGGGTTTTAGTTTTCCATGTTTTGACTAGAAAAGCGAAAACCAAACCCGAAAATACCCCAAAATATAGTCTCTGTAAACGTACATAATTTGCATGCACCTTTTTAGCCTTTCCAGCCAAATACAACGTATTAATATTCACAAAATATACCTGAGAACACTTTTATTCCAAGTTCTCTGCGCTTATTCTTCACCTAAAAGCCCATAGTTTTAAAGTATTTTTGAAATCTAATCAAATTTTGCAATAAATATACAAAAACTGGAACTCAATGTGCAAGATTTTTTAGTTCCCAGAGGGCAGGAACGTATATCAAACAGAACATAAAGCGAGTTAAATGACATTTAAATTTAGGCGCTTTTTCAATTCGCAAAAAGTTCGAATTTCGAACCATGGCCGAACTACAACAGGTGAGAGCGTTTCTTTTTGAACCACTTTTTGTGCTTTTGGAACCACTTACGGAAATGAATAAGTTTAATTTACATTTGCGGTGCAAAATGGTAATATTAAATATATAGATTTTAAATAGCAAAATCCAGAAATATTATACTTGCTATATTTGGAATTATGATTGGGGTATTTTTGTGCTCATATTTGAAGCTCAAAAATGAGCACAGGAGAGCATCTGACAGGAGAGAATTTCCCCTACCGTTTAGACACAGGAGAGAATTTCCCTTACTGTTTAGACAGGAGAGAATTTCCCTAAGAACAAAAATTGCCCATTCACAATATTGACACAATTCACAATGGGAACCCTCAATCGCGCGCGCAGCTACAATTTGAATTCACAGTCGACAATACCAACTTCCACCTTGTATAATTTCGTATTTCACGTATCGGGCCTTCTGAAAGCGACCGTTGTTATTTCCGTAAATATATATTTAAAAAAAACAATTGCAAGCTGTTGGACTTAGTGTAGAATATGGAAATCGATTCGCCGGTTTAAACTGCTCGCGCGCCAAAAACAAACAAGACAAAAACAATATTCAACAAAGAAATTGTGATTTTGTGAGTGCAAGGCCCACGTTGAGCGGCGTCCATAAATAATATACTCGTGCCGCCTTAAAGTGCATTGACAGCTGCTGCTATTGACCAATCTGTGAGAGCGCGGAGGAAGCATTTCCGTGGGATCGCTTTGGTCTTGCGTTGGTGTTCCCTTTGTAGGCGGCCTCCCCCCTGCCTTATCAGCGACTGTTTCTCTTTCTCGTTTTTATTGAATCTCCCCGTTTGATTGGGCGATTTATTTCATTTCGGTCTTCGGGTTTCTGTTTGTTAGTCACACGCGCCGGCAGCAGCGGCAGCGGCAGCAGCTGTTAATCGATCGCGTTTTTATTGTCAATTACCAAGTTTATCGTTTAATTTGAAAAGTTTCAGCAACTATAAATAGAAGTGAAGTGTTGAAAAGGCGTAGACAGCTTACAATTTAGACTCATTCGTGATACAAGTTTTTAAGTGTTTCATTCGTGCTGTTGGGTGTTTTGTGTGTAATTTACTTGAACAGCAAAAGGTAAGACAAGCTTCATATTACATGTACAAAACATGCATACATGCATATCTATAGGTTATATTGCTTAGATCGTTAAATTTGTCGATGGCCTCAGCAATTTTGCACTTTTTGAACTCTGCCACGACTCTCCATCACCAATTCATTGCTGTCCGAGTGCATTTAAAAGGTTTTTTCTTATTGATCATAACTTGAAATCAGCTTTTATGAGCTGTTCTAAACGATACCTCTTCCCCTTGAGCATGAACTATTTGTATGTATTGCTGAATCTACGTTCTAGAGAGAGAAATGTATTTCTGTTCCACTCGAAAGTGAAAGTGCTTGCCATGGTGCACTGCAGTGGTAAGGAAATGGTAATGTGACCCACTTAAGATCAACAATTTTAGCCCGACACTTGGCTGCTTCCTAGGGTGCCTTTTGGGTAATGTAACTCAATATGTCAACCCAAAAGGTGTTGCTTCCTTGCGGCAAACAAATAAATACTACCTAAGCACACGGCCTACCTGGGGGCCTACCATTCAAGGTCTTTCTCTTTCTCTCTTTCTTTTTCTCTTTTGAAGGCGGCTTCTGTGTTTCTGACTGCGAGTAGTGTGTGTGGGCCTGTCCATCTGTTCTCTCTTGAGTTCCGGCGTGTTAATCTTTTGTTCAGATGAGATGCTTATCGCACCTACTGAACCTATGGGCCAAACTGTTTGTCATGACGACAGGTGCAGTTGGCTGGGAAACTAAGTTTCCTGGCTCTGAGAGAACTGAGAAACCCTCTCAGAGCCAGTGTTAGAGTTCATTTGTGCGAATGATTGACGTGGCAGCCGGCAACTCTGACCCCACTCAATGAGCTGCAGCGAGTACGCAATTTATGTTAATTGTTTGCTTGGCATATACCCTTACCGTTGAGGGTTGAGGGTACATCGGATACAGCACGGTCCATGGAGACAACAAAGAGCATCCCAACTTCGGTTCACTTTCCTCTCCTTTCGTTTCGTTTCGTTTGACGCTTTTCCCTGGGGTCCGTAGTACGTACCCGTCCAAGCATTTAATTAGACACTTTTTACTTTTCCCAGCGCTAGACGGAAACTTCTATCTACCAAGTGTGTGCTGTGCTGTGCTGTGCTGTGGTGTGGTGTGTAGTGGCGGCAACAAGTTGAAGCTTCAGCCAAAGCCAGAGCCGGGAGGCTGTCGCCGTCTAATTGTTTTGACTGTGGCAATTTCTCCTGGCCTTTTTTGGATTCAGTCGCGACTGCAGCCGGGGAAGCATCGGCTTGGGGCATGGACGGATAGAGATGGACAAACTGGTTTGTGTGCGCAATCCGAGAAGAATAATTCGGTCAGCAGCGGGTTAAGGCTCATCAGCCAGTGCCTCCCATCCGAGAGAATGGGAAAGAGATTGTGCGGGTTGCCCCCCCTCAGGCACTGACCAAAGCGAACGATCCGTTTTGGCCTTTTACCGTAATCAGGTTTCGGGTTTTCTTGTACGTCAACAGTCGAACAACAACAACCCAAAATGAATGAATGAATGGACTTGATGGAGTGGCGGATGGAGTAAGTCGATGCCTGAATGAGCGACAGGCGGCTGGCTGGGGCTTGGCAATCCATCAAACTGTCCTCGAAACTGGTGGACCAACGCCACCACTTAATGAGTGGCTCCGTCGCTGTCCGTGCTCCTCCCATTTGCATCCGCCCCTCTCACTCATTCTACTCAGATCCACTCGCAGTCGGAGCCATTAGCCACACAAGCTATGCATATGGTGATGGAACGCATAAAATACAGTCATAAAATCGCCCCAAGAGGCGGAGCACGCGCTTTGGAGCGCCGTTTAATTGCGCCTCGCGATCTGTGCGCCTCAATTTGCATTTTCCTCCACGCTGCCGGCCTGCCTGCCACTTTGTGAATGAGGAAAACTGCATGTCTAATGGTGGTCCAGCTGCAGCGGCTGGTTATGCTTGTTGTTCTGGAAACAAGTGTAAATTGCACACGCTTGCCACAACGACACTTTCCACACTCGCTAATTACTCAGAAATCAATTTCAATTTTCTGCCGCCCCAGTCCCACTCCCATTCCTGAAGTCAATTGATAAGAGAGGGCCCTGGAGGGCAGATGTAGGCTATCTGGGGTTAATTGTGTGAATAGCAATTGAAATGTTTTAGAAACTATTCAAAATAGAGGCGCCAACTGGGGGTTATAGATCCCAAAACAGAGCGACAGCTGATCGGAGCATGTTTAGTCAGTTTTGAAATATATTTCCTACTACTTCGTTGACTGCTCAAGACGATATTCAAATTCTCTATCCCCTGCTTCAAGGCTCTAGCGTGCTATATCTTGGACCAGAACCGCCCTACGCATGTCCAGCCCCGGGCTAGAGCAAATCGCGCGAAACATTCAAAAGACTATGATGGGCTGGACCGGAGTCTGACAGGGGGTTGGTACTGGTAATTGTAAGCGGCTATTAAAATAATTTAAACCCGCCGCCGTTCGGCCATAAAGCTAGGGCCTGACCGGGAAAAGGAAAGGGAAAGGGAAAGGGAAAAAGGATTACCTGACGAGTGCTCGCCCCAAAGGGATTAGCATAATTTTCGCTAATATTTTGAGCACAAGTCTCAGAGGGCATAATGCGCTTAGAAATATAAATAAAGGCGGCATTAACCTGAATGGTGGTCGCAGCTGCTGCAGGGCCGCAGGATTGCAGGCAAAAAGTAGAAACAGAATGCAGGAGGCATGAGGCATGCAGCACAGCCACAGCCACAGCCACAGCCATGATGAGCGGCAGTGGCAGTAAACGCGCCAAAAAGCAGCGACGGCAAACGTTGCGGCGACTGCATTAAAGTGGAAAATCCTGTCTGACAACATTTAAACTAAAAAAGATATATATACCGACATAAGCATGAGTACATACAGCAACCCATAGTAAATATGTAGAAAAAACCAACAGCAACAAAAAAACAACACCATAATAAGCGTGAAAAAGGCAAAATGAGAGCAAAACCTACCCAGGGAGTCCCAGTCCCAGTCCCAGCAAGAGAGTAACACTACGAGTACCCTGCCATGACAGAGCCAGAGCAGGATGAAGCCAGGCAATGCAAAGCTAGAAAAAGAAACTAAATAGTTGCTGTATTCGCAGATGGAGATACCCTGTACTTCTCAGTTTACATATTTGCACACCAAGAACTCGTTAAAAAATAAATACAACTTGTAGAACGAAGATTGATTTAATTATTAGTAAATTTCGAACACATATTCCTCCACTGCCACATTTGTGTCTTGTCCATTAAACTCTTTGCAGGAATACAGCAAACCAATGTAGACAGCCAGACAAATGACAATGAAAACAAAACTAAATGAAAATGATAAATAGACACTGAGAGAGGCTGCAGGATTGTGGGAGTAATAAAGGGTTTCCCATGAGTAATTATAGTGCATGCGGGCAAATGGGTAATTACGAGAGCAAAAGCTATAAAGTATTTCATTAGGTTTCATTTTCCTGCAAAAAGAAGGCTTGAATGTATGCAGATAAGTCTTTAAAATAACACATTGCATGCCACACCACATCATTTGCTAAATCTCATTAATGGTCTAATAACAGTCTGCAGTTAGTGCCTGTTTCCAAGGCTAAATAGGTGCTAAATTTCCCACACATTTCACTGCACATTTCTCTGTCTGTCTCTTCTCGCTATCGCAAATAAACAAACAAGCAACCGGCAATCAGAATCACATTCAAAGCATGTTTATCGTGGGGGCAAAAGCAAATTAACAAACGAAAACCTCATGTGGTGTTTCCCACAGCGGAATCTAAAAACGAAACTCAAGCTGAAAAATCGAACGATACACGCACACACACCAATCAAACATTCAAATCGTATAATTTTACGAACTCTGCCAGTAATTCCTTATTATTATATATCCATATGTGTGCCCTAAAAAATATCATCTAAAATATATGCAAATTGCACGCCCAAATCTGGATGTTGACAGGCCAAAACTGAGAGATTTTGTATCTCTGGCTGAATGATCTTGAAACTTGCTGAAAACCGAAACGATGATTAATGATGTTGCATTTGTGTACTTTTTGAAATATTAAACATCTCCCAGAGCAGCGCGTGCCGTCTCGAAAATTTTGAATAATCTCTCCAAGTGCTAATTGAAAATATTTCCCAGAACTGTGAGTGCTCTGTGCGGTTTTCAAAGTCAATTTGTGATGCGGTCAGCAAATTTGTGTGCACTTTATCAGGTATATTCGTAATATTACTCAAGCGAAGCGGGCAAAATTATTATAAATAAATCAACTATGGCTTTAGCTTTAGTTGCTGTTTTCAATCAACTCCTAGTTCCCACTCCATTTCTTGCCCATTGTGGCATTTCCGTTTCAAGTCAATCCAAAAGTTCCTCAACCACACATTTCTCTTGCATTGACAAATTGAAATAAATATCTCATACACATTCTGGGACTTTAAGTCTTTGTTTCCTCTGGAATGATACATAAATATGGCCTTCGTTCTGTCAAAGTCATAGGCAGAAAAAGAGAGAGATGGAGAGGGAGTGGAAAAAGGTAAGAACCGAAACCGAAGCAAACGTCTTTTGGGGCGCACAAATGCCGAATGACCCTGCTGCCTCCGTCCTCTTTCTCGCTCTGATATTGGTCATTGTGTGTGTGCACAAGACAAAGGACTCACATCTCACTGCATGCGTAAAATAAATAATTTGTTTGCCCAGAATGTCCAATCAATTGTTCAATTGTTGAATAATTAATTCGGTTACAACGTTGGTCGTGTCTCTCCAGCGGCTAGCAATCAATTAATAACATTTTTTTTTACAAATGAATTACAGATGTAAAAAATATTACAGCCATAAAGCACAATAAAACGATTCTTAATTGTGATTTAAATGCGCCATTTGCATTACCATTTTCAATTTGCAGCTTCCATCAAAGCTTAGATATCGCTGGAGGCGTTTATGACTTTTTTGTTTGATGGCTTGATGTTGGTATTTGTGATTTGAGCTATTTCTTTGTGCCATTCAAATGATTTTTTCATTTGATTTGTGACAGATTTATGGCTAAACCCATTTGCGGTGATTATTGGTTATGTTATGGGCAGATTATAGGGATTGGGTATGCAAAACATTCCACTCTATTGAGAGGTATGCATGAGATGATCTCTCTGCTTGAGTTATCTTCTACTGTGAAATGTTCTGTGGAAATATTTCTCACACATTTCTCGCACTCACTCCCGCAGCCCTCCATCCTCTCCACTCAATCGACAGCAATTGGTGCGTAACTTCCTCCTTCTCTGAAACCCATTGAAGCGTTACGGAAAGCATTATTGCCATACGAATTGTTTGTCTGCTTGCACACTGTTCAATGGGTGGGTATTTCTCTCTCCATGAAATCATCATGCAACTACCTGTTCCCCATTCCCCATTCCCCATTCCCCCAGTCCCGTGGCTTTACTATTTATAGGCAAATGCGCAGTATGCCCACGGCACAAGTCATCCCCAAAGTCATTTCGTGTTCCAGCTCCCCCGTGAAGATCAATGACTTTTGGTGGGGAGTTGGCTGGGGAAGGAGGGAGAGTTCGCGCTTATCAGCAAGTTCTGGTCTGTTGATAAAGAAGCGATGGCAGGTGACGAGCGGCACGATAAATAGAATGGACAGCAATCAATAATGAAGAGTTGAAAGAGTGAAGTGCTATGCTGTGCCACGCTGTGCTGCTTCCTCTGTCATTCAGTTTGTCAGTCAGTCATTCGGGCAGTCTGTGTGCGAGTGTCAGGGCAGGTGCCTGTTGTATTTACCTGCAATCAAAGCAGTTTATGTTTTACCTTTTTATTCTGTTTGTCAGTCTTGTATGTAAATACAAACAAGCACTTGAGGGAAGAGTATACAGAGCCAAGGGAAATTCTAGGCAAGGTAAAGCAGTCAAAGTAATCCAATAGACAAATAGATAACCTTTTGCATAATCTACCTTGCCCCTTCCAGCATTCACTTCTGCCATTCAATTTAATCGTTTTGTTTGCCTTCCCAACGCTGCGTATACGCAATGAGTGCAGTGAGTTTCTTTTCAGTGTGCATGTGGATGCCATTTGATTGGATTCGAGTTGGATTCGTTCAAGGTTTTCCCACACCCCGGTGCTACCAGAGGAGTTCTCTGCACTGCCGTGCCGTTTGCATGTCAAATGAACACTTTCAGCAAAAGGTGTTAATGATAAGAGAAAATATCAACAACAACTCTGCCTGGTGCAAAACTGGGTTAAAAGGTCTCTCCCCAATGGATGGGACGGGGGCATTGCGCATACGCAGCGTTGCAGTAAAGTCGTAACAAAATACAAACTACAAATCCAGGAAGGCGGCAGCTGTTTGTTCAATAAAAGCCAAACAAGGCTAGCCTTAAAGTAGAGAACAGACAACGACCTGTAAATGCTCTCTTAGGATTAGGACTTCAGATTTATAAATAATCAAGTAATCTTTCTTGCATCAAAACCAGAAAAGAGAGTCTTAAGCCGCGATCTGAAACGAGTTATGATTATATGACAAACGAATCCCATTAAATCGCACAATTTACATTCACATTCACACTGCAGTCAGTCAGTCAGTCAGTCATTTACATGAGTTCTGTGCACTCAATTAAAATGCCAAGTTCAGCGGCTGCCAACATTCGAAAACTGACAGCTGACAGATGGAAATTTAGTGTGGAACGCAAAGGAAGCTAGGGAAAAGCTACGGACTTGGGTCATGGACTTCCCACTCCACGTGCTCAACAGTTGAACTATCAATCATTCAGTGTTCATTTCGCTTTGAAGCAGGTGCTAAATGTGTCAGTTTTAAACGAACAGAAAGCCAAAAGTTCACAAGGAGTAGAGACAGCTTCTAGCATTTTACAAATGTCAACGATTTGAGCTGGGAATAAGAGAATTATTAATGAGAAATACTTTGATGGGGGACGATTGTTTTGTTCTATGATGAACCTATTATTTGTATCTAAAGTTGTTCATAAAAGTTATTTCCCTTTGCTTGACTTGCAGATTAATTACAGCTAAGAAGGAAGTCAAAGAGTTTGTCACCGAAGGTGAGTTTTCCCTTTAAAATCAAAGTATCTTAGCAATATTCCCACTGAGGATTAGGGTTCAGTATGTAGCCCAGATACAGAGTTGTATTTATAAAGAAATTCCAATCAAATGCAACCCTTTTCTTTTCTGCACTTAAATGCACTGCATACATTTCGGCGTTCCCTTAAAAGCAATGTCAGAATTTTCTTTCACAAAAGTAATTAACGAAAAGTGCGGATACGAGTGTATATGAAAGGCATTTTCCTTTGCACACAGCTCCCTGTATCCATTCAGTTCCTTCCGCTTGCCTGAGTACAGTCCGAATCCACAGTGCCGAGGCAATTGAATGCACTGCATGCCTGTGGACTGAACTCTCACCTCTCGAAGAAATGGACGGAGAAATCAGCAGCGGAGCAGGCCAGTGGCTGGAGCCTCCTCTTAATTAATGTGCAAAATCACGCGTCTGCATTTAATTCACTTTGTTGCCTGGGAAACTGCGCCATGCCACAGAGACAGAGACAGAGCCGCCCAGAGAACTCCCGAGATGTCGGGGAAAGCCACTCGAGAAATGTGGCAACATTTTTGCACGCACTTGACGGCCTGTCGATGCGATTGGGCCGCCAGATTGTAACGCGGCCCCCATCTTGGCCAGCATCATCTATTTAAGGGCATTTGTCAGCTTTTTCCCAGCCATCGCATCGAATGGATCGAATTGTTGCGCTTGGGCTGCTGTGGCCACTGGCAATTGTCCTTTATGGCCATTCCTTCATTAGGCCCCCACATCTTGGATGGCATTTTAATGCAATTTTTATGCGCATTTTTGTGCTCTGTAATGGCGCTCTGTCCCACCTTCCCCGCTTCCTCCTCCGCCAGACCATGTTGATGTGTCACTCTGGCGAGCATGTAAGATGTAATTTCAATTGTAATTCATATAATTCGCTTTATTGTTGTCTCCATGGGCCTTGGTTGGGGCACTTGTAGGCGAATGAAATCGAAAGATAAAAGTGCTGGGCTTTCATTTCTATTGTAGGAAAAGGTTGCCAAACTTCAGTTGTTGGATAAATGTTCTATATGCAAGTCTCTGAAGCAAGCGGAGGGCAGGCTTTTTGAACCAAACCCAAAAAGAAACCCCCATCAGCGAAACTCTATTAGAGCGCAAGGAATGTCGTGTCAAACTTCAATGTGTCTCTCATCATGCACACGCAATGTATGCTGTTTGATTGGTTAAGGACTATTTTACTTTATATACTGATGGGATTTAGATTCGCTATTTGTGTTCCAACTCAGATATTATTTTAGAGCAGTTGCTCACTGTGAGAATTCCCATAAATTAAATAATCTCTATGTAAAGTATTCCTTTGCACACAGCTCCCTGTTTCCGCTTGCCTGAGCTCCACCATTGAATGCACCACCAGAAGCCAGCAACTTCACACCGAGTACTTACCGAGTAATCTTGCAGCTGTTGGCCATCAGGAAACTATGCTTAATTGGGCATGCGGCCCAATATGATCCATAACTAGTAGGCAAGAAGCTAAACAAACATGTGAACAGAGCCTCACAAAAGCGCCATCAAAGTGTCAAAAATGGGGCATACCAAGCCAAGGGATGTGTTGCTTATATCTTATACGATATATGTGCGCTATGCCATGAACTTTAGGGGATTTAGGCATCGAGGGGAAGTGGGATCCAGCCGCAGCGGAGACACATATGTACACACATAAATTAGCTCATAATAAAGTTCAAAATAAACTACGGCGTGGCGACCGGCGGCGGCATGCCTATAAAAATAGTCTCCAGTGGCAGGGAGTGGGAAAATTAAGCGCATTAAACATTTGAGAAGGCATAAATATTCATAAAAAGAACAGTCCAAAGTCTGAATGCAGCTGCTACTGCGGGCAGGATCGAATGGGAGACTGGGCCGTGGTCTTTGCATTTTTTGTAGGCCATGCGGAAGTCAATGGGGCGTATGAGTAATGTTTCCCACTCCCCCACACACATAAAAAGATAAAGAACATTGTCAAGTGTCTCGAATTTATTGAATTCATATGATAGAAGACGCACTAGTAGGTACAACTAGTAGGCCATGACATCATGCACTCGTCGGAAGCGCTCGCCAGCCTTCCGCAGCGTCGTGCCGCGCGTCTCCGGCATGAGAATGGCGAAGGCCACCAACCCCACCACGAGGATAATGCCCACTATCACAAAATAGTTGTAGAAGTACTCGGACGTGGCGGAGGTGAATGTGGCAATCACAACGATGTGGATCACCTGTTCGACGCACACGATCAGGCCTATCAGGAAGGGCTTCACTCGCAGAGGGAAAGCCTCACCCAGATAGGCCGACGAGCTGCAGACATAGATGCCCGCGAAGAACTGGAGGGCAATGCCCAGATTGCTCACCTGCCGCATGTAGTAGGGGCTCAGGATGTTCACGTAATCCCCATAGACTCCGGCCATGCCCAGCATCAGGCCAGCCATGCACATGAGGCCGAGCAGCGAGACGAACTTGCGGCCCACTGTGTCCAGAATGACCAGCGTGAGGAGGGATCCGAGCAGGCGGAGTGCGCCAAAGACAATGCTCGGCCAGGCGTAGGCGGTGCCCTCGTACACATAGCTGCTCGACTCTATGGAATAGGAGAGTGGCAGTGACATGGCGAAGGCCACAAAGCACCGAAAGAAGAGCATCTTGATGAAGGGCATCACGGATTCGGCCACCTGCTCGCCCACGCCCTGGCTGGTGCCCTCCACGACATACAGCTTGGCCTCCTCGTACGCCTGATTGCCCCTCTCGACGGTCCACCAGCTGTCCAAGAGTCGCCGAATGCTGGCCCGCGCCTTATCCTCCTGGTTCTGTCGAATGTAGAATATGGGAGACTCGATGGCCATGGTCACGCTGCCCAAGGCAATGGCGGAGAAGACAATGCCAAAGATGCCGTGCACCCGATTCACGGCCATGCCCAGATCACCTGCCCACTGCGAGTCGTAGATCACCTGAATGGCGATGCCCAGGCTGAGGCCGTACTGCTCCAAGGCGGCGCAGGTGCCGCGACTATTGCTGCCGGAGATTTCCGCACTGTGAATGATGAAGGGCACCGTGATCAGGCCGATGCCCACGCCGCCCAAGTAGCGGGCGGCCAAAATGGACTCGTACTCGTACGGGGCACTCACAAATATAATGGCATCGATCAGGTTCATAATACTGCCCAAACCCTGTAGGAAAATGGGAGGTACTATTAAGTAGAGTGACACGACAACGTCTCTTATTTGTTTACTCACATAGAAGATCATTTTGGGGAGAAAAGACACCGCCAGAGCGGAAACAACAGCTCCAATGATGAATCCGATGAACCAACTGTACTGGAACTCCAGGGTGGTCGCCACATTTCCGTTCAAATTCCAGCCCAGACCCTGGGCCATGTCCAGTCCAGCACACACGAATGCAAAGGTGGCTAAAAGGGGGTTAGTTTGTATTTTAGAGACAGTCAAAATGGTTGAGATCCCAAATGTTCTCTTGAATCCATCAAACGTACTTCATTTCTAAAGAGCTCTATCAACAATTGTGCTGCAATTCGGTTACAATTGGGATCAAAATGGAATCCAAATAACGACTAGAAAGGCGCCACTGATCACCTGAAACACCTGAATATTGCCATTCTAAATGGGAAAATGATTCTTGTTTACGCTCTCTCTCTCTCTCTCTATCTCTCTCTCTCTCTTCGTGTTCCAAAGAAACTTTTATCAAACGAAGAAGATACATAAATACTTTTATAAATTCCAGCTACTGATTATGATAAGAAACTACACTGATAAACACTGTGACACCGGATTTGTTCGGTTCTGGGTCGTAACCCTGAATACCTAAACAACTTTGGGCACCTCCTTAAGCTGCTCTCTCGCTGTTGGCTCACCTGCTGTTCCAGTTTTCGTTGCAGTTTTGCTCCAGCGACCACCCGGGTTAACGATCACCACATTGACACTGACGTCGGGCGGCGGTGGCGGTGGAGCCCTGCCGGTGGTGATGTACGTGGTCTGCGTTTCTTGTCCAGTGAGGTAATTGGTCTGCTGTACAGTGACCGGCGCCGAGGTCACATATGTTGTGGTCGACATTTTCCTCAGTTATATAAGAAAAGTGCGTTCGCAAATTGAATATCAACCTCAAGAGCCGTTCGGTTCGTTTGATTTGGTGGCTCTGGACGTACTGTTGCGAGTATTTATAATTTTATTTGTACTCGAACTGTAAGTCAGTGCTATCAGCATAATAGATATCTGGCCAACAGATAATTGATATGTTCGTAATATATTATCAGCTGCTAGATACACGCGTATCGTACATTCCTCCTGCTGCTACCACTTTTTACTCTTCGCCCGTGATTCACTGCCGAAATAAGCCTAGATAAGTCGCTGTAAAGGGGCCAAGACACGACTGACTCACTCACTGCCTGGCTGCTTAAATTGATCGTTCCAGTTGGGTCAAAGCTCACCTTCAACTGAGGTGATGCATAGCGCGTATACTGTAGGGGGTACCCCAGTGCAGTGTGTCTCTGGGAAAGCCTAGGCACAGGCCCCCGGAGGATGACTGGCTGCCTGGCTGCCTGGCTGCCAAATTTTTCAATGAGTACAAAGTTGCCTCATGAGCTATGGGTCAGCAATCCGCAGATTGTAACTGATATGCTCGAAAGTATGACATTAAAAGAGGATCAGTGTTCAGTCAGTTTAATCCTTTTCAAGTGGAACTTCAAGCTTTATCAACGACTTTTAATAGAGATTCTCAGACCTAAATCTCATATAAAATTACAACTTTCAAGAGATACTTTTTTCTTTATTATTTTTGTTTATATGGGAAAATTAGGAAGAAATTGAAATGTAGAACTTTATAGTGAAAAATGTTAAAGGAAAACCTGCAATTTTAGCTCTCACAAACAGAGTTTTTAAGAATTTTGTATATCCAATCAATGGCTGTTTTTCCAGCTATTAAAAGCATATGGATAAATCACTGTTTTCGGCACACAAAAATAGGCCCTTGATGAATACTTTCTGAGTGACAAAACGCAAATGCATCTTCCTGGATACTATATTCAAGGACAGTTGCAACAGCCAGCCTAGGCACTGATAAACCAAATCAAAACTTCACTTTTCCTTTTAAATTTGTAACAGTTTATTTAACATTAATCGTGCAAACGATCGTACGACAATTGTTTCTAGTAGGGTCTAACATTATGCACTCTCTGGAAGAGCTCGCCAGCCTTTCGCAACGTCAGTTTCTTTGTCTCCGGCATGGCAATGGCAAAGAAAATCAGGCCCAGCAGCATGATAATGCCCACGATGAGGAAGTACTGGTACAGGTACTCCGTTGTGGGCTTGAAGGCGACTATCACAATGATGTGGATCACCTGTTCGCAGGAAACGATGAGGCCCACCAAGAAGGGTTTGACTCTCATGGGAAACGCCTCGCCCATATAGGGGCAGGAGCTGCAGATGAAGAGTCCGGCAAAGGCCTGGAAGGCGAGTCCCAGATTGCACACCTGCCCCATGTAGTACACGTACGTATACATGTTGGCCGGAGTGGCATATATCCCTCCCATGCCCAGCATTAGGCCGGCCATGCAGAGCAGACCCAGCAGCGAGACGCCCTTGCGCCCGAGATGGTCCACGGCGCAGGCGGCGATTAAGGTGCTGAGGACACGCAATCCACCATACAAATAGAGGGGCCAGGCGTCGACTGTGCCCTCAGAGGTGGCCGTGCTTTCCACGATGGACCAAGTCAGGGGCAGGGAGAGGGTGAACGCCACGAAGCAGCGGAAGAAAAAGAGCTTGCAGAAGGGCATCACGGAAGCGGACAGCTCCTCGCCGAGGCTCCGGCTCTCGCTCTCCACCACATACAGCCTGGCCTCCTCGAACAGCGCGTTCACGGTTGCCGGCAGATTTTCTGCAACGAGCATTTTCTGGCACTGTAGCGCCTTCTCCTCCTGGTTGCGGCGTATATAAAAGATGGGCGACTCCACGGACACCAGGGTAACCAGCAAGCCAATCACCGAAAAGACAATACCCAGAATGCCGTGGGCCAGGTTCGTGGAATCGTCCAGTGACCATTCCGTGTCGTAGGTCACTTGGATGAAGAGACCCATGGCCAAGGCAAGCTGTTCCATTCCTGACTCAAAGCCGCGTTGCAGTGTGGATATCTCGCCGATGTGTATGAGGAATGGCACTGTGATTAGGCCAATGCCCACTCCGCCCACATAGCGGGCGGCCAGCAGTGCTGTGTACTCGTTTGGGGCAGACGTGAAGACAATGGCACCCGTCAGCTGCATAATGCCACCCAGGAGCTGGAGAGAATGCGCATGTCAGAGGAGCGATCCCAGTGGATTGTCGATTACTCACATAATACGCGACCTTTGGCAGGAATGTCATTGTGAGTGCAGCCACACAGGCTCCAATGATGACACCGATAAACCAGCTGTATTGAAACTCCGGCGTTATCAGAAAAACGCCAACGGTCTGATTCCAGCCCACACTTTGGGCCAAGTCCATGCCTCCGTAGACCAGAAACCAGAAAACTGGAAAGCAACAAAAGGATTTGTAACCCAAAATCATTTTCCTTTCCCTGCTAGTTTGTGGATAAACTCACGTACTGAGGGCGTCAGCGATCTACGACTTGTATTCCGCATAAAACGCGTATTTGTAACCGTCACCGTCACCGTCTGGGCTGGCTGTGGCTGTGGCTGTGGCTGTGGCGCACATCCTGGGCTGCCGCATGGGGGAGGTGGTGCAAAGTTGGTTTCCGTTTTGCCGTCGGCGGGAGCTGTTGTTGCATAAGTGACCGTCATACCGCTCACTTTTCGAAGGGTAACCAAAAAGCGGAGCAGTTGAAACTTCTTTCTCGGTGGCTCGTTCGAAACTGGAACTCGCTTTCAGCACTTTCTTCACATTTAATGGCGAACTGCCATGTATCTAGCTGGTATCTAGCTTCCCTTATTGATACAAAGTTTGATAGATAATTACCATTGTAATCAGTTTGTAGATATCGTACAGGTGTCTTCCACTGATTTCATTTGATTCCAGGTACCGATTCGATTAAGTACCTCGGCACTGATTCGTGGTCAATCAGCTACAGGGTTCTTTTTTTTTGTTATCTTTTGCTTCTAGGAAGTCCCCAGGTACGGAAGGAAAATTATGAATAATTGATTGCCAAGTTTGTGAGTTGTCAATTTATTTAGTTACTCGTAGTTTTAACTATTCTTGACCTGACCCAAAGCTCTGCTTTGCAACATGGCGCCTTCTAGCCTCTTCTTTATGCGTGTTGCAGCAACAGTCAAGAGCAAAATCATCTTCGTAATTATTCCACAGAGGCGGGGCAGCACTCAAGTGTTTGCTTGAGTTGTCTCAAATTGCGTAATGTCTGAACTGACATTGCCATTTCCATCCACAGCTCCAACCCATCATCAGCCAGCCAGCCAGCCAGCCAGGCAGACCATCTTCATGGACCAATCTATCTTGTTGCGCCCCAAACTGTCAAATCGCACACATGTCGCTCTGTCTATGGGGGACTGAAGAGTGCCGAGTGCGCACTGGGTGCTGGATAATAAGAGACGACAGGCCGAATGACAGACAGACAGCAGGGCAGGGCCGATGGGGCAGACTGTGACTGTTGCCTGTTTCTTGTCATTTGTCGCTGCTCCTCGACAAATTAGCGCGACGCGACGCCAATTCCAGTTGCAGCCTCCAGTCTTCATTTCCATTTCCATTTCTGAGAGATTCAAGTACATTTTAATGAGTTTATGCATAAAGTTGTCTAATGGCGCACAAATTATGAACGCCACCACCAACATATGGGATACCCAGATACGGCTGTAGATGAAGATAGAAATGGATATATAAATGGAGATGGAGATGGAGATGGGGCAATGGGCACATGGCAAATGGCACATGAGAGCACTTTGCCTTTGCCTGCAGGAGAAACGCTGTGCCTGGCGATGTGTTTGCTGTCTGCTGTGCCAACTAATGGAGCCTAATTACTCTGGCCGACAGACAGCAGCCGTCAAGCGCAACGCGAATCTCTGGGCCAATAAAAATGTATTAGACACAACACACATTCCCGGACTGTCATTTATTCTTTGTCAAATAAACCATATGCTGCTGCTGCCTGCTGCTGCCTAAGCCTTTGCCTCATCCATCCTGCAGCAGACGCCTCTGTACACTCATCTGCAAAGCCTTCTCCCAGCACTTGACCAGCAGGAAGAAATATACACATTTCATGGATACCCACAGCACTCTCCTCCAGTGGTGGAGGTACGTGAGACGCAAAGGCCTGCCGGTTGGTCTGGGCATTCCGGCAGTTCAACAGAAATTTAGTTCACAGAAAATCGAAACTGAGAACTGACACGAAAATCATTTCAATCAACTCCACCAAAAGTAAATACAAACAAAACGTGTGTCAAATATGATTTATTAGCTTTTGGGTGTGAATCATTTTTCTAAATATAAAAAAAAGAGGAAATACAAATATTTATTATTTAAAAATACAAGGAAAGAATATAACAATTATAAGTACATAATAAAAAGTGAGTTAAAAAAAAGAAAGTCTTGCCGAAACCCGGGATTGAACCGGGGACCTTTAGATCTTCAGTCTAACGCTCTCCCAACTGAGCTATTTCGGCTGTTGTATCACCTTCAACATCCAACGCATCGAGTGCTAAGGTATCCCCACAACAAATATCTACGCCTCTTATGAAGGAAACGCAATCTTGCATCAATCTTGGACTGCGCGTATAAATACTCGTACCCAGGTTCACAGTAAAGTTCATTTCATTTCAGTTTTCTATTTATAAATCCCCATTTCTGCGAGCTTTGCCAATTTTGTTTGGGCTGTCACAATTTCTGACATTCGGAATGATTTACGTTGACACTTGCGACGTCTTAATAGCCCCAAAAACAGCAATCTGGGTGGAAAATCTCAATGCAGCTGCAGCTCTGTTTTCTTTATAGCGGAAATTTCAGTGTTGATTTCCTCCGACTGTGGGATAAAGTGTAATAATTACGTTAATTGTAACATTTGTTACATTTTATGGGCACACAGAACATGTAATAATAAAATTGTATTCTCAACGAGGCGTGTCTGAGGATGGGCAGGGGCAGGGGCAGGCCGGGCGGCAAGGTTGCAATTAATTTTCGTTGATTTTTGTTGGCAAACTGTCAGAATGTAAATGTTCGTTCTTTGAACTTGGCAAATGGCAAATAAAAATATTGTATTTAAATATATCGAAAATTCATGGAAAATCAGTAATTGGATTCATTTTTTGTATAATCAAAATCCCTTACTCAGTGCCCGGTAATTTTGTATATTGATTGACACCTCCTGCCTTCTAATATATAGAAATTTCAAGCCCTTGCCCGCACCAACACAAACAATTCCATGAGTAATCGAGTGAATCATTAGGAAACAAGGAAACAAACAATATAATCGGGCATACAATTAATGTTCCGCTGCCCTGCCAAGATCAAACCTCTTGCTGCATTCCTCTGTTATGGAAAGTGCCGCAGTAACCTGATAAATTCATTCGAAATCCAAGTGCCTTGCCCAATGCCTTTTTTTTCAGCTGTCAGAGCAGGGCTCGTGCTCGTGCTCGTGCTCGTGATCGTGTCCCTGTACCTCAAAAGCTGTAGCCTTGTGTGCTTGCCTGGCTATAACCTGATCCCTCACAGGTCTCTGGGAAGAGCACCTTTTGTGCCGAGTGTATCTGTGGCAGCGTGTGTGCTATGCTCGTGTGTTTGTGCAACTAATGCGGCTTCCGTTTGACGCCCGGCGCTGAAAACTGAGCCTCCAAAAACCTCCGAGAAGCTTAGGGCTGGGATCGTCATTGTCTGCAGCCCCAGGTCTCTGCTGCCTTTTTGGGGCTCTGTTAATGATTCACATTCTTGAAAACCGATCGTGTGGCAGACCGAAATTCCTTTGAAAACCAAGCCATGCCCCCACGTCCACGCCCAGTTGTCGGTTTATGATTTATAGCCAGCCGCCTGCCCACAGCAGCAGCAGCAGCAGCAGCAGCCACACATCAGATTTCATATTTCTTGCGAGTGTTTTTTGACCACTGTCCACCATTTAGTCCAAGGCAAGCAGGTTTTATTCTGCTTCTCTTTTTCTCTTTTGTTGCATTTGTTAATATTAATTTAATTATGATGCTTGTTTGTGTGTCATCACCGAGCAAATTTCATAAATTTCAGACCGTCTGGAGGCAGCAATTAATTGTGTTGCATGTTCAGCGGCAACCAAATTGAATTGCGACCAAACAATGACGACAACAGCATTCCTCTGATATGTCAACAGAATGTTTAACATTTTCGCTAGAATTTCTATTTTCGGTAGGTCACAACTTTCAATTGGATTCTCGCCTGTCTGCTGTCTGCTAAGCGGCCAGACCTTGAGAACTTGAAAACACTGAAATGGTGGGGAAATGGTTCGACTACTAGGGAGAAATGTTGAACTTTCAGCTTGAACAGAGTCTCTGGGGGGAAGCACTTTTCAATGAAATAGTTCTCAAGTTAAAGGCTTAAGTGGCCTTTCTACGATAAGAAAGTACAAATTGTGGCAGAAATCGATTTTCATGAAGAAAAGCAATACATAAAACCCTCTCCACACAATCGTACGACATTTGGCATGGCTAGGAATGATATGTAAATGTCAGGCAAGCAGAAAGTCCTTTCCAGAATGGAGTACACCATTCCAGTTGAGGGCGCTTTTTGTGGCCGCAAGTACACTTTTTGCCAGCAGTGCCTTGCCCAATGGCAGTTGCATTTTTACCATTTCCATTGCTAAGTGGGTCACAATTTGATTTGATTTGTTTATGGCACAACAACAGCAACACGAGAACCAAAGAATTGAATGGGACTGAGGCTCTGTTTATGATTAAACTAGACTCATTCCCCGGGGTAATTGCCTTATTAGGGCAATTATAGGCAGAATACGTTGAGGAGGGAGGGACACTCTATTGCCACCTCACTTTTAACCTTTTACCAGCAAAGCGACTTGTTTGAAGCGGATGGGAGAAGGCCTTCTTGGCCATAACTTGTAATTGAGTTAATTGCACAAATTCTTCTTGTTTTTTTTTATGAGTTGCCTTTGCGAAACTCCGCCAGCAGCTGCAAAATAAATTTACTAAAAATCTGTAAAACAAATTACCAAAAGACATGTCCAAATATTAAAAGAAGTTTGTTTGTGGTTCTTTTTTTTGGTTGATTAAGAATGAATAAATTTCCAGTTGGCAATGCAATTGAAGTCTGTTGAATACTCGTAAAACTCAGACTGAATGGAAGCTCTGGTCATTGGCCTCTGCCTGGGAATTGGCCATAAATTAGGGGGAAATAACAGCTAAACTGAAATCACAGCCACTCTCTCAGGTCACTCTCCTTGTTATAATTCTGACAACAGCAACAAAAACACAAACCACAAGATTTATTGAAAACCATTCCCGCAAACAATTTGTTGGCATTGAAATTTATTGTTGAGTTGTCAGCTCCGACGGCGGAACACGATTTGAATGAGTTCTGTTCCGCTATGTCCCGACATTTTGGTGTTTTATTTCTATTTACAAATTGGTCTCCAGTTTGTGGATAACAATGTGAAACATATTCCATGTTCGCTACAATTGATCCACGAAGGGTACAACATTTCTCTTGCCTTCCCTGGATCTCTACCCCACAAGTTGTTTTATTTAAAAAAAGGAAAAACATATTAATCTTTAATTGTTTTGTACAACTTTTCATCATTTTCTGTCTCTTGTCTGAGTGAATTTAATTGGTTTGACAGTTGCTTTTAAGGGGAGTGAAGGGCAACGTTTTATGACTGCCGGAAAAGTAGAAACATTTTTTTAACGATATTCCACCACACAATCTATCATGCACACAGCCACAGTGGCCCTCGCAAATGCTCTGAGAACTGAACTTTCTCGAGTGTTGGCCCAAAAGGGAACTTAAATATTTCAAGTCCATTACAGAACTGTCACAACATGTTCAGGTTTCACTCGGTTGAGGCGAGTTGAGTGTGCAAAACGCAAATTGGCTCTGCCACTCTCCTCCGCTGTCCGCCCTCCCGATCCATCGCCTGTCCAACCCACTTAAGTGACATTTGCCACATGTTTCGGAGACCGAGTTGGGTTCTGGCCACGCTGTTGTAGGCGTTTTCTGTATGTATGTTTTTGGGCTTGTGGGGGGGTACGTAGTACCATTAAAAATGCATAAATCGAACCGAAAAAGCCGCCAGCCGCAAGTAACGAAGATGTTGCATAGACTTCTCGTGTGTGGGAGTGTGTGTTGCATTGCCAGTTGCAAGTTGCTGCGGTCCGCGCATGAGTTAGCTTTTAAATAGTTAGTTAAGCGTTAAATTGACTTGGCGAAGCCATCAACTGGTCACATGTCAGACCCAATCCCCAGTCGCCTGCCTTGTTAATTGCATAATTAAGCGCAAAGTTGGACTTGGACCCGGCTTGGGATTGCTGCCTACGCAGAAACTGCTCCACATTTGCAGACCAAGTGACGTCTGAAAGATTGCCTGCTCCAACTGCTGTTCCTCCTATTTGCCCACTTGAGACGTTGACATCCACGCTAATGAGTCGCGAGTTCCTGGCAATCCGATGCGATAACGTGGAATTTATCATCTCTGCCTCTGTCAGATTAGTCAACTTCAGTCTATTTGCATATTCATAAATCTGCAGACTGCAAACTGGAGAGTGGAGAGTGGAGAGTGTAGACCATGCTCCTGGCCTGCTGCTGTCTGGACCTCAAGTGGACTTCGACTCTAAGCTAATTGAAATCTGTATTTACTTTTAATTGAATGCCTGAATGCTCCAGCCCTATCTGATCTATCTGCCTGCCTCTTGGTCTGCTGGTTTCCCTCTTTTGCTGTGTAATCATTTTGTCTGCTGGATAAGAGAAATCGCCTTATTTTACATGCAATTTGTTTGTCACTCTCTCACATTGCAGCGACTCGTGGCTTGCTTAGTTTATTGCAAAGCGAATTGCACACTCGACACATCTCTGATTTCGGGCATAAAAGAAATGTGACTCAGAGATGAGACGCTCAGTGTTCCTGGAATACCGAAAGGGAAAGAAACAAACAAAAATGTAAGCTTTGGTGCCCTTACAAAAGGGGAAAAGGAGAGACAGCAAGAATCATCCTTCAAGTAAATTTTGCTGTAATAAAATTTTACGATCGCCTAGCAACAGGCACGACTTTTTTGAGTCTGTAGATCGCGGGAATAAGGAATAAGGAATGAGGAATGGCGGCATGGGGGCATGGGGGATCGCAGCAGAAGGACACAAAACAAAAGTCATGAAATTCATGAATGAATCAGGAAATCGTGTTGGCGTTCGTACTCCTCCAACCGATCCTCTCTCCCGCTCGATCCCTCATTCGACGGCTTCTTCAGCTGTGGGACAAGTTTTGTGTTCTGTTTGTTGCCAGGCCGAGAACAAGTTCCCTGTGGTCCAGGTCCAGGTCGGGACACCCTCCTGTCCTGCTCTTTGTGACCAGTCTGCGCATGCGTGACGTCTGTCAGCAGGCGGCAGGAAGATGCCTCAACATACCAAAACAAAAAAAAACAGAAAACATAAAGAAAAGAGCCAGTTTGAGAGCCTCTTTTGGCTGCGGTTTTCGCTGGTTTGGTTTATTTGGTTTGTTTGCCAAGAAACATGTTTGTTTCCCTTTTTAGGGCCATGCCATCCATGGACGCTGCGGTTGGGTCATGCTGGGCTCAAACTTGTTCCCAGTCCCCATGATTTGCCGAACTGCATTTATAAGCGAGTGAACAACGAGAACAGCCTTGGCGAAATAAGGAAGTTTCGTCTGTCAAGTGGCTGTGGGGTGCTTCCAGCTGCTTTCTGCCACTTCAGCTGCAGCTTCAGCTTCAGCTTCAGCTTTCTTTCTCTTCCGTTCGATTTATATTTTGATGGTTGGAAAATGCAGCATAATTGAGCAGAAATACAAAAAGGCCTGGCGAAATATTGCATTTGCAACAGAGACTGGAACTCCTCATCCATTGTGCCACGTTCAAGTGGCTGCCATTCATTTTGCATCCATTGCCGCCGGATGTTCGGGGCATCTCCAGCTATCAGCTATTTCTGTTTGCAACATGCAACCTGTCTCGTTTCTTTTTCCCCTTTTAAACCGACATTTTGTTTGTCTTTTGGACTCCACACCCAAAAAGCTTTTGGAGGAAGTATTTTTTGGGTGCGATTATGCAACAGTCAGGCTGTGACTGCACTTGAAACGGAGTTTGAACTGGGTTGGGTTTCGTTCACATTCAGATTTGAAGAGATATTCGCTTAGATGAAGACTGCAGAGAGCACTTTGAAGAGTCAATTAATGAGCTAAGGTTTAAGAAAAGAGAAGAGAGAGCGGCAAAGAGTCAGAGAGCATGCCGAAAAGAGAGAGCATCCGCTCCTACTCAATGTTTTTTGGGAAGCTCTGTTTGTCTTTTAAAGAGATATTCCACCTGGCACTTCACTAGAAGTTGTTTCAAATGATTCTCCATTGACCACACCAAGGTCATGTCAATGGTTGAGTGCCCTTACAGTAGAAGGTCGAATCTTTATGGGTTTTGCTTGTACTTAAAGTCGCGGAGGACAGCGGTTTACGTTACCATTTCTGGCAATTACAATCCAACGAAACGGGCCATAAATCACACTTAAAGAGCACTTTTTATAGCCTCCGACTTGCACTCAATGAAATGCAGGTTACTCGAGTAGGTAGGAGGTGGGAGGTGGTTCGGGTTCCGGCTCAATGCCAAGTGAGCATAAAAGTGCACAAGAAAACGTACGTGGATTTGGCCACAGGATAAGGGAAAAGGGAATGACTGTGGCTGTGGCTGCAGTTTTCACTTAACGGCAAGTGGCACATAAATTTCAGCAAGGACGAAAATACACTCGAGCGGGAACAGAGAAGAGGAGTGGGTGCCGGTTGCAGGGTGCACAACCGTTGACAGTCGCGTTGCCGACATTTTCTGATAAGTGGACAAAATGTGCATCGCTCTGCTCTGATTTTTGGTTGACTTTGCCGCTGCCGCTGCCTCTGCCATGCTTTGGGGCAAACAATCTTGGCAAATATTTGGTGGCAAGGGCACTCGAGTCGAGGCATCGTCGAGGTCAACTGGTGCATGAAATTTCGCAGCAGCTGCAAAAAGAGAAAATCCCAAAGCAGCTGCAACTGGAGCCTGGGGAGCCACGGGATGCCCTGAGATTGTCGATTGTCGAGAGGCGCACACTTGAGTTGGCCAAAATCTCAATTAAAACATCTCAGAAATGCCTTCACTCGGTGACTAAATTTATTCTCTATCTTAATTTTTTCAGTAGACAACCATGAGATACTCTGCAGGCGACTGCTGTGCGGTTTGAACGCATCTTCCGACGCTCAGAATGAGCGCCTAGAAACGTTCCTTCCTCACAAATACTGAACAATGGGTCCCTGCAGCAAGCACCTGGCAATTGGCTGCCTGATACTCTTCCTTTTTGTGCTGCAAGTGCTCAGCAAGGAGCAGTCAGCATCCGGCGAGCCATCGCCCAGCGGCCAACACCGACAGCAGCATCATCGCAGCCGTTCGGGCAAGCGTTTCTCCCGCGACTCGAATGGACCACGCGAGCGGCGACCCAACATCATACTGATACTCACCGATGACCAGGATGTGGAGCTGGGATCGCTGAACTTTATGCCGCGCACGCTGCGACTGCTGAGGGATGGTGGGGCCGAGTTCCGGCACGCGTACACCACCACGCCCATGTGCTGTCCGGCCCGATCGTCGCTGCTGACGGGCATGTATGTGCACAACCACATGGTGTTCACCAACAACGACAACTGCTCGAGCCCCCAGTGGCAGGCCACGCACGAGACACGCTCCTATGCCACGTATCTGTCGAATGCCGGCTACCGCACCGGTTACTTCGGCAAGTATCTGAACAAGTACAACGGATCGTACATACCGCCCGGGTGGCGCGAGTGGGGCGGGCTGATCATGAACTCCAAGTACTACAACTACAGCATCAATCTGAACGGGCAGAAGATCAAGCATGGCTTCGACTATGCCAAGGACTACTATCCGGATCTGATAGCCAACGATTCGATTGCATTCCTGCGCTCCTCGAAGCAGCAGAACCAACGCAAGCCCGTGCTGCTCACAATGAGCTTTCCAGCGCCGCACGGCCCAGAGGATTCAGCACCGCAGTACAGTCATCTCTTCTTCAATGTGACCACACATCAGTGAGTAAACAGATCCTTTTCCCTTTCTTTCCTAACTCTGTTGTGCTCACAGCACGCCCTCGTACGATCACGCTCCGAATCCGGACAAGCAATGGATCCTCAGAGTCACCGATCCCATGCAGCCCGTGCACAAGCGCTTCACCAATCTGCTGATGACCAAGCGCCTGCAGACACTCCAGAGTGTGGATGTGGCCGTGGAGCGGGTGTACAACGAGCTGCGGGATCTCGGGGAGCTGGACAACACGTACATTGTGTACACCTCGGACCATGGCTACCATCTCGGGCAGTTTGGCTTGATCAAGGGCAAGAGTTTTCCCTTCGAGTTCGATGTGCGAGTGCCGTTCCTCATCCGTGGCCCTGGCATACAGGCCTCCAAGGTGTAAGTGTTTGCAGCCCATGGAGGCAGCCTTTCCCCTAATTATAGTCATTTTTAACTCCCTGGCAGTGTCAATGAAATCGTGTTGAATGTGGATCTGGCTCCCACTTTCCTGGACATGGGTGGCGTACCCACGCCCCAGCACATGGATGGGCGCAGCATTCTGCCCCTGCTGCTCAGCAGGAATCGCGCTGTGCGGGATAACTGGCCCGACAGCTTCCTAATCGAGAGCTCTGGGCGCCGGGAGACGGCCGATCAGATTGCGGAGTCGCGTGCAAGGCTCCAGGCCGAGCGCCGCAGCATGAAGCTGGCCAACAGCTCGCTGCTCGAGGACTTCCTAGGCGGAGGCACTACCCTCGGCAGCACTGCTGCAACGCTAATGAGCTCCAGCACCACGCAGCAGCAGGATGAATTCGATGAAGACACGGACACTGACTTCGAAGAGGATGAACTGGATGGGGATGGTGCCATGGACAGTTCAGCGGCTGCTTTGGACGACGAGGATATGGAGGATGCCGCTGCCGAGGAAGACGACGACGAACTGGAGGAGCAGGAGCTGCTGCAACAGCAGGACAACAATCTGCCAGTGGCTCCGTACATAACCAAAATGATGCGCCTCAACTCGGAGTGCTCCGATCCGGCGCTGCTGAAGAACTGCCTGCCCGGCCAGAAGTGGAAGTGCGTCAGCGAGAATGGACGTTGGCGGAAGCACAAGTGCAAGTTCCACGTAAGTAAAGCAGCCAGAAAATGTGCAAGGATGAAGCTCAACTTATATTCCCTTTCAGCTGCAGCTCGAGCACCAGTTGGCGGCCATGCCCCGCAAGCAATACCAAAGGAATTGTGCCTGCTTCACCTCGGATGGCCTGGTGTACACCAAGATCCGAGCACCCTCTGCCAGTGCCCATCGCCTGAACAAGCGCACGCACCATGGCCCACCGACGAAGCGCAGGAACAAGCGGGAGGTGGTCGTCTATCACAGGGAGATGCCCTACGAAATGGAGGAGCTGCTGGATCTGCATCAAACAATCGATCTGCTGGCAGAGCACAGCCATCGCAGCAAGCGAGAGGTGTCCGCCAATGGCAATGGCAACTCCAACGAAACGATTGCTCAGGTCATCCAGCAGATACAGACCACACTGGAAACCCTGGAGCACAAGTTCAACGAGCACGAGCTGCACAGTCCCAGCGGAAACTCCAGCTCCAATTCCTTTGTGCGTGGCGGAAAGTTTCCCAAGACTGGCGGGCGGGTGGGCCATCGCTGCTTTGTGGATGCGAACACGAGCAAAGTGAACTGCTCGGATGTGATCTACGACGATGAGAAGACGTGGCGCACCTCACGCAACCAGATCGACATGCTGATCAAGCTGCTGAAGGACAAGATCGGCAGGCTGAAGGAGATGAAGAAACTGCTGCGGGAGAGCAACAAGCAGGCATTGGCCGCAGGCAGACGCAACGAGAGCCGCAGGCGCAACGAGGCAAATCTTTTGGGCGAGACTGGAGCTGGACCAGAGTTCAACATGAGCTACTTTACGGGTGCTACCAGCACGCCACGGACCAGTGTGGGACAAAAGGAGATCTTCCGCGGCTTTGGCAGTGCCGCCGTCTTTGACTCCACGGAGCAGCAGCAGCCGCAGACGCCGCGCTATGCCTCACGCGCCGAATGCTACTGCGAACCAGATGCGGGAGAGAAGTAAGCAGTGATCAGCAGTGGCCAGAAGATATCACATAATTCATTTCCCGTAATCCCACAGCTATGCAGACTCCAAGGAAATGGCTCGGGAGGCGCGGCGCAAGCTCAAGGAGGAGCGTCAGCGGAAAAAGGAGCGCAAGCGGATCAAGAAGGCCCGCCTGGAGAAGGAGTGTCTGTCGGAGAAGATGAACTGCTTCTCGCACGACAACCAGCACTGGCGCACGGCTCCCCTGTGGAACGACAGTCCCTTCTGCTTTTGCATGAATGCCAACAACAATACGTACTCCTGCCTGAGGACCATCAATGCCACCCACAACTATCTCTACTGCGAGTTCACCACGGGCTTGATTACCTTTTACAACCTGACCATAGGTACGTTTGGGAAGCCACTGAGATTTACTGCAGCTAATCTCTTCCCTGACTCATTCTAGATCGCTTTGAGACCACGAATCGTGCTGCCAGTCTGACGCCAGGTGACAGGGCCCACATGCACGATGCCCTCGAGCAGCTGAAGGGCTGTCGCGGCCGCAGCTGCAGCGTACGCAGACATCAGGCACACCTCCTGGAGACTGGCTCTGCTCCACACTTGCCTGCAGTCATCAATCAAGTGCAACGCAACAACAAACGCAAGCACTGTAAGTAGCAATTTCTTGATTTAAGTTTTTGTTTAACCATTTCCTGTTCTCTGCAGCTCCTTTGTCGGCCAGTGTGGGCAACTTTGGCTTTGTGGGCAGTCGACTGGACATGGATGGGCTGCCACCGTTCAAGCGTCGCAAGCTATCCAAATACCACAGGTGAGTGAGTGAGTTGGAGTGTCCATCAAGTGTAGGGAGGCCTGGAACGAAACTTTCTTTCTGCAGATGGACTGGCTCGCAGCAGACGCACCTGAAGAGGCGCCCCTGGAAGCAGCAGCAGCAGCAGCAGCAGCAACAGTCCAGCCGGCCTATGCCCACGCAGGCAGCAGCCTAGACGGATAAATGGACAGCTGGAATTGGAGTCTCAGTCCCAGTGAATACACACATATCCTATGCGTACCTTGCTTGCCACCTGCCACCCTGCTCCTCCCTCTTTGGTTAGCCCTCACATTGGAATTCTTCATACATAAATAAGACTGTGTTTTTTTTTAATATAATCCATCTACTTATGTTTAGTCTCATTTCGGTCCTACGGCTTGCAATATTTACTGTTTACGACTTTTAATTAGCCCTAAGCCTGAGAGCCCCTTAATTTGTATATAAATTTAAACGTGGAGCCACCAACAGCTATCGAATACGACTATGAACTATACACTAAATAAATTATTTAGCGAAATTGGTTACAAGTTAAATTAGTTGAGTAAAACCTAGCAAAGAAATCGATGAACTGTAGCGAATCCAAATCAATTTTGCATTTATTGGCCATCCATCATTGCTGAATGAACAATCAAAAGCGCTAACAATTTGTTGTCACTGTGTATTAGAGAACTAAATCCATATACATACACATTTATGCCCAACTAGTTACGTTCTAAGTGTTAAGTCGCCTCCCCTAATCCAGTCGCCCCCAAACCCACAGAGAGCCACTAAAGGCCTTTCTGTAGCAGCCGCCGCGCTTCGCCAACGAACAAACATACAGCATGTTGTATCTGCCACGTTAATAATGTCATAAAATTAACTTTGAAGTTTAAACACACATAAATACATATTTCAATTCAACTAGATAACAAAACAAAGCAAAAACAAAATAAAGAGTTGCAAATAATAAACACTTCTCGCACATTTGTTGATTAATTAATCTATTTTCCTGCTCTATGATCCTTTAACTCAGACTGTAGACTGGCTCATCGATGCATCAATTTATTCCACCATAGCAACCAGCCTGTGTCAGAGATCACTGACAACCGATTCGCTTGTGTAGCATACTTTCGGGGGCAAATGTAAAAGCCGGCACAATGATCAACTGTGTTTGATGAGGATTTCGATGTTGTTGAGGCCTCCTCCTTGACCACTAGCGTTTTCAGAAAGAAGCCAGTATCCAGTGATCAGGATTTGCATCACCGGCAACAGGACTTGCATTGGACAATGACGGGTTGCAATCGCCCGACTAAAGAGAAGCGATTCGGATGATGATTGATCGCTTTTATAGCTGTTGGATGAAATTAAAATTGGTATTAATTTAAACCTTAAACTTTCCGTTAGCATTCATACATTATCTCACCGCAAACGAGACAAACAGAGGGAGAGAAATGGGCATACCCTGGCTGTTGATCAGCTATTGATACAGATCAAGATTGTAGACACCTTTCCATTATAGTTTACGTATATCTTTGATCCGATTTTGTGTTGTGGGCGGCTTTCTCTTTGTTCATATGTTTTTTCCAAGAACACACGCTCCCAGTAGACTAAGTTCGAGAGCCTGCGGGGGAGAGGTTCAAGTGGATCATCACGGGTGTAATCAGCTAGAAGCACTCGTAAGTATTAGAGATTAGGCGTTCCGCTGAGCTTTTAGGCCTCTTAGTATATGGTTTTGCAACATTGTAAGGTGTGTGCAATTCGGAAAGATAGCCATCATGTTAATGATAACAACAGCTGGAAAGAGAGAGAAATTGGGAAAGACCCTCTGTTCTGATAAGGCTAAGGTATCCAGCCCCAATGCCGTTAGAAACAGCCACGCATGTGGGGGACGGGGACGGGAACGGGGACCGGAGCGAGCATCATCAAATGTAAATAAGATCGGGCCGTATCGCTAATTAAGTTGCGGAGATGTTTTCAATCGCTGTCAAATATTGTTACCGCCTGCCTGACAATTCACACTTGACACTTGACGCGCTAATTTCCGCTGCAATCGGGGCAGCGCCGGGGGGCATAGGACGGGCCAGGTGCTGCCACTGAGGCTGAGTGCTGACAGCCAGTTTTGGGGCATATACAGAGAACAGGCGAGTGTGCACACTTATCTCCGCTGAAACCCAACACAAAGAGAGATAGTGCCAGCGAGAGAGAAACAACAGAGCGAAGTCGAAACCCGTCCACAATTTTTTGTGGAGATATCGTGTTAAAATTGTACGCAAGCAACAAAGTTATCAGCTTGAAATTGTACTCGGATTTATGGTGGGCTATGCGACAAACTGCCAAGCGATCACATGATCACATGCAGACCCAGAGACCTGACAACAAGGCCTCGTTCAATAGCCCCGCCCCGCCCAAGCCACTTTACGATTTGCACACTTCAATCGAGAGATATCGTGCTGAAATTTCACAATGCTTAGAATTCTGTTTGGCTCCGAACGGGGCCTGGCTTCGCTCGGTTCAATCTCGATGAGGGGGAACTTTGTGCCTTGTCTGAGCACGTACTTTGTTATGTTCCAGGCATTCTATTCAAACTCGCAGAGAAAAAACAGCCACCAAGTTTATAACACATTTTATGGGGGTATTAGAATTAGAATTTAAAAAAGATTCCCGAGCTCAGGAGAAATCATTACGGACTGGAGACTTTCTCACAGATAAAATATTATCATGTCCAACAGTTCAGATCTACGTTGGCGTTGAAGATGCCAACCTGAAATTTGCTACATTTTCAACCAAATTTCAGTCGTTTTCGCAGAGAAATAACACATGTAGAATTGATTGATTAATTGCGATTTTTTAGGCACCCATAAATCAGTTGAACTATTTAATTTTCAATAAATTACTTCGACACTAATGGATCCTCCTAAGGCAGGAAAAAGTCACCCGCCAAAGAACGTCATAAAGTTTACACCATTGTGCTAATTGTTGTCAAATTGGGACTAATAATTCGAAATGTGTGGATTGAATAGGAATAATAAGATCGGTCGAAAGACACGTCGTCTTTGTGTGACAAACTTTGTTGTTTGTTCACGAAAATTCAGTCAAACAAATCTAATTTTTCGATTGAAATTAAATTCCACTGAAAGTTTTCCTTCAAAAGATCATCCTTTGGGTGGCTCTACCATATCCATTGTAATATGAAGATTCCAAGTTATAGTCGTAAATATTAAAAAAAATGTACATGCTCTTTATTTTCTAGATAAATATATATAAAAATTATAAATATATCAAACATGCTGCTAGGCAGCTTATGTCCTAAGTGTCCTTCTTGGCTTCAAGCAGTTTTTGGGTCACCTGCCGCAGGACCTGCAGCTGCTGCTCGTAATTGTGGACAGCGGCCAGCTCCTCGGCATGATTGTGATGTGGTGGCAGGTGGGCGTGATCATGATCGTGTCCGTGGTCGTGTGAGTGACCGCCCGAACCCGACCCTGTCTCAGTCTCATGGTGATCATCTTTGCTGCCCGAGCAGCTGCTGTGGCTATGGCTGTGTCCGTGTCCGCCACTGGCACCTGGAAAAGGAAAGGGAAGGTGTTGTGGTTAACTGACCAATCTCAAACTTGAGGAAAAGCTGAAAAGTGTGTCGATTGTTATCTGAGGAACCCAATTTCTGCCCTGATAGAAAACCGATTAGCGATCACTTTCGGAAGTAGTAGCTGTATGACGAGGAGTAAAAAGCAAAAGCAAACTGCATGCCCATTCCATAACAATTACCTTTCGCAATATGATTTATGGGCGCTTCGATGGCCCCCGCCCTTATCTACTGTATTAATATTTACGTATCCAACTTATAATGAACTTGGGCACATATTCCACTTCGAACTAATCTCACAACCTGCTGGCATAAAATTATACGTGTAAATATATCTGTTGGGTTGGTTGAAGGGTTGTGTTGTGCTGTCGTTGATGGTGTGGTTTTGATCTCTCCTCGGGTACTTTTTTTCATGGGCAACCCCCTAGCTTCGATTGGATGACAGATGATGACTTCACAGCTGTTGCGGGAATTTTTTGATCCCCCTGCTTGCCAGACAAGCAGAGAGACGTGTGTTCGTTATGCAAAATAAACCGCAGCAAGGTCTGTTACAAGGCCAACCACGCAGCGGCCGATAAAGTGTATGGCAAGAGTTGTCTAGAACCTGTTCCCGAAGCGCCCGAATCGATTCCGGTTGAAGAATAACACTTGACATCTCATCTGACGGATGGGATTATATGGGAGATACGGTTATACTACGGACACGATACTCACTGAGCTGCTGGAGGCCGAACATGACGATGAAGCCCACAAAGAGGGCCAGGTAGGCACGCAGTCCGGATCGGTTCTTGGACAGAATCTCGAAGAAAACCACATAGATGAGTGTGCCGCAGGCAAAGCCCTGCAGAATGGCCGACGCCAGATTGGGACCCGTGTCCTGGCCATTGCTGATCAGGATACCGATGCCGATGCCCAGGGGACTCACAACGGCGAATGTCAGCACGTACAGGATGGCCAACGTGAGGCGAGTGCGGGCCACAATCAGCTCCACGCCCACACAGAAGGCCAGCACAAGCTTGTGGGCGGACACGGCACCGAACATGAACCACACGGAGCTGGCGGAGCTCTCCAGGCCAATGGCCATGCCCTCGAACAGTTCGTGGAGGGACAGTGCCGAGACAATGAAGAGTCCGCGCAGGGAGGAGGTCAGCATGTCCGCCGAGGAGGCATCGTCCATCACGACTGGTAAATGGCTGTGTCCGTGTCCGTTTCCGTGGCTGTGGCCATGATGGTGCATGTGGGTGTCGTGGGGCAGAGCCTGCTGCTGCTTGGCCCCAAACTTCTGTTGCTCGAGATCGTTTTGCAGGAGATTCTGCACGGAGAGGGTTCCCATCTCGGATGGCGCAGTGCTACCTCCATTTTCTGTTGGTGCACTAGGCTCATTCGTCTTGAGCAGATGGCTGTTGCGGATGCTGTGGCCACGCTCAAAGGCCGCTCCCGCCGGATCCTGCTGGTGCCTGTCCACATACGTGTGCATGGCCTCCTCGATGAAGTACATCAGAAAGAAGCCGCAGCACATGAGAAGCTCCGCCAGCGGGAAGGTGAGCTCTCCAATGACGCCGCACTCCTGAAGCTGCTCCACAACCTCCTGGACTTCTGGCAACAAATGCAGAAAGGTGGTGGCCAGCAGGACTCCTCCGCCAAAGTACAGGAGGCACTTGACCACTGTCGCCGATCGGGCATTTGTCTGGTTCTCCGTCCAGTGGTAGCATCGATTGAGCAGGAAGGGTATGGATCCGCAGATGGTGCTGGCAAAGCAGAGCACCACCATCGAGGTTACCTTGGCTATCAGCACTCCGCTCGTGTCATCGTCATGGTCGTGATCGTGATCGTGGTCGTGGTCGTGGTTGTGGTCGTGCTCGTGATCATCCTCGTCGTGACGAGCCGTCCAGGGGCTGTTGCTTCCATCAATTTGCAGGAAGCATTTCAGAAAATTATTCACTTGCGTTTGATTCATTTTCGCGGCTTCTTTTGTATTGATTTCGTATTGTTTGACTTTTCAGCTCTCCGGAACACACAACTCTACGCTCTGCGCTCGTCTCTGTGCTCTCCTCCGGTCTGGTCTCTTCTAGACGTTCAATTCTCTTGGCTTCAATTCGCCCAGCAGCAGCGGTGGTAGCGGTTCTGTGCTCGGAATGTCAATGTTGGGCTGGGTTGTGGTTTACCATTTAGTTGTTTACACTTCGACTCTAATTGAAACTTCTCCAGTTGCAGTTGCAGTTGCATGCCGCTTCGACCTGTACTGACTTGAATTTTCTTTCACTTTTCGTGCTAGTGGGAAACTTTTCCTTTACAGCATTTGAATAAACTACTTTGAAAGGCGGTTTATTGGCTGGTTGAACTGCTTTTCTTTGAGGCGCAGAGGTGTGTTGTTTAACGCTTTAAGCAGTCTCGCCGACTGTTTTGTTGGACTGTCGTTGGATGGGGAGGGAGTCAAGTTTTGGTAGTTCATTTGAAGCTTTCTTGCGCGCCGCCTCTCTCTCTCTCTCTTTCTCTACCTCTCTCTCTCCAGCAGACGTGAGATGCAGGTTAAACAGTTAATATAACACTCTTAAAGCTCTCACTGCTCATTGCTGGCGCTCTTTTTGCCGATCTCTACCCGCTCCATCTCGAACGTTCACCTGTTGAATGTTGCCGTTGTTTCTCCGTAATAATAATAATTGTCTTGGGCTCAGCATAAAACACACATACACAGCATACACACACTCACACACACACACACACTGACTCATTGCCGTTTGGCACAATGCACAAAGGCCAGATGGAGCTTGAGTTCGCGCCCGCGCCCGATTGAGTAATTGCATCCGTTCACTTTTTCTAGCAATAGCATTAAAAGGCGCCTGACCTTAGCCAAGATTTAGGATCAATTGAGCTGAACGCGACTTTTACTTAAAGCCAACGTCAAGAAATAACAACAACTGCTACAGTTTACAGCTTTGCTGCGGAAATTAAAGCTCTGCGGTTGCTGTCCCGGCTATGCGCTCGCTCGTGTAACTCTAACGGTAATTATGTATGCTCAACTGACGGTAGTCGTCTCGCTGTTTGTAATTAATGTGTCAACTAGTTGTGGGAAGTAACTGTATTTGTAATTATTGGTCAGGTAGAAAATTGTAAAAACAAAAATGTACCTAAGCTATTTAACTGCGCAACGGTTTTTTTGACTGGTGAAACCTTATCTTATGGAAACAAAAGCTGAAGTCCATGTAGCTGTCATATTAGGATTTTGGGTCGTTCCTTCGGTGTTTGGTGCATCCATTAGGATATATTCATTGGGAATCCCATAACCTCATACCCATTCGTACATATGTACCTGTGTAGAATAAACAAATATGAGCATCTTTCCTACCTCACTAAAACAAAGTGGACAAGTACACGGATCAGATTAAAGCGTGGACAAATCGTGAGCTGTTTGTTAGAGATCGCATGATCCATAAATTAGGATAATCAACGATCCACGTGATTGGTCTAATTCTTTTGTTTTCTAGTGCGAAATGCCCAGCTAATCAATTATAAGTTCAATCTTATACAATACAGTTGTATTTCCATTAATTAGCTTAAGTATCTTTATGAAAAAAATCAGTCAAAACACACGCAGTTCTTCAATAATTTCTCATTTATTTTGTTCTCATTTTTTCGCTTGTTTTTTGTTTAATTTTTTACTTTCTTTTTTGTTGTTTGTTTCTCCATGTTATTTGCTTAAGTTTTTTATGTTATTTTCTTTTGTTTTTGCTGTTCATGTCATACTTATAAATTAGTAATAAATCATTTTTTATACAATATTTTCTTTTGTTCTTTCGCTTTCTTACGAAATGTTGATGCTGAGATAACAATTCGGTTTGGAAAATTTGCTTTACATTTTGTTTATTTCCGTTTGCATTCTGCATTTTCTTTTCAATACTCTTGTTTTAAAACTGCTTAGCCGCAGTTAACAATGTTAACTGCTTTACCTGCAATTATCAAAGGCTTGCGTGCAATGCTTGCTAGCCAACCGTTAAACGCTTTTTTGTTTCTTTGTGTGTGTTGTTCTCTTCGCTCCGCCAGCACTGCTTCGTTCTGGCCTTCACGGCTTGGTGTATGTGTGGTCGCAAATATGTAAATTTCTTCTTTTCTTGAATATATATAAATCAATGAATGTTTTATGTTTCTTTCCTTTCTTTTATCAACATTTAAAGTACATTATTTATGTATAATCTGTTATGATTTACTTTAGTTATGTATATATGTATATGTATAAACTAGTGCGAATTTTCTTGTTCTGCTTGACTGCTTTCTTTTTCATATTTTACGTTTTAGAAATATTCACTTTAGCATAATTTGTTTATCTTTAATATTTCATATATAATACAAATGATTTTCATTTACCTATACAAGAAATTTGGATTAATTTCATATACTATTTGCAATTTGTTATTCATGTAAAATTTGAAATTTGATTCTGTTAGTTTTCTTTTTTTTTTTTTTTTTTGGTTTTCGTTTTTTATTGCTAGAAAGATTGCAAAAAACACTTTAAGTTTGCTTTGTTGTAAAGTTAACACTATTTTTTTTTATTTATGGTGTATGTATATTTGTTATAAGTATAAAAAATTTGTTTAAAATATATATATATATATATATATTTTTATATTCCACACTTGTATGATCTATTGATTTTAGCTGTACTTTTTCATGTTTCATGGAGAAGTGTAGAGGAGAAACAAATTCGTTTAGAGTCGGAGATGTGTGAGGGTTGTGGGGTAAAATTTAATTTCATTTCTTTGGGAGCTTGGGTGTAGTGCAGGCAACTTTCTCAGTTAGTTTAGTACTCGTATCACGTAATATAAAAATAAGTGGATCATTACAGTCTGTTTTGTTTTTTTTTTTAACTATAGAGGAGTGATTGATCTCTCTGTGAAAACTCGGTGCCCACTTATTATCCGCTAAATGAAACATTGACCTAAGAAAAAATTCGCAAAAATAAATGCACAAAACGAATTCAGCTACCAAGAGGAATATCCGAGGGACTGGGACTCCTACATTTTGATTTATCCAATAGATGCGCTACATAGATTTGTGTATATATATCAAAAGATCTGCTCGCGTGTGTATATGTATGTCCATAGATAAGCATTCGAAAAGTGCATCCAAAAACAGAGCTAAACCAGAGCTGCCTACGCTAATGGGGAAGATGAGGATTGGATCTATTCGAATGGGATCTTGGGTTCTCGGGAATAGTGTATCTGCTGCGTGTGTCAGAGCGAGAGAGAGGCATACAATTATACTATATATTTGATATATACGTATTATGTATATAAGTTGGTTTCGGTTTCCTATATATCCGCGTACATATGCATTAGTTTTGAATAGTTTTTCAAAAATGAATTTTATTTTCGCTTTCGTTTCTTTCATTATAATTTACAATTTGTTGTTGGTTGCGTATAAATATGTTCTTTTTTTTATCAATTACTTTCTGTTCCTTCCTTCCTTTTTCCTTTCTTTCTCTTTTTTCTCATTTAATGATTCTGCACTAGTTTCTCCTTCTTCGTTTAAATATATATATTTTTGTATATAAATATTTTAAGTGGTTTTCCTTTTTGTTGCATGTATGTGTGTGTCTGTGTATATATTTGTTATAAGGTTCCTTCGGTCAGGAGTAATGAGGGTTTGTGGGTTAGGTTTAGGATTGGGGTTTCCTTTCTAGTTCCGTCGATGCTTGAGGATGGGTAGGGAGCTGCCTGGCTGCTTGTGTGAATGATTCTTGGACAGGTTTCTGTTTCTATTTCGGTTTTACGTTTGAATTTTGCTTTCTTTTTTATTTGTAATAGCATTAATTAATAATAATATAATTAATAATTATAATAATTTATATAATAAACGCAAAATTGGTAAATAATAAAAATAATAATAAAATACAATCATTACATTAATTAATCAAAACTTGTTTCATTTTGTTTGTTTGTTTGTTTTAGTGTATATTTTTATGTTTATATGGTTGGTTTTGTTGTGGTTTTTTATTTTTGTATTGTTTAATGCTTGCGCATTCTCTGTTCTTGTTTAATGTTTTGTTTGTAGGGGTTTGTAGTGTGTTTGTTTTTTGTTTTTTTTTTTATATTTATATAAATTACAACGGAAGTGTCGGTGTGTTTGTAGTTGGTGTGGGCGTCAGCATCGACGCGGATGGAGGATAACGCAACGTGTGCTGCGACGTTGCCTGCTGGATGTAATCCTGACTCGGATTATTCAATACGCTATCCCGTGAGTTTGAATGTGAAGTGGCGCGCAGCAGGGTGACTGCCTCGCGTTCCGGACTACATTGTACACCGTCTAGTCATTTTTGGCGCGTCGATTTCTTCTTCTTTCGTTTAAAGAAACAACAACATCTGGAATATAAGGAACCACTGGAGACAGTTAACCAAGGGAGAGAAACGAGATTGGATACGGAGGGGGAGTGGAGTGGAGTTGAGTTGAAGTTGGTGTTGGATACGGATAGGAATTAGGGAGAGAGAGAAAGAGAAAACGGAAAAACGGAAGATGCGCATTAAAAACGACAAAAGCAACAAAAATTTCACTCATTAAGTTGATCCATTAATCGATTTATCGTAGGAATCTAAACTAAATGTATCGACAGAAAGTGACATATCGGTCGATAAGCGATGAATCTGTATGTGAATACATGAAAAATATTGGTCCATTTGGTATCTGTTTATCCATCATATTTCAAAATTGTTGAATTGAGAATCAAAATTGAATTCATATAAAATTAAATCCGTTTCTCAGCCCATTTTTCGATGCATCTATCTAGAAAACTATCTATCTATCGACATATCGATTAATTGATCACTTAAATAAAACATACTTTGTTTCATCGACAACTTCGACTTCAGGCTGCTGTGTGATGGGCGTGTTTGAGTGTCCGGCCGTGGGATCGTCCGGATTTAGTTCGCCATTCGTCGAACTCACAACCTGGAAACAAGGACAGAAAAAGATGATGCACAAAATATTAATTATTAGTCTCCACTTGTCATCAACTATTGCACTAAACATATAGTTCATACACATGGTATATTTATATATATATTCATTTATATTTAATTAGAAATATATATAAATACATTAACTGGTGATAATACATAATTAGACGATTTACACTTTATTTTGATTTCTTGTTAGCACTAGTCAAAATGAAATCCTTAATCGAAATACAATTTAAACAAAAAAAAACCAGACTTGGAAAGGTGGTACACACACCACATAGAACAAAACTGTTATACAGATCTACAAAACCAAACTGGACTACGTGTGGGTAAATTTTTGAGGGGTTCTATTTTTTGCAAACGAGCGATTAACCATCAATATCTGTCATGAATTTCCCTTGCTGGACCTACTACAGAGATTGCCATTGAGCGTCGCGACTCGTTTGCAGATTACAATTACTGGCACAAATCAACAAACACACACACAGATCCTGCTACACATAGATGATGTATGACAGAACACAAGTAGACAGACTGGATGAACATAGTTTAGCAAATACCTCTCGCTGAGGAACAATAGGAAACCCTTTGGGCATATTTCGGAGGGTAAATTCGTTTATATTTGAGTTATAGTAGTAGAAGTAGAGTAGTGCTAGTAGTGTTGGAGGTGGTACTTTGATTGGTGTCTTTATTTCTTGGTCGGTTCGTCGTCGCTCGTTTTCTCATAATAAGCATCAAATGGGCTATCATCATCGGAGCTCGAATCTTCGGGCAATCTCTGTAATAAGTTTTTCGTGGTTTGTTTCGAATGTGTTTTGATGCATCAAAAATAGACTCTCTCCAACAGTAAGACTAGGGCATGCCAATGATAGATTCAATATTGGTTCTTGAATTATGACAAATGGTAATCCTCTAGCGCCGAATTCTTAAGTCTATGACTGTATGTGGTGTATGTGTCTTTTTTGTGTCTAGTATGTGAATGGTGAGTCATGCAGCTTCTAAGTAGAGTAGTGTATATTTTTTTTGTTGGTGTGAGACATGCAGACAAGTACGGTACGGCTAGGCCTGTGTTGGTTAATACACACGGCATGCAGGTGCGAACACTTTTCATCTTCTTTAAAATCTCTCATGCAGTTTTCATTGTGGGTTCCTCAATCAATTACACTAGTCAAGGACAAAAAACTCTAAATTCAAAAATAAAGTAGAGGAAGATCCGAGAAAAAGTTGTACCCAAGAAGAGATCGAACAAAACGTGGGGTTAAACCAAAACGAACCGAACAAAAGTGGAGTAAACTAGAGTGGATAGGATTAGGAATAACACACGTTGGGAGGAGATTGAGAGAGAGAGAGAGAGATTGTTGTTCAGTACCTTGTTGAGCTAATGTAGAGTAAATCAAGTGAAAACATTAGAATTGAAAAGGCCAAAAATATAACAGTCTGCGAGTAATTCAATGAATAGATAATTTTTTGTTGTAATAACCATAGCATTAGGATAGATATACTTATAGGATATACAATACGGGTATATGTACAAAATTACAATCGTTCAAAGACTTCAATAATATGAGGCGATAATGCAAATATGTATGTATTTATGTTTATAGATGTGGGAACTTGTTTGGGCCTTGCTACAGAATTTCGGTATATTTTCGTACGTATTATTTATATACAATTACAGACTGAAGACTGAGAGCGAAGAGCGAGCGAGCGACAAAACATAAATCAAAACAGAACAGAATAAACAGAAAAACAAAGAAAGAAAAACGGTTGTACAACACTGGCCGGTTGTCGCAGCGAACTTACCTGCACTGAGCCATGCCGATCGGCCGGCGTTAGATTGCCCAGTGTTGCCCCCGGCTTTGGCACATCAGGCCACGCAGCAACACCTCCTTTGGCATTTGTCTGGTTGTCGATTCAATACCATTCAATTCAATTCGGTATGGTTCGGTTCGATGGTTGATTGTGGAGGATTGGAGGTAAGTTGTGTGGTTTGGTTTTTTGTTTGGGTACAGTTTTCGGATCGGTTTTCGAGCGAGCGAGCGAGCAATTGTTGGAAACGGATTTATGCAAATTTGTCAATAATTAATTTTCGATTTGTATACATTTCATTTTTTTTTACTGTACAACAAAGAGACATCTCTAATTGATATGAAGTATTTTTAAGGGTGTGTATGTTTTGTGTGTGTGAGTCTAAATAAAACTAAAGCAAGTCAAGAGTGTGCTGGTTATCACCGAAACAAAAACCGAAAACATAAACTTATTTCATATGATAGACAAAGCCAACAAAAAATTCAAAGTTCATCAAACAAAGAGAGGCAAAGAGAGCGGAATTAGTTGTGTGAGAGAGCAACGCTACTACAAGACCCGTTCACCGATCAATCGATTCAAGCAGTTCTAGTACACAAAATTAAGGTTAGTTTTACTCTTAGAATTCAAGCTGGCGGTCCCCTGAAAGGTAACAGAGATCTAAGCAATATCCTTGGCAGAAGAAATTAATAACAAAAAAATGCACATAAGACGTTTCTGATCCTAGCATTCATTACTCTCTACAATCGGTTACAGGTATTCTAATATGATTGGTTAGATTCGCATTTCACACTAACCAGTACAGAGATATTTTTCAAGTCTACAACGTCTAACCTGAAGTATGATATATTCTTCATTCTCATTCTCATTATCGTCATCAAAATCAAAATATGAAACATCCTATGGACGGACATAGGCATTTCAATTAAATACATAGATAAAACGGAAATGGCGACATTGTGTGTGGAGAGAAAATAGGATTAGGATCAAAACAAAAGCGTTTGAGAGAGTGGGCGGGAAAAAGAAGAATAGTTAAAGATCAAATGTTAGAATCGAAAAAAAGATAACCAAAGAGAGAAAATGTCAGCTAAAGCTTTTCTTAAACAAATGTAACTGTTGTTTGTCTTATAACCATTATGTAAACAAAATTAAGTTACATTTCCATCAGAGATTTAGATAAATACACATATGTATATTATAGAGTGGTACAAAACTGTTTTATGTTTAGTAATATGGATTATATATGCATATAAATATACTTTACCTTAGCCGTAACATTATGCCGATCTTTATTTGGTGAAATGATGACTTCATGGCCAGTTTGCAGAGATCCGACGGGCGTTGACTGTTTATTATTGATTTTTTGTGTCAATGATTTTTTGGGATGCAGTTGAGTTTTATATTTATATTATATATGTTTATATATATATATATATATATATTTATATATAGGTGATGCAGTTTGGAGTTTTTGGTTTAAACACACACAGAGAGTTACACGCACACGGACATGAAACGGTGTTGACAACCGAAAAAAGAGAGAAAAAGAGTTCAAGAGAGAAGTTAAGTGCTGTTAAATAATGGTATACATTTGTTGCTTAAGTTAGTTTCATCATTAGTTTTCTTTTTTAAGTTCTAACCAAATTCTATAGCAAACATTACAAGCATTTACCAACACTGAGTGAGCGAGCGAGCGGTCGAGCATCATACATGGCTATGTAACACTGATTTTAATATTTCGATAACTCTTTATTTTCTTCTGATACCTTATCTGACTTGTTCTTTGCCAAATGCGACGGTGGCGCATTCTTAATGACCTTCATTTGATCCAGCTGCTCCTTCGTCTTAAAAACAATACAGAAATATCTGAATTTCTATGGCAAACGTAAAATGGTATACAGGTTCAGGGTATATAAGGGTACAAGGACAATTAAAACACATTTTTCTATTAGTTCTTTTTGTTCTGCTCATCTTTACTGTGGAGTTAACTTGGGAGAGAGGGAGGCCTCAAATATTAAATATATGTTTTTTGCTCAAAGGTATAAACACAGGAATCGAACTTTTAAACAAACTGATCATCGGTCCTCTTCTTCTCACTCTGCAGCATCAAAAAGAGAGCTGTGATTGGTTTTTTCTAATGTATTCGTATATATTTATGATCATCCAGCCCTGCAGATTGAGTGGCTTATAGCGTTTCAATAGTAATTAGTTTTTCTGGTGGTGGTTGGTTAGTGACATCGACCCTTCATGCTCGATCTTTCCCATAATTCCAAAAAATAATTTAAGATCTAATTGGGTGAATTTAGATGGTTTTGGTTTTGATATGATCTTGATTTGATCTAAAGGTTTGCATTCTCACTATGTCTCCTATAAATTAAATTATGATTTCGATGCTTTAGAATTCGGCAGAGTTTTCTTCTTGTGAGTGTATGTGTGGTTTCTATTGTGAATGCACTCAATGAAAACGTAATCTTAGTTTTTGATTAGAATGTTGTTTTTGTAATGATTGGGTTGATTGGGGACCACCTACCATTGTCTTCCCTGTCCAATCGAACTCGCCCTCGTCAGTGTAGCCCTTACGTTCGAATAAGTCTTGAAACAGTCTTCGCAGAAAATCATAGTCGGGCGTTTCGAAGAAATCTAACCGCCGTACGTAACGCAAATATGTTGCAAACTCTTCCGGATGTCCGTCGCAGAGCACCTATTAGACAAGACAACAGGCATTAGTATATCATTAACTTGTAGAAAGATATTTAGAGATGAATAGTTAACCTCAATGGGCGTTGCTCGTTTCGTATCACCGATTTTTTGATATCTCTCCTTGAGTGTATCAGCCTTAAGGCCTTGCCACGGCAGTGAACCTCTTAAGAAATACATAAACATATGACCCAATGCTTCCAGATCGTCGCGTCGCGACTGCTCGCGCCCCATATGCGTATTGATTGACATATAGCGTGCGGTGCCGGTTAGGGACTTATGCTCCCGATATGGTATATGCCTATTTGTATCTAAATCAATGTATTCTTTGGCCAAACCGAAATCTAAATGAAATAAAAGGTTCGATTAATATTATAAATTTCAATTAATATGCGATTCGATTAGCGGATACTCACCAATTATGTGTATAATTTTTTCACGTTTTGTTGACGTTCTGCCAATGAGAAAGTTCTCTGGTTTCACATCCCTATATATTAAGTGCCGACTATGAACATATTCGATCCGGTGGAGCTATAGATTTTCGTGGTGGGTGGTCAAAGGTTTCAAAAGAATAGAAAGAAATTCAATTAGTAAAGATAGTATTTGTTGTTGATAATTCTACATAGAGCAATCCAAAAGATATCTTAAAACCATTATGGATTGTCCTTTTATTTTAAACAGAATGAAATTTAATTTTAAATTTTAATTCGATTTTCTTTAGTGTCTCAACTAGCTTTGTTTGTAAATGGTTCTGTTTGTTGTTTGATGGCAACGGTTTTGATTAATTTTTAAATTTAATAACGATTACGTTTGCGCTTCGATTACGAATCGATGAATTGATTTCTCTGATAAATCATAAATTACCAACTTAAGAAGTATATTTTTTAAACTACAAAATCGTATGTACTCATGCAAATTTGATATAGTATTACAATGAACGTTTGCTTTTTTGTTTTTTTGGCTGAGTTTCGTGGTAAATTGTATAAACTATGGTGGCTCTAAAAACAAAAACAAAAAATTTTAAGTGTATGTCAACCTCTAAATAATGTAGGCGAATAATCAACTTAAAAACAAATTATAATTAAAATTAAACCTCAACCAGGCGTCTACCAAAATGAGAGAAAGAGAGTGCGAGTCGCAGAGAGAGAGGGAGAGCGGGCGAGAGCGAAATAGAGGCAACGACCTAATTTGTTAGTGATGTAAAATATCAAATTAAAAACTAAAAAGTGTAAATAATCAAATTTAAAAGAAGTATAGCCCTAATGAAAAATAACACATATGTATTTTTACACTCCCATACCCAGCACACACACGCAAACAAATATAAAATAGTGTTGGTCTTGAGCTTAGCAGTAGTATTGGTTAATTTTTGGCCTGACTACCAGTGTTGTGAATGTGGTTATGTGCTGATTTATGCGCGTGCTTAAAGAAAACTTTGCTGATTGTTGTTGTTTTTTTTTCTGTTGTGATTGTTGGTTTTGTTTGTGGTTGTACTTACTAATTGTATAGCTATCAGTAGTACGCTCTTCAAAGTGAAACGTCTGCCGCAAATATCGAACAAATCTTCGAGTGATGGACCAAGTAATTCCATAACAAGAGCATTATATTTGCCGCATGGGCCGAAGTAATATACTTCTGGTACACCCTCGGCTATTGCCCAACAATCGTTGATTGATTAAATAATTGATTGGTTGGTTGGTTTTTGTTCGAGTGATTTGAGTGTTGGACAGCGCACAAAAGTTTTGGTTGTTCGGTTGTTGTTGTTTTTGTTGTATTTATGCAAAAAATCGTGAGCGAGAGATAAAAAGAGAGAGAGAGATGGGAGAGAGAAGAAAGAAAGATGAGAGATACAAAATTTCACATTTTATTTCTTTTCTTTTTGGTTTGTTTTAATATAATTTTTTTTGTTTTTAAGGGAACTGCACTTCTTTGATTTGGCGGGTGGTCGGACACAACCAGAAGGAGAGAACATGATTGAGAGAGACAGGGAGAGGTGTGTAAAGCGAGAGAATGAGAGATAGAGAGAGAGCGATGGAGATACGGCTCATGGTTTGGAGGTTAGTTAGCGCGTCTTACGATATTACCACCTTTCCTTTGATCGATAGAGAAAGAGAGAGAATAAATATACAATCAAGTAACTGTGCTAAACACAACAAGAACAACAAAAATAGAGATTCTCGAAGCATATACACGAGGAAGCCTTCTGCTGCTCGACGACCCAACTGAAGCACAAGAACTCACCTAACATCTCAATAAACACAACTTCTAACCTTACTAAAATGGAGATTTGATCAACTGTTTCAACAATTGTATTTTAGTGTGCTTAAGGATACACTTAAATATTATGGTAGCTGGCTTTCCTGGGTTGTTGCTGTGGGTTTGTGGTGTGTGTGTGTTTAAAACAGATTTGGTCGTGTTCCGTCTCTCGAATTCGATTATCGATATTCAAATCTACTATTTCGATAGACAATCTTTAGCAACTGTGTTAGTAGTTTTTGGTTAAATTATATACACTGTTGTTTATAGATATAATCAAAGTGAAAGAGAGAGCGGCGCATACAAAAATATGTTTTGGAAAACAAAAACAAAAGTGAAAGAGATAGAGCGAACGTTAACTAAAAAGTTTTGGGTAGAATAACAACCAAAAATTTTTGTTAAATATGCTTTGGGCACAGTGTAATAGTTTAATTTTGGAATATACAATAGAAGGAAAGGTTTGCTGTTGTTTTCTTTTATTAACAAGGAAATATTTCGGTTGCTGGTATGCCTTAAATATTTACTTTTTTTATATACGACGCTTAATTTACATGCTTTTTGTTGTTGAGGTTAGAATAAGTTTCTTTGTAGATCGTTACAACTGGTAGCTACAACCAAAAGTAAAAAAATAGGGTGGAGTTCTATGCAATTTTTAAATTCAATTACTTCTACGGTACACTTCTCATTCTATGTATCTACAATAAACTAAAAACTCGACTAACGTTCATTGCGTGTGTTCTAGGGGGGTTTTACCCGATTTTGTAAATCATAAAAATAATACAAAAAGAATTGAGAAAGCTTGCTTTAGCTGTTGAGACACTTTTGGTTTAAAATTTTATTTACAATTACAAACAAAATATTTATAATAGTTTTTTCTATGAGTTTTGAACGGATTTCACCACAGGATACTACACTGTCGAACATTTCGTATATTTTCCAAATGTTCTACCCAGTTCCTTAGATATATTACTTGTCAAGCTTACAAAGTTATTCGTAAATATTTACTCTTATACGAATAAAATCCGTCCAATTTCTCATCAACAAATATTAAACAAAAAAGTTAATTAACTTTTGTTGTGTTGATGGTTTTTCATTGGTTTGAAAAATGCCACACTTACAAGTTGTTTTGCTATCATCAATACAGTCTTAAGTGAAAATTTACGGGCGCAAATATTGAAGAGATCTTCTAATGACAATCCCAATAACTCTAAAACCATGGCATTGTAACGGCCACCGCAAGTGCCCAAGTGATAAATGCGTGGTATGCCATCTGGGGCGGTTTCGGCTGGACATTCGTTTTGTTTAATTTCATTTCGTTTCGATATATATATAGTATTCGAATCCATTTCCAAATTACGATCCAATCCGATTTCAGTTCCGATTACCATTCCGATAATGGGTTGATGTGTGAGGGGGTTTTGTATATAACATGCCATCACAATGTATTATGCAACAGTTGTTGGTTGGATTCAGATCAGTTCGGTTTCGGTTTTGGGTTGTGGTTGAGGTTGATTGCAGCAGACACAGGGAGATCGATATTTATGTATATATATAGAGAGAGAGATAGAGACAGAGAGCAGCGCATGATGATCAATTTCGGTTTTGAATTTCAATTTTATTAACGGTTTTTGTTCAATTATTCATTGTGAATGAATATATATTTTCGTTTTTTTTGGAGTAGGGTGGTTTTTGCAGAGTATAGTTGATTGTTGATGGTTTTAAGAGGAACAGAGAGCAATATATGGGTAAATAGAAACAACAAACAAATACGGAATGTAAGAAAAAGAAAAAAAATTAACCAAAAGTAGAAGGGCAAAAAAAGTATTATTCAAAAGTAGAAGGCCAAAAAACAAGAGTTTATAATTCGGTTTATATAGCATAGAGTTATATATGTATATAGACAGAGAGAGATTTAGCGGTAAAGTAATTTCGAGCTATTTTTACATTTGAGGGTATAACAGTATAAATGTAGCTACAGCTACAATATTTAAAAAATATATTGGTATAAGTTGTTTTGTCAAATGTCACTTCACGCACCGCGACCGACCTCCGAAAATATGCTTGAGAAAATCTATTCATGTTTTTTTCTGTTCGTCGTAATTTTCTTTCTTCTCAACGGTATAACACTTGCTGGATACTACCAAAGAGTGTTACACAGAAAATGATAAGTACGTTGTTATACAAGTATATATGTAACTAATCAAATAGTGGTGGTAACGGTGCAAAACTTTGTTTTATTTTGGAGTTTAAGGTTAGTAAGAGGTAGACAGGGAGACATAGAAGGAGAGATAAGTAATAGAGCGGGCGAACTTGAAGTTATCTTGCATATTCATTTTGGCAAAACCTGTACCACTTTTAGCTTTGCTCTTTCTAGGGAAAGGGGGATTTCTCCTGGGGGGTTAGTAATTGTTAATTGTTGTTTAATTAGTATTACGAAAGAAGACGACAGCATTTGGGACGGGGTTTGGGGTACTTCTTGTTTTTTTAGGTCGTTAAAGTTAAGGTAATAAATAGTTTACATACCATGTGATCCTAATAGTTTATAAAACCTATACTCTAAGTGTAGTTGCGGAGCCTTTGACTTCATAGGCTCCATTTTTATTGCTACATGTTCATTGTTGTAAAGATTTTTTCCTGAAAATAAAAAGAGAATGAAATGTTAGTTCAAATTTGAGATGGAATTGTAAAATATCAATTGAAAAACCCTAAAGAATTCAAGCAAAAGCCAAGAGAAGGAATAAGATACCCTCTCCCACGCACAAGATTATCATGCTAAAGACAGGAGTCACATCATTTTTCTTCATGCATTCTTCGCACAAACTTTCTTTACCTGCCCCACTGTTCTCGGAAGTGCCACGCCCACCAAAGCAACACATTCGACGACCTATGTTGGGCGAAGGAAGGGGGAGAAATACGAAAAGAAATATATACAATATGAGAATTGCATTTTTGTTTTTGTTTTCGTTGATGTGACGAAACACACTCAACACAAGCAACGGTAAACGATGAAGACACACTGACAGAGACAGACGATGTCAATGATGAACAGTAGGAAAACGGCTGCCGAAGCTTTTGATACCCTTGCGGCTTTAAGGTTCCTATGGTATCTAGCTATCACATGTTTGAGTTTGATAAAAGAGGCAATTTTATAAATTTGTATGAAAACAATAACATTTCGATGGACCTCAGTTTTAGCTTTGCAAACATCTGTCAATAATCATCATACTCCCTGCAAGGGTATCACATGTTCGCTCATGTGCGAAATTATGTCATAAGAGAGTGGGTGAGAGGGGGCGAGACCAGAGAGGTAATGGAAGTGAGAGACTCTGAATGAGTCTGAGCGTAAAGTAGAAGAGTGTGGGGAGAGCGACTGAAATGTGTGCCTGAGTGTGTGCGTCTGTGTAGGTGTTCATAGGTGTGGGTGTGGCAGTGGGTGGGCGTTTGACAGAGGCACTGTGCTTATCAACAGACAGAACATTATAACCGTTGATAGAGTCATCACACACATACACTACATGCTCAGCACACACACAATTTTACAGAAGGCCGCATGACTTTGATTACATTCATAAATACATACATATAGACGACGACGAAGACAGCACAGCCCCGCAACGTCCTCTGGCACACCCTCCTATTCAGTCCACCCACCAAGCCACACGCATTTAAAAACAAAGAATTTCATTCGATAATTTCTTAAACGGAACAAAAAAACGCATTTAAAATATTATAAAGAGTAAGTGGAAGACAAAGCGGGGTTGATCCAAGACGTTGCGCTAGGTGACTGTCATTTAAAAAGATTTTATGTATTTAATTTATGTTCCGCGGAAACTAACAAGTTTTATTTATAATAAGATGAAAAACATCCAAGCCAGGGGTGCACAGCTGGTATAAAACCGTAGAAAGCCGTTCATACGAGTAACTATAAAAGCATTGCAATGCCCCATTTATTTCAATGAAGTTTCTCTAAACCTTTCGAGAAAAGGAAATATTTCTCCCTAAATCCACATTTCGTACACAACTGACTCTTAAATGTCATAACCTGACTCAATATTTAACATTAGTCATTATTAATGAACCTGAGGAACAGCGGACCTCAATAGTAAGTAGATGCCTAACAAGAACAAAAGTTTTCCATAAATAGTCCACACTAATACCCGGCCCTAAACAACAACAGCCAAAACAACAATTTTCTTTTTAAGGGCGTGCTAAAGAACAGAAATAAACCGAGGAATTTTCCCAAATTAAACGAGAAACGCCCACGCAAAGCGCCCATAAAAATGACCCACAAAAAAAGAGAGGCAAAAACCAAACGTTTTTACCTTTTATTATTTCTTTTATTCAAAATTGGGAAATCCAAAGAGAAATGACTAAATGGGCGTGTGGAGGAATGAACAAAATTGTCACTTTTAATAAAAAACCCACCAAAAATTATAGCTAATTGTATCTTCATTTTTTACGGAAAAAATTAAACAAACAAAGAAACCTAAAGAAGGAAGTATTTATAGAGCACAATTCATAAAAAAGATATCAAAAGCAATAAAAATGAAATGAAAAATCACAAGCTCTCTGTGACGTCACAGAAAACGTCTATAATTTAATCGGACGTTGAATAACGTCACAACGTAAGGTGCGATTACAGTTGGCATAGTATGCGATGAAATTTGTTGGTTAATGCGACACCAAGTTCGTCTTTAGGATAGTCTCTATTTGGCCTATATATAAAAAATTTAGTAGAATAAAATTCTTATTAGCTAAAACAAGCTGTCTAAAGGTTCTGGGTCTAGCACCAACTACATAAAGCAGTTGAAAGCAATCAAAAAGCGGCGAACGTTCATTCAACGGTTCAGTGACATTTAAACTGTGTGGGATTTTCCTAGTTGCGAAATTGCGAAATAAAGCCCTATCGTTTAGCAACACTATAAATGTATCCAATTAAAAACAGCTTTTTTATTCTGTGTATCTTTCATGCTATCTTCATTCTCCAATCTCTTTCATTCTTTATTGTCTACTCTTCTCCAGCGCAATGATTCATCCAAAAACGACACATTTGTAAGAGCATGTGTGTGTGTGTGTGATGCCCGCGCAAAATGCAAATAAGAGAAAAATATGAAGAGAGAAAGAGGCCAAACAAAACAAATAATAAAATGTGAGGCTGAGAGGTAGAACAAAGAAAAAGCCCGGCTTAAGCTTTAAAGGGGGGGGGGGGGGGGGGTGTTTCACAATTCAAAAAGGGAATGAGTGAAAGAGAGAGAGCATTTATGGGGTGAGGCATCACTGATGGAATAAATGGGTCTACCTCAAAGCGTGTTTCTACTGCTTTATGGTAAGGTGGAATCAAGGTATATTTGTAGAGGGTAGAGCTGGCTTAAAGCTTTCGCTCTCTTTTCTCTACAAAATACACGAATCTCGAAGAATTCGTTACCCTTTTTTTTATGAACTTTGAGGGCGGGAATGCTCACAGTTTTTTCAGAACTGCTTTGCTGGTCGGGGTGGGCGGGCGCTACCTGTTGGCATTGTGACAACAAATGCACAAAAGGAAGTGGCAGGCCCCAAAAAATAAAAGAGGGGCACAACAGATGAGGACTGAGGGGTAAGGCAACAACTTTATAAAAGCGCATTTAGCAAACAAAGCAAAAGTGACGACAACGACGACGACGCCAAGAAAACAGATGGCGGAATGGAATGACAGTTTTTACTTGTTTGTTTGCTGCTTGTGTTGTGGGCACTCTCGTACGTAAAAAACGGGAAAGGGAACAACAGAAAAGTGGCGAGAAAAAAGTACTGTTCTCATTGTGGTTAATACTGTTTGGCAGCAACAGCCGCAGACTGAGGAAAGGAATGCCGGCAGGGCTGGGTACTGCCTGAAAGGAAGTAGCCAACAAGAATGGCTGCCTAAAAATAAAGAGAAGCAACAAGAAGGGAAAGCTGAAGCTTTTGATACCCTTGAAGATCATTCTTGTTAATACATATGTATGTAAACGTTTCTCTCTTTTACATTAGCTCCTAAGAATTATACCCTCTGTTAGGGTATCAAAAACGTCACGGTGACATTACTTGCATTCCAAAAAGGTAAATAGGAAAGCAGGAGGGGAGTGGCGGACAGCAGGATGAGGAAAGGAAAAGACAGCAGAATGTGAAGAACGGACAGCAGGAAGACGGCAGCAAATTAAGAGAGAGTGAGTGTTGGTGTGTGCGTGGGTGACAGGTAGACAGAAGCTTGATTTTGAGTCATCATAAACTTAATTTGCAATTTATTTACAGCTATTGTTGCCGGTACGGCACACCAACATAACAGAAGGACAGGGAGAGATAGAGAGAATGAGGGAGAGAATGTGCGAATGGATGCTTTCAAAGGGAGCATTAGATTGATTGCTTTTGAAAGCTTTAAACTCAATCTTTGGGAAATTATGATCGATACTACTAAACCCAATCGATACTCAGACGATAAACGAATATTATGGCTCAAACATATCTACTCTTTTACTTATAGAGAATGATGTAAAGATTTCACTGGTTGGATGTTGAACACATTATGACACAACATTTGGAATTTTAAGTGTTTTTAGCTTTAATAGTTAATTGTCTATGGGTACTTACCTAAACGCAATTCGCCAAAATTACCACAGCCAATTTTTTTACCGACACGAAAATTTGGTCCGACCATAAGTACACCGGTTGTGGTGCTTACAGATTGGCGGGTGGAATACATATTATTGCTTGAGCTCTTACCACCGGCTAAAGCTGTCGTGGCATTGGCCACATTACCAGCAGATGGGCCGGCAGTTGTCGTCTGTGGGACGCCGCCACTGCAAAAAAAAGAAGATAAATCGATTAGTATTTGATGGAAACTTGGTATTTACTATTAATCTTCATAGATTAACTATATCCCATCCTTCTCATACGTACTCCTCCTCTTTTGCTTTGTGGATCGACAAATATTTACGCAACATTTAATTTTGAATTCTGCGGACTGGATCGACACAATTTAAAACAAAAAATGCAAATAAAATAATACAAATGTTATAAATTCTGTGTCGATATTACCGACCATAAAATCTATTGCTACTCGAACTATTTTTATATTTTTGCTTTTGTATCGTGTAGAAAATAGCAGCCACAAACACACAGCGCACTTTAACAATTGAAAATTAATGAAAGGAAAAAAGGTTTGATTTGTGATTAATGAAAACATGGGAACTTCTATGCTTTTCGGTTGTAGTGATTTTTTTTCGATCTATTGAAATTAGCTTCATAAAAACAAATGTAGAAAACAAACGTATCGAAAGATAAATTAGTTATCTGCCTTGTAACTTTACACATCAAGCTGAAATGCATTGATTTTCAAGATCTTAACCATCGAGATCCGAGAGCCTTTATTTTATAGTCTGAAGAGCTGCCTTCTTTCACTCCCAGCTTCATGAGTACAATACCCAAATGTGTGTCCTTTGTTCTTCACTACTTTTTTATACAAATAAAAAAGTCACCTAGAAACCTGTTCGCTTAAGTCGCTTAGTCTTAACCCTTCTAAAATAAAATTGTCATGCCGCAAGTGGGCGTTAGCCCCGTGCAGCTTATAAGAAACGACAGGACAATGACACAGAAACTTTTTGCATTATAAAGTACCAAGCACAAAGAATCGATTCAAGTCGAGTGTGGAATGGTATGGAATGGTGTGGAGTGAGTGAAGTGCAGAGGAGTGGAGAGGGAGAGTCGACTCTCGAGTGAAGTTAAGTGAAGTTGTGTCTAGGCCAGGTAGGTTCTCTGTTTGCCTATAGCATGGACTAGGGGGTCTGGGGCCCCAGAGAGCGGACCACATGTCGAGGCGACAGAGTTCGCCCAGGCATAACCATTCGGATCGGAGTGCGACGGAGTGAGTCATGACTCAGGGCCAGACAAGGGAAATACTCGATACGTTTGATTAAGACAAAAGGTTTTACTTTATTGCATTTCGTGCTGGCTTGTGGCTGTTGGCTGTTAGGGTGTGGCCCAATGCAAGATCTTTTTCATAGTGCCAGAATTGAGTTCAATGTCAGGTGGCGGATGACCTAAATCAGTCTTCAGGCTTTAGTTTATCTTTTCTGATCGTCAGAGCATGAGTCATATAATCAAAGTTAAATTAAATTTAAGATGAATTTAATCTCGATGGTAAAAAAAAACCCCCCAATGTAAAGACAAACATTAACAACAGATTAGTGTATCAAAATCTAAATGCTGTTATTTGTCCATCCTTTCTAAGAAATGCTCACACCCTTCATCTGTGTGTCTTTATCTTCTGCATCTATCTTCACCTTTATAAAGAAAACTATTTCGGTTTTAAGAAGGTTTTTTTGATCATAGATCCAAACCAAATATCCCCATTATTACATACAAGATAGATCGATCTTAATGGACATTATGTGTATGGCAATTTGTATTTGGTAGAGAATATGGCCAATCTCTTCTCTGAATCTCTGTAAGAAAAGACTCCGCCCAAACTATTAACAGGAAATTATTAGTTAGTCGTTATACTCCACAACCTCCTCACTTTTCGTTGTCTCTATCTCTTACTCTCTCCCTCGGTCTCTCTCTCTCACTATTTCCACTTTTCATCTAATATCAGTATTTGTTGCTTGTCAATTACTATTTTGCCAGCTCCAAGCGGTAGTCCGGATAGAAAATCTTATCTGCCCACACACACACCACCACTCACAAGCACTCAATCACAGAAGGAGTGAACGAGATCGTGAGAGGGCGAAATAGAGATATAAATACACACACATACACACACACAACCGATAATTGTACCGTTAAGCACTGTTGTAAAAAATAAAACAGAGTAAGACCCGCCGATAACAATTAAAAGCTAAATTGCTCTGAGAAGAGTTTAACAGCGACAGAGAGAAAAAATTATACAGAAGAGTGTGACAGAGCGAGAAGGAGTGATCACAGAGAGCAGGCGACGAATGAGGCAGAAACAAGTTCGAGTTCGACTTCGATTACAAGTTCTCCTTCTCCGTTTTCTGCTTTACAGAAGCAAGACAATTTCAATTGGAATACCCTACACCACAAATCTAAAGGACATATGAGTCCATTAGGAAACCTACAAATAAACCTCGAAGAATTTGCAAAGCGCTTTGGGTAAGTAATTAAAAACTCAAATCACACCCCGTGACAATTAAGCCCGCATTTTCCTCTCATTTATTTTACCTTCTGCAGGGTATTGCCTTCATATTTATGTCTACATTTTCTTGTTTTTGCTATGACTGTTTTAATGGCTTAATATCCTGCAGGTAAAACTGGTTCAAAAGTACTGTACGAGTATTTGTCGATGGATGGTTGTGTATATGTGCCTACAGATGCATATGGGTGTATGTATGTGTACACCACAAATGGATACACAGTTGGGATGTGTATGTATGTATGTATGTGTATCCATTTGTGGTGTATCGATCGCCGGCTCGATTGGCTCTACTTCTTGTGTATATCTTATGGCTCCCCACTTTTAACAGTTTTTTATTGAGTTTGTCTGTCTCTTTATATTTTGGGGTCGTTCGCTTTGCTTTTGCTTCTTCTTCTGGCTAAACGGGTTCCCACTTCTTAAATTGCAAAAATACAGTGTATTTTTTTTGCCTTATATCTGTATGAATCAACATGTGAGAAAAGGCTATCGACTGGGGAATTGAGCACAGCTGGGGTCCTGTTGTAAAACGATCAGCATTGACCGGTTTCCTGGCAAAGAAACAGACAGCACCACTCTCTGAACACAACACTGAACACCATAAAATTTAGTTACTCGATTGGACTGGACACTAAACTTAAGGAAAGTGAATTTCCTTTGTTTTGAAAAATATACATACAATAAATCATACATTCTCTGAAGACTCATGCATAGTCCAACCTTATAAAGTTTTGGATTGGAGGAGTACATGTATGTTTCATAGAAAACCGCCGAATACCCTTCTCTGGCATACAGGATACTTATTTTTTATATTCTAACTTGTTTCCATAATATTTCATTGCATAACATTTAGGAATTTCTATATTAACACTTGTTTTCGGAGGTAAACAAAATTAAGTTTCGGACCCCAGGGCAGCAATGTCGATGCAAATCACACAAAGAAACCCGTTTCAAAGAAAGTGAAAAGAAAGAAAAAAACAACATTTTGTTTTTAAGGTATTTTGTTAGCCACAAAGATAGAGATATGGAGAGAGGAAGAGAGAAAATCAATAATTAAAAATAAGCCAGGATCTAAAAATAAAATTATGCACAAGGTGGGTTCCACAAACACACACACACACACACACTCCGCTCTCATATAGGAACTCTCATGTGGTTCATGAATAAATCAACTGTAAATCAAAGAAGGTAAGGCCAAAGCCTGAGAGAGAGAGAGAGCGAGAGAAGAGAAGAGAGGAAACCGCAACCGCAAAACAGCGGAAAACCCCAATTAGAATTTCTTCCCTCTGTAGGTGAGGGACCGCCTAGAGAATGGAACCATAATTTGACAAATTATTGATTTGCCAGTGCTTTTAAAACTCTTAGTCATTCGAAAATTAAATTAGAAACACACAGCAAATAAACTTGGCTCGTGGGAGAAGCCCTAGAAAATAGCCTAAAACTTTGGTAATGCTGGTATTTTTAGGGAAATTACATAAGCATTAAAGAACATGGCGCTTGAAAATAAACAACAAAAACAGAAAATAACAGCAAACTTTTGATAAAGTAAATTAATGTGTGATAAGTACGAGCATTAGTATTGGTTAATGTGTGTGCTTCAGAGGGTATTTCTTATCAGGCAGAGATTTGTGTTTGCTTGTGGTTTCCCTCTCGATTTACACCCTCTTTTGTTCACTGTTTCTCTTTGGGGATTACACAATTGATTTGTTGTTGTAATCGACACTATTTATAGAAACAAACAATTTCAATATAATTGCCAGCGCACAGGCAATTGAATTTCAATTATGCAAATCAATTGGAAAAATTATATGGGGAAAGTAAACTTAACTGAATCGAATCTTGAATACGCTCTCTGCCTAGTTTATGGTTTACTAGTCCCTTGTTTTGTTGAATGTTTTTAAATTTGGTCTTACTTAAAATAGTTTTTAGCTTTATATCCAATCGAAAACTACTGTTACAAATGAAAACTGCTATTATTCGGAATGTTAAATTTTTCGGCCAGTTAGACAACATTATTTTGTGTTAATTTCTAATCAGAAAGGGTATTGAATTGGTTTTATAATCAAATTCAATTGACAATGCGCTTGGGCTATTACATATTAATAATTTTGTTATTGCGGTTCGCAGCGACGATTTCACTACTTCTGTAATCGAATTGTTGCCACAGGGACTGCTAAATAAAACATAACGTGCCAATATCCAATATCCAATTTCAATGGCATTTTGACGTTTTAAAAGGAACTGCCGACAACAAAAACAATACTACAATCATTTTGATTCGCATAGCACATAAATAGGCATCACACACACACACACTGCGCTTCAACGGCCGCACTCCTCCACGCTACCACGCCACCACCCTCTTGTCACTCCAAATGACCTATCAACCAGCGCATTGATAAGCAAAAGAGAACATCACACATGCAAAAAGCACTTGAGAGCGCACACTATCGCATATACTCGCTCTCGCTCTCCCTCTCTCGTAGGCCAAGGCGCAAGCAGTGTGAACAAGTTGGCTAGATAAGCGCGCGTTGATTAGCTGCGACGTCAGACAATAGAGAGGCGAAATGAACGAGTGAGTGAGTGTGATGAGTGGGCATGGAGAAGAGAGCAACAGCAGCAGCAACTTGTAGTAGAAGCAGCAGATAGAAGAGAGAGATAGCACAAAGGTCTGGCATGGCAGTGAAAGCAGGATAGAGTGAGGTGCAAGCGCCAGTGCAACCAGAGTACAGTGGGCTGCACACCATGCACAAGTGGTCCTTTGAAAGAGAATAATTGAATTGAAAGAATAACATTGAATGCAAATCCTGCTTCCAATATTCGTGTTTTTTTTTTTGCGGTAATACCCCTGCCTATTACCATTGTACCAGACTGATTGATGCTGCTTTTGGGGGTTGGGTTTGGTTTGCACGTCACAGTAACAGCACCAGCACCAGCACCAGCACCAAAAAGAACAACAATTCCATTGACGATGTAGTCTATCAACACCACAGCCTCAAACTGGCGAACTGTATGTGTGCGTTGTCTGTATGGGTATATGTGTGTGTATGCCGGGGCGCCTCAATGGCCGATTGACCTTTGCATGTTAGATTAACATTGAATATGCAGCACCCCCACACCAAACCCCCCTTGTGTGTATTTGTGGTTAGAGATTTAATTAGTTTAGCCTCAGCTGGGAGACCACCACGTGCAAAAGCTAAAAGCTATGTAAATGAGTATGATAGAGGTCAAATGCTATCATTTATCTATGCAGCATAAAACCCCACCCATACATGTGCACATACATACATACATAAATAATTATGCATGCATGTGTGTTGAAATATTGCCTGTAATTTGCTTTCTAGTGTTTTCTTCCTGCCTGCCACTGGGCTCATTTAGTACCAGACGACCCCGAAAATCACCACACAAAACCCAATCGAAAATCTCCTCAAACCGTGTCTGGGGTCCCAACCCTGTTTTTACGATAATTTACGTTCGTTTCCTTCCTTCCTTCCGACTTCTGTACCGTGTAGGCGTGTAAATGAGTAGAGGTATGTGCATATGCAGCGTAGGGGCGGGCGGCATGTGCTGTTGGCATTGAAAAACCTCACGTGCGTTTCGCGTTGCCAACTGAAAAATATCGTACTTTTTTTTTGCATTCTGTTAAGCTTGATGCTCTGTGGAGGTCAAAGTCGCGAATGCAATGTAATGTGAGCATTTTTTACCGTTCTTTATTTATCTCAAATCAGCATTTGCCAAATTGAAGGCTACACACACACTAATTGATCTGGTCATACTTTAGTTCGTTCCCACACTATTATACATCCCTTCATTCCCCTCTCTGCCATCAGCCTTCAACCGACAACATGTGTTAAGCATAAGAGAACGGAATGGATGGTGTACAAGAACAACAAAACACTAACCCGGCAAAACTCCGTCAAACGACGGAGTTAGTCAGACCACTGCGAGAGTTTCAAAGAGAGCACTGCTGCTTGGCCTCATGCATGGATTTCTGTATGCGATGCGGGGGGGATCAGCAGCCAACAGCAGCGCACTGCTTGATCCAACTGTAAGCAGCTGTTGTTGGATTGACGTCTGCTGCGGCGGCCGTTACACTCTCTGCTGTTGTTTCTGCTTCTTTCGTTGTTGTTTTTGATACTGATTTGTGTTGTACTTGAGAACTTGTTTTGTTCTCCTTTTTTTTTTATAATTGTTTAATTGATTTTTATGGCCTGCACTTTATTCCGGTTTTTTTTTTAAATTTTGTTTGCACACTTTTGAGTACATTTGTTGCAATTTAGAGTGGGGAAAACTGCTAGAAGTGATATAAAACATTTATTTATTTTGACACTATTTTACACAATTTTTATAATCTTCTTCGATTTCATGGAAACAATCTTTTAAAACTTTCTAGGTTATATATATTTTGTTTGAAATGGAACTGGAGATCTGTATTAATAATGGACTTCCGACAATCGGTTGAATTTCTCAAGGGAAACTTTCAAGAAAACCTCTGCACAATCTCAAGTATTCACGACGTTCGCATACGATTATACAGGGTGTTGCTTAGTATCACTTGGTTTTTCGTCCCTCTAAAATATATTTATTTTTGGGGGTTTGAACACTTTTCACAGCACTTTTATTTATTTTGTGGAACAACACAATTAAACCATTTTTTTTAGTATTTATGTATTATTACAATTTTCTTTTCTTTTTGTGTTTGCTACAGTTTTTTCTGCTTTTTATTGAAGGTAAAATATTTTAATTTGTCATATCCGCTACGCTTTGTCTCTGTAAGTGCGTTCGTGTGTTGGTTTTTGCGTGAGTAAGACATGGAGTTGCATACATACATACATGCATGCATTTTTATGTACATGAGAAGGGGTTTCAGCGAGGGTTAAGGTTCTGCGCCCCTGGGCATGATGTTGCAATTCGAGGCTCTCTTTCTCTCACTGCTCGAAACTTTCGCCACATTACGAAAGCCTTCGCTCACATCCCCCTTTTCATGCTTCTTTTAATTTTGTTTAACAGTTTCTTGTCTTTACAGGTCAAAAGTCTGCAAGACAAAGCACTGGAAGTGGCTTTGGAAGTAGGAGAAAGAGAGCTCGAAAGAGAAAGAGAACGAGGAGAGTCTCGCACAGCAGCATACAGATACCGAAAAGGTAGGCAGGCAGCAAGCAAAATATATTGTAGAAAAAACCTCATAAATAACTCGAAAAACCAGTTTATGTTGCCGGTGTACAAACAGAAAACAACAATAACACTAAGAATGTGCAAGCCGAGGAAGTGCGAGCGAGCCAAGAATAGAACTTAACGCGAAGAAACAACAGAAACTCGTTAAAGCTCTACAGAAGATGTTGGAAAAATAAAGCACAGAAGACAGCTGACTCGAAAAAACCAAAAGATACATACACACAGCTGAGTGTTCGAGACGGAGCAAAAGAGATAAAAAGATACAGTTCCAAGAGAGATAATGGAACTGTTCAAAAACTTCTATGCAGGAAGAATTGGCGTTTCCAACTCTATTATTACACACATGCAAACAAAACTCAAGAAGAGCTCAGATACACACAGGCTGACGAATAAACCGAATGCTGGCTGCTGCATTCACAAAAAAAAAAAGAACTGGAGCAAACACAAATTTAACAAAACGTCATAGCGATATAATGATTAACACGTACAACAACAAGAATTTTCCACTTATATATGGGTATATTTTGTGTAACTATATGTGTATGTTTAGTGCACACCCGCAGCGCACCGCGCGACCTCTGAGTGATTGCAAAAAAAACTCAAAAGGAGGAGGAATGACAACTGCTACGGAAAGCGATCGAAAATAAACTGTGAAGGAGAGAGAGAGAGCACTTGGCCAAGTCGCATCGTGTTCAGTCGCGTCTGATGCGGCCACAACAAAGAGAGAGAGACAGAGAAGGAGAGAGCGAATGCGAGAGAGCGGAGCGAAGCAAACACACTTGTGAGCGTGTGAAAATAAAAATGCGGCAAACGAGCATTTTGTATTAGTATGTAATTATTGTTCATGCCGCTGTTCTGCTGTTGCCGCTACATAAGGGAGAGAGAGAGAGATTCTAAAACAGCAAATATAGAAGAGAGATACTGCAAATGTTGGGGAGAGAGATACTACAACAGAGAATGTGGTGGGAGAGGGAGATACTTCAAAAGGAATAGTGTGTGAGAGCGAGCGACAAATTGATAATGATGTACATATAAGTAACCGAGAGTGTGTGTACATGCGTGTGAGTACATGCGTCAGACTTATAGAAAACTCGCTTCACAAACAAAACGCACCTGTCAAACACACACATGCATGAGACTCTGCACTGAGCCAGCAAGAAGATCTTCACCATTCGTTTGCAGCGCAGTCGCAGCTTCTGTTGGACGGAGTAACGGGGTGGATGACTCATGCATGCTGTAAATAAGCAGTGCAAGACAGCTGGATGTTGGGGCTCGTTATGCTTTAACAACGGCACTGCTTTAACAGTGTCATTTGAATGAATGAGGGTGCAGTCCAGTTCTGTTTGTTTTTGTGGGAGGATTATCTCTTGGGGCATTGGGGAAAGTGAAACTGTTAAACCAATTCGAAAACATTTTAGGAGAAAAAATGACCTATGTATGTTCATATTTTTTTTACCGCACTGGACATTGTTTTAACAGTTAATCCACAGAATAGAATTTTTAGCGAAATTAAATTGCAGGAAAGCCATAGCTGTAACTGTAAGGTTGATTGCATTTTCTCCTGCACATGTTTATACAACAAAAACGAAGGAAAACAATGATGTTGAAAATAATTTTTTTACACGCCACTTGCGCTACATAATAAAAGAAAACAAAACCAAAACTAAACCAACGTAACTTTGTTGCCAACCAACCAACGCACACACACACACACACACACACACACACACACACACACATATGGAGGGGAAAGAGACAGCCACATGTAACGTAAAACAAACTTTTTGTATTACTTTTTATTATTTAATAGAAGAAGCAGCTCCATGGGGCAGCTCTTGTTGCGGGGTTGTAGGGTGTTTCTCCGGTTGAAATAACCTAAATTTTGAGTTGAGTTGGCAACGAGAACAACCAGAAACATATGTACATATTTATGTATGTACGTATGCATGTATAACTGTAACGTGGGCCGGGCTGTGACGGGCCAGGGTTGCCACCTGCCCCCAATCGAGAAGGAATTGAAAAAGAGAGGAGAATGGTGGAGCATAACCAGAAGAACCGCAAAAAGCAAAGCCAAAGTTGCGTGTGGCGAAAAGTGGCTTCAATAATAATAATAAAAGAAAATACTGATGAAAAGTGAACGAAAGCGAGAGGAGGGATAACGTGAAGAGCAAGGTGGGTGGCGGGGGGAGAGGGGTAACAGGGGCAAGCAGCTGTGGCACAAGAAAAAAAACAAGGACAAATTGCGGATTAAGCAAAAAGAATGTGAATGTAAAAGCGTACACACAAAGGAAATAAAAAGCAAAGCACATGACTTCCAGACCGACTAACGGGACCATCAGACTAACCGACCGACCGTCAGACCCCAACGACCCAAACATCCACAAACACCACTGGCACACCACTCACTGCCAGACTGCTGATGACGTCATTAGGCTGTTGTCGACTGTCAATCGGTCGGTGGTTCTGTTGCTTGCTTCTCCACGGCTTCTTTCTCTATTCAGAGAAACAGAGAAGAGAGAGTGTTTTCCTTCGTTGTATTTGTGTGGGTGCACGCAGAAACAATATAGAAAAGGCCAAGTTTTCTGACGACTAGCAGCATAAGTGCTGGAGCAGCCATGCAAAGGCATGTTTCGCAGCATGGGAATAAATAAAATATAGATAATTGAATACATCTGCATCCGTTTTTGAACAAGTCACCTTGCTGAAGACACATTAAATCGAACCTCACCTGCAGGTGGGGCAGGCATTACCAAACAAATTAAATATACTTTGAACAAAAACGAGAGTTAATCGCTGATAAGTGGGCTACATTAAGAAATGTGGATGGGGGGTGGAATTGGGCTTCATGACAATAGTAGGTTTGTCTGAAAAATGCTTTTCGTGCACTTTTCAATGAACCTCTATCACTATTGGTTGGTACGGGGGGGCACGGAGGCCTGGCAGCTCTTCAAACAAAAGTGCAAAATGAAATGCACATTGTCGTGTGTGCATTGGTACAGCGAACGTAGGCAGAAAACAGGAATACCACAAGTGTGAAATTTTCATCTAATTAAATTAGATGCCAGTCATGCTTGAACAGGCGAAAAGGAACACGGTGGTAAATGAGAGGGATGGAGAGGGAGCGTGCGTGTTCAAGTAAAAAGCCTGTCAAACAAATCGATGGGGATTTAGTTATCAAACAGCTGACACAAAGCTTGGACACCATCTAGCTCCTCCCGCTCACCATCACAGCAGCTACCTTTAAAACCCATCCACAGTGACTCATCACGTATTATTCAATATGTACGTTTGACAGAAAACGGAAAAGGAATTCGCACAGAAAATCCTTTTTGCACTTTAGTTTGAATGATGGACCAAGCGAAGAGGAAGAGCTAATGGTGACAGCCTCCGCCTCAGCCTCAGGCAGTGTCGACTTCCAGTGGACTTTGGATTAATGAATAATGCAGTCTGTAGTCTGTTCTGTATTACATTACAACATGATTATGTCTTTTTGGGGGAGGGATTACACAACTTTTATGTATCATTACAATGTGCATTACTCATCAACAACAAAAGAAATATCATTAAATTAATAAACACATATAATACACATACACAGGCCAGGCACTGATATCTGCTCAAATTTCCTACAATAATCTTTATAATTTATTTCTTGGCAAGTCCATTTTGACAATTTAGACAACTTTTGTGGGAGATCTTGATTAATAAAAATAATAACTTTGTTTGGGACGCTATCAGAATTTCAAAATCAGACACCTACCGGGTTAAAACTTAAACTGTGCGTTTACGCAGGACTCGACACACACAGACGTTTTACCGATTTTCTCACATTTCCACACTGGAAAATTTCAAGTGCAACGAGCCAAAGAGCAGCAAAATGAAAAGGGACAAGTGCTCATTCAAACTATTTTCAACCAGCTCGAGTTTCTTTCTTTCCTTTCACCCCACAACACACTTCACTCCTCAATCTCCTCCACTCTCTCCGCCAGCATCTGCTCTTGTTCTACGGCTCTCCAACAGAGCTGAGCTCAACTATTTGCGTTAATTTCTCATCTTTGTCTCTGTCCCAGGCATTGCTCTGGCGGAGAAGAGAGGATGAACAAGTAGTAGCTGTGTAGAAGTAGAACCATGGATTGAGACAAACTTAGAGAAAAGCGAAGCGCACTAACAAGTTGCTCAGGTCAAGTCTCAAGTCTGGTTTTTTGTTTGAGCTGCTCTTCCCTCCATGTTGATTCTCTGCATTTTTAGCGGGTATTATAACATATCTCTTTATCTCTCTATTTTATTGTTGATTGGACTGTCTAGATGAGTCCGAGAACATCTCGTTCGATATCTTGTAATGTCAATTGCTTGAGGGTTCTGTAACTGCAAAGGTGTTCAAACTTCGGCTACCTAAAGTACCCCTTTTAAGACGTGTCAGTGTGTAAAAAGTTGTTGCACTTCAGTTTTTTCTTTCATGATTTAGTTTTTTCCTTTTTTTTTGTGTTTAGAAGACGGCGACAGGAACGATTTCAGTCATTATTAATGAACAAAGTCTGGGTGTCTTTTCCTTACAGTCACTTTAGCCCCCTCTCCTCATTAGCTGGTTTTGTTTGCCCTCGTTTTTCTTCTTCTTAATGTTCTCAATCATTTATTTTTCCTTCTTAATTATCAGCAACTGGTTTTCCCATTGCCATAGATTTCGGTCTTGGTATTTTATTTTTTTCTTTATGCTCTCGTAATTGTTTTTAATTTTCGAAAACAAATAAATGTCGCGTTGAAACAACACAAATTCATAAATTACATTTTAATTAATTAATTGCTTCTTGGCCACCAAAGCAAAAGACCAATAAGAAAAACAAGGACAACCCGGGGAGCCACACATCCATATACAACCATGTACATACATGTGTATTTACAGTAATCTTTCATGGTTATGGAAGGGGTATGGAGTAAGGGCATCCCTGTCTCGCCTGTGCATGTAATTGAGGTCAAATGCGTTGTCCGCATATCAACTGCACCAGAAGCAGTAGAGAGAAGCAGTGCAGTGCGCCAGTTTTTTTGGAGTAGGAGTAAGAAGGAGAGAGAGAGAGAGAGTGTGTGTAAAAGATTGGAGAGGGAGCTCAATAACCCCAAAGTCCAAGAGTTGTTGCTCGAGTTTTGTATTTTTTCGATAATTACACAACAAACAAATACACACATATACACATGTATTTATGTATGTATGCATGTATAATAAACGCATATCAATATGCAGTCTAAAACTAATGTGTACCCTACGTTACAACTATTCGATATGATTTCAAGTAAACTCTCTCTCTCTCTAAAATGTATAGGTAACAAAATGTACAAATGTCCAGAATATGCATGAACAATTCCATTAAATTACTGGATGCAAGAAACTCATTTGATTGAAGGTTAAATCAACTGAGAGAGCCCGTAACTAAATATTGAAACATTTAATTATGACTATCGATGCTTCGGCATCGATACATGGAAATATGGTGTATAGAGACCACCTGGGGAAGGGAGGGTCTAAGTAACTATTTGCACAAATGATTCTATATTGCGGCGCTGTTGTTTGACAGTGTGACCACATCTAATCACAAAAACATTCGAATAAGGTGAAACTGCATAATGAAGTGCAGTCCAATTAGATTTCCTATTAATTTGTCTACCTAGTCACTAAAGTCACTGGAGAAGAATTTTCACTGTGTATCATTGTCACCGCTTATTAAGCCCTAGATCAATAAAGTACTGAGCAAATGGTTCCCCAGTTTGTCATTCTTTATCCGACTATCCTCTGTCTATTCGAATACAACATTCTCATAGAGCATGTTCCTAAGGAATCCCCCCTAGAAAATCACTCCAGTGTGTGCTTGGTGGCATCATGAAGAGCAAACAAGTGTGTACAAACATACATATACCAAAAAATGAGAACCCAAAATGCAGACAACAAAGGAACAGAGTGGAGGGAACCCAAACGCAAACCCAAAGTCAAAGCCAACAACAACCTAGAAATGTCAATAGACGTGCAGGGCAGCGCACAAGGTAACAACAAGACGGAGACGACCGACACACTATTGGACCCATATCCAAGGCAGCGGCAACCTCTTTCCGACACAAGGAGGCCGCATCGGGACGGGATCAACTAAAATGTCTATAAAATATGTATAATGTGCGTGGCGTGTGTGTGAATTGTACTTTCCGCTTCCTTACACAAACATTTCTCGTATGTATAGTATATCTATTATGTATAGATTGGAAAACCATTTTGTGCCAAGAGGAACAAGAAGCAGACGTCTCCGCCACTATGATAAACCAACTTCTCTACGCGGCAGCAGCAGCAGCAAGCAGAAGCCGCCTCCGCCTCGGAAAATAAAATCAAATCAAACATAAAACACACAAAGTTTAAATAGAATATTCTCTGGGCTAAAAATAAAATCTTTTTGGCAAACCCCAAAAACAACAACAAAAAGAGAAAAGTCACTCAAGTGATAGTTGAACTTTTGGCCAAGTGTGTGCGCTGGTTTTCTTGGCTAACATATATACACAAAAAGCCAATCTATATAGGATATAGTTTATTGTGCGATTGTGGGCCCCATACAGGTGGCATAATCTGTTCAATGACAGCATTTTCATGTGGCACAGCTTATTTTCCCTAACAACTTGGCATTGAATATAGAAAAGGAAAAGAATATTTTTAACGCAAAGAGGGGGGGTGACGTGTTGATGTCATAGGAAGATTTAATAGTAATAGTATGTAATAAAAAAACATTTCTTCTTAACCGAGAAAAGCCCCTCTCGCTGACTTTGTTTTGTTAAGACTTTAGGGGTTCAAAAAACTGTATTAAAAATATGTTCTCATCCAGAATAATATTATCGTTATCAAAGACATTAATCATTCAAAATCTAAGCATGATAGCAACATTTATAAAAACAATTGACTCTTCCGGTGCTTAAGAGTATTTTTCCTGCCACACTGTGAAAATAGTATTGGTTTAATTATTTCAGAGTAATTAATATTATCGTACCAGTGTCTCACAGTCTTAAATATCCTAACAAATCAGCTCCCCATAAAAAATTAAATAGCTTTTAAATATTATAAGAATAATCAGGAAAGGCACAAATTGGAAATTCTCGCTCTTTCTTCAAGATTACAGAGGATTTCCAATAGGAACCGTTCCATGACTTTTTTCACCTTTCCGACTCACCTGGCTTGCCGTTCACGTCGCTGCATCTTGGTATTGGTTTTTGTTTATTTTGTTGTTTTCAATGATTGCTGCTCCGACGACAGGCTCTTGGAAATTCGATTCAAAAATATTAATCACTTTCTACTGAATTTGATAGCGAATTTTTTGTATCGGCAAATTGGAACTGGTACTATTGTTGGATTGGTGGTGCTGCCTGCTGTATCCTTCTCCCTGCTGTTGCTGGTGTTGTTTTTCGATCGGTAAGAGTGATCCAGAATTTGCTGAAGGATCTGTTGGATCAGATACAGACACAGGGTACGAGGGCACTGAGCGACCCGAATGTACGGACACGCACGGACATGCACGTACACACACACTCACTTAACGTTCACGCATGTCGCGCATGCGGCCAACACACACGTACGTTTACGCTGGATCTCTCTTTCTCTATCCGGCCGCTTTCCAGCTGAAGAGTACAGGTGTGCGTCGGTCGTCGTCGCTCCCGCTCCCTCTCCCACGCTATAGGCTGTGCTAGCTTACAGTTATTCCTGATCCTTTTCCCGTTTTAGCAGCAGCTGTTGTTGTTGCTGTGAGGTCGTCGTTTGACATTAAATATGAAATTTGAGCAGCATTTCTTTGAATTTTATGGTTTATTTCTATTATTTTTGTAGAAACTTCATGAAATTTGTATTGAATTTTTTATGGGGGGTGTAGATGTGTATGTGTTTAGGTATGTGTCAAAAGGCGGGCTATTTTGTTTTTAAACTCCCCTCGCACGATTCGAAGGGAAGTTTAGTTCTACGTTAAATATCTTTTGTTAAACAATTTCTTTTGCCAATACCATTTGACAAGACCACACGTTTCAACATTTTCCTTCAACAAACGTGGAGCAATTGTGTGTATTTGTTTCTGTTCAAATTGTTGATATTTTTTTTTCCTTCTCACATTCCGGCCCCGGTGAGAAACAACAAAATGCAAAATCAACAAACGAGTCGCTTTTTTTGTGTTCTAGTTAAATTCTGTTAATAAAGATTTGATTTAACCGGTCAGCGCGCGTTTTGAACATTTGCAGCACATTTCTTCGGGTGCTTCCCGATAAGGGCAGGCCGTCAGGTCGTAATTCGTAATCAGATCAAGCTGAAATTAAAAAATGAAAGAATTTGCATTAATTCACACCTCAACAAAAGGTCCATTCTTGCATGGTATTTCTATTAGGCAGGGCAGTATTTTCGCTTGGTATATTGAGTAAAGTGAAATTGCTCGTGGAGGCATGGTCACACTGAGAGCGCAGGCTGGCTGGCTAAATATGATTTTTGTCATTGATTTTCGTTTAATTTACAGGCTTGTGGTCTCCAATTTGCTTTTTCAAACTGCCATGCACTTGAAACGTACGGACTTTGGTCCAAAGAAAGATGTTATTGAGTTTGAAAATTGATCGGAACACCTCCTTTGGACCAGGGCAGACAGAATTAGGCCAATTAGTGTTGTTGCGTATTCCTCCTCTTGGGGCCAGTTCATTGAGTTACAATTTTGGAAAAATGTCTCGTTCAGGGCTAGGCAGAAGGCCAAGCGATCAATTTTCGAACGTGATATCTTTTATTTTTATAATTTTTCACGTTTTGTTATTTGATGCAGCAAAAAAAACTCAGCGGCGGCCAACTGATGGCCAAAGAGAAAGAGAGAGAGAGCGTATGAGAGGAAGAGAGGGTGTCACTACTCAAATTTTTGGCCATATTTTTTCATTGAGCCGCCTTTTGCCAACGCATCATTATTTTCCAAAGGCTTTATTGTTTCTCTCTAATTTAATGATTTTCACGCTTAATTAATTTGGTGGTCCCGTTTTTTGCTGATTTACCTTTTAGACAGTTTTGCACGCATTTTCACTACGCCTCATTTTTTCACACATACACTCACACGCACGCACGAACAGACACAGTTTCACACACTCACACTAGGACCGACTTCAATTTTGCAACTAACTAATAGCGGAGCGGTGTGTATATTAGTTGATTTTTCGAGCGCTTCGTTAACTACCTTATTGCACTACTTTTTACATATTTATCATGATCTATTTTCGTTCCATTTTTCAATTAAACTCTTCGCAAAAGACCAAAAAAGCACGCAAGCAGTGTGACCGCGAAATTATCGATCAAATATACCGACAGACCCTCGGAAACATACCGAAATCTACCCTTGCATTTTCAAAGTATACTGTAAATATACCGCGAATCTTAAATTATTTTCCTCGATTTTTATGTTATTTTTTATATTACTAGCTAGTTAGGAGTCTCCGCGCTAAAAATATAATAGTGGCTAGTTTTCATGACTTTCTTTTCTTAGAATTTTTCCAAATTAAGTTTAAAACTAAAAAAGTCAACGAAAAAAATAGAAGAAAACGTTACGTGAGTGGGAACGGAGTCTAATTACGTTAGACAATTTTTTTGCTTGTCAACCGGTAGGTAAAGTATGGTATGGGCAGTTTTATACCCTATTTTCATAAATTAAAATTTAAATATAATATTCAAAGCTGACCTACAGATAGAATATTTTTGCATTGATTGGAGCCTAAGATTTTCAAAATTTCTTAAAATCGAGGATATCCGTCCATCTAAGGGTACTAAATGTCGCCTGAGAGAAAAACAATGCTGCTCACTTTTCGCTGCATGTTGCTGTTCCAAACAAATTATGTTGTCAACGGTGATATACGTAAGTAGGGATGGAATTTAACGTAAGGATGGCATAAAGACACATTGTTGCGATGAAAGTTCCCATGTTGAGAGAGAGAAATATCCCTTGAAAAGAGAGAGAAATTCCCTACGGAAAAGAGAGAAACTACTCAAGGGACATTTGAAAAACATGCGTATGGGAGTTTGGATACCCTATATTATTGGATATACTTTGAAAATTTAATTTTATAGGCCGATGAAATTCATTAAATATACCATTATATACCAATATACCGTTAATATACAATTGGTCAAAAATAAAAAACAGTAATGTCTTCAGCGGTGACACTATAATACACCAAAATATTCTTTGGATTTCATTGAAAATTTGAAAATTTGTCCATAAAATACCAAAGAAAATACCACAGCACTGTCCAATTAGCCGGAAACTTTAAATACGGCCTAGAAATCAGATCCGATCCGTAAAAACTGTCCAACAGAAAAAATCGTATGAAACCGGGAAGTACATTTTTCGAGTTTTAAAAAACTTACCGATTAGTCGATGGTAGTTTGCTAGCGGATTGAATAAGGTATTGCTAATCTTATCAAATATATGATATTTCCCATACATTTATCTCAACAATAAAAGTTACACAAGCTGGATAATTGATTAATAATAATCTAGCTAAAATAAGTTAAAATGACAGCACTGGACAACACTGTAGTTGCAGATAAAATACCAAGAAAATACTGAATGGCAACACGTGCGTGTTGTGCATCCAGTCCAGATAATTTACAATATAAATTTGTTTTGAGAGCCAAATGGGTAAAATTAAGAACAGTCAACGGAAAGGGGTAAGTACTTAATATCTAGGAGGAAAAACATGGCTAAATATTTCATCAATTCAGCCTCTGGCCCCGAAGCGTCTACAAAATGCCGCAGAAGACTCTGTGTTGGGTCAGGATTCACACATCAGCGATCTAGAGAAGCCGGGCACAAGCAGCGATGACGGCTTTGAGGAGCCAACACCCAAGCCTTCCAAGAAAACCACATCATTGCCCGGGCCCGTGTCGAGCATTGCGCGAAAAAAGAACAAGTTTAGGACAGACGACACGAAAAATGTGAAGCCACCGACGCTGGAGGAGATGAAGGAGCTGCGCGACACACGCAATCTCTTTCACTCGAATCTGTTCAAGCTGCAGGTCAAAGAGATGCTGGAGGAGCTCCAGCTAAAGAGCAAGTACACCGAGTACATAGAAAGCTGGATGGAATCGTTTACGGCCTTCACGCAGCAGCAGCTTAAAGACGGTCTGATGCAGAAGAGTCAGTTGGAAGTGCCGTTGAATGTGGACATGAAAATATCGAGCTTTATCTTCTCCAAGCCCACGAAAGAGCCTCAACTGATTGGTGCCGCCTCCACGGGCACCTTGCTGGGCCCCAAGATCGTGGTAGATGTGGCCCTGGAGATGCCCAAGGACTGTCTACACAAGGATGATTATCTAAACTTGATATACGATCAGAAGCGGGCCCTGTACCTGACCTACATATCGAACCAGATGAGGAGCTACCACGCCTATGCTCAGGATCAGTTTGCCTTCAACTATCATGGCAACAATCCCCTCAAGCCAGTGCTGGAGCTGACGCCAGCCGCCAAGCAGGTGTCGAAGCACTTGCAGCTGCGTCTGTTTATTACGGCGCCACAGAGCACCTTTAAGCTGGGCCGATTTGTGCCCTGGAACAATAATATTCGACCCACATACTATGATGATGAGTGGGATGAGGAGGAGGCACTGCCATCGACACAGCACTACAATGCCAACGTTCTGTTTGACCTGACGCTGGCCCAGAACCAGGCACTCCTCGACAAGGCCTTCAAGGGCAGACGCAACTTTCAGGACGGTCTGTTGCTGCTCAAAGTGTGGCTGCGTCAGCGGGAGCTGGACACAGGATTCACTGGCTTTGGGTCGCACATTCTGGCATCGTTTATCGTGTATCTGAATCAGCAGCGGATACTGCATCAATCGAGCAGCAGCTACCAAGTGGCACGGACCGTTTGGAATCAATTGTCCAACACAGACTGGACGAATGGCATCACCTTGGCGCCCGCCGCCAGCCAAACCGAGCAGCTGAGCACCCTGGCCGGCTATTACGATGTCTGCTTCATGGATGTCACTGGACAGCTCAATCTCTGTGCGAATGTGCCGCTGGCTGTGTACCAGAGGGTCCGGGCAGAGGCTAAATTGGCTGTGGATTTGCTGAATGACATGAAATTGAATAGCTTCCCGTACATTTTCATGCAAAAGTGTCCCCTGTACACCCGCGTGGATAACATACTCAAGTGAGTCTTCAATGGAGTTCTCTCTCTTTTTGTGTTTAAAAATTAAACCTGCTCTTCCTTGCCACAGAATCACCAACTACTCGAGTATACAGCAAATGCTTGTGCTGCATTCCAAGCCGCAGGTGAAGTACGATTATGCAAATTACGCCTATCCTCAGCTGCTGAAAATCCTTACAGAGTGAGTAGAATTTTACCCTTGCTGGCTGTTAAAAGTAATTATAAACCCAACTTGTTAGGCTGCTGCAGAAGGGACTCAAGGAACGTGTTCAGTCTATTCTACCCATAGAATCCGTCTGCAATTCATGGCCCGTCGAGAGCAAGGCCCCAGTTATCGGACAAGCCATACAGCTGGGTCTCATACTCGATCCGGAGCATGCCTATGAGGTGCTCGACAAGGGGCCGGCGTCCAACGATAACCCCGAGGGGTCAGCCGAGTTTCGCAAGTTTTGGGGAGAGAAATCGAATCTACGACGCTTTCAGGATGGCAGCATCACAGAGGCAGTTGTGTGGGGCACAGCCAAAGATGCGCCCAGCAAGAAGCGTCTGATTGTGCGCCAGATTGTGCTCCATCTGCTGGAGCATCATCTGCAGCTGGAGAGCAACGAGATCCAGTACATTGCAGCCGAGTTGGACTTGGTTTATCATCTAACCCCCTGGTTCAAGGTGTCCAAAGTGAAGACCAAACTGGAGCTGCAGCAGGACACGGATGCGGAGGCACTGAGTCCCAATGTGATACGCTGCTATGATGATTTGGCACGTCAGCTGCATGCCCTGGACGATCTGCCGCTAGAGATTGTGTCCATATCGAGCATTTCACCCATTTCCCGCTACTGTGAGCCAATGCCAGTGCTGCCGCAGGCTCGCCTGATGGCCGACCGCATCCATGCCAGCCACATCCAGCGGGTAATCATTCAGCTGGGGCAGAGCGGCAAGTGGCCCAATGAGTTGGGCGCCCTGAGAGCCCTCAAGACGGCATTCCTCATTGAAATTGGAGAGAAACTGAAGGCACAGTGTCATCTCAACTGGTCGATTACCTCCGAGGGTCTGCTGGTGCTTAAGTGGGGCTTCTGTTTCCTGCTGGAGCTGGCCCACAGCAAGGAGCTGGCGCTGCTCAAGCACGAGGTAACCGAACGGGGAGTGACCAAATATGTGGATAACAGCAAAAGTCGTGCACTGGAGCAACGCCACTACATCCTGCCCAAGGTCAGTGGAGCACTGCACGCCCTGCATCAGACGCACTCGGCCTATGGTGGGACTGTGTTGATTGCCAAGCGCTGGCTGGCCACACAACTGCTGGACGATGGAGTGTGGCCTGCGATGGCCACAGAACTGCTGGTGGCACATCTCTACCTGCAGCGGAATGCGCCTCAGGCCATAGCGGCACCCCAAACCGGATTCATTCGTTTCCTGCATCTGCTCGCGCATAGCGATTGGAATGGAGAACTTTTTCTGTTGAACTTTAATAGCAGCTGGCAGGGTGAGTCCTCCCAACGCTTCCTCTTTATCCTTATTTATTCCGTAATCTTCTCTCAAACAGAACAACAGATTGGGGATCTGGAGCACAGCTTCCGCAGCGATCGGCAGAGTTATCCGCCTTTGGCACTGGCCACGTCCTACGACCAACAGCATGCTGGCCGCCTGTGGACCACCGCGGAGTCGCCCAGTCTGCGCATACTCTCGCATGTCTCACGCTTGGCCCGCCACGCCCTGGAGATGATTGAGACCAGTCTGCAGTCGAAAGATCTGAGATTTGTGCGCCCCGCACAGCTGTTCCGCGGCTCCAGCGAGGGCTACGATCTGGTGATACAACTCAAGTCTGATTTGGTGCCCAATGCCCTGAGCTATGATCTCGGTTCGCCCTTCGTGTCCTTTGATCAACCGAATTATCTATTACCCAGAGCAGGAAAGGACCTACTGGCAAGAATCGTCCAACAATTGAGAGTAAGAGCTTGACTTTAACCTATAAACTTTTAAATTCATTTGATTCCTTGCAGTCTGCCTACTCCGACTATGCCGCCTTCTTCTACAATCCCCATGGCGGCAAGGAATTGGCCATTGTGTGGCGTCCCCCAACAGAGTTCGCACCGAAAGCGTTCAAGGTCACGGAGCTGCAGGCTTGCACGCCCTGCAACAAGGGCAAGGTTCAGGTGGTCAGGGAAACTCTAGTCGAGGATTTCAAGGTGCTGCTCAAAGACTTTTATCTGCGCATCAGCACGCCCGAGGAGCTCAAGCGTGAACAGCGGGAGCAGCAAAATCCCAAGCGATATTTCAATGCCAAGCACCAGGAAACGGAAGCCAGCTCCAAGCCAAAGAAGCAAAAGCTGGCCAAGGCAGCAAAGGTGCAAGCTCCGCCGAAAAAGAAATGTCTGATCAAGAGCAAACCCCTGAAATCGCTGAGCTAGTTGTTGCCCCCCATGTAAAGTAAGGATAAACCCACAATAATTCATAATTAAAGCTAGAAGTTTGTTAAGCCGGACAAAAGTTAAAGAAAATATTAGACAATGGAATGATAATGCTTATTGCTTATTGCTGCTTGCTGTCCTCCGTTTCGCCGTTTGGATTTTGCCGAGAGAAGTGCACACATCGTGTTCTGGTTCGCAGACACGTGCAGGGCGCTGCTCCATTCACACTTGACTGACATTGATGAAGAGCATAAAGCTGATCTTGGGGTTGGGAACGAGATTGATCTTGAGGCTGGACTGGTGGCCATACTGACGGATCATCAGCAGAGACAGTACCGCTCTGAAATTGTGGACAGGCAAAGGACTGATCCTGCTCTGATCGTTGACCATAGCTCTGGTGCTGTTGCTGCTGCTGCTGTGGTGGAAACCTTCCCTCGCGTGGACTGCATCGATGATAGCTCTGTCCATCCGTATATGTGCATGTCTGTTGCCCCTTGCTGTGCCGACTGGGATACTTGAATGCCTCAACCGACACATTACTAGCTGAACATCCATTCAATTTATTCTCGGACTCCTCATCTGAAACATTTCCACTTGAATATCCATTGCAAGGGTTCTTTGATTCCTCATCTGATTCATTTGCAACCGACTTGGCAGACGCTGCTGGTTTCGAGTCCGTATTGGAAGCAGCTGAAGCTGTCTCTGGCCTGGTCTGGCACCAGGCATTACGTGCAGCGTGCGCATGACAACTGGTATGCTGGCTCCTCGACCTTGGTGGCTCGTGTTGGCATCCACAGTTTTGCCTTAGGCTAGAGGTAGAGGTGGCCGCACTGTAGCGCAAGGGTTCGATCTCGTTCTGCTTGGACCAGGCCAGTTGGGTGGACACATTGGCAACATTGCGTGGCGCTTTGTCATGGATTGAGGGAGAGAGCAGCTTGTCAGCCTCCTCAAGCTTCTTCGGACAAAACAGTTCCTGCAGCGTAGAGTTTGGAGGCGAGAAGATTCCACCAAAGTAATTTTCTGTGGCTTCAACAGGTGCTGCTGCTGCTGTGGGAAACAGATGGCCATTGGGCATAATTCGATTGTAGCTCAAATAGCGTATATCCTCCGTTCGTCTAACGTCCTGCTGGGTGAGCACAAACATCTCATTGCCCACCATAATGGGTACTGAAATGAGTGGGAACAAATTCACTTAGGTATTAGGTAAAATCTTGCACTTACTCTGGACCAAGGGTGCCGACTCCTCTGACACTTGCAGCAGCTTTCTCACATTGTTGGCCATTGTTTTTGTTAAATACACGAATAATTTTGAATATTTTCTAGAAATTTCTCTGTATATTTTTGAATAGTTTCTCTTTAAACATTACATAAAACACAAAGGAGCCGGAAAGTGGCAAAATGTTTGATTGAATCAAAGGAATATAATCAATACAGATACAGAAAATAATTCAATATGAAGTTTTCTACATAAGCTTAAGATTTAACTTAGTTTAATCTTTAATTATTTAAGAACTTTAAGAACAAAGAACTTGTTAAAGGAATCCCCAAATCAGTAGTGTTCATCCTTAAATGTAGTTCGGAACTTTATACACATTCAGAGGTATTTTTGGATGGCCAAATGCCATTTATACTTCCTTATCCATAGACTTATGTGCAATTCTGAATATTCAGCTTCGATTCGTCTCTTCTTTGGGCACAATACCAACTCCCGATGCAGTGGCAGCAGCAGCGGCAGCATCCTTCTCTTTGTTACCAAAATCGGGATACAGCTTGGCAATCTGTCCGTTGGGTGTGCATATGCGACCCGAGAAATCTAAACGTTTATTGGATTGACTCCGCTCAGCAGAGGAAATAATGTCCAGCAGAGATCTAAAAAAGAAGGGAGTGAGGGTAAAGTAAAAGCTTTAAAGGATGGTCTTACCTCGTGCCACAATTGGACATGCGTCGCTTGCTGGCCTTTAGCAGACTGTTGGAATTGTTGCTGCTAGCGACACTGACGTTGCTCATTGCCTCCAGGCGCTCTGGTGACAGGGGAGACTCTGTAAAGGCACGGAGATTGGGTGTGCCTGCATCCGTTTTGGTGGGGCCATCGCCATACGCTGCGCGTAATGTTTGCAGACTCTCCAGCAGGTTCTTGTGATGTACTGTGCTGGCATTCAGCTGGATGAGCTGCTCCAACTCTCTGTAAAGCAGTCGATACTGATCCTTGGCCTTGTGAGGTTTTAAACTACAAAACAAAAGGAGCTAAGTGAAGGATTTAAGTGAAGCATTAAAGGACATTCTCCTACCGCGCTCCATTCGTGTGGGTAAAGGGCAAGACATCGCCACGAGAGGCACTCTTGTAGAGCTCATGGATGTGCTGCTGACAGCGCACTTCGTCCTGCTTGTCCATATCCTCCTTGAGCAGCAGATGGAGAAAGTGCGGCAGCCAACTGAGATGCCGCTGCAGATGGAACAGCACTGTCGAGGTGGTGGTCAGGGGGAAGTAGCGGGGCAAGCGTCGCGCCAAATTGGGAGCTGCAGGATCTCTGGATTTAAGCGGCACCATGCGCGACATCTTCATGAGTTGTCCCAGCTCCGAGGTGCGATAATCGGTCACTCGTCCGCCGGGGCCGTCGGTAATGGAGGGCGCCTCGTCCATGCAGGAGCGTGTGATGCACAGAGAATGGACAAAGATCTCTCCGCCGCGGGCAGACAGCATGTGACTGGTGGCCTTGGAGCCGGTCTTTCGGGGCATCTCCAGCAGCACAGAGCGTCCGTTCAGCAGAAAGTTGATCAAACAGGAGCTGGGCCGCGACGTAACATCCACGGGCGTGACCAGAAACTGGCCCAAACACGGCTGCAGATCGGCCGATCCGCAGCCACGTGGTGTGCACCATTTGAGGGTCACCGTCTCGTAGGTGGCCCCCTGCTTGATGCTGGTGGGCAGACTAAAGTCCGGGCCACACGTTATGGAATGGGCGCGGCGGGAATGCAGTATCTCCACATCGTAGTTTGCACTGGAATTGGCATTCTGCTCCTCCTTCATCGGTATATTCGTCACCGTTGTGCTGGCCAGATCGTAGTGATCCAGAATGAGATGCGTCAGCTTGTGGGATATGTCCGGGGCACCCACCGTATGGATTTCCACATCCAGCAGCGGGGAAATCGCTAGCAGATTGCGATTGGTCACCATCGAGTCGATGCCCAGAGGAACAATATTGAGAATCACCAGGTGACAGTGATTGATGACCAGTTCCTTTTTTGGGGCTGCTGCGGACAGGGCATTCTGCTGGATGAGCACCGTATTGAATATGTCCTCGAGGCTCTTCATGCTGGTGTTGTCCCGCGCCGAGGTGATGCATATGACGCGTCCCTCGTTGAGTATCTGATCAGTGGGAATGCCGCTGGCCATGGCCTGGATCTGCTCGTCGGTTGGCTCTACCAGCGCCTCAATGGCCGCCCGCAGGCCATGGATCACCGAGTAATCCGATGAATGGGGCATGCTGCGCGATGGAACGCCCACCATGACCATGGCATTCATCACATGCGACATGTTCTGTGTGCTGGCGCTCCACGTGTTGACGATGTGGGCCGCCGTGTCCGAGACTATAAAGCGCACATGCTTCTTGCCCGGAAACAGATCCCAGACGACGCGACAGTACTCGATGGAGGATTCGCAGGCGCAGGTCCACAGACTCTTGCTAAACTGTGAGCCCGTTCCGCTGGCGGCACTGTGGCCAGTGGGTTTGCCCTTCAGAAAGTCCATCGATATGTACTCCTCGCTGGCAATGCTGAAGTACCGCGTGTGGTCCAGCACGAAAATGGTCTTTTGGTTGCGTTCGAACATGGTGGGGACGGACGCGACGGACGCCTACAAAATTAGCTAAAAAACCAAAAACAAAAGATAATTTTTAAAATGCAATCGTTTGCCGGAGAAAAACAGCTGATTGAGTGGTTTGAATAAAACTATCGCAAAAAACCGGCTGCAAAATATCGATATATTTTATACCCATGATTTGTTTTCGCAATTCAATAACCGGTACTCGTCTTCATCAATTTCCAGGTTTCCACAAAATTCGTAGAAATATGTTGATTTTAGTGCCAAATAAAATAACGATATAAGTATATGTTATTTTGGAAAATATCGATATACTGGATGATTGACCGCCTTGACAACCCTACTTCAGAATCACGTTGTACGAATTTACGAACTTTTAACATTTTTTTAGTCACACAAATACTTGTTTCAGACTAAATTGCACACTCAGTTATTAGTGAAACGCAAATTGTAGTAAATCCATTTATCAGTTAAAACAGTCATGTCGTGGTTATTGGGCAGAAATCGTCAGCAACCGCAGCCAGATCCTTCTGCTGGCGGCGTAGATGGAGCCGATCCCGAGGGTAAAACTGCCGGTGGGCGGACCGGCGATGCAGAGCTGACCCGTGCCGAGCGCAAGGCCATGGAGGCCTACCGCTTTGATTCATCGGCTCTGGAGCGGGCCGCGGATGCTGCCAAGACGCTAGAACGCTCAAGTAAGTGGAAAATTTCATCAGCCAATTGCATAATCGACATGCGCCCCCCAAACGCTATCAAAGCTTAGTCGCTTGTGTGAGTGTTTGTTACTGTATGAGTGTGCGTGTGTGTAATATATGATAATCTCTTTGCAGAGCATGCTCGGGAGGCTTTGGAGCTGTCCAAGATGCAGGAATCCACCCGCCAGGCGGAGTACAGCACCAAGGTGAAGGAGTACGAGGCGCACATCGAGCAGGCCAAGGTGGAGCAACGGCGCATTGATCACGAGGAGCGACGCAAGACCCTGATTGAAGAGACAAAGCAACAGCAGCAGCGAGCCCAGTATCAGGATCAGCTGTCACGAAAGCGGTACGAGGATCAGCTGGTCCAACAGCAACGTGTCCAGGAGGAGAATCTTCGCAAGCAGGAGGAAAGCGTACAGCGGCAGGAGGCCATGCGCCGTCAGACCATTGAACATGAGATCGAGATGAAGGAGAAGAATCGCTTGAAGCTGCTGGAGCACGAGCTGAGGGCCAAGGCGCGCGTGGACCGTGAGAATCGTGATCTGAACTTGGAGAAGATTCGTCTGAAGGCCCAGGAGCATCGTACCACTGTGATGGAGGGCATCAAGTGAGTGCTTTTAAATAGAGAAAAACGGTTGGATTTTTATTACAATTATTATTGTTCCCTTGCAGAACGGCTGGATCCGTCATTGGAGCTGGTGCCGAGGCCATGCTCACCGATTGGGACAAGGTATTGACTGCCGCTGGCGGCCTGTCGCTGCTTGCCTTGGGTGTCTACACGGCGAAGGGTGCCACCGGCGTTGTCTCCCGCTACGTGGAGGCGCGCATCGGCAAGCCATCGCTGGTGGGCGAGACCTCGCGGTTTGCCTTCCTCGATGCCGTAAAGCATCCGTTGAACTACATCAAGCGACTGCGCTCCAAGCCGGCCGATGCACTGCAGGGCGTTGTTCTCAATCCAAGTCTCGAGGAACGTCTTCGCGACATTGCCATTGCCACAAAGAACACACGCATCAATCGAGGCCTCTACAGGAATGTGCTGATGCACGGCCCACCTGGTACCGGCAAGACAATGTTTGCCAAAAAGTTGGCCGAGCACTCTGGTATGGACTTTGCCATTATGACCGGCGGCGATGTGGCGCCCATGGGCAAGGAAGGTGTGACAGCCATTCACAAAGTGTTTGATTGGTCGCATGCCTCGCGGCGCGGTCTGCTGCTGTTTGTGGACGAGGCTGATGCCTTCCTGAGGAAGCGTTCGTCGGAAAAGATATCGGAGGATTTGAGGGCCGCTCTAAACGCCTTCCTGTACAGAACATCCGAACAGAATCCCAAATTCATGCTCGTTCTGGCCTCGAACACGCCCGAACAGTTCGATTATGCCATCAACGATCGTCTGGATGAGATGGTGGAGTTCACGCTGCCCGGCCTGGAGGAGCGCGAGCGTCTGTTGCGTCTCTACTTTGACAAATATGTGCTGCAGCCGGCCGCATCTGGGGCCAGGCGCTTCAAACTGGACACATTCGACTATGGCAAGACTTGCTCAAAGATGGCTGTGCTGTGCAAAGGCATGTCTGGACGTGAGATCTCCAAGCTGGGCGTTTCCTGGCAGGCAGCCGTCTACGCCTCTGAGGACGGTGTACTGACCGAGAAAATGGTTCTGGACAGATGCTACTCGGCCGCTGAGCAGCACAAGCAAAAGGTGAGTTTTTTATACAATTCCAATGCTGATCAGTTGCTAAAGAATTATTTTTTTAGATGGCTTGGTTGTCGGATCAGGAGCGTGCTGATCATAAATCGATTACGGGCGGAACTATTGCCCCACCTTTAACACTCACTGCCAACAAATTGTGAGCTTGTGGTGACTTTGGAGTACCTGGAGGAGCGTAGGCAGGACACACTCCATTCATTCACATATTTAGTTGTTAATTGTCCTAACTTTAAGTTGGTTACGCACAGGGCTTTTTCTGGTTAATGGATACCAAAACAACAGCTGAGATCAACCTACTATATGTGTGTATATACCGTTATGTATGTGTACATATGTATATGCATTTTACTAACTGTACAAACGAAAATCCATGATAGACTATCGCGTGTTCATCAATGCAATTAAGTTTTACCTACTGATAATTGTATCATTAACTAACGCTATAGTAACTCTCATTAGTGTGTACAAAGAGAGCTGTATGTTCGGCACCTGTTGCTGCATTTAGCAAAGACAAAGCTTTGGATTAAACTTTAAATTAAATTGCCGCGCTGGCACTGTGAGAGATTTATATTAAACTTCTCGCCAGCGTTGGCCATTTATTTGACTCTTTCGCCAGTGTTTTCCCATAAACGATTATGAAAATATACACTTAGATCACTTGTTAAGGATTGTGTTTTAAACGACTTCATTCTAGCCAGTTAGTTTCTGGGTAAATATAGTTAAAGGCGTTAGACAGCCCAATGGAGTTCCTTCCGTTGGAAAATTACAAACAAAGAGGCTTAAAGAGGAAGGATGATTACAATCAAAATGTACCATCAATATTAATTTCCGCGGCTTAACTCAAGGCGTCCATATTTAAATCGAACGGTTCAGTGTTCGTCACTTTTGCGACAACCTTGTTTACGTCACACACCCTTCATATTTTAGTATTTGTTTTTAGTATTTTTGAGTATTTTCTTATTTATATTTTTTTTTTAGGATTTATGCATCACCGTCTTCTCCAATGCACTCATGTAGGAAACGTGTATAAATGCATTTTAGATCCATGTCCTGGGCTATTTAATTGAAAACTAAGCTCTGATCACTATAATATTCCTAGAGAGAACACCGCTTCCTACCGCTGTAAGAGAAAATTGCGGCAAAACTTGTCAACAATCCACTTTGCATTGTCAGGTGTCTCTGTCGCTAAATACATATATAAGTAGGTATGTGTAGTTACCATGTAGTTACATTGTAAAAAATGTAGTCTTGATTGAACCGATTTCGACTAAACCTTATTTTATGAATAATAAAATCAAAATGAGGTCCAAAACCAGAAAATCTTTTAGAAAATTTATTAATTTTTAGTAGAAAATTATTTTACCAGCGCTGAGGGTGCTAGATAGTTAGTTATCCGTAGCTGAATACCAAAATCGAGTAATTTGAACACCCAATCACCACCTTATACGGCATCTGTAAATCACAAACGATAGACGATCAACACATTAGCATAACTGTATTGTTTTATCGTGTAGCAAATTACTAAAATGTTTCCCGGTGGGAATTCTAATGCCGATCTTGGCTACAACAAACGCAACCACAATCAGTTTATGGCCCAGCTGCCGCCGCCGCCCCCGTCTCACTTTCTTCCCGCGGCAGCCGTCGCGAATCCCTTGGTGTCCACAGGGCTACCTCTGACCATCGATTGGGCCCAGCTCGCCCAGCAATGGATACATATGCGGGACACTACTCCGGCTGGGGTCGCTATGCCCATGGCACCGCCGCCACCCATCATTGGCAATGTTTCTGGGTATCAGCAGCAGCTGCCGCAAATGCAGACGCTGCCCGTGCGACCGCTGGCGACCACCACGAAGATGACACGTTTTGAGGAGCACGGCGAGGCTGACATGGACATGGACGATGACAATGAGCGAGGACATGGCAGTGAAACGCCACCGCCCGCTCCTACTGTTACGCAATCGCAGTGGCTAGGACTCGGCGAAAGCAAAGCAACAGTAGCTGCCTCCAGCAATACGGGTGAGAGAAACTTGAGAGACTCAAAAATGACTTGTGTGCTAATTTGTATGTGTTCTACAGGCAAGCCGCCATGGAGTCTGTGGCCTAACAAGACGGTCAATGCCTCTTCCAATCGTACAGCGCATATTCCCTCGCTGCTGAAGCTCAACGTGAGCAATCCCAATGAGCCGCATCAACAGCTGCAGCAGGCACAGCAGCCGCCACAGCAAACACCACAAGCACATTCACATCAACATCAACATCAAAATCCACACCAACATGAGCTGCAGTCGCTGCCAGAGAGCAGCAGCGGCAGTGGCAGCATCAACAGCAGTGCCAGCAGTGAAATAGATGCAAACAAACGGAAAATGTTGCCGGCTTGGATAAGGTAAGGGCGGTCAGGAATAAGTAGTGTAAAATGAACGCAAAAATCACACCTCTCGTATGGTTACAGAGAGGGTCTGGAGAAAATGGAGCGCGAGAAGCAGCGACAGATGGAGCGACAGCATTCCAGTGGTGCGGATGCTGAGGTACTTCTCCAAGCTACAAGCAATGTTAAGCAAGTATCTAGCAAAACACTAACAACACCTGTTAATCCATTGAACATCGCGATTGTGGTAAGTAAAAGGCAAAGGCATGGCCTGGTTATTATCGACTATCATTACCCTCCACCCTCCACCACCGACCAACAAATGTGCGAAAAGTGCAACACATTTACATGCGCTACACTCAATTGGTTGCACACAAAAACGATACCGAACGATACTGAAAAAAACGAACTTAAAGACAGACAATTTGCAAGGCATTTAATGCTGGGAACACATGAAATTTAACATGAACTTGAACATTCAGGCCAGCGACAGCGAAGATTCCAATGCTGGGGAGGAGGAGCCGGAGGAGGAGACGGCATCAGTGGAACCGAAAATACTCGTAGGTAAAGATATATTGAATAAGGCTTGCTACAGAAGCAGCAGCGCCAGCGGCGATGATGAGCAGCAGGAGAATGAGAAGGAGTCAAAGTCAAAGTCACTGGAGGATGCGGAGACGGCAGACGGTGTGGCAACAGGGGCAACAGAAGCCGCTAGCAATGGTAAAAACTACGAAGAAAGACTCGCGGATCTGGTAGGCATTCACTATTTGAATCTATTTGATGTGTGTGCGCTCAGCCAGGCAATGAAATTGTAATCTATAATTATACGAATCCTATCACATGAAGAAGGAGCCTGCACTGCACTCTCTTTCCATGCACATATGTATGTATGTTCGTTTCATTCCCTGGCCAATGGCTGCGCATCCACCAACATTATATATACACATTAGTCCCGAATGAATCTATAAATACGAAATCTATAGATGCTTTTGGTGCGTCGCACATTAACCGAAATACTCCTGGAAACGACAAACGAAGAGATTGCAGCGATTGCAGCAGAAACATTAAAAGCGCATCGCGCTAAAGGTACATTATAGATAATTAAGAACAAATCTCTTGCTCCCCACTCTCCCCCTCCCCAAAAGCCCGATCTCTTTCAGCGTTCAACTGGCGTGTGTTTTGTTGGTGTGTGTAAGTATTTAGAACATAAGATGATGGAAGATCTTCCCGCAACGAACGATCCTTGCTCCATCTCGTTAATGAAATCCTTGTGAGATGACTCGGCGATCGCGTTCTTGATTTCATGGTTATTTTTTTTGTTGGTCAATTACTATATTATAAACACAAAACACAAACCAAACTGAATCCCTTGCTGAACAATTTATAATCGTATTATATAATATGCTACTACTATATATATATATGTATGTGTGTAAATCAAAAGCATCATCAGCCCAAGTGATTCGCAAAAGCGCCTTGTCCTCCATTACCGGCAATCTGGGTAAGTTTACAATATTCAATATAAATATCCCTATGTTTCGTTTTGCACTATTTTTATGTTTCGTTTAAAAGGTAGTCTGAGTTATGCTTAAAGACCCACCCCACAACCAACCACCCACCCTCTGTGCAGATCCCAACTTATAGTCTTTACAATTGGTCGACTTAAACCTAAATTCCCTTACCTTTTCCTTAACTTGTTGTCCAAATTCATGGGTTCTCTCTCTGTCTGTCTCTGAAAATGTTTCCCTTAACGAATTCGTCATAAAAATATTACCCATAAACTGTGCCCGCTTTGCATCGCGATTGTCTCTGGTAGCCACAATTAGCACTTGACTGATTTGAATTATAGGTTTAGCAGCCTATGGCGATTCTTCCAGCGAAAGCGATGAGGATGACGACGATGAAGAAGGCGCGCGCAATGCAGAAGCATCAAAGGATCCAGATAAAAGCGTACAGCTCAGCGCGGAGGAGTTGAAGGTTAGTTGGAACAAGTCCTTCCTATAAATCTGGCATTAATAACTCTTTTTTTTAATAGGCTCGCATACGACGCAGCAAACGTGCATTTGAGAGAGTCGTTGATGACATTGAGGATCGCGTGGCCAAGCAGGAGCAGCGCGATGAGCAGACACTTCAGAGACATCGCAAGCAGGAACGAGACCGTTCCGATGCTGACAAGGAAAGGCGACGTACCACCCATAGTAATCCCGAACCGCCTGGGGAGACAACAGCCAAACATCCCACCCACCATGATAAGCTGCTCCAGTTTAATGGTTAGCCACTAGAATATTGTGCGCTATGTATTGATTAACTCCTCCTCTTCATTGGCAGGCAAACGACCGAGTCGCAAGGAGCGCACCACTCGCTTCAGCGACAATAAGGATGGTAAAAGCTCAACGGCAAACTACGCCCAAATTGTTGCCAGTGCGCCTGTGAGCTCTAGCTCGGCTCTTGCAAAGTTGAAGCCTGTGCCCAATTTGGCCACCAATCTGCTGCAGATGCCGGAGGCAGTGGCCTGCATGCTGAGTGCTGCAGAGAAGGCCCTGAGCAAGGCCAACAAATCGTCAAGAAAGTCAAAGAGCAAGAGACATCGGTCTTCCACATCGTCTTCCTCAAGCAGCTCGAGCAGCAGTAGCTCCTCCCACGACAGCGATGACAGCCACAGCAACTCCGGCAGTTCCAAAACTTCCAGCAGTCGCGGCAAGAGCAGCAGAAGCCGCAGTCGCCGGACAACAAGCAGTCGCCGTGATCAACGCGATCAAGCTGGCGGCGGCAGCAGCAGTAGTCGGAGTAAATACGAGCGCCGTGACCACGAGAGGGAACGAGAGCGTCGTTCCCGACGCAATCGAACTCATTATATCGGTGACAGGCGCAACAGCAGCAGTAGCCATCATCAACATCAACGACGGCCACGGGACTCGAGCCACTCTGGCGATGATGATCGACGCTCCTCGCGTCACAGCAGCACTCGCAGCGGCCATGCCAGCAGCTATGATCATGGCAAGCACAGACATCGCTCTAGATCCCGCTCCAAGTCGCGCAGCACTCACCACGCCAACTCGTATTCCTCCTCTTCCGCGTCGCATCAGCGCAAGCGCCACTAAAGGCGTACAACAACTTGCAACTATTAATTGTTAAATGTAAATTTTCTCTATTTTCTTCTTCAGTTTTTAATGATTTTAGTTGTCAGTTTTTACTCAACCTAATAAAGAGATATTAATCAATGCTTCAAAATAGATTGTTGTAGGTGAGTTTGTGGGTAAATGAATAAATTAAATAAATAAAATATCTTAAAGTAAATCTCCAATTGTTTACTTAGCTATGCCGCTTGACTACCTTTGAAAATGGATCGCCGTAATCGACTTTGCCAATCTCGTAGTGGGACATATTATTGCGATGAATGGTTAGGCAGGCGCCGCTCTTGAAGGTCCACTCACAGACGCCACACTTGTAGATCAGCAGCGGCTTCTCTGGAGGCGAGTACTGTATCGTCTCCGTTGCCATCTGTGGCTGATTGAGGCCATCCACAGCATCTCTCTTGAGCCGCATTCGCTCAATATCCTCCGCGCGACGCTTGCTGACACGTGCATTCAAGTACGGATCTTCAGTGGTGGTGTCGCCAGAGCTCAGGTTTCCACTTGTGGCCATGTGACCTTTCTGATTCCGATGCACGTTCAGCAGGGAGCCCGAGACAAAGCTGTCCCCGCAAACATCACACTTGTACGGCCGCTCGCCTGTATGGCGGCGCATGTGGATCTTTAGGTCGTTGGATTGCACGAAGCTCTTGTCACACTTGTCGCAGGCATACGGACGCTGGCCCGTGTGCAGGCGCATGTGTCGGGACAGCTTGTTCTGGGATATGAATTTCTTGGAGCAGATTTTGCACTCGCTGGGCCTTTCGCCCGTGTGGTGTCGCATGTGCAAGCTGAGATCCTGGCTGCGCGGAAAGGCCTTCTCGCACTGGTCGCACTTGTACGGATACTCGCCCGTGTGCCGGCGTATGTGGATGGTCAGGCTGGAGGTGGGAAAACTAATTCCACAGTGCGGGCACTCACGACGCTTGGCGGTGCGCTTCCGCTGTGAGCTGCCAGTTGACTCAGCCTCATCTTTGGCCGCTTCCTCTGGATGGAATGCCTGCATGTGACGACGCAGTGTGTCCTGACGCTTCAAAATGCGTGGACAGTGCTTGCAGGTGAGCACGCCGCTTCCACTGCTCTCGTTTGCCAGCTCCTGGGCGGCCACGTCCGCTGTCTGAGTGTGGGCAACGGCAATGTGCCGAGCGAGCGAATCATTTTTGGCAAAGACACGCGGACAAATGGCACACTTGAAGATGAAATTCTGTGAGTGGGTTAGCCGACTGCCCAGCTGTGAGGAACGCAGCTTTGTCCCACCCGGAGGTTCCTGTTTATCCGCTTTCACATCGAAATTTTCTTCATCCACACTTTGTGTAACCTCCACGCCTTCTGCCTCAAATGGTATACCCGTCTCCAGTTCTTCTAGCTGCTCTGATCCATAGACTGACTCGACAATGGTTTCTGCTTGTGAAAATTGCACATCCACCACAGCTTCAGCGGTGTCCTCTGCATCCATCGTCACAGCCACCTCCTTAGTGTCACAGAGGACGGACAGAAACTCGTCCTGACTGCACACTCCCAGAATCTCCATCTGCATCTGCTCGGGATCCTTCATCAGAGTCGTAGTCGTAGTCGCTGTCGTTGGCTGCAGATACAAGTTCTGCAGCGTGTGCTGTGCATTCTCCACATCGAGGATGAACTCATAGGCAGCTATCAAGCGGTGTGTACACTTCTGGCACAAGCGGGTCGGCATGTCTGCTTCGTTCCAAGTGCACTAGAGAGGAAATTGTCTCAGTCATGGATTCTTCGAAACTAATAATTCATGTATCATGGGTTTACCTTCACTTTGGAGACGGTTTCCAGCAGTTGCCACAACTCAAAGTTCAGCTCATTGTACTGGATCTCGTCGTGTAGACGCAAGGCGTCCTCGTTTGTCTCCAGACAAACACGGCAGCTTAGATTGTTAATATTAAAAACTTGATTTTGCATTATACATCGAAAAAGTTGGAATTTTAAATATTTTTGTTTTGTTTTTCATTCGGTATATTTACGGTATATTTCTGTATAATTAACGGTCACACAGCATGCCATTCACAGCGAAACTGGGACACCCGCTTCCTAATTCAAACGAACGGCATTTTATTTTCCCACGTCGTGAATTTTTACCCAATTGAGTTTTGTATTTGTATTGTTTTAAATTGACCAAAACTGTTTGTTCGTAATTATTGATTGCGTGTGCAAACATGTCTCATCAGTCCAACAATGTGTTGCGTCCGAAAGAAAATGCCATGGTCAGAAAGCCGGAGGCAGCGGCCTCCGCACTTGGCATGCAGAAGAAAAATTTGTTGCTGACTAAAAAGGTGAGTCGGGAGACTGCCGTCAATTGTTAACTTAGTACTTACTGATCATTTTACAACATAGCCGACGAGCGAGAATATGGCACCAGGCAGCAAGCTCCTTCCGTCGGTATCGGCCAAAGCGGCTACGACAATTGCACATTCAGCAAATAAAGCGGGGCCAGGAATTCCCGCCCCAGCGGCAATGTCGAAATTTGCAAAGCCACTTGTGCCCACTGCCAATGCACTAAAGAAAACAACTTCAGAGTTTGTGGCGCCAGCTCCTGTAACAGAAACTAAGAAGACCAACGCTGGCGCAGTCGAGAAATCAGCCACTGAAGCTGCTGCACCGACTGCATCCACATCTTCAAACATCACTGACAAAGAGAAAGGCAAGACTGGTGAGTATCTGGTGGCATCTCCACTCTGGAAATTTACATTGATGCAATCCCAAACAGAAAGCCAGCCCCCGAAGCCAAAGAAAACTTGGGAGCTGAACAACTTTGACATTGGTCGTCTACTGGGACGCGGGAAGTTCGGAAATGTGTACCTGGCACGCGAGAAGGAATCCCAGTTCGTTGTCGCCTTGAAGGTGCTGTTCAAGCGTCAGATTGGCGAGTCTAATGTTGAGCATCAGGTGCGCCGGGAGATCGAAATCCAATCGCATCTGCGGCACCCACACATTCTTCGTTTATACGCCTACTTCCATGACGACGTGCGCATCTACTTGATCCTGGAGTATGCTCCACAGGGCACGCTCTTCAATGCGCTGCAGGCTCAGCCGTCAAAGCGCTTCGATGAACGCCAGTCGGCCACCTACATCAAGTCGCTCTGCTCGGCCCTGTTGTATCTGCACGAGCGTGACATAATCCATCGCGACATCAAGCCGGAGAATCTCCTGCTGGGCCACAAGGGTGTCCTGAAGATAGCCGATTTTGGGTGGTCAGTGCACGAGCCCAACTCGATGCGCATGACGTTGTGCGGAACTGTGGACTATCTGCCACCGGAAATGGTCCAGGGCAAGCCGCACACAAAGAACGTGGATCTGTGGAGCCTGGGTGTGCTCTGCTTTGAGCTGCTGGTGGGTCATGCTCCATTCTATTCGAAAAACTACGACGAGACCTACAAGAAGATCCTTAAGGTGGAGTACAAGCTGCCAGAGCACATTTCCAAGGCGGCTGCTCACTTGATTTCCAAGCTGTTGGTCCTCAATCCACAGCATCGTCTGCCCCTGGACCAGGTGTTGGTGCACCCATGGATTCTGGCGCACACAAAGTGAACGTTTTATCGTTTCTCTTTTATTTATTTTGATTTTGAGTTATTTCCTAGTTCATATTTGTGTTTGAGTTGCGCCGCGTAATATAATTATGGCATTTCAGATTTTCATCATTTAGCAAGCTACAAGCAGGGCTGGCTTTAGGTCTAAGACCGGCAGCAGTACTTAGGTATTCTCGTTGGGGCGCCCGCCCTGCCCTAAAGCCGGCCCTGGCTACACAAGAAAAATTAACATATATTCATTTAGTTTTAATATCATTTAAAGTAAAGTTTGTGAGTGTGTTCCGAATGCAAGGCGTGTCGGCGTGTTCTATTTATTCTCTATCGATGTTGAGTGGTTTGCAGCAGAGACAAAAATGCAGGCAACATTCCAAGTGGATGTCAAAAGTTTCTTATCACAGAAAACAAAGTACAAGATCTCCTATTGAATGCAAAGCCGAAGCGTAATTTAAACTGTGATGAAATTATGCTTGAGAATTTATATAGATAGGATAGGCTCATGCAATTATCTTAGCGACACATGCGAATGGCTTCTGCCATTTATCCATCTCTGGGTATTTTTCATTTGAAAAAAGCAATAATAATGATGAGACTAAACTTTACCTAACCCCTAAGTAAATCTATACCTTAGGCCGTGCTCACACTGGCAATATATTACTTATAATACATAATTCGTGTACTCGTGGATCCGATTTGTTCAATGGAAATTTGTTCAATGCTCTGTGCGAGCACGGCTTTAACTTAAAAAAAAGGTTGCCAATCCTTTGCACACATGCCGCATTAAATCTAATCTGACGCTTAATCTCTAATGGCTTCGCCTCCCTTCTTGCGCGCCACACTGGAGTAGTCATCCTCTGGAAAATTACAAAGACTTAGGACCATATTTCATAGAGTAAATAGAGCCAGTTGCCTTACCATCTTGATCCTCATCCATGGCATCCTCGAGATGTATGCCTTCGGCAAATTCTTTGCCTTGGTCGGCCGCTATCTCGTTGTTCAGATTGTCTGTGTCGAGCAAATGCTGAGGCTGCTTCACTGCCACATCGCCCACATCATCATCGTCGTCACCATCACCACCGCCGGCTGCTTCGGCTTTGACAGCATCATCGGCCGCTGGGCCAGGTCCTGGCGCTGGCAGCTCTCCGTCAAAGAGATTTTGTCCCGCTGCAGGCAAATTGAAGCTGGGCTCGTTCATGGCATCCTTGACTTCATGTGCGCCCGAGTCCTCAACGGGTTTAGGGGCCACGCCCAAATTCTTATTGGACTCGAGATCATTCACAACATTCGCATAGCGATTGTTGTTCTCATTTTTGGGCAGCTCTTCGGCCGCCGTGTCCAGGTCGACAGCATCGCCTTTGGCGTCTACTTTGTTGTCTTCAAAGTTGTCGGGTATGGGGGCCACATTCTCCGGGAGCTTGCGCTCTGGCTTGGCCGGTGGCAGTGCCAGGGGCGGCAGACCGCTGCTGCTGCTGCTAAGTCTGGGCGCAACTGAAGCATTCGGAGCATCGCCAGCACTCTTGACGGCAGCGCCCGCAGTGCTGCTCTTACGCGGAGCACTCAGCGGCGAGACGGGTCCACCGGCCAGCTGGGGCTCCTCTTGCTGCTGCCTTTCAGTAAGCGACTTCGGTACAATCTGAAAATTTTCGACAGACTTAAGTATCAGACTGTGATTGTTGCGCACGGCAAAGGGCAAGATTGGCAGCTGTTCCTCTTTCTGCTCCACCATCCGCTGTTGCGGCTGGATCTGCTCCTTCAGCCCGCCGCCACGAGTTGGATTGGTTGTATTGTTATTAGTATTATTAGTGGTTTGGTTTTGGTGTTGGTTAGTTGCTAGAAGATTTACCCCGCCGCCAATCCTGTAGACGCCTTCACTCACTTGCAATTGCGCGTTGAAGGATTTATCGTTGCGTGGCTTATCAATGCTGTGCGCCTGCTGCGACGGACTGGAGTGACGCGTTGTGAGTGTCATTTCCGCTGGCTTATTCAACTGCTGTTGAACGCCAGCTCGTGCTGGTGCCTCTGCGGGCTGCACCTTTGGTATGTAGTGGCAGTTGCTCTTGTATTCAGTCAGCGTCGCCTCCAGGGCATGTATCTTGTGCTCCGATTCGCGTTGTAGCTTATCATGCTTCTCCTAAAGCGTTAAAATATTGAGAGAAGTTAGAAGTTAGCTTTACTCTCCACTCACCTTCCATGCGGCCACTTCGTGCTCCTTAGAGGCCTTATCTTTGTGCACATCCGCCAGCAGTTTCTGCAGCTTCTGATCAAATGAATTCGTATCTTCGATGTGCTTCTTCTTGCTCTTGACACACTCTCCCTCCAGCTCGGAATATTTGAACTCCAGCAGCTTATACTTCTCCAGCTGGCCATCAAACTTCTCCTGCAGGGCACGCTCCGTCTCCTGTTGCTTTTGTATGGACTCTGCTAGCTGGTTCTCGTAATTCTCCTTTTCCGTGCGCAGCACACTCATTCTCTTCTCGGCCGTCAGTTTCTCAGCTGTTAAGGCTGCATATTATTATCAGTAAAGAGGCTCTGCCGAAAGCATTTATCTTACATTGCATCTGAACGTTGAGGCCCTCCTGAAAGGCTCGGCTTTCGTCCAATTGGTGTTGGGACATTTGGTAAATGACAATCATCATGATGAGCACCACGAACATGCTCATCAGAATGCAAATTCGGACGCGCCCGGAACGCGCAAAACGTGTCGTGCTCATTGTTCGCCAATTCTTTAGTTAAACAATTGCTATTTTCTATATTTTTTGTTGAGGAAAAGTGAAAAAGTGTTGCCAAATTCTTTTGTTGTGCTTCCGTACTAGTGCTGGAAAGCGTGATCTTCAGAGTTTTAGCGATGTGCTCACGGAATAACTAAAGACAGTAAGGAAAGAACTTATTATTCATGTGAATTCCAATTTTTCTGACTAACGTAAAACACATAGAGACAGAGCTAAAAAAATTAGATGGGTGGAATAGGGGATAGATGAAGGGCTCATACTTCACTGTAAATACCAAATAGGACCACACCCCCCCAGGGTAACTGTTTTCGGCATATAATATTTATTTTACATGGTATGATATTTTGAGGTCGAAATTGAGTTCAATGTATATTTTGAAAGTGAAAAAGTGTTGCCAAATTCTTTTGTTGTGCTTCCGTGCTAGTGCTGGGAAGCGTGATGTTCAGAGTTTTAGCGATGTGCTCACGGAATAACTCATTACAAATTCTTAAAATATAATGTCATAAGGTATTCAATCTAATAAAAAGGAGTGTTCATAATAAGACAAACTTATTTTTCAAACGGATTAAATTACTTTTTCATTGTTAAAAGCCTTTGCAAGCTAGTAATATCAAACAGAACATCAAAATCGAGGAATTTGATGTAAGACTAAAGAATTTTTTGAAAATGCTATGGTATATTTTGGTATATTTACGAGGCCCTGACGGTATATTTTATCGATAATTCGTTCTGCGTGTTTTGCACGCCGACGGCGCGAAGAAAACAATAAATACATTTAATTTAGTTTAATAGCCGTTAATTAATCGTTGTTCAGTAAAGGCTGCATTTAAGTGCACAGTAATCAAGTCAATTAACTATTCATCGAAGAAATAAGTGATAAGTGAGTTCCAAAACATGCGGGGTGGTATAAACAAACGCTACGCACAAATTAATTTAAACATTTAATAGCCTGCGAGGGCCACATATACAGTTGATTATGTATCAGAAGAGTGCGGCTGTAAATTCAATTTATTAAAGGTGTTCTCGAGGGTTTGATGAATACAGAAATTACGTAAAATCTCATACAAGTGCTTGTTGCTCCAGTTACCCCGATGATTAAACATTATCAAATGGAATTGGTTCAATGTACATACAATTTTACACCTGTTCAAAAATGTTACACGCAGGCAGGCAGGCAGGCTCTTAAGTAGTTCTCAAGCCCCTCCAAGCCTGTTCTGTCTATTCGCGCAATAATCAATAACTTTTTTTTGGACACGGCAACAACACAACACCTCTTTGAAGCCTTAATCTTGACAATTTTACCTTTTTATCATTCGCGTTTATAGCTGCTTGTGGTTACCTTGACTTGTGGAGCGTACTTAGGCCTTCTTCCACTTTTTCCCCTCTGCTGATTATCGGCAACTTCTTCTCTGATATCTTTATGCTTGAATTATTCTTGAAATGATAAAAAAGTTGCGCTTATCTTCTGCGCAATGCGGGTAAAAGAGCCGCTATTCCGGGCGGTGGTTCCAATACCTTTCAAAGATTTAAATGCCCCTTAAAATGTGTTTAATTTGTTCGTTTAACACTCGGGTGTAATATTATCATATTTATTCACGATGGCAAACAAATGGAAATGCTTGCTTGGTATGCTGCTAATCTTCTTCGCTCCCCGTGCATGTCAATAAACTTTGTACCCCCGCCTCACTCTCAGCCGTTCTTATCGGCTGACTCTAATAAATTGTCCTATCAGTTGGTTAACATAATTATATGATGTATTGTTTAATTGGAGTAAAGTGGTCAAGCAAAAGGAACCAAGTGTACAGAAATAATTGTATATGTGCGAATATTTTTTAAAATATAAACAAACCAGTTTGCACCACTTTGTATATCTATATCAGACATATTAATGTGCATATATGTATGCATGTATGTATGTATGTGTATTTATAAATTTTTTGTTTTGTTTTCAGCATGGCGACGATCCAGGTAGACAAAACACCGCTAGAACAGCCAAAGCACCAGCAATTCGCGTAAGTTATCAATAAAATTTTATTTAGATGCCTTGGTGGTGTAATCAGAAAAGCAAACAATATTTTTATAAAACGAATAAATAAGTTATTCATGCATACTACGTACATATGTATGTATGCTGCTTGCGGGTATGACACTTACTTAAAAGCAACCTGTGTGCAGGCGAAGTAGATTTATTTGAAAATCAATATTCATCTCCCTCTAACTTCTTTTTCCTTCTCAAATTTTACCGTAAGCTGTTGGATGCTATAAAATGTTATGTAGGTGTCATAGCTGTGAAAATACACTAGACAATTTTTCAGCAAATATGCCGCCATGCCAACCGCCTGAACCCATCGTCGCATCGCAACAAATTTATGGCAAAAGTGCATTCAAGGACAGGCGTATCTACTATGACATAATATGATTGCATATTATTTGCTATGGTTGTTTGTTCCTAGGCTCGGTCCTTCGAACAAATGCATTTCGCTTTTGTTGGCAGCGACCGAGCGCAGAATCCCAAAATAGACCAAAGCATCGACCGACTAGCTATAGATCTGAAAAGATATACATTTTGATATGTTGGCAGTGAACCAAATATTTGTTCGCATAATAAGTGGAAGCGACTCATTGCTTTGACCTCTCTGTTGTGTTACTTGTTAGATCAATTAGCTAAGATACCTTTAGAAACAGAAAAGTTTGCGGGGAACAAGATGTCTTGTTGGTGGTCAAGTTCAAGGCCCTGGTGCCTGTTGCACATACAAATGGGAATGCAAAAGTTAACGCAGTGCAAATAGTTGTCAATTAGCAAAAGTGAGTCGCAAGACAGACTACAAAATACTCTCTCTCTCTCTCTCTCTCTCTCTCTACAACTCCTTACAGACTGCTGCCCAAAATCATCAACGGTGGAATTGCTGGCGTCATTGGTGTGACATGTGTGTTTCCATTGGATTTGGTCAAGACGAGGCTGCAGAACCAGCAGGTCGGTCCAAATGGCGAACGCATGTACAAAAGCATGTGAGTACATCTGTTATCTATGCAATCCTAAAGAGTTAATCAAATTATATGTGTAATCCCCTCCAGGTTCGATTGCTTTCGCAAGACGTACGCCGCCGAGGGATACTTTGGCATGTATCGCGGCTCGGGTGTGAACATCCTCTTGATTACCCCTGAGAAGGCAATCAAACTGACTGCCAACGATTACTTCCGTCACAAGCTGACCACTAAGGATGGCAAGCTACCCATTAGCAGTCAGATGGTAGCCGGTGGTCTGGCCGGTGCATTCCAAATCGTTGTCACCACTCCCATGGAGCTGCTCAAGATTCAGATGCAGGACGCGGGTCGTGTGGCAGCGGCTGCCAAACTGGCTGGCAAGACGGTGGAGAAGGTGTCGGCCACCCAGCTGGCCTCACAGCTGGTTAAGGAGAAGGGTATCTTTGGCCTCTACAAGGGCATCGGTGCAACAGGTCTGCGAGATGTGACATTCTCGGTGATCTACTTCCCGCTGTTTGCCACGCTCAATGATCTCGGCCCCAGGCGCAAGGATGGCTCTGGCGAGGCTGTCTTCTGGTGAGAATTCAGATTGCTCAGCCCATTTGCTGTATCTCTTTTCACTGTATTATTATTTCCTTAAAGGTGCTCCTTCCTGGCTGGCTTGGCGGCTGGTTCTACAGCTGCTCTTGCTGTCAATCCTTTCGATGTGGTTAAGACACGCCTTCAGGCGATTAAGAAGGCCGATGGCGAGAAGGAGTTCAAAGGCATATCCGATTGCATCACGTGAGTGCTGAACCATTCCACTGGCTAATCACCTCTCATTGTCCGTTCCCTCTCCTTCTCTCGTAATGTTTAGCAAGACGCTGAAGCATGAGGGACCCACGGCCTTTTTCAAGGGTGGCCTGTGCCGTATGATTGTGATTGCTCCATTGTTTGGCATTGCCCAGACGGTTTACTATCTGGGCGTGGCCGAGGGGCTGTTGGGCGTGGAAAAGAAATAAAGGAGGACGACTTCCCTTTTCCGATAAAGCGGATCGATAAGACAACGCATTTTAAGTTTACTCTCTAAATGTTGAATGTGTATTTGTGTTTAAATGTTATTGTTAAAGCTGTCCAACAATGTAATTTTAAAGTCTCAAAAAGTTAGCCATCAGTCCAGTACGAACAGTTGTTAAAGTTATCCTTGATCCTAATCGTATACCCGTATACCGACAGAATATTCTATGTACGTATATCATAATACAGGCCTTTGGCAGTGAACCTATGCTCCTATGACAATAAGATAAAGTGGAATCAAAGCTATTATTATGTAAAATGTTTGTTTGCTAGTCCCTTTTTGTTTTAGTTTAATTTATAACTGTTGTGTTTTGCCTATCCCTTTCTCTTTCTCTCTCCATGTAACTCTCTATCCCTGAGCCATGCACATGTTAGCTATTAACCTTTCGCCTGTAATCGTATTAAAAATGCATTTTTCTTTTGCTGCTAGGCCAAAGTGTAACTTTTAGTAGCGTTAAAGAACATGACTATAGAGCAAAAACCATATACTATACTTTATAAAAACTGTCAGACATGAACAAACGAAATATATATCTATACATATGTATCAAATTTAGTTGTACTCTCGTCGTCTTACTGTTTAGTTGTTATTTCATGTTTTTCGGATTTTAGTTTTTGTTTAAGTAAAATTTCTAGTTTAAATGGCGGAACAAAAGAAACCGGCCTCGTTTAAGTGAGTTTTTGCCGATGGTGACCGGAGTGTAGGGGTACGAATGGTCCCTCGCTAATCATGCGTTGTCCTCTAGTGTACTTCCCAAGATCATTAATGGCGGTATCGCTGGCATCATTGGGGTGACCTGTGTGTTCCCCATGGATTTGGTCAAGACGCGCTTGCAGAATCAACAAATATTACCCAATGGCGAGAAGATGTACAGCAGCATGTGAGTGGGGCTAACATTTTACAATTAAATCAATGCTAAAATATGAACAAACCCTCAATTCAGCATTGATTGTTTTCGCAAGACCATCGCACAAGACGGATTCTTTGGCATGTACAGGGGATCCGCGGTCAACATCATATTGGTTACGCCTGAAAAGGCCATTAAGTTGGCGGCCAATGATTACTTTCGCTATCATTTGTCCACGCCTCAGGGTAAGCTGCCGTTGCATATGGCGGGCATAGCCGGTGGCTTGGCGGGGCTGTTTCAGATCGTTGTCACAACACCCATGGAGCTGCTCAAGATCCAGATGCAGGATGCGGGACGCATTGCTAGCGCAGATCGGTCCGCAGGAAGGGAGGTGCACAAATTGACAGCACTGAGCGTCGCCAAGCAGCTGGTCAAGGAGAATGGCATCTTTGGTCTGTACAAGGGTGTGAAGGCCACAGGGGTGCGGGATGTATTGTTTTCGGTAATCTACTTCCCCATGATGGCTACAATCAATGATGCGGGACCCCGCAAGACAGATAACTCCGGTGAAGCCGTCTTTTATTGGTCTCTGCTCGCCGGTCTGTCCGCTGGCATGACATCTGCGTTTCTGTGCACGCCCTTCGACGTAATCAAGACCCGTCTGCAGGCCATCAAGAAGATTGAAGGCGAGAAGGAGTTCGAAGGCTTCTTTGACTGTGTCAGCAAGACCATGAAGTATGAGGGTCCCACTGCCTTCTTCAAGGGCGGTTTGTGTCGCATCATGGTACTTGCCCCAATGTTTGGCATCGCCCAAATGGTGTACTTCACCGGCGTGGGTGAGCGTATTCTTGGTATGGAAAGGAAGAAGACTGTTTAGTGTCGTGTTGTCAGTGTGTGAATAAATTTTATGTGTATTTGTGTAATTTATAATCTAATTTTTAACGTTTACAATTGATAAGTAATTTTGATGAATCAGCCCTGGGCTCTCCAATGGCCCCAACCTCTCATATCACATTCGACTGTCCTCCTTCTGGTCTTCTTTCCTTAGATGACATCGGCTGGCCTGCTGTTGGGAGCTGCTGCCGCTGCATCGGCACTCAGATCCACATAGCGACTGCGCTGCCAGCGGGCCAGGGCCGCACGATACCAATCCACGAATATGGCCTGACGGTACATGATGATTCCCATTTGCATTATGATGAAGCCCATGATCGTGATCAGATTGAAGTATTCCCATTCCATGACAATGACAAATACAAAGATAAAATAGACTCGCAGACCGTCGGCCAGGAGTCGGTTTGCACTAGATGAGTACATCACAATGAACAGTCCAATAAAGTTGTAGACCGCACAGGACAGGGTAAATCCAATTAGGGCCAGGATTAAGGGTGCATTTCCCTCCAGTCCCGTCCACAGATCGCTCCAATCGTCAAAGACAGCACGCGAGCTCTCATTGAATGGCATCACGCTGGGCACAAAGTGCATACAGATGGCTAGTATCGCGGTAATGGCCATGCCAAAGATACCCTGCCAGCCAGTGGCCTGCAGCGGAGCCGCGTTCGAGATCTTAAGCTGCTTCTCCTCATAGACATACTGCAAGCCGTGCAGGATCTCGGCTATAATGATGAGCATATCGCCAGCCAAAATTGATTTGTGGTCCTTGTGCGGCAGCGTAAACCGATCGTAGTCCACGCGTTGCACATCCAAGGATATGATATCCAGGATGCCACACGCCATAGTGAAAATGGCCAACCAGTGGCGTGTGCCCAGCGTATTATTCAAGTACATGGTGCTGAAGATGCCCACAAAGATCAGGGCAGCGCCTGAGGGGAAGACACATTCAATGTAAACCAAGATAAGCAATGTCAGCAGCTGATAAACGAACCTCTTATCATCTGGAAGCTGGTGGCGTAAGTCAAGTACAAGCCGGTGAACAGCAATATGGAAGCCATGGCATCCAGCATTGTGGGCAGCAGCATGCTCAGGGGATGGAATTCTCCGCTAACTTGGGTCAGGATACTGTCCAACTCCGCCCCAGGCTGCAAAAAAGTCCAAGTTTAATATTTCCTTTTAATATTCTCTCGCTGCATGACTCTTACCCCACGACGATTGACCACCAAACGGCCCACCTTGAAGGCAATGAAACAAAGGAATTCACCCAGGAACATGAGCATCGTGAAGACCACAGGATGCTGGAAGCCATGTAGTTCGCCATCGCTACCAATAACCTGCTGCTGGTTAGCCCACCTGAAAGATTAACAAACATAAATATGTACATACAAACATACATACGTTGTTTCTACGCATTACTTATATTTAACGCCACTTACTTCACCACCAAAACATTAAAAGTGCCGCTGAGCACAAAGACTAGCGATAGGAATACACGATGATCCATTTTAAACCACAAAATCTGCAGCGTTTCTTTAATTTAATTAAATTTAAATTTTTATTATTGACGTTCTTTGTAGTGTGACCGCGGAAAAGTATACTGAAATATACCCTTTCCTTTTCAAAATATACTGCAAATATACAGTAAACCTTATATCATTTTCATCGACTTTGATCATCTGTTTAATATTACCAGTTGGTTATTACTCTTAGCATTAAAACTGTAATTTTACTAGAATCACCATTTAATTCTCCACAAGATTGTCTGATTTTCATGATTTATCTTTTTTGGATGTTGCTGGCCAACCAATTGTATGGTCACTTGTGTACTCAATTTGATGGAATTAATATTAATATTCCATTTTACCAGCTGCTTTAAAGCATTAGCAATGACTTTGTCTTAGACAGACAAGCTTTTAACCGTTTAATATGTTTTCTATGTATATACATACATATGTACTGTATACGATCTAGATACATTCTCCTTACCTATAATCCGTAAGATTCGGATTCCTTTGTTTTTGCGTTGATTTTAACCATAGACTTCCACAATTTCCTCAAATCGAGGATATCTTTCCCACAAGGGGTCCTAAATGTTGCATTTTTCTTCTTGAATTAAATTATATATATATACATATATAGTATATAATAATAGGAAAATATCAAACTATATATATATATATATATTATTGTTTTATAGAAAATTAAAAGTAAAAATATTTCAACAATTTATTTATGTAGTTTGATATTTTCCTTGAATTAGAGGAAAAGAATCACACAGTTACAGGAAAAACAAAAAGGCACAAATTTTAAGAAACTTTTGCTTGTAGTTTTATTAAAATCAAACTTAAAAAATATCACAGGATATGAAAAACCATTTAAATGAAAAATACATGAAGTGGTGTTAGTGCATCTGTTGTTCGCCGGTTTCTCCGTTTACGTTGCGGTCGTCGAATTCTGTGCGATTTTCCTGTGAAGTTGGGAAAAAGTCAGTAAAAAAAAAAACAACAGTTTTGTAAAATTTAAAACAAGACAAATAATTAACAACAAAAAGCGTGTCCTCGTGTCTCACCTGTATTTAAGTGTGATTTTCAAGTGTTGTGATTGTGTTTTTGTTCTATTTGTGTGCTGTGTTGAGGATGATCTTTAGTGTTCTTTAGAGCTCGTCCCTGGCGTACTCCGAGGATGGCAGCGCCACCTCTTCGACGGAACCCAGGTGTATGGTTCTATTTGGTCTGCTAAACTTTGGTATGTACTCAACCGAATCACTGTTGCTAACCACCGAGTTGTGTAGATGTTCCGTGGGGGCCGCGGGATCGGGACTAGTGAGTGTAATTTTGGAGCCTGTGGCCACCCTGTGGATTGTATTGTAGTGTTTTTGGTCTTTGCTGTGTTTCATTTGGTTTTAGGGTTAGTAAGCCGCTACGCGTTGGGTGTTTAGTTTTGAGGGAGGGGAACACAGTGCATAAGAAGGGGGGTACTTTCGTTTTGTACCTTATGTACAGCTATTTGGAAATGATTGCAGTTGAAGAAGAAGAAGTACAGAACTTAGGAGTGGAGTTCGTGGGTTGAAAGTTCTATTGACGCTGGCGGGCTCCACTGCGTGCTCCACGCAACTTTTGTGGGTTTCTATTGCAAGTTCAGATCATGACATCACAACTTTACAAAGGATTATCACATCCCGTTTTCTTACCTATCTCTGGCCTGCATGCTGGCCTCCACATCGAGGCTACGCGGCTGACGGAAGTCGCACTCCAGCGAGAAGGCCGAATCACCGGGTGTTATCAGCTCTGGGTCGTTCTGAATTACCACAATGTTCGTGTAGAGATCACCATCCTTCAGAGTCTGGCACTGGTCTAGTTGGAAGTTCATCTCCAGTGATCGGGCACCTTGGTTGGCTGTGGGCTTCATGAAGCACGGTGGGGTCTGCTTGTAGAAACTGCCACGAGTGTACATCACTCCCGTGAAGGGCTTTTCCGTCTCGAGCATGACATTCATGGAGTTGGCACCGCACTTCAGGTTGACCTTTTGTATGCCCTGATCGCTGCCCTCGATTTTAAAGGTGTCCGAAAGGTCTTGTTCCCAGATTTCTGCAATAAATTGAGGAAACTTACTTGTGTGATGCACAGGTAGACTTGTAGTTTCGATTTAAGATATGAACTCTATCCAATAAACTCTTTTTAGAGAACGCAGTTTTTTAGCCCTTTTTACCTAAAAATTTTGTATCTTTCAATACAGAATTTTCAAACCCTAAACTTTCCATTTTCGTTCTTTTCCCCATAACATAACGCTTAAATGCTTTCTTTCTAGATATAACCGTTACTTCTTCATAAGCCTAACATCTGGCGGCATTTACTCCAGCGAACCGCAACAAAGCGTTGAAGTTCACTCAACGCCTGCCTGGCCGGCATTGTCTGAGCTTCTTAGTTACTCTTCCCCAACCGGTTTCTGTTTATTTTGGTCTGGCTAGAACAGCCCGCAGAAGAACTTGGCAATGGCATTGAGAATTTCTCCACCCAACATGAATCAGTCAGTCAGTCCCTTCTTGCTGTGTGTGCGGTGTCGATAACCCTACCTTGTTTCTGCTGTTGATTTTGTTGTTGCTGCTTGTTATTATTATTATTGCCGGACACGTAGACAGCCAGCATTACGTTGCAGGCGAACAAAAGCACTATTCCATTCTGTATCCTCATCATATTGCACTTTAGTATTATTTAACAACAAATGTCCGTGTGGTAAAGTTAACGCGGCACCGTACACGTCTCAATGACTGGAAATTCAAACCGAAAGTACCGCTTCTTCTGCGACGGCGCAGCACATATAAGCGCAGCTGAAAAGCTTCGATAAGCTTCCAGCGCATAACACGGGAGAGAGCTTGAGAAAGCCGAGAGAGAGAGAGAGTAAGATGACTGAGAACCTGACCAACAGCTGAGCGTTGAGTACTGGCTAAACAAGATATGTACCTATGTGGCTGCAAACATTCGTGTCGTTGTGGGGGTATAATGGCCACAAAAATAAAAAAATGAGAGACCATAGGATCTTACTTTGACGAATTATATGTAAAGGTACATAAAACGTACTTAAGATTGGATGTAACCCTTTCCGGTTTTTTTTTTAACTCTTTCAAAGCAAACAAAGCTTTTTTAATACGTCATCTCGTTTGGCCAGTACTCATAAAAAAAGTGCTGTGCACATTTGAAAGGACGAACATTTATTGGATTGCGCCATGGTGCCAGATGGAAAAGTAAAATAAAATTATTAAAAGCGGCAGTTTAAGGAAAACAAAGTGCGGCATCGCTCCAGAGACATTTCCGCTTTTCGTGTGGCATGTGGATTGCATTTCTGCTGTGTGCATTCGCCTCGCATTTTTACCGCAGCACTTGCTGTTTTTTTTTGTGGCTCCTCGTTCATTATTCAAAATGTTATTAAACTTCCACGTTTTCCGCCTCGCTTCAGCTCGATTCGGTTCGACTTGGTGCGACTCGGTTCTCCTTCATGCAACCAGATAAATAATTTGAGTTGCCGTCTTGCCTTTCCATGTGTTTTCTGTTTTTATTTTTACTCGTATTTACATCTTTTGTTTTACGTTTACTGCGTTAATTAAAGCGTAATTAGTTGTTGATTTGGATTTTCGCCATGGAGAGCGAAAGGTGGAAGTGGATTTTCAATATTAGCCCAAAAAGTGCATACAAAGATATATTATTTCGGTGCACCGAAGATAATGTACCCTTTGACGCAGATTAAAAAAAAATAGTTCGTTTAAGCGAAATATTTGTGAGTTTTTTTTTAATTATTACAAAAAATCTCAGCAAAAGGAAAACAACCTTTAGTAGGGTATATGAATGCATTTCCCCAAAAGCTGGACATAATTGAGTTGTAATGATGCTCAACGAACGAAATGTTTGTGTGTTTTCGTCTCTCTTCTCGGGTTAAAACCTTACCTTTCCAAATAATTATTATCAGTCTTTCAAGTACCTACTCTTCGCTTATCATATATTGGTCTTGTGACTTTCCCTCTTAATACTCGCATAGTGGTTATCATTTATGGAAACTTACTTTTGTTGCTTCATTTATGTCAAGTTCAATTCTAGGGCAAACAAAATCATTGCTAAAGGTTATCTAGTGCTGTAAAGCCATCAGACTTTCTTCAATTCTTCGTTTTATTTTCTATACAATATTCCTCTGGAATTACTTGTTCTTTATCGCCGCCCAATAGCGCTCCAGTTCGATGCCTTCCCAATTGAAAGGTTTATTCAAAACACTGAAAATGAAAGGAGAAACATTAAGAAATTTACATAATGTCCGATCTGAGAGGATCAGGTAAACTTTGCGAGCATTTAAAGTGGGGAAAAGTTGCACATAATCATAATTCCCGTGGAGCACGTAACGGGCAAAATAGAGAAATATAATGATGAAGAGAGAGAGAGAGAGAGAGAGAGAGAGAAGAGCAACAAGTTCAATAGGCACTGGGAAATGGATGGCAAACTGTTGGGGCAGGGGAAGTGTTTTTTTTCCCGGTGCCTACTGCACCGATGGCCAAGATTGACAATGATCATGCACATACGGATGTACATATGTGTGTCTGTATGTGTGGACGCCATACACTGCAGTCTGGGACGGGTATGGCCTGGTCAACCGCTTGGAAGTGGTGGAAATGATGTAATGCTAACATTGTATCCGAGTTGCACAATTTTTAGCTCTGTCTTTGTCTTGTTTTTGGCCAACTTCCGAGTCGAACACTCACTTTTTGGTTAGATAAAGCAACACTTCCTGCTCCTTGTCGGTGAGACGCTGTTCGCAAGCCGCCAGATTAATCTGGAGCAACTGCCGCGTCTGCATGCCAGTGAGGAAGGTGGCGACTTCCCCCAGTTTCATGGAGTAATAGAGGGCCAGTTTTCCCAGCTCCACACCGCGCTCTATGCATGTCTCGGATGCCCTGCGACACAGAGCCTTTTGTTCATCGGTGGCCGGATGCCACGGCGGAGCACCAGCATTGGTGAGCAGGCCCAGGCCATGGGCAGCAGCTGAAATGACTCCCAAATTCTGCGACTTGAAGAAATCCAAGTATTCGATAAGCGTGTCATCGGTTAGAGTGTACCTGCAATATGTCAGCACCGTCTGCAAGTAGTTCATAAAAGTTTAGTAAGTCAATGATGATTCCTCTAGACTACGTACATCGAGTCTTCCTGGTGCTCGGGATAAAAATTCCTTGAGCACGGAAATCGGATAAGCAGAGACACCAATATACTTGGCCTTTCCCTCCTTGACCAGCGCCTCCAAAGTGGGTAGTGTTTCGCTGAGAACAATATCCAAATTCTCGGCAAATTCAATATCGTGGATCTGGATGATATCCACATATTTCAGACCCAAAAGCTTCAGGCTCTTATCCACACTCTCGCGAGTCTTCTTGGCACTGAAGTCGAACATGTTCTCATGGTCGAGCTCATAGCGAGCCACTTTTGTGGCTATATAATAGGAGTCCCGGGGGACATCCTTCAAGGCCTGGCCGAGCACCTCCTCCGACCGTCCCTGTCCATACCATGGAGCAGTGTCAATATAATTGATGCCCGATTTCAAGGCCTCATGCACTGTTTGGATGGCCTCTTCAAGTTCAAAGCTATGTCAGAAAGAGAAGTCGTATTTAATTTAAGAGTCCCCTTAAGAGACTTTTTACATCTCTTACCCATAGTTGGCACACAATACACCGCCACCAAATGAAATCTTCGATACTTCTAGAGCTGTCTTTCCGAGCTTGCGGTATTCCATGCGTCGCACCTTCTCTTCATCGTGGAAACCCTTCACAAAGGTAGCCGGCAATGTTCCAGACATTTTGATGAGCGTCCAATCTATGTCACACTCTGATGAAATTCTTACCCCAGTCAAAGGAATACTGGCAAGAGTTTTGCCATATATTTAGTTTATATTTGCCAGACCTGATAAAGAGAGCAGAGCTGAAGTGCACTTAATCAAACAAATACACATATTATTGTGCTCTGATATCAGCGAGTGTTTGTGCACAGGAGCGGACTCAAATTTGATACGAAAGATCATCGTAAGGGAGAGAGACAGAGCAGAAGTCTTATTAACTGTTGATTGCGCTCCTGTGCTGTGCTGAGAGAGCGTCGGTGTAAAAGCTGCAAAAGAGAAAGACTACAAAGGGAGAAGAATTGACAAAAGTTCTACTCTCCCAAGATATATTTGCATATGCATGTATAAAGGTGAGGCGTGTCTAGTGAGTGCTCTCGAACATGGGCTTGTGCATGTTTTCTGTATTTTAATAAAAAATAGACGTTAGGTAAAAGTGTTTTTTTCTTTTACATCTCGTACATATTGCAGATGAATACATATTCCTATACATCTGAAGCTGCTAATCAACTCCTCCCTTGTAGAAGTGGTTGAATATTTTCCTATTCATGGTGTGGTATTCCAGCATCTGCACCTTCTTGTTCGCAAGTCCACGACCAAACCAATGCATTCTCTCACCCTCTTGCAATATGTGCACTCTCTGAGCTCAAAAACCATGCAACGGGCTTTAGAATGTTTATGTAAACCAAGAATACAAATATTTCAATCAAAAGCAAATAAAACACTTGCGAACCACACACTTGTTTATAAATATATTGGGTGTACCAGGTAACGACAATTGAGCTGTGTGTGAGCCTGAGCTTATCTTGGAAATTATAAATATGTTGTTTAAAACATACGTACAAGTTTACTTCTTATAAAAGGTGAATGTTTCCAATTTTTAGTTGAATTAGTACTGGAAACAAAACAATTTCAAAGGAAATATGTACCTAAATGAAGTTCTTTGGCTTAAAGATGTGAAAACGGTTTGGAAGTTAAAGGTTTTCAAATAAAATTACAGGCATTTCTTTAATTAATTTATTTTATATATATTATTGGTTTATTATTGGATTTAATTATCGTGCTTCCAACGGTCGTTTCATAAAAGCTTTTCGAGCTCTTCAGGCTACATGCATTTCTTCAGCTGTGATCTTTACTCATTGGAAATTGTTGATATATGATAGAGTGGAGCCCCAGCTATAGGATTTGGTGAAAAGACTGAAACAAAGACAAAGAAAGAAATACATGTGAAAATAGTGATTGGATTGGATTGGACTGGACTTAATTGGATTGGAGTAACCAGCTTAGAGGCTGAGGCCAAGTTCGACCCGGTTTCAGTGCCAGAGCAAGTGCCAGAGCCAGTGGCAGTGCCAGTGCCCGTGATGCAATTGCTAACACCAAATCCGATTTGCACAATTCCTACTCACTTTTCGCGCAGATACTGCAGCACTTCCTGCTCTTTTGACGTGAGACCATCGAAGATTGCGTCCAAATTAACCTGTAGCAGCCGGCGATTGGGAATGCCAACGAGGAAGGTGGCTGCTCCGTCCAGTTGCATTGTGTAATACATGGCCAGCTTGCCCAGCTCAACGTCACGCTGCTTGCAGATCTCTGCCGCCCGCCGACCCAGAGCCAGGAGCTCAGGACTACCGGGATGTATTGATGGGGGTCCAGCATTGGTGAGTAGCCCCAGCGAGTGGGCAGAGGCGCAAATAACGCCCACGTGTAGCTCCTTGAACGCCTTCATGTGACGCAGCAGGGTGTTGTCCGCCAGCGTATAGCGGGCATAATTGAGGACCACCTGAATGCGTCCCTTGCCCCGCTCGGCGCACTCCTTGAGCACGTCCACATCGTAGCCGGTGATGCCAATGAAGCGAGCATTGCCCGCCTTCACATACTCCTCCAGAACGGGAATAGTTTCGTCAAGAACCATGTCCAGGCTGGGGGCGGCGTCCACATCATGCACCTGAAGGACGTCAACTTTCTCCAGTCCAAGTAGGTCCAGGCTCCGTTTCACACTCTCTTTCGTCTTGGCAGCCGTATAATTGAACATTTTCTTGGGATCAAGCTCATAGCGAGCCACTTTGGTGGCTATGTAGTAGGCCTCCCGAGGAATACCCTTCAGAGCCTGGCCGAGGAGCTCCTCCGAATTGCCATAGAACGGAGCAGTATCAATGTAGTTGATGCCCGATTTAATTGCACCCACCACCGTCTTGATGCCCTCCTCGCGTTGAAAGTCGTTGTAGAAAATGGAGGACAGGGTGGCACCTCCCAGTGCTATCTTGGACACTCGAAGTCCTGAGCTGCCCAGCTCCCGGTACTCCATGCGTCGCACCAGCTCCTCATTATGGAAGCCCTTGACAAAGGTGGCTGGAAGTTCTCCTGGCATCTTTATTATGTGAAGGATGAGCTTGGAATGGTTACGGTACCCAGAGCTGTACGGGTTTTTATAGGATTTGGAAAACCTTTTCAGTAGCGATAAGAACTGTGAGGGAGTGTAAACTCGTATGTATGTGAGTTCTGTAAGTGTTTGCGCTCAGAAACCGCAATCTTAAATTGTCTACGCTCTCTCTTTCCATTCTCTGATTGGAATGTTCTCTTTCACTCTGTCGGTGCTCTCTTTTGGGCAATAGACATAATTCCATGCTGAGAGCATGTTTATGCGAATCTGCTTTCTCTCTTCCTAATTGTGGAAGATTTATAGTTGCTTCTATTACAAGTATCATTCGAGTATAAGGATATGTATGAAATATTCCATTGAACTTCTTATATTACCTTTAGCAATTATTTATTTTGTTATTAAATATTGTTAGATGTTGCTAAAAAATATCAAATCTTTCTTTTCCATCTACTGTGTTCCACACTTTCAGCCATTTTCCATTAACATATTCATTATCAAAATCTCTTCTTTTTTTTATAAATACTATTTTTGTTTTATTTTTCAGAGTGAAGTCATTAGCGAATGCCAATCAATTGACAAATCAAATCGTTAAGAGTTAATATAAATATATACTTTATATATGTATACGATCATATATGTGCTTGAGATAGAGGAAAGGGAGCGATCATCATCTTTGCTCCGCTCAGAAGAAGGCATCGAAGTCGCCCTGTGGCTGATAGCCAGCGCCTGGCGGAATCAGCTGGGGTCGCTGCTGGGCACGAGGTGGCCTCGGCACAATGATGTCATTGATCTCGTGGAGAATGCCATTGGTGGCCACCACATCGCACTTGGTAACGCCGGCATTCTCGATCTTGGGCCGACGATCGCGTGTGATGCGCAAGTGCTGACCACCAATCGATTCGATGGAGCGCACAAAAGGCCAATTGGTGGGAATGATGCCAGCACAGCAGACAACATCCTCGACAATGTGCGTCTTGACCATGGCCACCAGTTCGGCCTGGGTCTGGGCCGCGGGCTTCTGGGTCTCTCCCGACTCGCTGAACTCCTCAAAGACATCGTTCTTGGGCACCAGCAGGGTGTAGCTATTCGAATCGTTGGACAGCAGTTGGGTCAGATTGGCCTTGCGCACCAGTTCCAAGAACTTGCTGTAGCTGGGATTGGCCTCCAGCACCTTGAGGATGTTCTGTGGATATCAAAGGGAAAATTTTTTGATCTCAATTAATAATCAAATCCCTAGAAAGAGATGCTCTTTTCGACTCACATTCTTGGGTGGCGTCAGTGGACGATCCAGCTGATGCAGTACGGAGCCACAGCTCTCGTCATCGAAGTGCACCAGACGGGCACAGTTAACGGTGGCACGATTCATCACATCCGAGAAGAGAGCATGAGTGGAATACAGATTCAGACGGACATTGGCGCCGGCCACAGTGGGCAGTGACTTCTCCGACAGGTCGCACGTCTTGATCATGGGCTTGACAACATGATAGTTGAGGAACTCCAACAGATCCAGATTGTGGTTAAGAACCTCTGGCTGCTCCTTCAGCAGGCGAGCCCACTCCGTGTTCTGCAGAGCCTTGTCTGTGGGTGCAAAGATCGTGACATTGTTCAGATCATCGAACTGATCGTCATAGCCAGAGGCCTCCAGCAGCTGCTTGAAGATCGTCAGATTCTTCTGCGAGATCAGAGTGGTCATGGGCAGTGCCGTCTCCGTGGGCAGAATGGTATCGATCACATGGAGCACACCATTTGTGCCCATAATATCTGCTTCCATTATCTTGGCCACATTATTGATCAAGATCGAAGATGGTTCAGTCTGATTTTCGGCGCGATGTGTGCGATTGAGGAGCAGAGGTTCACCCAGCAGATTGAAGGCCGTCGTCTTGGCACCGGGAACTGTAGCCAGCGAGCAGAAGGTAAGGTCCAGCATGTGGTTCTTGAGAATGTCTATAAAAGAGTTTGAATTAAAATTATGAAATCTAGTCGTCTAGATGGAACTCACTCGAAGCACAACCACGTCCCTCCTTCAGGGCACGTCGCAGATGCGGCTCCAGCTTCTCGAAGGCGTCATCGGTGGGCACAAAGATGGTCACTGGCTTCTCACCCTCCAGCATGGCGCTCAGGTTGGTCTTCTCCAGAACTGTGCGCATTATGGACATATCCCGACGCTCACGAATGATGTCCATCACGTTCTTGGTCAGAGGCTGGAGCATTCCATTCAGTGTGTGGACGAGGGCCTGCTCGGAGAGCTTGTCATGCTTATCGATGGGCACACAGTTGGCGGAATAGCGATAGGGTTCCAGGCCCAGTGCTGGCGGTAGCTGGTAGCTATTGATGCGGATCTTCTGGTCTGGCACCTCCGTCTGCAGCAGCTGCTCATTGGGCACATCCTCCAGCTGGACTTCTCCGAGAACTGCATGCAGTTTGTAGATGGACAATGGCTTAGTCTTATCGGCATTGGCTTCTTCAACGATCTGTGAGATTGGTGGGGCATGGGATTAGTGTGGAATCCATATTCAACATTCCATTTACCACTTACATTCTCCTGCTCCTGTGCGGCATGGTACTCCATAAAGTCCTGATCTCTGGGCAAAAACAGAGTCACCATCTTGCCACTGCCCTGGCCCAGCAGGTCGGACAGTTCTCCGGCTTTGCGGGCACTCTCAATGAACTGCTTGGCTCCCATGTCGCTGGCTGTGGCCTCCACATCCTTGATGTCGATCTTCTCGCAGGGTGTGCTGAAGTCCGCATTCCTCGAGCGTCCATAGCCGTGACAGCACTGACGTGTCAGAGTCAGGGTCTTCTTTTTGCCATTTTGATTGACGCTGCACATCGGGAAGAAGGAAGACAGTTACACAGAGTCTTGGGTAATCCACTGAATCCAACCATTTGGACTTACATCTTGGTGCAGACGTGCTTGTTGGGCTTCTCCATGCAGGAGTTTACGCTGAACTGGAACTGTCCGAAGAGTGGGGATCGCACAGCGCTGCTGACGCCGTCACGTTCCTGGCCAAAGGTGTCGACGGTTTCATCAGCCTCCGTCTCTGTGGCCACTGTCTCGCCTTCCTCTTTCTCGGTGCACACATTGGGACTGTTGGGAAGGAAGAGGCATCATCGAGACGTTTGTTAATTATTCAGTTGTGTAATTTGCTTAGATAATCGTTTGCCCCTCTCTGGTGTTTGCAACTGATTTAATGGGAAACCTGTTTGCGGCAGGTGTACATTCGATCCACCCTTTTCAGAACTGTGCAATTATTTCGACAATTGGCTAACAAAAATCAATGATTTATTGATGTATAAACGATTCGAGCAATGTTTATAGCAGGGCTGGGAATTCGAAACTAAAATAAGAAACGACTAGAACCGGTTACATTCGTGGAATCGAAGCTGTAACGAAAGATCTTTATGTAATGAAAATATATCATATAGCACATATGGAAAATATTCTTTATATCTCAATTACATTTCAAGTTCTAATTTCATTTCAAAGAAATTTGTTCATGTTTAGACCCAAAGCAAGCCTAGAAAACGTTTGCTAATGAATTAGTCATACATTTATCAGAGATATGCAAATCGCAATGTCAATGTACCCATAGCCCAGCCTATACATATATGTAGATAGTATCTATGAAACCAATCAAAGTTAGTTCAAGGCACTTATCAGACAGTCCATCGGCAGCCGCCACTCGTGTCGAGTGTTTGTTGAATGAATTTGCACAGTGATCCGCCATATAAAGCATAGTTATACACATATACAAGTACATAGAGATGTATATATAGATATAGTAGCTATTTTGTGATGCCAGTCCATCAATTCAATTATGGCAGTCGCTGAAATATTTTTGTTTTCTGAAAGCCAACTCATTGTGTGCGTAGCTTTTTTAGAAATTTCCCAGTGAACCATAGCTGCACATACTCGTAGCTATATCTCTATGTATATATCTCTCTGTGCAGCTAATTTTTCAATTTGCCACATTTCTGACTTTCATTTTACAACAAAATATCGCACAACGAGTGAAAACGACGTCGGTTGATTTCACAATTTAGAAAAGTGCAAGCTTTTGTATTTTTGTGTACTATATGCACAAATGTATAGTCCGACTTGTGCACTTATCCAATATAGTTCACTTAATGTACTCATTCAGTTTCTGTCCGAGTACGAGTACAAGTACAACCACAATTTTCTGTCGACTTAAACAATTAATCGAAAGAACAAGTAGCCCCAAGAGAACAATTGAACTCGACACCATCGATGTCTAGAGATTCGTTGAAGCAACTATCATTGGAACGGAACCCTAGAGATCGTTAATTCCCTCGGCTGGGAGCAATCTTTGAGGACTGGATGGAAAATTACTTATTTATGTATTTATTTTAATGGTTATGCTCGATTGCTGCTGTAAAGCGATAAGCCAAGAAATTAAAAATTAAAAAAAAAACAAATCATTCAATATTTAATAGCTGGAGTGAACTTGACATTGTGCTCTCTTAATTGCCAAGTGCCAAGAACAGTCATAGTTGTCTGCTCCAAAGCCAGTGCCAGTGCCCAGAGGCAGAGGCAGAGGCAGTCGTGTGCGGCGATTAGGAAAGAAGCAAAAACTTATGGACCATAACAAGTGGATTTTTAACATTCAAATGTTGTGGGAAATTTGGCAGAGATTTCTGCTTATAAATCTAAAGATATTCCATATTTTGTTATAACAACTTTACTTACCCCTTCCACCAGGGCTCCTGGGCATTGCCGAAGCCAAAGCCGCCAAATGAATTGAAGAACTCATTGCCAAAGAAGGGGAACGATTGCTGGAAGAATATGGCTGGATTGGGGGCATTCACATCCGTGGTGATGGCATCCACATCTGCAAAAAGAGAAGTTATGTTTCCAGATCTCCTTTACCTCAACTTTTCACTTACTGAAAGGTTTCTGCTCGACTCCACCTGCTGGCGGAACGGGTCCAGGCGCTGGTCCCACATCCTGACGTCCCTGTGGCCGTTGCTGGTGCTCCAGGGGCACGAACTCAGTGTCAAAGCTACTGCCGCTGCTGAAGAGTGGCAACAGGTGAGATTGTGGTCGCTGGGGGGCCAGCGGCGCAGGGCCGGGCGGACCATGGGCCCAGACGCTTGCCACTCGCTGCGAGGCCTGGGCATGCATGGGCTCCAGATCGAGTGGTTCGAGTGGTGCTAGCGGTGCTAGTGGTATGGGCGCGAACATGGTGCGTTGCAGCGGCAATGTGTGTGTTAAATGTGGCATAAAGCTGAAGTGAGGGGAGGCAGTAGGCGATCGAACGGGAGTGAGTGTTATGGTTAGTGTATCTGTAACTGTATGCGTGTGTTTGTGTTTGTGTTTGTGTTTGTTCATGCAAATTCCATGAAGAACGGTTCGAAACGGAACGAAGTAGAGAATCCGAGCACCATAATTCATATGCCTTCATTGTTCCCTCACATAAAAGAAGCTTCCACACAGCCCCTACAGATCCACTGTTTATATGTATTTGTAAATTCGTATATGTGCGGTTAGTATATATGCTGATCGTGCTCATTGTTTAGCTAATTTGTTTTTTTTTTTTTTGCGCAGCATTTGCCTGAGCCGCATACTAAGTGCCTCCCCCACAATTCTCTGCACCAATGAAATCAAATGAAAATAGCTTTTTAACAACCCACAAAAAAATCAATCACCAAACAAAACTCGAGACATTCTCCTTGCAGTGGTCCATCCATCAACTGGGATTTATGTCAACGATGTTTTGGGCTCTCAACTATCAGGAGGAGTACTAGGAGTATCACCCATCGAAAAGAGACACTTTCTAGAACATACTTCGGTTGCGGGTCATTAAAATTCGTTTCGCGGAAGCTAATTAAAAAAAACCCCCATCATCAGTGCTAAATAAAAAATAAAGAAACGAAACTATCCGGCAATAAACAATAAAAATATAATGCTTCAAAGGCAAAACGTAAACAATTTGTTCAACGACTCGCCGTACTCCAACTGTCCATCTGTCCCTCAGTTTTGATGGCTGGCTCTGTATTCTGACTGGAGCTCTGTCTGTTCTGTGTGACTCATTATCCGAGTGGTACGTGAGGAGCGAGGGCTCAAGGCGGCTTAGCCTCAGAGACACAGAGGGACTGGCAATATATGTATTTAAGCCGACAAAGCGATTATGGATGGGGCTTGGGCATTGGCCTGATAAATGTGTGTCTCTCTCTTGTCTCGTGTCTTGAGGAATTTATGTACCCTGAGAATATATTGAATTGAATAATCCACTGTTAACCTTACTGTTCTTCACTCTCAACAATTGGGATGCATAATAAATTATTTGGAATGAACTGAAACCAAAGCCATTCCCTTCTCTGACTGTGAAATGTAAACTTATTTGAAATCTTTTACATGAAACCTTTAACTGAAACAATAACTAATTAACCACTAAATTCCTCAAGCTGTCAATGAACGTTTTTTAGCGTTAATTAAACAATTAAATAATTACTTTCTTGTGCAAATATATTGCTAACATTAGTCTAGCGCCCATTCGATATAAATTCTAAAAATAAGTAATCAAATGCGCTTTCAATTTCAAATAAATCTTTAAATTTCTGCACAAATTGCTGCAGTTTAGCCTAGAAGCAAATCTTAACGATCTTTTAAGTCTCCATGCAATCCTTTTACTCCACCTAAATTCGAGTAATTCATTGTTCGATGTACAACTATTTCTAAATACTTGAAACAAAATAGATTTCGGTATGATTGAATGAGGAATACGATTTGGTTAACAATGGCATTATAAATGTGGGAATAAAACAATGATGAAAGCATTAATAAATTAAAGATTCCCAAGGGAAAGCTTGTGAATGGAAGTTGCGGAAGGTGATATATCTGGAATAATGCCTATTAATTATATCTATAATTTCTACTTATGTAAAACCGTTCTTATTTATTCTGGTATAAATATTTCCATTACTATTTCTCCCACGCCCATAACTAAGTTTTGAAGATGCATTCAGGCCCATTGTTAAGCAACCTTTTTGTAGAGATTTGATTTTAAAACATTTCATTGAAAGTTTAAACAAATTAAAATCTGCGTGATTCATGATATTATTCCAAGGAAAACACCTTCAAAGCCATATTCTGGAACATTCTGGAGAATGCATACCGAATGCAGAAAACAAATGAAATTTGTAAACAAAATAAATTCTGTTCGCTTGGAACCAAAGCGAAAGTCATTCGCCACAGAGCAGGCAGTGAGAGAGCCACTGACGGGGAATCACAGATTGTCGGAGAAATGGTAATGTGGAGGGGGAGTCTCAGCGGCAGTCACCAGAGCGGTGGTTGGATCCGACCAAATGACTGCCTGATTTAATTAAAGCGCAACTGCGGCAGACAGAAACAAACCATTTAGAGAGGAAAACACACAGAAAAAAAGAGTCGCAGCAGCAGCAGTGACCCACTTCGAGGGCAGATTATACGATTGTGGGGTGAGGAATACCTGGGCCCCCGAATTGGCACCTAATGACGTGTCAAATGTCAATTGTTTTCAGGGCCAACACTGATTGAGAATTGTGTCAAAGATGAGCCCTACAGCGGCCTGAACCTAAAGGTTGCGCCGCCACCAGTCAGAGTCAGCCGAGTGTGGCGCAGATTGGAGGATGAAGATTTTGTTGGCCACGTCCCGCGGCTGCATCTCTGGCGGATGCGATGGTGTTGCCCCACTTAAGTTGCACATTGTTCTCTTGCAGCAATATCTTTCGCAAAAAAACACAGATAAATGCAAGAGCAACATAAAAGAGACTCAGACTCCAACTTCAACTCGAATGGAGACCCGTCCGACCTGCAGGGTTAGGCTCAATCGCGTCAGAACAATCTCCAGACATTCTCTCAACAGTTTCAGTTGAAGGTTTTATCAATTGAGGCCATTTCTGGGGCTTTGGGACTTTCTTTCTGGGCCTTCTTCCGCCTCCAACCACATTTCGGTCAACTTTATTTGCAGTTTTGTTTAGCGAGCGAAAAATTTCTCCCAGAACAAACAGACCTAAAGGTTTCTGCCTCGAAAAACTGTCATAAAAACCCGAAGACTGAATGAACCCAGTCTGCCTATCGTTGGAGCTGTAAACCCGTAAAGAATCTTTCAGTTTCTTGCACACTTAAATATTGAAACTTGCTGGGAGTGTTTAGGTTTCTGTGAACTACATGTGAACTACTTGTGTTGTAAATATTAAAACTGGTTTCAGGTGTTTGTTTTGGTAAGTAGTTGCCAGTTTCTGCTGGGTCTGATCTACTGGGTATGGATGGTATGGCTGAGAAGAGCACTGGGCTGGCATATAGTTCACCTGGATTTGGCTAAAGATTCGGAAGAAGAACCCTCAGATTCATCAAACTCAGATTCCGATCCAGAGCCTGAACTGAAATTGCAATCAATCATAATATTGGTGGTAAGGTGGAGTAGGTGGAGGGTTCTACTGATCTTTATAGATCATTGGATTACGTTAGGGAACTGTGACAAAGGATTTTCAAAGTGTTTGAGTTAGGTATATTCAATCTACTATATTGGCATGTGAGTGACTCTCTGAAGAAGTTTGTATTGAAATAATTAGATTTTTCTACCTACAAATGATAATATAATTATGAGAACATTTTCCTTCCTTTCAATTTGTTTAATGAAAACAGTTAAATTTATGAATGTCTCACATCTTTGAATGTATTTTATGACTTAAAATAAAGAACTCGTTATTAAATTAAGTTAGAATAATATTATTGCCGATTTATAAGCATTATAAATGACTTTGGTGAAATATTTCATGCAAATGCCAATAACGTATTGATGATGACTACAGAGTCCAATTTCTACCAATGATTCCATGAATTTTTCTAGTGTATTCGCGGTGTTAGGACACGCTTCAACAACATTTTTCATTTAGTTCTACATTTCGACAACAAGTTCATGCCTTATCAGAAGATGTCGATGAGTGTTTAGCCCGAAAACCACAACGAAATGAACAAAAAACAAACTACATAAAATGTGCATGAAGGCAGAACACACAACAAACACACACACACACACACTGGTGTTGATCAGCAAATACTTACTCTCCATAGAAGGGCACCGCCTGGATGGAGATGGACCCGAGCAGGAGCAGGCAAGCCCACTGTCTCAACATGTTGTTTGAAATGACAATATCACAGTTTGAAGCACTAAATTGGGGTGCTATAAAAATGGGGGAATGGAGAAGAAAATAAAATAACAGAAAGTTGCTGTAATACAAAGACTCTGCGGGATGGCGATGGCGATGGCTGGCTGGGTTCAAGAAATTTCACTACTGCACTGGAAACAGCTGAGACGACGACCAAAATACAGGTTTTCCACGTCAGCCTGCACTCAAATATGTAGGTGACGACTGGCTGGCCACCGAGTGCGGAGAGAGGAGAAACTTTTCCACTGTCTTCACGCATTAATTGCGAGCACACACATATAATTATTGTCAATTGTCTTTTGGATTACAACAATTGGCACATCCACATCCACATCACAATCAATTTGATTAAAAAAGTCACAAAATGTCTTTGGCTCTGACTCCTTTTCGCATACAAAAACGACAGCACAAAAAACTCACTCACTCACTCACGAGTAATGGTATTTCTCTCTGGAAGATCCGACGATGAATGTAGTCGTCACGAGTTTTGAAAACTAACTGCAAAAGAACGAAGATCGCGTCTGTTATTTATAAGCTGCGATGGCGCTCCTATGTCTCTGCGTTTGCGAGCTTTCTGAGCGGGGCTTCGTGTTTCGTGCTTCTGAGAGAACTTTCGGTGACGCTTTTTATTGGTGTGTGACGGGAAGGCTGTGGGAGTGTGATGGCAAATGCCAAATTCGTGTGTACAAATTGTGAAAGTGCGAGCTGTGATAAGTGTTGAACACCAAAACGGCAGGGGAAAATAAATAAACTAATCTGAGTACCGAAAATATACTGTGTAATAAATACTCTACTGTTTACGTTTGCATAAATGTATTCTGGTAATATTGTACATTTTCCTGGAAATGTTCCTTTAGGTACAGGCCATAATTTTAGTACAGCCATACAGCTGTGCTACCTGTTACGCGAGAGGCGTAAGTGATGTCCAGCTGAAATGCGCACTTTAAATGTCGGTTATTCCCGGACGACTGACTCTGACTCCCTAACACCCATCAATCACTGATTCCCGTCACCCAGTGCTCTGGACAGGTCTGGCTCTGGCTTGGGATAGGGTCTTCCAGCTTATTAAGAGTCTGTGTACATATGTTCATATTTAGAAACTGTGCCGTTGTGGTTTATTTTGTTGTTGCAAGTACAATCTGTTTGCTCTGAGAGGTACATGCTGTACATGTGTAGCTGAAATTGAATTTCCAGGAATTGTGAGAAGACTATTAAATGGTTTTTCTTACTTTTTTAATTGTTCTTGTCGCTGGTTAGTCATGACATTTGCTTATCATCTGGAGCTCAACTGAAAGAGGATTATTCTTTTGTGGAATCATTGTTTATTCATTCATTAGTTACCATACAATATTTACAATATTTATTTGTGCTATATTTTGTATGTATTACATATATGTATGTATATATCTCTTGTATACGTAGATGTATGTACCACAATGGAAGTTGTTTTTTATTTAAATAAACATATTTGAAAATAAATAAATGTGTTCCCCGTACATATATTTTTGTGTGTGTTTCTTTTGCCACTCGTGCATAAAATGTCTGCTAATTTTGATTAAGAATTTCACAATTAGATATGCAAATAGATCAATGATTGAGGAGGCTTTGGATTCAATTCAAGTCTCGTTCTACATTACACCGAAAGATAATAAAACAAAGCCAATTGTTTCCTTGTGTTTGTGTGGATGTGTGTGTTTTGAGGGTGTTTGAAATAATCGCCAGCCCTGAGATTATTGCAAACACTCTTTTGTCGTCGTCTGTAACTCTGATTCTTGTCTGATTCTGTCTTTCTTTTCCTAGTTTCGTGGCTCTAAAAGGAACTTCAAACACTGTCAACCCCATGAAGTGAACGATTTCTATTCAACGAGCGCTGCAAAGAAGATAATAAATCTCAACTGCAGATCAGGGATTGAGGATCAGCCAGCACTCACCTGGACGCTTGCCGCGCATGCCCTGAAAGCCACTGGGCGCCCGCTTGTTGTCCCCCCAAAGGTAGAGCCAGGGACGGACCAGGTACTGTTGATCGCCATCGTCAGTGTCTAGGCCAGTGTCCTGCTCGCTTTTCTTGCCACGCACGGCCACAAATTTGCTATTGAAATCCGCGTAGCGCTCCTTCTTGCCCCTCACATCGTAGGCCTTTTTTAAGAAAGTGTGCCAGAACTGGAGGCGATTAGATTCTCAACAAGTTTCTGAACGGACACGTGATTGTTGTTCTTACCTCTGACAGAGCCGCTCGCTTGTAGTGCTGATGGGAAACATCCTTCTTGCCGCGCACGCCCAGAAAGGAGTTGACCGGTGCCCGTTTCTGGAGCAGTTCCATGGCATCTTCTTCGTCCTCGTCTCCGCTCATCGGTCGCTTGCCCCTCATGCCTGTGAACCCGGTGGGTGCCCGCTTTCCCACATCCCCAACATTATCGTCGCCCGCGGCCAGCCGCTCGAATAGGTCCTGGAGTAGATTCTCGCGCATTCGCTGCTCCTCTATCTGATGTAGAACGTCGGATAGACGGTTACTAAAGGGTATATACTTCTTGCCTCTCATGCCCACAAAGGACATGGGGGCCTTCTTGAGCCGCCGCCCGTTCTCGAAGTACAAGCTTTCTTCATCCATATCGGCGTAGTCCAGAGGATCGGGTCCTATCCAGTCGGCAGCACGCTGATCCTTCTCCTCCTCCTTCTTGCCTCGCATCCCTATAAAGCTGGAGGTGGGCGCTCGCTTAACCATCCTCCGGGGAGCGTCTGCACCGGGCGGCAGAGTGCTAACAGAGGCCTCCACATCGGGTTCGGCATCGGCTGCTGTGGATGCGGCTGTTAACAGCAACAGCAGCAGCAGCGCCACTGCAAACGAACCTTCCTGACTGCGCATTGCACGTAGCGAGCTTTTAGGCGGGCGTTTGAAATCGAAGCACAGCTGGAAAGGGAGCTGAACGTGTAAGCGACAGGTGAGTTTTGTGTTGAAAGAGGGACTTGAAACTCCATTTAGGAAAGATTATTGAATAAAATATTAGTTATATGTGTTCTTAGATAAAGAAAGTCTTGGCTTTTATCACTAAATCGATTCCTAAAAGTGGCAGCGGTTAGACCATCTCTAAGCTCACTTAAAATGAATGTGGTCATCGATCAAAGCACCAATCAATTTAGGTCTAACAATCATTTCAATATAACTTCTGCTTTAATGCAGATTTTAAATATTTTTCAACATTTGACTGCCGCCGGCAGGAAACCCATTTCCCCTAAACTGTTTTCCATTTTCACTTCCTGTTTTGTTTGTGCTTTTTTGATGTTACTCTTTTCAGATTTTTGCATATATTTTCTGTAGTGCACTTAGACTTACAAAAGACTCGCGGGGGCGAGGGTACACTTGACCTTTTTTGGTCTAGCTCTGGAGGGGAATGGGTACTGGAAGAGGAGAACCGCTCTAAAAGCGGGATTTCCAGTTGCATATGCATTCATTTGGCGGCCGCTTGCATGCTGCAGACCTAACGGTTTCTCTGATGTACAGCCAAAGGCGGCAGCCAGCTTCCAATGATGCCACACATGATTATGCGGCTATATTGTCGACACAGCCACGCCTTGTTAAGTCAAATTGCCATGCAAATGCTCTCGGCCTGGAGCGTTACGCCTTGATAAGACGCCAAGATAGAGAAATGGTGTCAGAAGAACAGCAGCAACTGCAACAGCTACTAAAAGAAGAAAGGAAGGCTAGAGCTGTGGCTACCGAAGCTGTCGATACCCTTGCAAATGAATCTGATCTCTGGAAGCTATTGCTATTCGTAACCAGAAATAAGTATAACCATAAAAGTATGACAATTAATATTATACACTCCATGGGTTTTGTGTGTTAAAACTTTGCTAGAAATCGTCATTCCCCCCCTTCAGGGTATCAAAAACTATGGAAAAGTCTAACGATGCGCGCACAGGAAGCAAGAACAAACATGTAATTCAATTGATTGCCACAGGCGGCAGCAAGCAAACAGAGGAGAGCAGACACAGCGGAGGAATATAGATGGGCAGACCTGAGGATAAGGTGGCGATGGGCAAAGGTGCGGGTAAAAGGAGAGCGCTAGGAGTTGGAGCAGCAGCAGAAAAAGAGCAATTCAATTGAACAACTTAACGAAATGCATTTGAATTGAATTGATGTTGCATTTGCCACAATCAACAGGTTGTCGCTTGCCACTTAAACCTCATCGCCACCAAGTACAATAATTGTGTCGTCAGTGACGGAGGGAGGGCTGGGGCTTCAGTTTGTCCAGGGATTTGAGTTACAGTTGAGCTTAAGTGCAGGGCGCCATAAAGTTGAGTACTTGAAATGTAAAAAGGAAAAAGATAATACGGGAAATGTCAAAGCATCAGGACACCGTGGTAGTGGTAGTAGGCTAGACTAAGACTAAAACTGGTTAGTCGCTGGAAAACTTAATTATTGGGATCATCATTGAGAGCGGAAGAGATCTAGCAGCAAGGCAACCGGCAGAGATCAGTCGCTAGTCATCGAATTTAGCTGCCATTCCCAGCTCCAAAATATGAACCCTTTCAGTAGCTCATCATCCCATGGTACCCGTTCACTCTAATGCCATGCAAAAGTTTTGCTGCCACAGAATTAACAGCCTAGCGGCGGCGAATGTGTGTTGAGCTTCCGGTTTTGGGTGCTGCCGTGTGCCCTGCCACATCAACGCCCCCGGTTCACCGTCCTGTAAGGACATGAGGCTGACAGCAGCCAGTCAAACAATGGCACCGGACCAGCACTAGTCGCACACTTTCATCCTTTGCCATCCAACTCCCACGACAGGGCCTTAATGTGTCTCCGTGTGGAATGCGGCTAAGCTGTTAACGTGTCCTTGTATGTTGTCTAATTGTCTATGTAGGGGCTGTACTCCAGCCTGCTGTGCGCTCTGCTCTCTTTGTGTGTGCGCCGGTGTCCATCCCAAAGGACACTTTAAACCGCCGACAGGCGTGTGAGATTAAAGATGGCCACGGAAGCGAGTCCGGGCACGTCTAGATTTACATTTTCGCCAGCTCTCCCTCTTGCTGTGGATGTGTGTGCCCTGGATGTGTATAATATAGCCCGGCTATTAGCCCGGCTGAAAGGCCTGCAGAACATGTCCCAGCAGTAGAGTACGGCTTCGGCAGCAAACGTATGAAAATTAATAATAAAACAACATAGAAAATTCACTTTTTGGCCAATTGGCCGCGGGCTGCATTCTCGTCAACCTTTTTTGCATGCCAAAAAGTTCTGGCCAAAACAAACAGACAAGTGGAGCGGAGCAAACACGCACACACGAGCACAGTTAATGCATAAAATATGAGGCGTGACTGTACTTTTGAATCGGTTCTGACTTCTGTCTTCTGGATTCTGGGGTTTTTGCCCAGCAGCGGCTAGCCCCCCGCCCGCAGTTCGATATCGGAGCGTGCGTGCGTATTTCAAATAAATTTACATTAATATTGAGGCCTGGTTCGGGGCATGCCAATGGGCCATCCTCAAACTGTTGTGGATACCAATAAACGATATACCCAGCTGAAGGTTAAGGATCAGCTGCAGTTTGTTCCATTGTATTTTCGCTAATGGAGTTTTCAATTGGTTGATGCGAGTACTAAGTAAACTTGTCAGCTCTCAAGGGAACATATGTTTTACATGAACAACTTATGGATCTTTTGTATAATTTCTATTTTGCTGGCGCAAATAAATTGCTCGGACTGCATGGTGCAATTTGCATTATTAATTCGTATCTGCCAACACTTTGGTTCTATCTTGTGAAAACGTTTCACAGAAAATGTTGCTGGCACACTGCAATTGCCTGAGCCTCATGTTGCGGCAGCCGCTGTCGACTCTGCACTTAATCGGCGGCTTGTGGTCAACGTGCGATCATTCCGCATTCAGCTTTCAACCGCGACAGTCGCTTCGGTGCTCTACGCTTCCCGATCCACCTACCGCTTGCAACCGCGATCGCGATCGTGCTCGTTCTGTGTGTGTTCCACATAAGAGAATCATAAGTGAGCTATTCTAATATTTGTTATCAGTGCTACCAGTGAGGTGAGTGTACACAGAGCTCTGGGATCTTCTGGGTCAACTATTGACTCCTATCCCCGTCCTCGTATGGTAAACATCCTCTGGGGGTTTACTTTGCCTCAAAGAACAATGGAGCTGTGCCAAAACAAAAGCCCCAACTTTCTCGCCTCATTGTCGGTGAAGTACAAATGTTAAAGCGAACATGCAACGGGGGGGGGCCGATGTTCAGTGAAAGAGCCAGAGATAGGCTAGGGGTACGGCTGCGCTTGAGTATGAGTATGCAAAATAATTGAATTGGGTCAAATGCCTCTAAATTTGTGCTTGCGTTCCCATTCCCGTTCCAATTTTGGGCTCTGCTTAATATTCATTTTTTCTTGTTGATACAACTTGGGTTTACATACATAAAATATGCACATACATACATGGGAATACTTTTATTTTTGCTGATATTCCTAAATATTTCATTCAATGTAGGGTTAATGGTTAATGGCAAGTTCATGGCTGAAATCTGAAACTTATCATTGAGGGAATTTTTTTTATAAGTTCTTCATAATACTATCAATAAATCAGGGGAAACACTAGCAGCTCAATTAGCTCAAATTGCTAATCGTTTAAGATCTTTATTATTAATCATTAACATAGATGCAGTACAAGGGAAACACTGCTGAAGTTCTATACTTTCTGGTGTTTTAAATATTAAACATGCCATTTAATTTGTAATATCTTCATTTAAAATGTCACACAATCGTGAAAGAAAAACTCTTCCAAGCAGAAAAATGCTCCCTGAATCATGGAGAATATTCACATGTATGTACATAAAGCAATAGTAGTGGTCGGGATAATTATAGTATTTATGTGCAAAATAATCAGCGGACAACAAAAAGAAACCACAAACACACGTAGCATAATGTCAAATCGCAAAGAGCAAAAAATTATAAAAACAAGAACAAGAACAAGAAAAAGAAAGAGAAGAAAAGCAAAGCAAAGCAAAGAACAAAATGAAGTTGATAAGAAATGTTTTTTTTTTTGTATTAATAATGTATGAAAACATTTAATACTAATTGCTAAACAGCTGCTCGAGTGCAGAGAAACAACTCCATAAACAATAATGAAAGTTAATTCGTGCCAATAAATTTGAGGTCTGCATTAATTGATGGGCGGCAACATAAAATACAAGTCTAAAAAAAGTTCCAAGTTCTGATTGACTTTCGCGAGGGGTACGGGACTGGGACTGGGACTGGTGACGACAGATGGAATTAATTTTCAACCAATTTATAAGCAAAACAAACAAGAGATTAAATCATTTTGTTGTCCCTAAACAATTGAGCCATGAACTTCAATTGAAGCATCTCAACTGAGACGACGACACGAGCTCTGAACTGAAATGAACTCGACCGAACAGATTTGAGATGATTTAGACAGATGTACCAGGAAGCGGAAGGGGTTCGCCTAGCCGGAAGATACACATGTGGGAAAGTAGTTCTAGTAATAGGAATAATTATAATCGAATAGACTATTCTTGGAAGATAAGAAATGTGGGATGGTTCCAGGGGTACATGTAGATTCAATTGAAAGCTTTACAGTGATTTTCTTAGACTGAATAAATCTTAAACATAGGTTTCGATAATGTAAACTAAACTCTAATTAATTGCTCGACACTTAATAAATTGATGATATTCTCCATAAACCAATTCATTTTATATGCCACACAAATTAAAAGTGTAACACAAATAAATAAGTAATTTCTTGCCTTTCAAAAGCGGTAAGTAAATTACTAAAACAATGAATCCAAAAATTAAAATTTAGCCAACTTAGAATCAAACTTCAATTAAAAATTCAACTGTCAAGAGTAAATCAAATACATTAATACAAAAATGTATTTTTCCTCTTTTAATTTACATTGGCTTTGGAGGTACAATTTATGTTTCGTTCAACGAATATTTCTAATTATTTTTGTTTGTATTCTACTTCAGGAAAATGAAGCTCGGCGTATTGACAATTGCCTTCCTTTGGGGCGTCGTTTTCCTCATGGGAAGTGCAAATGGGAATCGAACTTTCACGGTGGACTACCCAAATGATCAGTTTTTGAAGGACGGTATACCGTTTCGTTTTATTGCCGGATCGTTTCACTATTTCCGCGCTCACCCCGCCACCTGGCAGAGGCATTTGCGGACAATGCGAGCAGCTGGACTCAATGCGGTGACCACGTAAGTTCTCAGTTCACTCTTTGATTGAAAATACTCAAAATATACTCCTTGTGCCGTATAGCTATGTGGAGTGGTCGCTCCATAATCCCCGAGATGGGGCGTACGTCTGGACGGGCATAGCCAATTTGGAGCACTTTATCCGCCTGGCTGTGGCCGAGGACCTGCTGGTTATCCTCCGTCCAGGACCCTATATCTGTGCGGAGCGTGACATGGGCGGCTTTCCCTACTGGCTGTTAAAAAAGTATCCCGGCATTCAAGTCCGCACTTCGGATGTCAGTAAGTGGAAGATGAACTTCATCAATGAATTTGATTTAAATGTGACTCCGTTCCACCTCTAGATTACCTCAGTGAGGTACGCATCTGGTATAACCAGCTTTTTACCCGTATGGATCCGTATCTTTATGGCAATGGTGGACCCATCATAATGGTGCAAGTGGAGAACGAGTATGGCTCGTACTTTGCCTGCGATGGCAAATACCGCACCTGGCTGCGCGACGAAACGGAGAGCCATGTGAAGGGCCATGCCGTGCTCTTCACCAACGACGGGCCCAGCGTCTTGCGCTGCGGCAAAATCGACAACGTTCTGGCCACCATGGACTTTGGGGCCACCAACGATCTGGAAGCAACCTGGTCAAGGTTGAGGCAGTTTCAGCCCAGGGGTCCCTTGGTCAATGCGGAGTACTATCCGGGTTGGCTGACGCACTGGACGGAGCCCATGGCCAATGTGAGCACGAGCTCGATTACTGGAACTTTTATGTAAGCTTCGAAGGGAGTTTCAAGCGGCGGGAAGATCATTTGTAAATTTCCTAATCCTCAACAGAAACATGCTGGACAGTGGAGCGAGTGTCAACTTCTACATGTTCTATGGCGGCACAAATTTTGGCTTCACTGCAGGCGCCAATGAGAATGGTCCTGGCAACTACATAGCGGACATCACCAGCTACGACTACGATGCACCCATGACAGAGGCCGGCGATCCCACGCCCAAGTATCACGCTCTCCGCAAGATCATCGCCAGATACCTGCCGCTGCCCAATGTGCCCGTTCCGGCACCCGTGCCAAAGCGTGCCTATGGCACAGTGCGACTGCTCAGCTGCTGCACACTGTTTGCCCCGGGAACACGCCAGAAGCTGGCCACGGGCATGGTGCAGGCTGCCAAGCCGATGACCTTCGAAGCCTTGGGCCAGTACTCAGGACTGGTGCTGTACGAGACTTGGTTGCCGCGCTTCAAGCGAGATCCGAGCATCCTGAATGTGCCTGGACTGGCAGATCGTGCGTATATCTATGTGGACAATGAATATGTGGGATTGCTGGCCCGGGAGACGCCCGTGTTTTCGCTGCCCCTAAGTGCCAGTGCCGGACGGCGCTTACAGATCCTGGTGGAGAACCAAGGAAGGATCAATTATGGCAGGCAGATCAACGACTTCAAGGGCATCACCAAGGACGTGCGGCTGGACAAGCAACTGCTGGTCAATTGGAACATGACCACATTCCCATTGGAGTCCTACGAAAGTCTGGAGCAGCTCATCACACAGTCCAATGAGGCGGCTAGCATGGGTTTCCAGGAGCTGAGGAAGCCCCAGCATATGCTACGCTCGGGACCAGCCATCTACCATGGCATGCTCAATATTGTCCAAGAGGCGGACCTGGCAGACACCTACCTGGACATGTCCGGTTGGGGCAAAGGCATTGTGTTCTTGAATGGCGAGAATCTCGGTCGCTACTGGCCTCTGGTGGGGCCACAGGTCACACTCTACGTCCCCGCACCGGTGCTCAAAGTCGGCTTGAATAGCATTGTGGTGGTGGAGTACCAACAGGCTCCTGCCGCCACGGAGCTGCATTTCCGGGACACGCCCATCCTGAATGCGAGAACTGGTTAGATCTAAGGCACACATCCCCCCTATACATCATGCATCATTCGTTAATGTACATTTAAATGTAAATTTATGCGGTTTAAGCTCTTTGTGAGGCATTAAAGCCAGTCTGTCTGACTCGTCATCCTTTGTGTAAAAGACTCATTAAAGATGTGGGAGTGAGGGATGGTTTGTTGTAGAAGGAGTTGGCTGGGAGGCTCTAACATGTGTGACCTTTCTGCCTTGCCCAAATTAATCCCAAATGATTGAGATTGAAATCCACAACGTGCGCTGATGAGATCCAAGCCAAAGGCAGCTCCAACAAGAGCGCCACGCTTTGGTTCGTTGATTTTTAGGTAGCCCATTTATGTATTTTTTATGACAGTTTCTCAGACCAACTGCCCTGATGTGAAATATGTGACTTTACTAAGCCTGAATGGGTTCCCTTGGCTGATTGAATTACAAGTTTCTTCAGCACTTTTGATTTCCAAAAAATTATAGCAAGACTGCGTAAAGGTTTTTATTCCTTTTACACTTAATTGAATTATGCGGAATAGAATCAACCAAGAAAAGTCTTACTATTTGGTAACAGTAAGTATGAGAAAATGAACTGAATGCTGAATGCAATAATTTCAACCGCCTCACCAAAACTATCAAACCCAACTACGCTCTGAAGTCATCAAATCTAATTGAATCCTAAAGTACCCCAAGAATTGCGATCAGGCATTTCAACAGTGAACACAACTGTAAAGACATATCTTGCCCCAGCTTGAATTAGTTTCGTTTTGGTGGAGTTTTATCTTAGAACAAAATATGGTTCTAGTCATGAGACTCTTCCCAAAAGATTAAAATACTTATGCACATTTTTTAACACAGCTTAAATTCATTCAGAGGTCAGAGTTTCACTAAGAAATTAAAAATAATTGTAAATGGAAGAGGTGTCTTCAAGAAGAGTAAGTGGTTATGCTCTAACATGTCTGACCTTCGTGCCTTGCCCAAATTAGATCCAAAGATCCACTTGAAAGTGTTGCTCAACTATTTATATTCATACAAGTTCCATTAGAGTGCCCCCAACTAGATCCTATTTGGGCCTAAGCAGTGCTAAGGACTGCGAATAGCTCCCCACTTGACCATCTCTTGTGTCTTTAATGAGTCCCATCTCAGGTGCAGTTGTTGCTTGGGTTAATTACTGTGGACATTCTCACACATACGACCACACACAAGACACGCACACACTTGCAAGTACAGATACATTTTAAAGCATCTTTTAGGCGCAGCTGCAACTCAAGTATTTGTCGAGCTACACATGATGTAATTGCCGTGTTCTCGTCATTCTGCTGTTCCCCTCTTCTGCTGTTGTCCAAGTTGACATAAAACAAGTTAAGACCCAGGGGCAGTTTTAAAGCGTCACCTCATGCCGGCCATGACATTCCCCTCGCCTTCGTACGGCTCACTTCCCGCCCTGTAGATATTTTCAGTCCTATGCTTTACTTTTTGGGAGAGTGGTCCCCTAATGGACTCCGCGTTGCGTGCTGCCACCGGATGTGTGCCCTCCCAGTCCCGTCCATGCATCTGTATCTCGGCATTGTTGCTGCCTTTTATTAGCTCTCGCCGCCGGCTGCCAATTGATGGTTTCCATCCTCCATAAACATTGTTTGGAAGATGTAAAACAAAGCGAACTTTTGTCAATAGTACAGCACCCAGGAGTAGTGAGAATATCATCGGGAATTTCCAACTTGTTAACTCCAACCTTTCAGTGACCCAATGAATCAAACACCATCCAGGAGGTTCGTATCTTTTATTACCCTCAAATTAGGTGGAATCTGTCAAAATAAGTTTAACTGGCTGCTAGTAAAATTTCACGTCATAAAAAACTTGGCAATGACACTAAGAAGGCCCAAGAGATCAAAATGGTCATGGAAATGTTAAATAAATTTCGTACAACAAATGGCAGTATGAAAAGAAGAAAAGAAAGATTTAAACGCATCTTATTTATGCAAAGAATGCTGCACATTTTTCATTTCTTTACAAGTTTATTGGTCTAAAACTGTAAAAATTAAGCGAACCTATTCGTAAATAATTCCTTAGTTTATTTATAAAAAAAATGTTACTGCACTACCTAAAAAAAATCAAAAAATTTGCAGAATGATTTCAAAATGAAAATTCAAGAACTATTTTTCAGTAATTTTAATCATTTCTGAGCTAAATTTATATAGGAATTTGTAATAAAATTTAAACTAAAGAAAACTACCGATAAATTTAATAATTTTACTTTGAAAAATTGCACTGAACCATAAAGAGTTTTTATATTTATAACCATGTCTACCATTCGTTTTTATGACAGGATTTTGTCGTTTTTATTGTTTCGTTTTGTTCAATTGTTAAAAATACAAGCAAAAATTGCACTTACAAATGTTGGAAACTCAATTTGGAAAGCACTTTCACTTGATTTTACTCCTTTTGTTTTGCTGTTTCTTTCTTTGGTAAGGTTCGCGTATCGGTCACGCCGAGAGGTATGCAACAACTGAGCGACAGATCAGAGCTGCAGCGGGCTTTTATAAAAATCTAACGTGGATAGCAGAATGGGTAGACGAAGAAGCAACAGCAGCGGCCATCGGATAAAACCGAAACAGGAAGCACGACAGGCACCAACACGGCGACGAGCAGACACGAACAATGTTCGTGCATATCAACAATTGGTCGAATAGAAAGTCTACTTTACCATGGTGTGAGAATATGTGGGTGTACGTTGTGCGTGTGTGTGTGTAGGGGAATTGGTGTGTGCGAATAATTCGTGTGTGTGTGGGCGCCACTTCACCGTGGGATAAAAAAGGCCTCCTCACCACGCAATTGAATTGAACGGATATGCTGTTTGCATATGTGAATAAAACATATGCAAAAAAAGAATAAAGAATAAAAAAAAAATAGAAAAAAGTGAAATGGAAAATGAGAAATGGGCAGAAAAATGGCCAAGTGGCGAACGGAAGTACTTCAGTATTTCAATCAGACTGTTTTTCTTTTGTCTTTACATTTTGGGTGAATCCATTAACTTTTTCGTGATGAAAATTGCCCAAATAAAAATTATGCACTACTGTTGATTTACCACTGTTTATTTGTGCATCAAAATGAAATTATATTCAGGTGCGGATCATTGAGCAAGAGAAAAAGGAAGCCGTTGGAAGCAGAACTTTCAGTTTCATTTGCATACTCTACACTTGACTACACTATGATAAATCAACCTCTTAAAGTTCGTTGCTTTTCACCAACCGATTTCAAGATCAATTTTACGGTTCTTTGTTCCAACTATTGGCAGCTGTGTACATATCACAGTTTAAGGTCTAAGGGTTCATTGATTAAAATATTATTCAATGTATGGCAGAAAGTGGATGTGTAGTGCCATGAAATATTGTGGTGGATTCATTGTTCATTATAGTATTAACTGCTCGGCATAATGCATAAGCATAGAACTTTTTTAGCAAGAGTATAACAAACGACACAGACAGATAATAAGAGTGACAAATATACAAATGTTCATATTAATATTTTGTTTAAAGCTTTCTGAACAATTAATGTGGGAATGAATGCGTCATAAAGCAGCGACTAATTAAAGGCGAAAGTTGCATCCGCATAGGTTAAACGTGGATGATGCCACATTTAAGCGGCAAACAGCCACAACAATGCACTTGAGGCGAGGTCGAGGCAGCATTCAAGATAAGACCAGCCACCCACGCGCCACTCGCAAAGGCCAAGTGGATGCAAGACACATCCGCCACATCCTCTTTACACCGAGAAAAAATGTGTACTAGTTACAAGTCGACTCTGCTAAAGGCTGCCATTCACATTTTATGTGTTTATTGGATATCTTAAATGTTCTATGTAGTCTTTATATTGATTGACCTTCGGATACCCCAGCTGAAATTGGTTCAAGATTTTCCGAGTGTAGTCGTACCCTTTTTGGCCGCGAGGCAGGCGTTTATTGTTATTGTTCTTGATGTTGCGACCACTACAACGTTTGTTTTTTTGGACTAAAATTAAACATGGCAATGCGGCTGGCTGCTTCCTGCCCGGCATCGGCATCCTGGCCACAGCGTATCTCGGCCATATCCTTCCTCCGGTTTCCGTCGTAAAACTCCTCCGAAAGTGTGCACTTTCCGGGAAATTTGCATTTAAATTGCAATAGATTTCGGGACAGCATGCCCGTGTAGACAGTCCCTTGCTAGAAAAGTTTCAATTAGCTTTTCCACGAAACGGAAAACTGAATCATTTAACAGCTCCCCGCCATCCATCCTCCCGCCAAATATTTGCCGGAGCCGATGGTAAACATAATTAGCATTTAATTAAAATAAAACAGCCCATCGATAGACAAGCAATTTGTGATTTGATTATCGAAATCAAATAGGTTCCGCCGCCAAAGCCTTTGACGCTTGTACAAATAGCCGCTGACTAGATAAGGTTCCCGCCTCCATTCCATCCGACTGGATCTGGTTGCAGCTGCTATCTATGGAGATATGGTTGATATGGTTTCACCAGATAGCCACGGAATAGCTTTGGAGTGTGCCTGAACGGAACACTCATACGCATGGGCTTAATTGGATTATGGCCTTTTGTCATCGAATGACATTTTATGGGGCTCAGTGATAGGCAGAAAATTGATTCCTTTTCGTTTGGTTTTCATTTCGCTTTATTTCGAGAGACTTTTTTTGGGTGGCGGCACCACCTGTTGCCAGGCCTGGTCGAAAGCAGGGCGATGGAGCATCTGCAACAGTCGCAGGTGGAGAAAATTCAATTTAAAATTGCATTACACGAAGAGAATACGCCGTGTGAAGGGAGGGGAATAAAGGCACTGTGGGTTATTGAATGGCCGATACACCCCACTGAGTTCCAACGAGGGCAGCGATGAAATGTTTGCAGATAAAAATAGTTTTGGTATTTAAATGTGAATAGTTTGTCTGCTTTTTAGGTGGTATCTGACACGACTTCTGTGGGGGATACATACATGCAAACTGAATATAAATTTATAAAAATAAAGAGACTATCTTTATATTTGAGTGCCCATTCGAATGGGTCCCATTGGTGTTCAATGCTGTTAAGATGCTGTCATACAAATTCCTATAACTCCACGAGCACCTCTCTCTACTTTCTTGCTTTTTTGTTGTCTTTCAGACTGCAACGTTATTTGTCAGCCATTTATTGTTGAGCAAATAAAACGTATTTGTCGTCCATATGGATGCGCGCAGCACAATTGATTTATACGATTCGCGACTTCGATATTGAAAGTGGCAAAAAACGAGCATGAACGAATTAATAGAAGCTTTAAATACCCATTACATTTATAATCATTTTAAGTACAATTGCTATTAATCTTAGCACTCATTCAATTTATTATATTGGGCAGTAAAAACACTTCCGAAACTGCTGGCTGATTCGATTTTGCAGGGTAATAAATTGCACCATATACTCGTACTTGAATAGCTGCAAATATTGTTATGGAATTTGTAAAGGTCAAACAAGAGATAAATGGATTATCAGAGAACACGTACTATACGTAGGTTGGTGTATTTTAAAATTGCAATTTCAGTTAGGGATTACATGGTTAAAAATGTAGTGAGTATTTATGGCTAAGATTAGAACTAAACAATTACACGACTGGAATGATAAGCACTAAACAATTTTCAGAGAAATACTCGTAAACTTTATGAACAATTTCGTTAGCTGGAGAGCTGCTGGAGGTGAGCTGAGCCGGACAGGGCGGGGCGGCCCACTAAAGCTTGGTTACACTCAACAAAACAGATCGATTATAGACTAAATATCATTTGAAATTCACATAAGCTACCTAAGAGAGTGGCGAGAGAAACGGGATTTGGCTGGGCGGTGGGGCTATTCGATTCGTATAACTCCCGCCCCGACGCCGCCGCTGTGGGCACACATGGGTGGCATAAAAGTCCATTTGTCTGTCTCCGGATCGTACACTTCCACCGTGGATAGATTCGATTCGCCGTCGTAGCCGCCAATGGCCCACAGTTTGCCCATATTGGCGGCCAGTGCCACTCGCGAACGCTTGCAGTTCATGGGCGTCACAAGTTTCCATGTGTCTGTCTGAGGATCGTAGCACTCGACGGATCGCAGGAAAGAGTTGCCACAGTAGCCGCCGCACACGTAAATTTTGCCATTCAGCGTGGCCACGCCCAGGCGACAGCGACGGTTCAGCATGGGCGACATCTTTACCCAGGAGTCTTCGTTTTGATCATACCTCTCCACCGAATCGAATATAGACAGTCCATCGTGTCCGCCCAGAGCATAGACAAACCCATTCAGTTGGGTGACGCCACCGGCCGAGCGATACTTCATCATTTGAGCAACCTGTGCATGAAGTTCGTTGATTAATTTGACTGCCAATCTAATCAGAAACGTTTTCGACTCACCGTCTTCCATGTGTTATTCTTGGGATAGTAAACTTCAACGGTGTTGAGGGAGGTGACGCCGTCATATCCACCGCACACATAGATGCAATCGTCCAGAGCGGCCACGCCCACGGCACTGCGTTTACAGAGCATGGCACACCCTTGAGACCATTTGTTCTTGCGCGGATCATAGACCTCCACGGTGGAGAGGCGCTCGGTGCCATTGAAGCCGCCAAAAGCGTACAGTTTACCCTCCAGAACGGCCACACCCACGCGTGATCTGCACAAGAATAGCAATTAATTAATCAATTAAATAAACACACATTGAGGGGCTTCTCCTCACCTCATCATGGACATTTGTTCACCCATTTTCCATTTCTTTGTGAGTGGATCGTATATCTCCACCGTGCTCACGGACTCCCCGGTACTGGCCAGTCCACCGACGGCATAGATTTGTCCCGTAAAAAACTCTCCACATCGTTGCCGAGTGCGAAAACTCTGCAGCAACCCCCGGCGCTCGGGCATCAGATGAAAGTCCTTGGCCTCGTCGAGCAGATCCCGGCACTGGTGCGATGTTTTTATGAGCTCCTCTCGGGCCACTCGGTCGGCCAGGAATTGGGGGGATAGCAGGGGCAGACGGACTGCGGCCAGCACCTGAGGAAACAGCTCCGAGCGCTTGTCCTCCGCGTACTTCACCCACTTCATGCAGGCCTCAAAGATGACCTCCTCGGTGCGAACATTGAGCTCGTCGCGCCGCATCAGCTCCAGCAGCTGGTCACAGTCCAGGGTGAGGAACTCCTCCGACTGGGAGACTTTGGCAAAGTTCTGGTCGATGTACTTGTCGGCAGCATCGATTAATTGGCGGCAGATCATGGAGTCGGCAAAGGTGCGTATGCCCAGGACGTTGTGGGGATGGAAACGTGAGATCAGAAAGTTGGCACAGGCATCCCGTACATTGGATAATTGCAGAAACGAGGCTCCGACCATCAGGCTCTGCACATTCTGATTGTCGATGCGCACCTGGCCACTGTACACGTAGTTGATAAGGCTCTCCAGGGCACTGGGCTCGATGGCACTCTCCTTCATGGTGATTTCCTTGATCCGACTCTCGGCCATGTTGTTGGTGAACATGGCATAGAAGTAGGGTATCGTGGCAGCAAGCACTACGCGATGCGCCGAGAATGTTTGATCTTCAACCTGCAATATTTAGAATGGGATTTATATTTAGACGATAGATAATGCCACAGCAAATGCATTGCGGACTGCTGCCTGTGGGGTGATTGCTCGCTACCGACCTTCAGCGTGACATCGCACAGTTTGCCCAGTCTTCGTATCTCCTTGAATAGCGGAAAGCTTTCCCCAAACAGCTGCTCATGTTTGTATATGAAATATTGATCCTCCAGTTGATTATTATCACTTAAATCCATCACTTTTTAGAATGAGGAAATATGATAACAGTGTAAGTTATCGGAGCTGTCGATTAAATATACCGTCAGACCATCAAAAACATACTAAATTATACATTCTTATTTTTTAAATGTATCGTAAATAAACCGATTAAAGTCATATTCCACGATTTAGATATTCCTTTTAATATTACTGGCATGATAAGAATCTCAGCTTTGAAACTACAATTTTATCTGCTTGGCGAATCAATTGTCCACCAGATTGGCTAGTTTTCATGACTTTTTTTTTAATGGACTATTTGCCAAATAAGATTCACACTAAAACGGTCCACAAACACTAAAATCCAAAAATGTAAGGGTCAATGCAAGCTGCATTATTAAAGTTGATTGGTAATTAGTTTTTTTTTAAATTGACATATATTTTTACCAGTTCAACGACAGTATTTGGATTATTATTGCAGCCACCTTGCGCCACCTTCTCATTACACTCCCTGACAACAGCTGTTAGTGTGCCCGTATGAGAGTGGCTGATTTATAGGGTTCAAAGCAATACAATTTCTCAACAAACTAATACGCTTCCAAAAATCGCCAAAGCCATAAACAAACATATTTGCAACATAAATGCATACGGCAGGGCTAGGAGCTGAAACGGCAGGCGCTAGCAAGTAACATGGACACCCCATCACCGAGGGAAACAAGTCAGGTCTGGTCCAAAGAGGCGAGTGACGGCTACGTTGCTGATGACGTCTCATCTTCGTTTAATTTGCATTTGCAGAAGAACGCGAACCCAATCGAAGCACTGAGCAAAGATGAAATCATCAGCAAATACAAAGGCCTGCTCAACATTGCCAAGAAAGCAAAGCATGCAAAAGATGGTATGTGCGGAAGTTTCCAGAAGAGCCATTCACCATATTTTTCACTTTGCAGAACTCACGGAGGAGAATCGCCAGCTCAAGGAGGCGCTCAAGCGGGCTGCCGAGAAGCAGAACACCTTGCCCGCCATGCAGGAGATGGTTCAGGACTTTACAGACAAGAATTTAATCCTCACGGAGCAGGTCAACAGCTTGAAGCTCAAGACCAAAGACGACGCCGATCGGTTGTCGCAGCTGGAGATTGAGAATGAGAGTCTGAAACGACAGCTGGGACGGCTGAGTGATGAAAACGACGACCTTCTGGGCGATGTGGACCGCATGGAGAAGGCCATGCAGCAGGTGAATGCCTTGGGCAACGTGCAGCGCAAGAATCTGGAGCTCCTAGAGGTGGAAATAGTCAGCCTCAAGGAGGCCAAGGCTCAAAACGACACCCTCCGTCAGGAGTTGCTGGAAGCGGACAAGGAATCAAAGCTGCGCGCCAGCGAGCTCCAGGAACTGCAGGAAAAGTATCAGCACGTCAAGGAACTCAACTCGGAGCAGCGTAAGAAGTTCAACTCCCTGAAGGATCGCTTCATCGATGTCCACCGCAAACTTAAGAAGCTCAAGGAGTGCCGCTGTGTCCTGCTGGAGACGCAGCACGAGTACGCCGCATCGGTGTCCAAGTGGCAGGAGGAGATCATCAGAGCTTCGCAGCTGCTGTGCGACAAGATGACCTCCCTGCATGAGGAGAACGAAAAGCTGAAGAAGGAATCAGAGTCAGCCGGCAATGGTACGCCCAATAGTAATTCCAGCAATGATCTGGAACGCCTGACCAATATTGTGAAGCAGCAAAAGAACGGCCTGGATGTTGAGCGCATGCTAAAGAAACTCAACGCCGTCGAACAGTTGGCGGCCATGGTCAGAGAGCATCACAAGGCAGAGATGGAGGAATTGTCTGTTCTATTGCGGGATCAGCAGCAAACGGAAAAAGAAGCCTCGAGCTTCAATATCAGTCTGTTCGAAACAAAATTGGAACAAATGCAAAGCATTGCCAAACGTCTCGAGGAGGAGCGGGATAGTCAGCAAATAAAACTGCAGGACCTAGAAGCCATTTGCATTGAGCTGCGTCAGCACAACGAAGATCTGCTTACGCGCTACCATCTCAAGGAGCAGGAGCACACCGAGTTGCTGGCCGAGATGCGAGAGCTTAACGAGGCACTCAAGGGCCGTGGGGATGTCATCTCGCGGCTGCAAGAGCAGCACGATGTGGAGGTTAAGAAGTACCGAGAACTGGAGGCGAATCTCTCCGAGTGTCAGCAATCGTTGCGGGAAAAGTCACAGAAGATAGAGCAACTTCAGACGAAAGTCGAGGAACTGGAGCAGGCCAATGCGGATGCTCAGAGTGATGTGCTGTCCACATCGACAATATCACGAGCTGAGGAATTGAGTCGCCTGCGAGAACTGGACGAGGGCTACGAGGAGAAGTACCACAAGCTGCGAGCACTGGCTGCCAAGCTGAAGAAGAAACTGCAGGAGCAGACGCAGCAACTCAATGAGATGGATAAGGGTGCCGCCATTAAAGAGGAACTGGAGGCCATCAAGCTGGCCCAGGCACAGCTGCAACAGGATTTGAATGCCGCCCGAGCGGAGAACCAAAGACTAAAGTCCAAGGAGAAGACGAAGAACACGAGTGTCCTCAATCTGGAGATTGAGGCGGCCGAGAAGTCCCTGGCCGAGGTCAGTGCCAAGCTGACGGCCAAGTCAAGCGAATTGGAGACTGTCAAGGAGGCCCTGCAGGGCAAGGAGAGTACCATCGTTCAGCTGCGCAAGGAGATTGCTATACTCGAGCAGGCCAAGAACGGAGAAGCATCACATTCCCAGCAACTGAAAGAGCAGATCGACCGCATGCAAGTCCATGTTAAAGATGCTGTTCACGGCAAACAGCAGGCCCTCACCCAGAACAAGGAGCTGGAGCACAGTGTGGAACAGTCCAAGTTGGAGGCTGAACAACTGCGTCTGCAGCTGGCGGATAGTGCCCAGCAGTATGAATCGAAGCTGAGTAAAGCGAATGAACTACTGGACAGTCGGACGCAGCAGCTGGAGGCGCATTTGGAGCGGCACAAGCAACTGGAGACCAATCTCAAGAATGCGGAACGTGCACAGGAGGATCTACGGGTGGAGTACACCGAATACAAGCTCAAGGCGCAGGCCGTGCTGCGAAAGAACCAAAACAAAGGTTCCAACAAGGAGCAAGAGCTGGAGGATGAACTAATCGCGCTGAGGGAGAGCGAAAAGAGTCTGCGCGCTAGCAACGATGCCAGGGCGGCGCGACTAGCGCAGCTAGAGAGCCAATTGGAGGCACTACAGCAGGACAATGCGGATCTGCAGAAGCGTAGCAGGGAGCTCCTGACTCTCGTGGACGATTTGCGTCAGCAGAACGACAGCCTAACACAGGAAAACCAACGCCAGCTGCAATACCAGCACGATCTTATGCAGCAGCATCGCCAACAAATGGACCAAATGGATGTTGGCCACCAAGCACAACTTAAACAGCTCCAACAGCAGCTGGAGGATTCCCAGCAGAACCACAAAAAGCTTTCCTCAAATAACAATAGTGCTGTGGCGGCTGCAGAGCCCAGCTTGGAGCAGTCCAAGATCGATTATCTGCTGATGGATCACGAGGCTGCCATCGATGGTCAGTCGGGCGAGGCGTCTCTCGCACAACTGGCTGCCCAGCGCAAAATCTCCACTGCCTCGAGACGCTCCCACGACTTTATGCCACTGGACGAGCTGCTCAACACTTCTATGAACCACATCACCAGCGACACTGTTACGACAATTTCCCACTTTGGTCGCAGCGCTTCCATGCAGGAGGATGAGGAGGCGGAACTGGCGGCCAGCGGCGACTTCTCTGCCCAAGTTGCCCAGCTCCAAGCCACCAAGGAGCGGCTGGGCATTCAGGAGAGTCGGGTCAAGCACTTGACTTCCCTTTTGGCTGAAAACGAGCAGGATCTGGCCAAGTTAACGCAAATGAACGATATGCTCAAGGAGGAGCTGCGCAGGCAAGAACGATCCGAGGAGCGGGAACAGCATATGCATAATTCGGAGTACTTGAAGAATGTATTCCTAAAGGTAAGTAAATGTAATTTTGCCCTCAAATCATTTGATTGCTTGAAACGCTTTGAAATTGCAGTTCCTTACCCTGAATAATGCGGATGAGCGTCAGCGGCTGGTGCCTGTGCTTAATACCATTCTCCGCCTCAGCCGCAACGAGATGGAGATGCTCAACTGTGTGGCCAAGGGACAAAAAGGTGACTATCCTCTGTAAATACATGCAAGAGTTTTAATTCATCTTTTACTCGGCTTTTCTTTCAGTGTCCAATGATGGTAACAATCGCAGCTGGACTGGCTTTCTGACAGCGTGGAGCGGCGGTGGAGCTCAGAATGGGAACAGTTCTTAAACTTATTTTTGTTAACGGTATTATTGGCTGTTGTATGTTGATATATGTGTATGGGTAGGAGTGTAGGACACAATGTAACACTTGGCCAGTTCTGTCCCATACATATTTGTTGTAAATCTTGTACAATTCCTTTTATATTAATGTATTTTAAAATTGTCCGTTTCCTGTTTTTGTACACTTTATACACAGTGTTCACTGTATTGTATTCATATATCCATTGTATTGAGCGCCCTATACAGCACTCTATGAGCAATATACACACGATTGGGAGATACCTTGTTGTTTTCTAAACAAATAATCAATAAGTACAACCGACGATAGTTTGTTTAATTTGAAATTCTATTACCATATAGATCAGACTATAAATCAATGCTAGCGTTGTCTATTACTTAGTTTCGTACTACGTTTATCGTATGTACTAAAATATATATAAATAGTATCGGTAATTATGCATACAACTAAATTTACTAACTGTGTATATTGTTCACACAGGAATACATCATTTATACATATATCTAATTAAAACAAGACGCATTAAAACCAAAAAGAATAATCATGAGGAATCAAGTGAAACAGAATCAACTCGGGACAACTGGCCCCGACTTGATCGGTCAAAATCTTTAGGTGAACCCATTTAGTTCTGACTAATTTACATATATGCCTAATCGCTTGCTTAATTTAAAAACGTTTAACAGGCCAATTGCCTGACAAAGTATGAGCGAAAAAATCAAAGATCACAAATCAACAAATGACTCAACTTAAAAGCTAATCAGTTTTATGAGCCCCAGGGATTCTTTCTATTGCCAAACTCCCGCATAGTTACCAACCAGGGTGGCTGGCAGTGGACCGCCCGCAGCGAAAAGTCGCATCCTTGTACTGTCATAGCAGTGGGTGTAGATGGCAGGCACGTATTTCACCTGCTGGAAACCGTCCAAATCGTCCTCCGGATACTGCAATTAGAAGTCAATCAACAACCGATTTAAAGGGAAACGAAAAATGTCCAACATACCACAATCCCTTTACTGCACTTGAGGGCGACAGTCCGGGAGGCATTTACGCTGCTCTCCAGATACTTTCCGGCACGAATGTCATAGAACAGAAGCATGCCCAGGCCAGTGCCCACCGTTAGGAGGTTGCCCTCGAAGGAGGTGGCTCGAATGCCGCAGCCACTGTACCGGGAGGTGATCTTCTTTATGGTCTGCAGCGTGCGGGCGTCCAGTAGGATCGTGTAGGAACGACAGCCGACCGCATACAGGCCATCGTTGTGATAGGCAATGCTCACATTGTCCTGGCAGTTGGGCAGCTTGCGAGAGAGGGTCTGCTTGAAAGTCTCTGCATTGAAGATGTGTATGTAACCGTTCAGCGAGAGGGCGGCAATCTCCTTGAACTCCTTGTTGAAGCACAGGGAGCGTATCTGTTGGTGGGAGGACAGTAGTTAGTTCCACATTCCATTCAGGAGTTCAAATAAATCGTTTTACCCGTTGGGCAGTTCGCACTTCCTTAACACTAAGCGGGTGAATGGTGGCAAAAGTAGGACACGCCTCCTCGCCGCCATCTGGAAACTCCATATGATCCTCGTTGATGCGCCAAAGAGCCATGCGAGAATCCTTCGAGCCGGAGACCAGAAACTGATCGTCTAGCCAGCACATGCCCATGATCAAGTCCCGATGTCCGTTCTCTCCCACGCACACCGGATCCAGAGTTGGCAGGCGGTACACAGCAATGTCGGAGGAGTTGCGGGCACCGGTGGCCAGAAACGAGCGACTAGGCGACAGCTCAATGGCATGCAGGCCTCCCTGAACTTCCGGATGATTGGCTCGACTGTTGGACAGCGTTGGAATGGCGTCCACACGCCGCATGTTCACATCGTAGACGAGCAGCTTATTGCACTTGGTGCCGAACACAACCTGTCGGTTGCTCAGCCACTTGGAGCAGAAGACCTTGTTGATGTAGCCCAGATTGATTTGGGTCTCGCGCAGCATATCGTGGGTTAGCACATATCGACTGGTATACTCCACATTGACGCTGCGCCGCTGCAGGTGGACGACGGAAAGAAAAAGACCAGAGCACAGTTCATACTTGTTAGAAATGCAAATGAAATCTTTGTATACAATGTATACCCACATCCTGGAGAGCACTCTCTCTGCTCCTTAAGTAGTCGCATAGGTTGTATGATGTGTTGAGCACCTCATCCTGCTGCTGGGGCGTCTCTTCGTCGCTGCCCGAGTCTTCGTAGGTGACAAAATCGTCCGGCTTGTCTGGTTTCCGCCTGCGCTCCTGGCGCATCGCTCTTTGCTTGGCTCTCCGCTCCTCCAGGCGAGTGCTGACATGGCAAGAGGGGTAGGTTCCAACGACGCTGTCGCGGATCGTTCTCACCATGCCATTGAACATCTTGTGGGCGTGGTACTTCGTCCAAATTATGCGTTTTCTATAAATTTAGAAAAATTCTCCATTGTCCAAACAAAAATGGTGGTGCGTAAAGTATGGCTGCAAAACCATCGATGGCACTATCGATACTTGAGACAGGTCGATGTTTTCCTTTTGACAATGGATACATCGTTTCAAAAGAAACTCGCAACTAATATTAGATGTTGAAAAAAATCTTCTTACGAAAAGAGATCATAAGATCTTAGAGGAATTATACAGCTGAGAATATTGCACAAATCAAAACATGTGTGTTATACCAACGTAATCTACCTATTTATATCAAACCCTCCCGTTATCGGTGCATGCACTAACTATCGTTTAAATAGTTGGACAATCGTCATCAGCTGTTTGAGTGTGAACAGAAACATTTGTAAAGTTTGTTCATAATACAACAAAATGAATCAAAATGCAAAGCGGGTACTGCGACAAAACTCTGTATGCGTATTAACCAACGATTTGGCATCGTCGCCGGTGATGTTAGCACCCACACCGCCCTCGGCACCCACCACACCACAGCTGCAGGTCGTGGAAGACGTCAAGCCGATTCATGTGCAACGCCAGGTCATCCTACTGCAGAGCGGAAACATAGCTCAGACCCCGGCTCCACCGCACGGCGCTGTGCCACAGCATGCTAACATGGCTGCGCCCAGTGCTGTCAATGCCAGCAATGTCGGAAACCCTCCAGTGCAAGACGATGCGCCGGTGTCGCTGCTCACAGAGATTGCCGACATAATGCGCAGCTTTGGCGACAGCGATCAGCCGCGCACGGCCAGCGTCAAACTGGTGGAACAGATCCTACAGCAGCAGCTGAGGGGCATCTTCAACGAGGCGTCTCTGGTGGCCATGCGGCGTAAGCAGAATCCGTGTCCCTCGCAGGCGGACTTTGAGTTTCTCATGCGTAACCATCTGGTGAAGATTGCCCGCATGCGGAAGCATCTCAAGGATATGCGTATACTGAAGCGATTCCTCAGCATAAGGACGGGAAGGCCGCAGGACTTTATGGACGACCTGGAGCAGCAGGAGGAGGATGAGGAGCTGGCCATAGAAGTGCACGAGCTACACGATGAGGACCGTATGCGGCGCCTGTTTCGCGCCGATCGCATCTCTCAGATCCTCACGGGCCAGCAGTACCTGGAGTTCAACGAGGCCCGCAAAACCTCCTTCTACTGTCGCCACGGCGAGAAGATAAAGAATAAGTTTCGACGCTTTCTGGATCTGCCCGCTGATCTGCGTATCCCCACGCCCACCATGAACATTCTGGCGTATTTGGCTCACGAAACAATTGCCGCCATTGTCGACTACTCCATTCTGACACGCCTCAACTCGGATAATCGCGCCACGGAGCCTTACAGTCGGGTAACCTCCGCCGGTGGCAGTCCTGCCATGATGCATGTCTGTCCCGAGGTCACCCAGGGTCGGGGCATGGAGGTGGTGAAGCCCATTAGCGTCCAGGAAATACATGAGGCTATGCGTCGTTTCCGGCAGATGAGTAGTCGCAAGATTGGTCGCTATCGAAATTCCTGTGACATTGATTTCAGAAGAAGTTTCCTAGCCATTTAAAAATTATTATAAAAGATGAAAGGTTGGATACTTATTTCAACTTTTACGCTCAATTTTTATTGGAAAACGAATCTTTAGAATAAATAATAATAATAAAGATACTCAAGAAAATCCTTCCAACTCTTCTTCGTGCACTTGTAGTTTATTCTCCTTTTCACATGTGTGCTGTAAGTACGTCTATCCATAAATCCATTATATACATATGTACATGTGTACATACATATGTACGAGGATGCAAGCAACAATGGCGTACAGTTTCCGGGAATTGTAGCCGGTGAACACAAACAAACACACACAAGGTATAATATCCCTACCCCTCTCCATTAACAGACATGTGGAGTCGATAAATTGAAACGGTAAACGATGTTGAAACAGGCACCGACAGATAAATAAAAGCGCAATAAAGAAATTTGCCGACACTCAACACACACACACACACAAACATGTACAGGAACACACACACACACATAAAGAATGCCAAAAGACAGACATGGAAAAAAAAACAACGAAGGCAACAAGGAGCCATGCTGCCACGATGCCGCAGGAGCAGAAAAATGCAGCAGAGAGAAGGCATTAAGAGAGGCAACCCGCGAGAACGCACTTAATAATCAACTTCCTATTGTGCAGTGCGAGTGTGTGTCAGAAAGAGAGAATCAGAGAGAGAGAGAGAGGAAGAGACAGAAATGCATGAAGATCTGGCTGATAGAGATGCGAACTCCATACGTTAACTTTTCAGTCAAAAATGAATTGTAAATTAACTAATATAACAAAAATGCATGCATGTTGCCGTGATGGAACAATGGCTCTCATATTTCTTCCTTATATTTTTCATGGTTTTATTTATAAACCATCAGGCAAGTTGCAACTCAGCAGCTCTACTGGTTCCTTGAACGGCAGCAGCCATGATGTGTCTGCGTTATATGGAAGAGGATAAGAGGAATGCGGCTGCCATACTTCTTCGACTGCTTGGGTTTCCCCCCTGCTCACGCGTGCTTCTCCGCTCAGGCTAAACGCTTAATGTTGATTGCTTTCTGTTGCAACTGTAAATTCAACGGCACATTATTCTTAATCGATTGCTCAAACGCCTAACGAGCAGGTCGGGGCCCCCGGGCTCTGGTTCCGACCAAGTCAAAAGGCTCCTCGATGGCCAGTTAATGAAAACAAGCTGCCTGTGACGAAATTAAGCCAAAAAAAACTTGTTTCGTTTCCTCTCTTATGCTCCCTGTGTTATTCTTTTCTCCACCTCCATCGCCTCACCTCCTCCTTGGCAGGCCCTCGCTCGCTTAATGTTACAAAATTTGCATTTCATGCGGCTCTTTACATTGTCCCCCCCATTCGGCCCCAACATCATCATCATCATGATGGTCGACGGCCTCGTCTCTGTCGTCCCCGACGGCGTCGTCATCTCTTCGTATTGTCAAGTCACGTAGCCAATTTTCAGGCAGGCTAAAGTCAATATGCCCCAAACCCAGCTGACGGAGTTTTCCCCAACATCGCTTAAAGAGGAGGAACAAATTATAGACAAAGAATATAATACTACTACAGATATGAACGAGCATAAGCATAAGCAGTTTACCGAAGGATGTCTCATTGAAAGAAAGTAATGCAAGCGGAAACTTTGAAGGTCGCAGATGCAGTTTTGGCTGGTTATAATCTTTTAAACAATGTATTCACATGTGGAAGACCCCTTTTATTGAATGTAAATGTGGGCCAGCAGGGTGTGGAAGAACAGTTTCCACATTATCCTGCCTGACTGCTTTTAATATTCCCCAGATGAGAGTTTCCCTTCGATTGGAGAATATACTTTATGAAGGAGGTTAAACTGTTTACCGAATGATGTCTTATTGAAAGATAAATTGGCAAACGTAAACTATGAAAAGTAGTTTGATATGGCAATAATCCTATTAACAATGTATTCATGTGTAACTGGAATAGAGAAAAGAAAAGTGCCCACATTGTGCTGCCCTTAAGTAAAGTCTTATGGCACAAAACCCCTCGTCTGGGTGGTTGCCTTGAACTGTAAGGACAGCTTATTGCAATAAAAACTTGCATAAAATGACAGTAAAGGTCAGCTCAAATATGCTTACTTCTAGTAATAATGCTTAAAGAATACTCTCCAAGCGTTGCATAGTTTATTTAAAGCTTCAAATTTGAGAAATTTCCCACACATTTCCAACTCTTCTGTGCCTCTAGCTGTCAATATGCGACTTGCAATTAGATATTTTGGAAAATCCGTTCATCTGAACTTTTTTAATTACTTTCACTTTGGCCAAAAACTTGCTGACGTCAGTCCAAGGCAATTTGTCCCAATAGAAGCAGCCACCTCTCCAAGGAGGCATCTCCATTGACAGATGCCAAGAGCCGCACCAAACAAGAATCATGAAAAAAGCAGAAACAAAACAGAAACAGTCTTAGAGATGGAAGCATATTACACGGCCTTTTAATTTGAAGCCAACTTGAATTGTGTTGACACAAGTACTCGGGCTCAATATGCATGTACATCACCATGCACTCGTCTTACACACAATGAATGAGATTAGACGCCACCAGCAGACAGACGGAGGGGGGACCCACCCCATTCCACCCACTTTATAAGCATAGCCAGAGGCGCCCTTGTCCCATTGTCAGAGCTGGAACCGCTTTCATGGTCATCCCACTCTATGGGATTGTAGGCGTCTCTCACGAGGAAAAGTCTCTTCATTTAATTAGTAAAGTGGCAAAAACAATGAAATATTGGATGAAATATCAAAATACTTGACCTACTTACACCCCCACGATTTAATAAGCTCTGTGAAGTAAATTAAGTTATGGAAAAGTTTGTGGGGGAGTAGTAATTTGGCTCAAGCGCCAACACAATACGCACACATATGTATGAAAATGTTTTAAGGATGAACCAATTAAAATAGTTATGTTTTAATAGGGTTAAGGGTGTGCATATTTGGTAGACAATGCCTACATATACATAAATAATTATGATGAAATAATAAAGCCAAGAGAATATTTTAATAGGATTTTGTTTTTGTTTTACTATGATTTTCTTATGTTGGAAATTTAAAAGTTTCTTTAACCTTGGCCATTAAGATAATTTGAATTTTTGAAAAACTGGGAACAGTCTACAGCTCAAACGGTTAACATGGGAACACATTGTGAGAACAGACATGCGCGTTCTGCGTTGGGAACAGCATGCAACAGTTAGCCTCTAAAAATCAAAACACAAAATCAACTCCTCCAAATGTGCCGAATGGGAATATGAATGGAAACGGAATAGATGCGTCCGAGAAATCTTTCGCAGATGCAGGAACATGAAACGAACCATTGCCACTAGGGGCTGTGGGGTTACATCATCGGGCAATCAAATTAGTTGAGAGCGGAGGACAGGTCGAGGCTGAGACCGAGCAGGATGCTCGAATTGAAGACCAGGAGCAATGAATGCATGTTGTCTGTGTGTTCTCATTGTGGTTTATGTGGCAGGCATGACCGATCGAAATTTTAACCGAATATTGGAGGTGGACTAGCTGGACTAGAATTAGCTGGAGTCCGTTTATTGAAGGTCTTCAAACAAATCAGAGCTCGCTTAACCACCACAAATGGCAGCTACTCGTATACGTAGTTGTGTGCAGAAACATCTGAGCCCATCGAAAGTTACCACAGCCTTAAATCATTTTAAATTGCCTTTATTTGGTCTTTGTTGATTTTACTTGCCACATTTTTATCGATGCTTTATATCTCATTATTGATTGTATTTCATCGGATAAACTACACGACAAACGTACTTTTGGGAAAAGAAAAAATTGAGGACAAAGAACAAACTTTTTCTGCGGGCGGCACAAAAATAAGAGGAGTCGTGACCCCAAAGTTGGTTGCACTTTTGTTTGAATTTTCTTGGCTCTTTCATGCTCCTGTGGCCGCGTAAAGTTTCATATGCCCTTTCAGTGGGTATTAGAACTTGCATTAGAAGCTTGGCACGCAAAAGAGAATTTGTTTCCTGCTTTACCCAAACTAGTCTCCGGCTCTTAGTTAAAATTTCACATTAGTGCAGAGGTCTTATGCCAAGCATTTGTGAGAAAATGAGTCTACTGGTTTTGAAGATAGATGTACGAGGGAAAGTCATACAAGACATAATTAAACAACACGATGAACCTCCAAGGGTATCAAACGCCTCGAACTTCGTATACAACCTTTCCATACCCCATTTTTTTTTCATTCGCTGTCTCTCTGTGACTTTTTGTATGGGAGTGGGAATGGCGTGCGAGTGGCGTACCCCTTTGCCCTTCAGTGGCAGCTGCTTTAAAACTTTTGATGCTCTTCATACATATGCTACATGTGTACTTTTAAGAGCCGTCGGATGAACTTTCCCCCTCCCCCCAGCTAGGTGGCAAGGGTAGGGTTGGTGTTGGCTCTGAGATTTCATATGTGGTCGGTGGGTGCGCGTGGGGCAGGGACCCAGACCGGGACCTGTCTGTCAAAGTTTTAATGTGTGGCTGCCTAATTTGCTGTGAAAACTGATTTGCACACATTCAAAAAGGTCGCTGGGCTCTCTGTCTCTTGTCGTAACTCCCCAACTGAGGTTAAGGTTGTCACAAAGGCTGATTATTAACCATCATTAAATTGTTGAATTATTCTCTTTAGTTTGCTATGTTGTGTTTTGTAGATTAATTATGTCAGTAGAATAATTTCCAAAAGCCGAACGACTTTGCATGATATCCATTTAATTAACAATTATAAAGTGAGCTCATTTAATCAATGAGCCAAATAATTAATGGCACATACCCACAAGAGCTTCCATTGTTTTGCTCGACATTTGATGCACTTTGTTGTTTGCTGAGTGGTCAAGCGATAATTATGTAGAGTGGTATTTCGACTGAAGCATACCTGACAATGGGATTCATTTTAGTATGTTCTACTTTTGATGGCTTACAGTTTGAGAATGCCAAATATACCTTTCATTTCTCAGAGTACAGGGTACAACAAATTAACACGCCCTGCCACCTTCAAGTGTCGAACAGAGAAGAAAGAAGGGCAAAGAGCAAGCTTCTTCTTCAGGCATGAAAGAGACAGCTTCAAATAGAATATTGCCAAAGCAACGCTACGTCTGACGTGCATCTGCTCCCCCCTTCTCCTCTGCGTGCCTTCTGCTTTCTTTCTTTCTTTCGTTCCTTCTTTATTCTTTTTGCCGTCGCTGCTTATTACGTTTATTTGCATTGCTTTAGGAGAGGTGATTGCAAATACAGGAGCTAAAAGAGTGTACAAAAAGAAGAACAGTAGTTCAGCAGAGTAGGACATGCTACTGTGATGAAAAATGGCATAAATATAGGAATAGAGTTGTGGCAGTCTATAATTTTATATTTACCATAAAAAAAAACAAATGTCGGAAAACACAATTCCATTCGATATAGCCACCAAAGCCACATCAAACAATATCTGAAACACACACACAAATTTACATACTCCTATTGAGCACAAAACCCATCGCATTTGTTTGCTTTATATCTTGTCAAATTGCGCGATTCAGCCACAAAAAAGACACACAGCAAATTTCATACTTGCTAAACAGATAAAGCAGCGCACAATGTAATTCAAATTCAATCAAATCTAAAATTCATATTTACCGAATGTTTCACCGATTGCCACATTATGTGCCTTTAACTCTCCGGACCTGGATTCGGATCTGCTGAATTATGCAGTCTTGGTGGCTGCCTTTGTGAAACTTGCATAAAAATTAGTTGTACAATCTGGCCCGCTCCATGCAAATGGACAATTTAAAGCAAACACAGCTGACCCCTGAATATGTAATGAGGTCATATCGTATGGGCGGATCCGAGGGTAGGAATAAATAAACGACGGGCCATCGTAAATTCCAAGACTATGGACAAGGGCCAGGGCCAGATTATTAATATTTTCCATATCGCTTTTGTGCGATTTAATACTTTGTTTGAGTTCGTGAAAAGTGAGACCCCCGGATACACACAATATCCTCCATATATCCTATAGCACCACCAGGGCCAACAGTGGGCGAGTTACTACAATGGCCGGTTGATGATTGCAGCCGGCGCAAGGGCATAAAATAAATCAACTCGGCGACCGAGACCGAACCGAACCGAACCGAACCAAGAATAATACTCAACGTCCACATGCAGGCCACATCTTCAGTAATGAAGGGTGGACGTGAGGAAAACAAACGCCCATCCTACTCCGAGACGAGGGCCAGTCTCAATCCAACCAAGAACGATCTACAGCTGGCACAAATGGTCAAAGAAATGGGGGGCAAACTCTGCCCAGTTAGGACGGGTTAGCAGGCTCCCACCCACAATGGCAGGGGTCGGTGCAGGCTGGCTTAATGAGTGTAAGCCACAAAATCAACGAGTTAAATCGAGCAAAGAATGAAGCTGGAGCATGAAAGCCTTACACGGAGAAAAAGTTTATAATATTTTATAATTAGTTGAAACCACTGACCACGAGTGTTTATTGCAAATATCAAAGACACGGGAAGGTTTATTTATAATGGAATAATATTTAAGTGTTCCAACAACTTCCTCACAGTAGCCTCAAAATCAGAGTCCCATTTCACTGCAAGGGCTCAGGAAATGTGTTAATGGAAGTAAATAATTTGTGCCGAATTTTCCATCAGTTGATTGATTTGATAAATATATTTGTTAGGCCATCAAATGCAAATGGAATTCTAATTTGATTTCCGAAGGTGCCAAACATTATAACGAAGATTCATTATTATATTAATAGGGATTAAATTGCTTGTAGAAATTGTGCAGTCGGAAATAACGAATCAAAAGGGTTGACAGAACCAGAAAGAGGCTTCAGCTCGTACGTGGTCTGCGGTCGGATGATTTACGACGACAGACTGTCATAATGTCGCACTCGCAAATTGTTAATAAAGCTGGAATGGAATTGACATTAAAGGCAGGAATGTTGGGAGGCAGCCAATCAATTTGTCAATGGCAATCAATGCGTTTTTAAAGCACTAAAGCGTTAAAGGAAAGCGCTGCCAATCCGTTAAACTTTTAATTCCATTTTGGACATCGAGACCGACAAATAAATCAAAGTCAGGCAAGGGTCTCGCTCGGGAGCGGCAGCTGCAGCATCGAATGAATTAAAAGTACCAACAGACAGACAAACAAACAGTGGGACAAACCAACAAACAAACAAACAGTCGGACAAACAACATATACATACTTACATGTAGAGTAAAAGTTTTCAATTTCGTTACAGTTGCGGCCGTGATTTAAATGCCACAACTGCTACAGAATATACGAGGGTCGCTGTGTCTGGGTATGAGTTCGATTCTGCCCGTCTGGTTGTTCGATGACTGCCCAACTAAATCCGAAAATAAATTCATTGAAATATAAAAGAAAATCACATACATTTTGCGCTGCCATCCATAATTTGAACAATCATTTAGACATAACATAAATATAAATGCCTTTTCTCTAAATTGTTTGCTAGAATTTCGATTTTAAAATGTGTGTGCATTCAATTGATATTAAATGCAATTGTTTTTTTATGACCAATCCCGTGCACTCTGACCCGGCTTTATTCCCCGTACATATTCCGCTGGCGCTGCCCTCCCAGGCGAGCCATAAACCATAGTCTATGGATTTTTAAAAATTGCTTGTATTCCAGATTAACGACATTCGCCGTATTTATAGGCAAAATGTTGATACGCTGCCAGGGACAACACTTGGCCAAGCCACTTTGGTGGGGTCACACTGGTCATGTGTGTGTGTGTGCTACAGTGGGCTATACCTGTAAAATATACGCCAAATAGTGTTAGGGTCTTTCGCATGAAAAGTGCATAAAGGTATTCAATTATTCATACGAAAACCCAAGTGAAATTTTAATTTGATTATTAAAAATATAAATGTTTGACAAAGCTTTTGTTCCACTGTACATTTGGTTGAATATTTATTTGTTTTTGCACTCTTCTCCGTCTGTCTCTCTTCTGTTTGTTGGCGGCACACAGGCAAAACGAAACAAAACCAGAAACAAAATCAGCGAATAAAAAAAGGACAAATCGGTCCGGAACGGAACACATTTCATAAATCTTCTCCCCGATTGAGCACAGCCACGACAGTTTTCGAATTTGTTGGTGTTATTTTTCGCTTATACCCGTTTTCCCCGTTTCTCATCATTTATTTTTTTTTCCGCTAGCTCGAAATGCTTTGCAGCTTTCGTGCTCTGCTTTCCGAGTCTATCTCCTTACTCTATCGTGGGATCTTCGGCTTTGCATTGTTTATTATTTGTATCGGTGCTGCTCTCGCCGACCCTGCTGCGCCGTTCCCGGCTCTGGATACGACGAACTATTTGCCTGATTGTACATGGAGCTCACCTCGGAGCTACTGCCCTTTCTATAGGGTCTGTGGTGCGTCCTGGAATCGGACGCCTCAGCAAAGGCAAGCTTGACCGGATTACGCAGTGTTGCTGATTCCGATGACGACTTCTTATATTTTGCTGCCTCCACATCCTTATCCTTCCCCTTCGGCGAAGGCGATGGATGATGTCGAAAGGTAACCACTAGCATCCACAGTACGTACATCAGCAGAATAAGGACAACGCCCACTAATATGGCCACAAAAATGTAAATATAGATCCTAGAGTATGTCCAGACCTCAGTTGATTCGTCTGTTGACGACAGCGACTCTTCCACCAGACGCGCCACCTCTCGCCGCAGCTTGTGGCAGTCGAAGGCGGACATGTAGTTGACCAGGGACTTGTAGGGCGACGGCAGCTCGTTCGGCCACCATCTGTCCCAAAGGCCTGCCTGCTCCGCATCCGGCAGAAGGCTGCTGCAGTGGGCGCACACCTTCGTCATCCACTTCTGGCACTCACGACCAGCCAGATCTATCTTGCATGCAGGATTCATTTCATATATTTTATTTCTTTCTATTTTTTTAACATTACAAGTGTGTTCTTATTTGTAGCAGTTTGCTTTGTTTGACGGAACGAATGTGTAGGGTGAATGCCAATCGTTTTTTGAACTCTCTTTCTCAACTCTTCTCGCTGGTGGTAGTCTCCGTTTTGGGTTCTCCGTCCTGCGGAACTTTCAGTGTTTATTACGTTAAATGTTAAACTATGAATCGAACCTTCTGATTGCCCAAGTTGGCCCAACGGATTCTGTATTTCGTCATGGGCAAACCCGCTGTCCTGCTTCGATTCGTCACCAAACAGCCGTGGGGTGAGGTAGACATTCCGGTTGTGTAGTTTCCCGTGAAGGATTCTTTTGACAGACGACTGCTTGATTCTGACAATGGTGATGATCCCGTTTCCGTTTCCGTTTCCGTTCCAGTTTTAGACGTTGTATTTCCTATGTTGGATTCTTTAGACAATCGACTGCTTGATTCTGATAAGGATGTTGATTCTTTTATTCTGTTAACTGCACTTTGAGTGATCGTTTTTGTACTGCTTGAGGTGCGCTCCGACTGAAAACGAAGTTTGTAGGGCTCCATCTGGTCCAAGCCCATATAATAGCGTCTCGATAGTCGTGGGGATCTGATCTGCGGCAAGGTTAGCGAGCTGCTCGACTTTTGTTTGCTGAAAGAGGAAGTGCCACTCTGCCCCTTCTTGCTTAGGAGACGCCCCAACGATTTTCTGGCCCCAGCAGCTTGACCTCCCTGCTGCCGCGGCTTTCGGTCCTTAGTTGGCTTCACTGGCTGTGCCAGCAGACAGCTTCGGGAGATCAGCCAGATCCAGAAGACGATCACAAACAGCAAAAAGGACAGCATCAGGCCCAAGACCATGGGGCTGACCTCGAACTCCTCCGTCTTCACGGTGTCCAGCTCGGGCTTTGATTCAACTGGACCCTGTTCTGGTGGCCAACCTCCAAATATTTTCATCAGATCCGACATATTTTGAAGAACTATTATATAGTTTATATATATACAATTTATATCGTAGTGATTTGTTTCGTTTGAAAGTTTGAATATGAAAAGAAAGCCTTAGGTGACACTGTCTTTATGGATTCCTTGTTTAGATTAAAATCGAACATCAATTGTTTACAATTGCTTTACTTTATAGTCTATCCATTTGCCGGAAAACCCAATTAACTACTAGTAAATGTCCCAAGGATTCCAGGGCGGTGCTGATGGCGCAGACGAAGGCGGAGGCGGTGGTGGAGGTGGAGGTGGAGGTGAAGGCGGATTTGGCGGTTTTGGATTTGTTTTTGAACTAGTTTTAATATTTCTATCTGGTTCCTCTTTTTTCTCGGGAATTATGGAATAATAGCTGAACTCATTTGTAGTTTGATTTTTTCGGTTTTGATCAGCTGCGTGCGTGGCTGGAGGAGCAGTTTCAGTTTCGACTCCAGTCCTGGCATGGGAACGTCTAAAAGTTGATGAAATTAGACGGGTAAGCCTCAATGGCATACTCGTGAAGTTACTACTATCATTCACATCACCTTTTCGTGCCTGAATCGATTCTGAGTCATCCACTTTCTTTTCATTGCTCTCACCACCATTTCTATCATCATTCTCAGCCACACTATCATTCACAGCTCCTGGTCCTTCATGGATCACTTCTGAGTGTTCTACTTTCCATTCTGGTTCATTCGTTCCTTGCTCTTCTCCAGTCTCCTCCAAACGGAGGTCTTCTGGCAGATTTTGTGGTTCTGGAATAATGATCTTCGGCGTAAAATCTCCAAATTGATAAAAATCTGATGGTTGGTTTTTTCCATCGCCATCTTTACCATCCGCCTTAGGCTTGCTCTTAGAGGATCCTTCTACGATTCCAAATGCAGTCATCACTTCCATGGGGAAGGGAAAAATAATCGTGCAGTTATGTTCAGCTGCGATGGCGGTAAGGATTTGCAGATGCCTCAGCTAAAGTGCAGAAAAGGGCTCAGACAGTTAGAGGCTTACTTTCATGAACGAGGACCCACCTGCAACGTGATCTTGTTCTGAGACATGACATCGGAAGCCTCCTTGAGAGCCTGCGAGGCATTTAGCTCTCCCTCGGCTGAAATTATCTTGGCCCTTGCCTCCCTGACTGCCTCTGCCTCGCTGGCCAAGGATCGCTGCATAACCAGAGGCAGGCTGATATCCATCCTGTAGAATCAGATCACAAGATAATCAGTGGAAGATTAGGCGAGGCTTACGGATATACTAACACATCCACTCTCTCCACACGCACTCCCCATCGTTCCGTGATCTCATCGACGGCAACCTGGATCTCCCTGGACAGGGTGTCCCTCGAGGTGAGAAGGGTGTGGAGTGGCTTGGCTCCGACTATGTGTCTCAGTGTGGTCTGCGCTATCAGGACGGTAGCCTCCTTCGCATCATCCACCTGAATGAGGGCATCCATGGGATCCTTGATGCAGTAGTAGAGCACTGCGTCCACGGAAATCGTCACTGAGTCTCTGGTGAGGATGTCCTGAGAGGGCACCTCGGTCGAGAAGGTGCGTAGATCTACCTTGATGAAGTCGTCGATGCACGGCAGAGTCCATACGAGGCCTGGTCCCCTGATGCCCTTCCTTGAGAGAGTAAAGGGTATGCGGCTATGGGATTGGAAATAGTTCCAATGATTTGCAGAACCTCACCTGACCCTGCCCAGGCGAAAGACCAGCACCCGATGGTACTCCTTTACCACAATCAGGCACAAGAAGATCGACAAGGGAAATGTAATGATCACAAAGAACACGGACAGGTAGACGGCGATCTTTTCGAAGCCCGAATCCTTGTCATCCTCGGCTGGAAGAGATCTCAGGCGATAAGGAGGGAAGCTCGAANCTTGGCCCTTGCCTCCCTGACTGCCTCTGCCTCGCTGGCCAAGGATCGCTGCATAACCAGAGGCAGGCTGATATCCATCCTGTAGAATCAGATCACAAGATAATCAGTGGAAGATTAGGCGAGGCTTACGGATATACTAACACATCCACTCTCTCCACACGCACTCCCCATCGTTCCGTGATCTCATCGACGGCAACCTGGATCTCCCTGGACAGGGTGTCCCTCGAGGTGAGAAGGGTGTGGAGTGGCTTGGCTCCGACTATGTGTCTCAGTGTGGTCTGCGCTATCAGGACGGTAGCCTCCTTCGCATCATCCACCTGAATGAGGGCATCCATGGGATCCTTGATGCAGTAGTAGAGCACTGCGTCCACGGAAATCGTCACTGAGTCTCTGGTGAGGATGTCCTGAGAGGGCACCTCGGTCGAGAAGGTGCGTAGATCTACCTTGATGAAGTCGTCGATGCACGGCAGAGTCCATACGAGGCCTGGTCCCCTGATGCCCTTCCTTGAGAGAGTAAAGGGTATGCGGCTATGGGATTGGAAATAGTTCCAATGATTTGCAGAACCTCACCTGACCCTGCCCAGGCGAAAGACCAGCACCCGATGGTACTCCTTTACCACAATCAGGCACAAGAAGATCGACAAGGGAAATGTAATGATCACAAAGAACACGGACAGGTAGACGGCGATCTTTTCGAAGCCCGAATCCTTGTCATCCTCGGCTGGAAGAGATCTCAGGCGATAAGGAGGGAAGCTCGAAGATTGGATGGTGATATTCCCTTACTGGTTGTTATGTATCGGGAAGGCCTGACCCTCGGTTCAGGGATGGCTTCATTATCGGATGGACCTGGAGGTGGCTTGTCCGGCTGTCTGTCCGGCTGCGGATTTGGTGGTGCATCATCAGCATCAGTATCTCCATATGGAGGTGCGCCATTATTGGGCTTTGTGGGATTACTCATTACAAATAATTTGTTCAATTGAATTATTGTGAAGGGAATTTAAAAAAAAACAATTAAATTGTTGAGTAAATGTCAAGGATCAACACATCCGAATCCGTTTATTTATTAGAGTCTATTGAAAGCGCAGAGCTTAAAATTTACCCAATTTAATCATTTGCATATTTATGCGATCCAAAAGTAACTAGAAACTTCAAAATTTATTCGGAATTGCATTTTTTATGCAACTTTTTTGAATGGGTAACTTTTGCTGCAAAAACAAAATAAAATAAATACAAAAATATTCCACAAAAAAGAAGGAAAAACAGGCGGAATGGTCAAAAATTGTGCGAGAGCCCATTCACAGGAAAAATAAAGAAAAAATTGAGAGGCGGAAAATAAAATAGAAGGGGGAAAAGAAACTTTATCACAGAACGAAGCTGACAAAAGTTCAGAGAGCTAAAGAAGGAAAACTTTTGTTTTCCCGCCTTTTTCTTTTGGTCTCTGTTATTTTTTGTATTTTTCATGAAGCGACAAACAAATGGCAGCCGACCAAAGGAGAGGGATCCTAGAGAAGACAGTCCACAGGAGCGGGGTAATAACTTCGAAATGACTTTTGTTGCTTCCTTGTGGCAGCAGCAGAAGTAGCAGCAGCCGACTCGAAGTTGCAACTTTTTTGCCACTCCGTGACCACATGTGCCAGGCCGGACCGAAAGTTTTCCTACCAGATTCCTGGCTGGGATGCCATCATAAAGTAATTTATGTGATTTGCCCCATTCTTCTGGTCACCTCTCCACCCCGCCTTTGTCTCTGTCTGGCTCTGTGTGGCTGTCACCTCCTGCCACAATTTATCTGATTGCAAGTGCAGCGACATATGGTCCGGTCAGAGTCGGACATGGGACAAGCCCGAGTCCAGCCAATTATCCTGGCGCGTCACATAGAAAATTACTCTATTATATTTTGCTCCGATGACGGATAAAGTTATTAGTCCCCAAGGAGGAGCAGACAGGGGGACCAGGGCGGACCCAATATGAACTGCGAAGCGGAGAGCAAATGAATGTCCCACCCAATGCCAGGGCAAGCCCTTCTCAGATGAACTAATCCGTCATTGTCGGTTGTCAGGATGGGTAATGGAATCCTGGTATTGGTGTGGAAAAGAACAAAAAAATAAGAGGGAAGGGAACAGAAAGCGCTACAGGATGAAGTCCATTGAGTTGTGTTGTGTCTGCCACTTGTTGAGTGTGTTGCATGGTGGCAAATTAATGGGTTTCTCATGCAGAATGAGCTGCAGTTGGCGTTGCCTCAATCATTCCTGATTGCTGTGCGATAATTGAGAGTCGATCAAAGGAGACATAGTTGGAATCGATTGGGAGGAGTTGATAAACATGTCGATGTAAAATGTCATTTCCCAAAACATAAGCCATGAATAAAAACCATTTTAAACTCAAATTTTAAAAAGTATTACTTCAGATAAAAGACAAAAAATTTTAAAGTTATTTTATGAAAACATTTTTAATTGATTAGAGCCGCGAACAGGACAATACAATGGCTATGGCAACGTGGTACACCATTCTGTCGGACTTTCAACTGGAAGCCCTTCACGAGCTGGCCTACGCCATCAGGGATGATGCCGAAGTGGGCTCCACGGTCCACACCAGCATATGCCTCACGAAGCTGGGCCTAACGCCAATGATACAGCCGGCATTATTGAAGAAACTTATCTTCCTGAGCCGCAGCAGTACCCTGGCCTTCCTGTACTTTCTCCTGGAGGGCCATTACAAGTCGTGTCGGGTGGCCCTGACCTACAGCGAGCAGATTTTGATGTCCTGCATCATGTTTCTTGACCTCGATATAACCTTTCGGGAGCTCGATCGCATCCTACCGCCGGGATATGAGCCACGCGTGAGGAAACAGCAGGCGCCGCAGGTGTGTCCAGGGATTGGGGCACGCAAGGAGCGCCAGGCATCGAAATCCCCTTACTTCCAGAAGCAGCCAAGGCCTTCAACTGAGGGGAGGGGACCGAACCGCTTAAGCTGTCAGCATAGCAGCCACGTGGTGTCCTTTCCCTTTTGGCCAGTGGGCGAGAAGCCCACATACAAAGTCAACGATGCAGAGCGCTGGTTCGCCACCTACCAGTTCCAGCCGGTCAAGCGGATGCTCCTGAAGGTCGTGTCCGACATAATGGACGAATACTGGGAGAAGTTGAGTGTGGACGAGGCCATCGATGGGAAGTCGTCGCTGTGCAGGAATCACGTGGAGGCACTCCGCCAGGAGCAGCTCATGAAGGATGAGCTCGCGGTAAAGGCCCGCGACCGTTGCCTCGACCTGGTGGACCTCGCAGCACGCGAGGATGTTCGCCTGAAGAAACGTGTGATCTCGCTTCTAGACAAGGACATTGAGGACTCTACGCTGCTCTGGGAGAAGCTCAAAGGATTGCAGTACACACAAGTGGGTCTCATCAAGCAGCAGGGAATTGTCCGCGGCAAACGCACTGTGCCCACACCCGTTGGCGTGGCCAAAATGAAGTATATGTGCCAGGAGGGAGATATCGCACGTCTGGCGACATCGAACACTGCCGCCGTTCAGGTGATTACCGAAAAGAAGCGCCTGAGGACTGTGGCTGGGGTGCGTGTATCCGATCCCGAGGAGGAGCCATGTCTGGCCTTTGCCACTGAGGTGGAGCTGCCCAAGTGTCCGCTCCCACTTGAGAAGAGTCACAGCAAAACCGCTACACGATTCACGATAATGGATAAGGATTTGGAGGGTCCCTCGAGTGAGCAGAGATTGGGCTCGCCATGCAGGTTCTTCGAGGCAGCCACGCTGCACCGACCCTTTGTGTTCCACTACCAGGAGATATCGCCGGATAAACCAGAAAACCAACAGACTGTAATGAGAAGGCAGGTCCTTCGCTCGCTGAAACATACTCCTGAAGGTACGACCGCCAGCGCGGTGAGCATTAGATCGAGCTTCAATCATAGGGCACAGGTGGTCGAGGCAATTGTTGAGTGCGCCCAGAGCATGTGGTTCGGCTCCCTGGAGGCCCATCAGCGGCAGTGGGAGACGGAGAACAATCCGCCCAAGCCATTGGGGCCCAATTGCACACCGGACAAGACTAATCCCCTGTATTGGGTCGATGAAATCGAGTACTTTGATCCCAATAACAGCAAGCTGATGGAGCGGCTGCTGCGGGATGCCTTTCGAGTCCTGCGCCGCGATCCTCGGCTGGTGTTCGCTGCCTTTCCCAACTCCCACACGACGGTGGTGGTCCAGGAGTGGATCAAGCGGCGCTATGGCAAGATCTACTCCCACAAAGAGGTCGTATTTAATGCCAAGAAAGCGGATCAAGCCTTTTTCGACGTGATTTCCCAGCAGGCAAATGCTCCCAGTGTCCAGAAGAAGGAGCTCATTGGGGACTTCAACTACAGCCATGTCGTTAAGTTGGTTGACACGGCCACAAAAATCAGAAACGATTACTATCACAACCTGAACGAGAAGCTGCTCTTGGAGACCCGCACCTGCTGGAGGGCCATACGTCCACAGTTCCTCAAATCGTCGACCCTAAAGAGCTGCTTCTTCGCCTATCTACCCTCTCGTCATGCGGAATTGTTGCGCAGGTGAAGGCAATTTTAAAAGTGTTATTAGCAAATATTAAAGTTCTCAATTTGATGTAAACACGGAGGAGTTTTCTCTGGGAATGGTCTGTCTGGGAGGATCCATGGGTGGGCATGGCTGGGTCTGACAATGCTGGGCACTAATTTGAGTGTTTGAGTGGCTCTCCCCGAAACCCACTCAAGTAAGTAATTGAAATGAGCTCAAGCACAAACTTTGAATAACTATGAGTAACTATTCAAAGAAGATGTATCTAATATAAAAGAGGAAATTTAATTAATGAAGCGGCATACAAATAAGAGGATAGCGTGAGATGGCGGAGCATGATGTCCTGCAGGACAAAATTCATTGAAATTACCAAGCGTGAAATGAGCAGCTGTCGCAACAGGACAAAAGAGACGACGAACAAGGAAAGTGGAAGCGAGTCTTGTCGAGTCGTGTCCGGACATGCAAGCTGAAGCTACGGCTACAACAGCGACTGGTTCTGAGGCCGTTACTGAAGTACTGGCTAAACGAGACATGAAATGCAATGCAAAACAATACAAAACTTTTCTATGTGCATCAATCGTACAAACAATTTGCACTGCCATGTTGCAGATTGACTCTCTTCCTATGCCTACTTCAAATCTGCTCCTTTCCCCTTTGGCCAGTACTTAAGACAGCAACTGAGGCGAGACTGAGACACTAACAGCCTGAGATCTAGACAGAAAGTGAATGGGAAATTTGAAATTTCATTAAATTTCTCTTTCTGCCGGCGCATCGCTCTCCTTCACACTCTCCATCGGCGTCTCTCTTTGTCCTTGTCCATTGTTGGGCGACGACAATGAATGGTGCGAAAGCAAATATTCAACATAGGAAATCGTAACAAAAAGACATTGGTCCAGAGAGCGAAGAGAGAGAGAGAGAGAGAAGTCAAAAGGCCATTGTATACTCAATAACCTTGTGACACTTGCGGCCAGCTCTGGAAACTTTCGAATGAATTCAATTATGTCCCAGCAAATGTACGCAATTTAAGCAGTTTCTCTGCAACCATAAATTAATGTTGCATAAATCTTACTAATGCCCAATGCCATGCGATGCTTTTAATCCTCACAATCAAGGGAAGCGGCAGCATTGTTCCTTCAACATAAATCCCAGAGATGCGATAAGTCCACGTCAAGCCGACCCCGAACCGTGCGTACGTATATGTACGTATAAGGTTACGTATATTTCCAGCCGGATGTGTCCAAAGATTGGACTTCAAGGAACCCGTAGCAGAGCCCAAGCAACAAGCGACTAAAAGATAAAATCCCATTTTTTTGTTCTTGCAATTGCTCCGATGCTCCGATTCGTGAATATTTGAGGCGGAACCTCTACTGGGTGAGAATTCAAGGCGCTGCCCCTCCGTGCGGATTTGAGCGCTCTCACTAAAGTGCATGAAAATACGAATTCCGTGACAGGACCCGTGCACGGAGGGGGGAATCCGTAAATTTGCCAAGTGGGTAAAAATGTGAAAATGTGTTGGCATTAACAATGCCAAAGCGCAGCTTAGATAAAATGTTAAAGAGGATAAGAGGTAAAAGAGGGAGAAGGAACAGCAGGAAAGATATGGGGAGAGGAGAGAGACAGGTGACTGGTCAGTCAACCGGTCGACTGCATATAATTCCCTTCAGCATGTGGAATGGCTTTACACGTAGATGGTGGGGGGAGTCTTCTCACAGCTACTGTCGGAAGTGAGTGTTAAAAGATTCACTCAACGCAACGCAACGCAAGACTTTCGCTCTTAAATGGCTACTAAGCGCTTACAAACACACACACACACACACACACAAACAAAACATAGTACCGTACTTATGGGGGGACGCTGGCGAAAAGCAAGCAGCTCAGCTCAGCCGAAGAACAAACGGTAAAGGGCAAGCAATAAACAATTGTGTGTACGCTCGCTCCCGGCACTGCTTGAGTGGTGTTAAGTGCTTGCCGGAGAGTAAGATTTGGTATTATGGCCGATCGCGTTTGCTTCATCTCAATACTTACCACTCTTTTAGCAGCGGAATGGGAACGATTATAGCTTTAAATTCCACCTTCCAAGCTTCCATTCTCTCACAAGATCGGGAGCTTTTAATGAATATGCAAAATTCTCAACTGCTTCCAGCAGCTCATGTTGTACACTGAGCGACACATGTCTGGTAAGCATCAGCCCCCAGAGGCCAACATGTTTTGGCCTTGACTTAATTTATTCTCAGCAGAGGGTTCCTGATATATGTACATAAGCACATAAATTGGCCAACATGTGTGGAGCTGCTCCACTGAGGCGTATAAATGTCTTGCTAATGACACTCCCTCTCTCTCTCCCACTGAAACATTTGACAGAAATCCAATTGTTATTTAAATTGCGTGTTGACTTTGCTTAAAGTCGCACAGTTGTGAAAGGAATTCCGGGAAGAGACTAGAAGAAATCGCAAATTGGGAGTGTGTGTTTTCCCCCCGCTGGACACAGACACAATTTATGCGATACGGATACGGATATGTGGGGTTGTAACCAATGGGTGGAAAGAGACACAGACACAGGCAGAAACAGAAACAGTCAGACAGAGAAACAAAGTCAGCTGGAAAACCACTAACGAGCACATTTAGCCCCCCCAATTTTTTTGTGCTCGGAATATACTTGTTTCTCATATACCCATTCATGGGTTCCACTTCATTCATTCTTGGGTTTCTCCCTTTTTGGTTTTTGGTGTTTCTGCGGTGGCACACTCAAAATGCATTTGCAGCTGCATGCGGTTGGACGAGGCAGAGGGGCATGCGAGTGAGTGAACTCTTTTTTATTTCCGTATATTTGGCCCAGTTATTGCCACCCGTAGACCGCCGACTTCATTTGGGGAAACGCGTTGAAACTCGCTTTCATTAGCGCGGGCCAGAAAAATCGTTGCTGGCTTCTGTTTCTCTATTCTCACTATTTGGGGAGTGGTCGCAGATGGTTAGCCATAAACGTGCGTGCTTAAAACAGATGTGACTCACCATCAGACTTATCATAAAAACTCCTTTTGGGGAGCACTCCGGTGTGCTGCGCTTTTATTAGTTCCCAAAAAGTTGTCCAAACATTTCCCCAACGGCTTTAATCGGTTGTTGCTCTCCATTGGGAAAACTGAACAAACATCAAGAACTCAACTAATACGACTCTAATTATTTTGTTGGTAGTCGCCGACGATATAAAAAAAGGAAATTGTTTTTTCTTAATTGGATTTTTCCAACAAAATCGTTAAATCGTGTTTCATGTTAATTTGAGAATTCGCAAAAAACACCAGCAAGAACCCAACCCAACACAGCCCATTCAACCATCGAAAACCCCTCTGAGCACCCAACAAACTGTCGATGGGAATAAAATAAACCAATTTCCCATCGTCGCATTGCCGAAGGCTTCCGGTGGAGACCCCGATCCGTCGGTTTTAGGGCTGCGGATGGGGATCTGACCACAGACGCGGATGTGTGCTGAAATTTGGCATGAAAATGAACGCGAAAACTTTTGCCCCCGGTTGCACAGGCCCACAGTGTGGGGCCCAAAGTTCTGTAAATGTGCGGGATTTGAGTCGGAAAAACATAAATTTCAATATAGCCAAAATGTCACGCTTCCGCACCCTAAAAACCAGACTGGCAAATTGAAATAGAAACAATTTGGAGCGGTTTTTCTGGCCTGCATTCGAGTATTTGCTGCCGCACGTTTTAACCCAATTTTTCCGGCTCGCCTGGCTCCCGGTCTCGGTCCCGGACCACGTGGCTTTTAATTGAGCTCCAAGCGTCAGTCACATCTAATTATAATTGCCCACGATGGGAACCACGAGTAGGACTAGAGCCAGGACCAGGATCACTACCAAGGGGAGGACTACAACAGGGAGCTCTGGCCAAAGCAATATTTCAATGTTATCTTGCCAGTCATCGTCACGTTCATGTTACCAGGTATTATCAACGGAAGCTTACCCTCTCCGTCTGCCTCCCCCCTCACACTGCCACAGTCATCTCTCATCCCACTGCATGTCTCCTCTGGAAGCGCCACAAAGGCGCGATGCGATGGCAAGAAACCCGCAGCCTGCTTTTCTAACTGAAATTAGGAGCTCTTCGTGTTGGGTTCATTTTTCCATGTCAGATTTTGACACTTGCGCCGCGGCAGTCAAGGCGCTAAGTATAGTGCGTTGCGAAACTATAAAAACGGTAATAATATAGAGTGATCAATTTCACATTTCATGAGGGCAAACTCTTTCATTACCCATATACTTATCTTCGACAATAAAGTTCCATCAAGGTCCATAAAGTTTCAATAGATTTTTTGATTCCATCACCAAATATCCCCTTGAAGCTTTTTAAGTTTCAACTCTCAGTTGTCTTAAATTGCCGAACCGCACTGTAGCTACGAGTATTTCCATTTCGCAGGATCTCCCCTTCTTTCAACCGACACAGACGCCGCCGTATTCGCTTTTTAAAGAAGTGGCTTGCTTATGAGGCAAAGTAATGTGCACTTTTGGGGTTTTGTGGGTTGACAGTGAATGGGCTGCAGTTGAGCTTTCATCCTTCTCGCCCAGGGCTGCAAGGGAAAGAAAATAAGGAAAATTTATGAGCACTGACGAATTCTGTGCATTTTCCCCCTGTCCATATTTGCTACAACTATTTCCCTGTTCCCGGGCTTCTAGTGTGGGAAAATAAATTAAAAAATTCATGAGAGTAAATAGTCCTGTTGCTGTGTCATCTGTCCGGTAAAAGGGTAGTTTATTTGCATTCGCACTGACAGGCCACAACAGTGACAAAAGCATTCTGTGATCTCTAAGTCAAATTGTATTATTTCCCATAGTTAGTCAAAATCTTTGTAATGAGCAAAATAAATCGGAATATTCAAACGAACTTTTCAGATGATGATAATGATGCTAATGAACCACCGCCAAAGAAGGAACCACCCAACATCACTCTACTGTCAAACTCGCAGCCCGACAGGCAGCCGGACAAGCCACCTCCAGGTCCATCCGATAATGAAGCCATCCCTGAACCGAGGGTCAGGCCTTCCCGATACATAACAACCAGTAAGGGAATATCACCATCCAATCTTCGAGCTTCCCTCCTTATCGCCTGAGATCTCTTCCAGCCGAGGATGACAAGGATTCGGGCTTCGAAAAGATCGCCGTCTACCTGTCCGTGTTCTTTGTGATCATTACATTTCCCTTGTCGATCTTCTTGTGCCTGATTGTGGTAAAGGAGTACCATCGGGTGCTGGTCTTTCGCCTGGGCAGGGTCAGGTGAGGTTCTGCAAATCATTGGAACTATTTCCAATCCCATAGCCGCATACCCTTTACTCTCTCAAGGAAGGGCATCAGGGGACCAGGCCTCGTATGGACTCTGCCGTGCATCGACGACTTCATCAAGGTAGATCTACGCACCTTCTCGACCGAGGTGCCCTCTCAGGACATCCTCACCAGAGACTCAGTGACGATTTCCGTGGACGCAGTGCTCTACTACTGCATCAAGGATCCCATGGATGCCCTCATTCAGGTGGATGATGCGAAGGAGGCTACCGTCCTGATAGCCCAGACCACACTGAGACACATAGTCGGAGCCAAGCCACTCCACACCCTTCTCACCTCGAGGGACACCCTGTCCAGGGAGATCCAGGTTGCCGTCGATGAGATCACGGAACGATGGGGAGTGCGTGTGGAGAGAGTGGATGTGTTAGTATATCCGTAAGCCTCGCCTAATCTTCCACTGATTATCTTGTGATCTGATTCTNCCGTCTACCTGTCCGTGTTCTTTGTGATCATTACATTTCCCTTGTCGATCTTCTTGTGCCTGATTGTGGTAAAGGAGTACCATCGGGTGCTGGTCTTTCGCCTGGGCAGGGTCAGGTGAGGTTCTGCAAATCATTGGAACTATTTCCAATCCCATAGCCGCATACCCTTTACTCTCTCAAGGAAGGGCATCAGGGGACCAGGCCTCGTATGGACTCTGCCGTGCATCGACGACTTCATCAAGGTAGATCTACGCACCTTCTCGACCGAGGTGCCCTCTCAGGACATCCTCACCAGAGACTCAGTGACGATTTCCGTGGACGCAGTGCTCTACTACTGCATCAAGGATCCCATGGATGCCCTCATTCAGGTGGATGATGCGAAGGAGGCTACCGTCCTGATAGCCCAGACCACACTGAGACACATAGTCGGAGCCAAGCCACTCCACACCCTTCTCACCTCGAGGGACACCCTGTCCAGGGAGATCCAGGTTGCCGTCGATGAGATCACGGAACGATGGGGAGTGCGTGTGGAGAGAGTGGATGTGTTAGTATATCCGTAAGCCTCGCCTAATCTTCCACTGATTATCTTGTGATCTGATTCTACAGGATGGATATCAGCCTGCCTCTGGTTATGCAGCGATCCTTGGCCAGCGAGGCAGAGGCAGTCAGGGAGGCAAGGGCCAAGATAATTTCAGCCGAGGGAGAGCTAAATGCCTCGCAGGCTCTCAAGGAGGCTTCCGATGTCATGTCTCAGAACAAGATCACCCTGCAGGTATGTCTTCCAGAATTATATAATGCGGATAACGCCAGCCTCTTTCACTGAATTTCAGCTGAGGCATCTACAAATTCTGACCTCGATTGCAGCAGAACGTCGATGCAGAATCATTTACCCCTTCCCCATGGAGATAATGACTCCCTTCATGGATGGTGGTGGTGGGGGTGGCGGACGAAGCCGCGGGGGTACTGGAAACCCCGGCGGCAAGAGGCGGGAGAGTATTCTGACCAATTTCTTCTTCGGTAGCAAACCCGAAACTGAATCGAATGACAAGTCTTCTCCACTGGATCCCAAGGCAGATGTTGCTCCCAACCAGGCGGAGTTCGAACAGGACCCGAACCATTCGAGCGACACACGTATGTTCCACGTCCAGGGTATCGACTGTTCCATTCAATCGATCTTCATTTTGGTGCTCTTTTCAGAGGGGGCCAATGAGTCGGAGATGCCTGGAGGCTCGGGGACATCAGGAACAGAAAGTGATTTGTTATGGACTGATGATTCATCATGCAACAGCCCCTAACTGATATCCCTCTCTCCGTTGCAGAGCCGTTGGCGAACCTGGCGTTTATGGATATCCTAAGCTATCAGCAGTTCATGCAAAATCGTCGATAATCAGGACTTTGGCCTGGGCTGGCAGACAATGTCCCGGCAGCAGGACATTGACAAGGCCAAGCGTGAAATGAACAACAGTCACGTCAGCTCCGGGGGCCACAGACTTGATTGAAGGGCATTATACTTGTTCCTTGTTGTGCTCCCTGGTCCATGGAGCCCGGTTTCCAACACAGACACTGAAGCGACATTGACACTGGAATTCGCTGGCCTCAAAGCATTTTTTTTACGATAAAAAATAGCTGCGTATTTGGTTCTTTATATTCTTGCTCGAAAGGCAATTTATCTCTTTTAATAAATTGGAAGATTTCTGTCTATATTTCAAAGACGGATAACGGTGAAAAACATTTTGTTAAATTTCTCCAACAAAAGGTAAAGCTGATTGATGAACATAAAAAAATTAAATCTATTCCGAACTAAAAACTAGGAATTGATTTTCCCTTCTCAAATTATGGCTATCGTAGTCACCAAAGGTGTTACTTCTTCAAAAATGTAATATTTTTTATCTTTTATCTCTTATCTTCTCCATTCTGTCGATTAATTCACATTTAATGCAGAGTAATTCTTGTTATTTTCTTAATTCTTTGTCTGGGTCACCAAGTGTCAAGGGTCCACAATTAATTTCGAATTACCGCCTACTTCTCAGCGGAGTCAAAAGTACTTGGTTGGCTTAGCATTATAAATTTGCGAAACTCCGCACATTTATTATTTCATTTGCACATTTGAGAGAGGCAAAAAGTTGCGACAAAGTGTGCTGGGGCCTGTCAGGGTGTTAATGCACTTGCCCCTCCCTGCATGCATATCGTACGTGTGGACGCGTACGTGTGAGTGTGGGATGCCTCGTAAATTATCAACGAAAGTTTTCGAGCTAATGTGCAAGAAATTGCAAAGAAATCAAAGGAACTGTACGCCAGACTCTGAAACTTATCCACCAACAAATGTGTCAAAGACGTTTTCATGGCTTATTCAAGTTTCAAGCATATTATATAAATTTGTCCATAAATTGTTGGGAGAATGCTTTTAAGTCGTAATCGAAATTATGAATTTCGGAAAAGTGAGGCCCGCCATTCCTTCAACTGATTGCTTGCCTTTCGCGGGGTGCACTATGCATAAGGGGAATTGGTTTTGCGGGCGTTGCTTTGTCGCTGCTGTTTGTGCTGTGGATAAAGGGGGGTGGGGTGGAGCGAGCGTGCGTAAGTTTGGCTGCGTGCTCATTGCTTGGTGCGTGTTCGAGCACGCACAGGTAGAACACACCGCCCCATCCCCCCTCCCACCCACACCACCACGGACCGCGTTGGGTACGTGTTTATCCAGCTGCCTCGCCAGGCATATGTATGTGTGAGTTGCGGTGTGTGGGATTGATGGGGGGCCAAGGGCAAGGTATTTTACATTTAAGGTATGGCAATCTACGGCTTGACTCTCGAATGGAAATCTAATTCAGAAAACCTTACCAACAGTTTAATATACTGTGGGTGTAGAGTGTGGTTGTGGCGTGTAGGTGGGGGTGTCCGTGTGTACGCTTGTGTGAATGACGGGTTGAGCTTTGAATCGGCAGATGCTGTTTGTGTGCTCCCTCTCGGCATATATCTACTTCCCAGCATTCTCTCTCTGGCACTCTTCACCAGCATCTGCTCTTAGCAGGCAGCAATGCAAATTCAAATTTGATTTATGCAAATGGCACATGCAACAGCAGAACGGCACTGGAACGGCAGCAGCAGAGAAACATCAGAAGCAGCAGAAGTGAGCAGCAACAGCAGAGGAACATCAGGAGCAGAGGCAGCAGCAAGAGCAGTGGAGAAACACCACGAAAGCCAAGAGTATCTGTGGAGTTTTAGGAGGAGTTGCAGTTGCTGCTGCGGCGAAGAAGTGCAGCAGTGGTGGGGCAACACAAGTGAGCTGCAAGTGGCGCAGAGCTCTTGGAAGCCAATGTTTGCACTTGCCATTCTCACCAAGTGGCCAGCAGCCAAATAAGCAATCTTTCATATGTGTGGGTGCGTACACTCTGACCCCCAAACCCAACACCAAGCCCTACTCCTAGCCCTACATAACTCCCCTAGGACCTAAGACCAACCTGAAGCTCCACTCCGGACCACCCCTTGGGAGATTCTTTAATTCACATTTAAATAAAACGAAAAATGCTTGGGCACTGTCATTGCATACCCTTTAAGAGGGTACTCTTCTGTATAGCATTTCCAGACCTTCATATGGATAACAAATATTTCATAGATCAGAATGAAGAACATAGAACAATCAATAGGAATCAATAAGGTTTTATGTAGTAGTGTTCAATTTTAAATTGGTTGCAAGGAAGGCTGCAGGAAATTAATTTCAATGCTACCTCATCCGTTACAGATTTCCAAAATGTTCTATTAAAATGATCGATCTGCAAGTGTACAGCAAGGTTCGACTCTCCAGAAACTAGATTTAATTTCTTGTATTTCTTTTCTCTTTGGAATTTTGGATTGCACTTGACATTTGGTCATTTCAGTTGTCCGTCTCCCTCCATCTCTCTCCTCCTCTCCCTCTGGCCAGTACATATCTCTGTCGGCCCTGCAATCATCCGGACTCTCTCCGGTTGACATATGTGACACTGTGACCGTAAATGTTCTGCCATCTGTTAACCCATAGAGAGGGAGATAGAGAAAAAGAGAGGGCTACAGCTGTCACTCAGCCACGCTCCGCTTTGCTTTAAGGATTTCCAAAGAGTTTTTTTCTCTTTTTAGCTTATCCCTCTGTGACCTCTGCGGAAGATTTTACTTTGGGGGATTTTATTGACTCTTGTTTCGGGGCGCTTTTCTCGTTTTCATGTTTGTCATTGTCAATCTCGTTTATCGACATCCGTTTAATGTCCAGCAATTTGAATGGAACAGACCTGTGTGGCATTGGCTGCTTAACTTCTCAATTCTCTCAAAGTTGTCACAGATTTTTTTGAGTACTACGGGGTGTTTGGGTTATCCTACATCCGATTCGGTTTAGTTTGCAGAATGATTGATGGAGGAGGATTCGTTGTAATGTTTGCAGAGGAATTTGATTTCGCCGAGAAATTGCAAGGAATGTTCTCCCGCAGGCATTTAAAGCTCACTTTCAAGACCCCTGTATCCATGAAATCTTAAGGCGGACACCTAGAAAGTCAATGCAAGACATGAAAAATACAGATAAAAGTTACCTTAAATGTATTCTCTATGGATAGGCAGACACTCACCAGCAAACACTTTAAGAACGATGTGAGAGCCATTCTTTTGTTCCTTCGTTCCCTCAATAACTCAAACTCGTGGCCAGGGTATTACTGCCTGTTAAACAATACCCCTAGTTAATAGTCTTAGTGGCCGGTGTGCATTCAATTGGCATTGGTAGGGGATTTCCTTGAGCCTACCACTCGAAGGATTCAAGGAACAAAAACATTGCCAGCTAAACAAGCTGTAAGCTGCCTGGTAATTGAAGCTGCATTGTTTGGCACATGTCCATGTGCCAGCAGCACCGGCAGTCTTCCCATCATTGCACATTCCATTCCAGGGGCAGGAGGCAAGTGGGTGCAAAAGTGGAGCAACAATTGTGCAGGCAAACAATGGAAATGCCACAACCTGGCAAGCCAAACCGCAGGGAGAACTTTCAAGTAGCTCGCTGGCAGGTGGGGAGGCGCACCAGCGGGTTGGCATTGTGGTGGTTCGGTATGGGGATTGTGGAAATTAACAAGACATTTATGCGGGGACACACACACAAAGGTGCGTCTCCAGCAATCGTATCCTCATCTCTGACAAACAACTGTCTTTGGCATAAATTAGCTGGCAAATAGAAGGAATCCCATCCCAGCAGTCTGTCTGCCTTTGAGGAGGTAGAACACATGTCCTTTGCTTGTCAAGCAGGGATACAAAAATAACTTACAGACACTCAAACTTCTTGGGGTGTAGAAGCCAGAAGCAGAGGCAGATATACATATCTACGGCTGGTATATGCAGAGAGGGGGGTGAAAAAGCCAAAATGCAAATTGTATGTCGAAAAGTTGTCAGTCATAACTAACTCGACGATGACTAAAATTTGTTTGCCAACACAACACAACACAACAACTCTTGAGGCAGCAGCCGTTGCTGCTACTTTCCTTCTGCTGCTTAATGAGAGGGGGTGCGGTGCGGCAGGAGGATGGAGGAGGCTTTGGTTCCATGTTATGCAATGTTGGCAACCCTGTAGAGTTGTTAAAACTTTGCCCGAAGGACAGGGGCACACTGGCTGGGCTGCGCTGTGCTGGGCTGGGTCTGGCTTCCATTCAGAGCAACGCCAAATTGTCAACAGCTACAAAAACTCTGCAGAGCAAGAGACAAGGGCTACAAAAAGCTCAGAGGCAGCAAAAGAACCTACAAAAATTCTGCAGAGAAGGGATTTTCCATGTGAAACAAGAAGTTGAGGTTGTTGGGCAACTCTGGAGCAAACTTCAATTTCATTAACTAAGTGGTCCACACCAATTAAGTTTTGTGCATTTTGGAATAATATAAATTAATTAGAATATGCTAATGAGGCTCTGCCCTGGTGCCTGTAAGTGGAGTCGACTTGAGTCAATTGACTTGAATAAATTAGCGGCGGACAAAGTGCAGGCTCAAAGGCTAGTCTCTCGGCTTTAACCATCCATTGACCTGCTCCTCTTTCGCATTGAAAAATATTCCGAGTGCCCTTGTACAAACAAATATTTGCTGTTCAAGTTGGTGCTCGGCCCATTGGCATACAAATGTCTAGACAAAGTGAGAAACTCATAGACTGTCGGGGAATTCGGTTGGAATGGTAAGGAAAAGGATTCCGAATGTTACTTAGGGAAGAATTATGTACTTTGGGTGTATTTCAAAGTGAGATTGTTGTTTACAACTTTCCAAAATATCTCATTTACATTTTGCTCATTTATAAACTCATCTCCAATCCCCAAACATATTGCATATATCCTTTGAAGTTTATTCCACAGTGCCAACTGTAATGTCCTCTATTTCAATCTCTGAGGCACTATTAAACAAACCTTTCTACTCTGCGAGCTCTTCGAGTTCCACTCCCCATCTAGCCATTAAGTTGTCACCATCTCAAAGCTCAAAACGTGTTGCATACCTTGAGGTATTTTGTGGCTCCAAAAGTAACCCCTTGCTTCCCTCCCTCTCTCAGTATCCTTTTCCCAGCCACTCAACCATCAGTTTCAATCGAATGCCTCACTAATGGCATCATTTCGTTGTGGCAAATACAACGATAAAGTCATTGAAAGTCGAAAACGGCAACGACTATTGCATAAATTCCGAATGCGATTCCCAGAGACTGGGCCACGTTTCTCTCTCGTATTCTAATTCTCGATGGGAAGACAGACAGAAAGACAGACAGGCAGCCTGCTCCTCAGAACCAGTAGCCCAGTCCCAGTCCCAGTCCCAGACCCAGACCCACTCCAGCATTGTCTGCGCATCTGTCTGGAACAGTGCACTCGCATTCGCATTGGCATTGGCAAATGGTCTCTGGCATTGGCAAGCCGTCCGATGTCTATGAAAGGAAGGAAGGTGGCTGGGACATTCAGTCAGTCAGTGAGTCCAGGCCAGGGCAGGCGTCAATAAGGTACGTTCACATCATGACAGGGCAGGGCCCCTTCAAGTTTGATCGTATTAGACCAATTTTGAGGCACATCCAGACGCATTCATTTTGTCAGCATTGCTGAATTATCGTTTTGTGGAATTTTTTGTTTGTTGATTATTGATTTGCATGACAAACGGCAGACATTCCTCAACAGACACGACAAAACTCCATCAGAGAGATGGCAAAACTTCTACTTTCTCTGGAAGTTTTCGATTGTCCGTGGAAATACGAGGGAGATCCACTCGTTTGTCGAGCATAAATTAATTAATTAACGAGAGCCTGGACTCTGCCAGGACTAGGCTAGAACTATTCAAAGTTCTCTCAACTCGAATCGTATGCAATTCAGGCATTCACAAAAATCTATTTATCAAACATTTAAAGCTTTTGTTTGGTGAATCTATCACCGGCCATGGCCCACACACAGCTCAATGGGCATTACAGGGGCGGCGCGCATCAAAAACAATTTTGTTTCGGTAATTATCACAATTAAATCGTTGTTTGCACTTGACTGCTTTTGTTTGCCATTGTTTTCAGCAAAATTTTCAACTTTTCAAAGAGGTATGGTGTGCCCTGCCGCTTGCGCTGGCCAAATTAAACATTCGAGTTGAACAAATTGGTCAGAAATCCACCTGCTGCACGGCCCTTGTATGTGTCATCAACTGCGGAATGACATTAGTTTCCATTATGGATATCCAGTGAATGCGTAATTAACGCTAATGGAGCACAATCAATTTCTTATAGGCGCATTATGACAATATGCTCAGTGCAATTAAGGCTGGACATTTAACGGCAAACATCCCGCGAGAACATTGTTGACAGCAATGAAACTGTTTTTGAAAATTTAAACTAACTCTAGGAACAGCCTAAATAAGGCTCCAAGCTCCAAGGCTAAATAAAATGTCTGGGAAAGTGTGGGTATGAAATGTAGAAAGTATGAAATGTATGTAGAAATGTATGTAGTTGCCGAACAATAATTTTTGGTGGATTTCATTACTAATATTACACGATCTCTGCACAATTTATTGCTTATAAAAACTAACAGGCTTTTAAAAAGAAGACCTCAAAACAATTGAGGTACTTAAGAAGCATTGCTATGCTAGTAGATTGGTTTACAAACCAGTGGTCCCGAAGCAAAAGCCACATTTCCAACTAGATGCATATACAAATGATAACAGTGACCGTAGCCCTGATCGGAAATAAAAAAACAAGCTGGATTTGGCGGTCGGAAGTAGAGCCATACTCCAGACATCAATGCCGTCATCATCCTACAACCAACGCCCGGTTGGGACCTCCACGATATTTTCCAAGGAGCTGACACCGTCCTCGTTCTTCTTGAGAAAGTCGTTCACGCACCGCTCGATGTAGACGCTGGTGGACGGCGCTTGCCATTTAATTGTTTCTTCGTCCGTTTTGAGGTGATGTTCAATTTCAGACATAGCTGCTGGTTGAGATGAAGCCCAGCCAGAGGAAACAGTTCGACTGCAGTGCATGCGCGGGTGGCGAGAGGGTCGGTGCGTAATGCATAGGAACGCTAAGAAAGGAAAATACAATTTCTGGGTAAATTTCTGGAGTTGTGTGGAGGAAGAAGCCAAGAGGATACCACTTTGGAGGAGAAGTACACACCTGTTTTGGTAGCCTCCTGTCGCAACAATAGCCCAGGATCGAAGTCCGCCTGGAACACCTCCGAAGTCTAAACGATAGTAACGGGGGAAAACTATCATTAAGCATCGATTGGTGGTAGTAAGCGTAAATGCTGTGAGGTGAGGTTTTGAGCATAGAGATCGCTGTACTTGCCAGAAAGCACAGCGAGCAACGATCTGTGAATGCCATGCGCCAGGCCACCACCAGGCTCTTCTCAAGAACAAGGCCGGTCCGGCGAGGTGCATATGCGAGTGGTCAGCGCCCTAGAACATACCGCGGAGATGAAGCCCGAAGCTGCACGGCATTAGTGTTTATTTCTTCGAAGTACGGCTCCGAGTGTTTGGCGTCCAACACGAATACCTCGACTCAAGGTACCAAATCCAGTTCCAAATCTACAGCCAAATCCAGCTTGTTGTTTTATTTCCGAACACAGGCTTATGGTCACTGTTATCATTTGTATATGCATCTAGTTGGAAATGTGGCTTTTGCTTCGGGACCACTGGTTTGTAAAGCAATCTACTAGCATAGCAATGCTTCATTTGTTTTTGTGCCTCTGTTCTGTACATTTTAATTTTCTTTTCCTAATTTTGGAAAACCAAGAGAACAAGTAAAATAGTTTCGAAATTAATTTGTTGCTTGGAATTTTTGTTTCAAAATCTTTCACTTTTTTACTTCAATTTAAATAATTTAAAGTTTTACTTTTGGGGATTTTGTTTGGTGTAAAATTACACAATTTAGATGTTAGCACTTCGACGCTCTGTTTGAAACTGAAAAACAAAGGGCTCAAATCAAACGCGAAAAACATACGTAAATATATTTTGTCAAACAGCCTACTTTGACTCCTACTTAGAGTAGGATAAATAAACACATTTTTTTAAGGCAAAATGAGAGAATATGATTCTGTCTTTAACACGATTTATTTCTAGGTACAAGATTTTTCTTGGGATGGGAGGAATTTTACAACAACAAGCTCCCACATTCTTTAAGGAAAATCTGCACCTACATTTACATAATTCAACTTGCTTATGCTTTTTATTCATTCATAACTATTAATAAGAAGTAGGCCGAAATGTAACAATAGAGGGCTGAGGCTATTTTCTTCGAATCCATCATTTCCTTCGAGTTATTGAGTTGCTCAACTATCGATACGTAACTTATGTCAGTGTACAGAGGCTATAATAGCGACTCCAATTATAAATATAAATTAATCGAGGACGAATATTGTGAGTCCAGACACTATTTTGATACCTGGTACCTACCTATTGATTTTTGCCAAACTTACATTTTGTTTACCTGTTTTTTCTTGTGTCTTTAGCATTTTGGATGCCATCGATTTTTGTATTTTGTGGAGGCGGGGCGAAAATTGTTTCCATAAATTGTTTAATGGCCTGTAATACTAATTGGATGCAATGCCCATTTAAATGAACAATTTTTGAAAAATAAAGCACGGCTTGCTTATATTTTATTTACATCTAAAGTTCATGACAGAAAATCAAAGTTTATTGACCAAAGTTTATTGGTTAAATGTTCACCAACAGCTTTTCACGACTGGAAGCACAGGAATATCAAATAGGTTCGAGTGGAAAATGATTTGAAGACAAACTCATGAAGATATGACTTCAGATTTAGTAACTAATCGATGAAGAGCAACCCACATACAAAGCGACCACTCACCAAAATCAAACTTTATTTTACAGATCAGCATCACATGTGCCATTTAATTTTAACTCTAAACAAACTGTATTCGATACAAAGAACTAACGAGGGACCAAGCAAAAAGGCCTAATCTTTATCAACATCATCGTCTGAGAGCAGTTCGGATAGACTTAGATCCGACGAGCGCTTCTCGAGAGGCTGCTTTGCCGTGTCCGACCGGCAGCACGCTGGAGTGGGACGCGCGTACATCTTCACGCAGGCGATCACGTTCTCGCGGAACATGGCCTCCGAGTGCTTCATTATCTCGGCAGCATGGTGGTTGAGGGGATCGTTCGGGTTGGGGTTGCGCAGCAGTTGGGGCAAGAAGGTCTCAACAATGTTCAACAGATCGTAGCTGGGCGACCAGGCCTGCCTGAACACATTCATGCAGACCAGGCCGGTGTTAAACTCGATGTTCGGATGCAGTATCTTGGTGATGAAGCGGACCTTTGGCGGATTCAACGGATAGTCCTTCGGCATGCTAATGCTAACCGTCCACGTGCCACCCTCGTATGCAGTACCCAGCGGCCCCTCCAAGAGCACATCCAGATTGGCCATATCGTCATCAACGGTGGTCCGATGGCCCGAGGCCAGAAGCCGGCTAACGTCCCGTTGAAGGCGTCGCCCCGCCATGGGCGATGTGGTGTTTACGACTGCACTGGCCATCTGCTTCCCTGTTACTCCAAGCAAGTATATGAATCGGATCTACTGGAATTTCGAGTGCGCCCGTCTGCTACACAGACGTACCTACAAGTGTGTTCTGCCGCCAGTAAACCACTTTCATTGTAAAGGGTTATGTCGGATTGAATTGCATTAGATGTAGTACTCACATAATAAAATGAAACCAGAATTTTGCTGTATTTACATTGAAGTGTACTAGAAATATAGCACTAGTGCCTACTCGAGCCCTGGATCACTATATGGTTTTGGAAAGGCTCGGGAGACTGGATGGGAAGTTATCTGGTTTTCAATGAACGTCATCAACAAAGACGAAACCTTTCTACACACATTTCGAAAACAGAATTGTCAACTTTCGGTAGGAAATTCTATGGGAGCGCCCATTCCTAAAGCGGTCACCACCTCTGTTATCATGTGTAAAAAAAATAAACATTTTCTAAAGGTTAAAAAAGTTTCATACGGATTACTGGTAGAACAATTCAATAAAAATCACTTAAAAGTCGCTCTTTAATCCACTTTTAGCGGGAATATTCCAATGCACAAATAAAATTTGTACATATGTTGGTAACGCATCGCCATCTGTAATTCAATTTTCTCAATCATTTTATATAACTCCCTTAAGACCTGTCAACAGCAAGCAATTCATTTAAATGTTTTCGCAGCAACTAAACCCGTAAAACGCTGCAGCATGATAGTGAAAATATATTTATATCTCTTTTTATTTATTAGTTTTACCCGATTTCGAACTCAGTTTGTCCTGGCCGCTTTCGTGGATTTTTTTGTTGGCCGTGTCGCATTGCGTCTAAACGGATTTTGGCGCCGTTCCGAGAATGAAATTCATTAATTGCGCGTGGGACAAAGTTTTTGGCCGTCCTGCCAACTGCTTGTAATTGGGCACCAGGGAAAGTCCTAGGAAAAGTGGGCTACCGAGTGGACGTGAATGTGGGTGTGGCTTGGGCTTGGGCTGTGGCTGTGAGGTTTGTCCTTGTGGACAGCCTCAATCTCTTCTACCCTTTGCTGCCCCTCTTAATGGGTCACTCCAAGTTGAATGCATTTCTGATTGCTGGCAATAAATCAAAGATCGTCTGATGGCTAAGACCCACTTTTACAGTTCCATAAAGGAATCAGCGAATGAAAATAGAGATGGCGATGGAGAGTGCATTAAAGTTAAATGGACTTGGACTAAATGCTGCAAATAGCTGCCATAACAAACAGTATGGACACACCAGGATCCAGAAATATGTATATAAAAAAGAGAGCGAGAGATTGTATCTGTGTCTGTGTCTTTGTCTGTGTTTGTGGCTCTGTATCTGCGTCTGTGCCTCTGTATCTGCGACAATGGCTGGAGCTGAAACAATGGTAAATAACGACTAGAAAATTGTAAAAAATGTTGACAATGTTTCTCATGGCTGGTAAATCCTTTGCCCCCATGCTTTATTTTTAGTGCGACAGTAAATGCGTCAGTCTACCCATCTCACTCTCACTCTCACTCTCCATCCTCCATCTCTCCTTCTCTCTCCTTCTTTCTTTGCCACTTTGTCTGTCTCTGTCTGGGTTTGGAATGCGCTTTGTTGCAGTTTTCACAGTCGAGTGCCCTCATTGTTTTCGCTGTCAGCCAGCGGCGCGTCGACAATGAATAATTAGAATTTTGTTGAAGGTCCATTGCTCATTTCCCCCTCTAACCACCCACCCATCTCCACCTAACACATTCCCACCTCCGCCACAATTTATTCATGCGACTTTTAGTTTGTTGCCCCATGGGCAGCAAATCAAATATTGGACATTTTTGGATCGAAGCGAATAGGCGCCTGGTATTTGCTTTTCAGAATGGGTCGCTAGGCACAATATTTCTAATAGTACTACGAGTATATCATTGCCACAGGCTTGACTTCATCGAGTGTTTCATTGGCTCTAATTAACAGTTGAATGCTTTTGATGCACTCCAGCTAGTGATGTTTCAGGATGGTGAATTTTAAAGTTTTAAGTTCGAATTTTCTTCTATCCCTTTCGGGAATTATGTTTTAAAGTTACCACACAAATGCTGAGCTCCATGAACATACCCCTAAAAGCCCTTAGACAATACTTGGTTGGGTCTCCATCATTTACTGATGTTCGATGAGAATCTTGCCTTTCGTAGTAAAATTTAATTTCCTAAGTTTAATTTCAGCCGGATATGAATGGCAGACCTTGAATTCTGAGGCTTTTGGGGTGCCTTCTCCGGACCCATTTACAACTTTGAGTTGGTGTTTTATGGATATGGGCTTATGCATACATTTTCTCCATTGATTTTGCCAAAATGGGAGTGTTAGAAGGAGACCGCCCTGGCCTGGACGGAACAGACTTCAATGAAATTTTCAAGTGCATAAATAAAATCTGAAATAGATGCCATTAAGAGCATTTTAGCCACCATTAAAGCAATATGGCCAGACCCCCGTCCCACAGCCCGGTCGCAGACTATTATCCCAAGATATACGATTATCGCGTAAAATGAACGCGAAATTAATGCAAACTACGCGCCCAGCCCGTAGGATGAGTCTGAGACTACGCATTTGAGGCAGTTTTAGTGGAGTCGGAGTGTGGCTTGGAGCACGATATTTCCTTCTTGGGCAGAACATTAAGGAGTAATCTGAACATGGGCGTTAATTTTGCGAACTGTAATCAACTGAGAACGGGGCAGTAATGAAGCTGTTGTGGCAAAGACCCCCAGCATTGACCACGTCAAAGTCAACACTCCAACAAGTGCAAACAGGGGGCTTGAGAAATTTTGCCCATCAGGCTCCACAGGAACAATGGCCGCGTCGTGCCCAGCCCCAAAGGCCCACGCAGAACAATGAAGCCGCTAAAACAATGGCTAGCGACAAAAGGTAACCGCGAAAAGGATAGCTGCCAGCCGGGAACAGGGAACACCAGAACAGAGAATAGACCCAGAACCGTGCTGGACAGGGCCGAACCGGACCGGACAGGATCGGGTGGGGTGGGGTGGGGAGAACCCGCAACCGCAGGTCGAACCTCCTGGCATTTTGGCAACATTCCATAACCCACCCTCTTCGCCCATCTACATATATCTGCGGGGCTTTGTCCATGGCCTCGCAGCAGGCATTCAGAGAGCACAAAATTTGTTAAATTAACTAGATAATTTTCAATAAAATTTCCCAGCAACCACAATTTTCAACACCAAATTTTAGACCATCAATCAAGAACTATGTAGGATATGTATGGTCGTCAATTGCGTGGTCTGAGTGGAATGTTAAAAATCAACTTGATAAAACTATGATTTGGTAACAGCGCGATTTACTCTGAATTTAAATCGAATGTATGAGTTACTAATTGTGTTTAAATGCTATACAAATTTATCCTGTGGAGTTCACATGTATGCCATGCATTTCAAATTATTTTTAAAGGATTTATTGCTGGGACTGTAGAAATAGGTGTTGTTCTTGTTCTTGTTCATATTTATATTCATAACTTTTTGTACCAAAATTAAAGTATAAGAAAGCAGAGAGAGAGGTGGGGTTGCGCGAGTAAAGAGAACGCTTAGCAAAGAGCAAGCAAAGGAAAGAAACTCTCGAGTAGAGGTGTATGGCAAAGTAAATTGTTGCTGTTCCCCTGGTAATAAAATATTTGTCGAGCGCCATTTACAAAGTCATTTTCAAGCTCAATGTACTTTCAAAGTAATGCGCTCCACCTGCCCGCATTCACTTCACAGCCTCAGTCCACCGTGCCCACTCCCCCACCACTCTTCCACTCTAGCAATCCCGCTCTACAGGAGTCCACCTCTCTGCTTATTGCTTGCGGCCCGGCAGCCGTTGTTCCAGTTATACTCTTCAAGAGGGTACTATTATTTTGATAAAAAACTTGTTTGCTGCATTAAACAGTACAATTATATGACAATACCGACCTATGTAAATACATACATGTGTACATACATTTGCATGTGAATAGTTCTGTTAGGGTATCTAACTCTTCGGCTGTCACAGCTATTCTGTCTTCTTGTTTCTAGTTTTTATTGCGTTCGTTTGCCATTTTATGGTCGCGTTTCAGGTGGCTGATGTTGTTGGTGCTTCTATTTCTTCTTCTGCTCCTCCTGGGGGGGACTGAGCTTAGGTGCGATATTTGAGGCATCAGCGTCGCTGCTGCCATTGCCAGCGCTTCGTTTGCCTTGCCAAACACGTGCTTTCATTTAAAATGCCGTAAATATATCCCGTAAATATAGATTTTTTTCTTCCTTTTCCTTCCTTTTTGGCTGTTGACATTCGGCTAGGGCCATATGTAACTCGCATTGCATTTTTTATTATTGAATATTTTTCATTGCTAACGGGATTCGCGGATTGCGTGAGACAAATGCCAAAGAGTTGGAGCACCTTTGTACTTGTGAAAACCAAAAGGTGGGCGGAGCCAGGTGCTTGAGCAACCAAAAAGAGAAATCACACACCAGGGAAAGAGGGATTTTTTTTAGATTTGTTTTGCTTAAATTGGCACACACTGAACTGGCGATGGAAAAACAGTGAACGATTATACTAGATTATACAGCAATGTGAGCACTGTAATTGGCATGTGATTGTCAGTGGAACTGATGGACTTCTTAAAGCCACCTCGATTAGCCAGCATCATTAAATGACGCAGCCGGGACCAGTCACGAACATACACGCAAATATCCAATCTAGAATCCACATATATCTCATTCCAAATCTCACTCTCTCTGTCTCCCAGTAAACTACATCCACAATCCACAATTAAAGCACCAACTGCATCAGAATATATTCATCACGTTCTCAATCAACGTTTTGTGTGCATGCACATGAAGAGATGAGCTTGAAGAACCGCAAGCGTGCTCTTCGCTGTCGGCTTGCTATCCTGCTCTTTCCATTGCATTCTCAATGGACAGCCGAAAAAGTGCATAACATCCACAAGAGGAGCAAACACGCACACACACACATACGCAGCGGTGCAAAAACTTGTGCGTAATTTGCATAATTTCGGTTAATTGAAATGAACATGTTAGTGAGCTTCGAGTGTCCCGGTGAGTCTGCTTGCCATGTTGCTGCCAACAGACAGCATCAGCGTAACTTGTAACATAAATTCAGAAACATATACGCGTTCGCGAATGTATATCGTGTAATGCCGCCCGTATGCTTCCCTCCGATTAACCCATATTCCGTATTGGACATACATATGTCAGCATAAGATACACAAACGACCATGACCAAAAGACGTGCACAGTGCAGACGATTATGCCAGTCATAAACCGATTAGGGCACATGAATATTTATGGATGAACGCGACGAGAGAACTGAAAAGCTCCAAGTGCAAGTGCAACTGGAGTTGAAAGAGAAACTGAAACCAGAACTGAATGGCATGCAACAAGCGAAAGGATAAATTCCACTTAGCTGCCCCATAATCATATTTAACCGTATGTGACCGAGTTCAGTTATAGCGAAAAAAGTTGAGATTATTTCAGGCAAAGATCTTTAAGAAGTTTAAAAAGGATGTGCTGTGCGTATGTGAGTATCGATGTGTTGCCAAAATCAGGGATACAAATGTAAAAAGAGATTCCATGAACTCGAATTGCCATCGGGGTAGCAATTAGCTTCTCTGCGGAACAAGGGAAGGCGTGTGGAGTGCGCCAATAATTACCCTACCAAATTCTGATAAAATTTAATACGTTTATATACAACTTTTCTTTAATGTAAGTGCACGCTTCTGAAAAACCTTCCTAGGACTACACATATTCCCTTGAAACTATTTGAACAGCTTATCAAGCGTGCGAAAAGGGAGGCAAGAGGGTTGAAAACTCCAATTTCCATATTTTTATGATATGTAAAAACTTTTTCCACTCTTTTGCTGCTTTTGACAGCCCTTTGTCATTGTTGGTACGAGTATATCGATGTTGCGCAACGGTTTTCAAGGAAAAGACAACAATAGTGAAATCAATAATGCGTTTCATTCGCTTCATTCGGTTGGTAAATATAAATAAAACATTTGCATTTAAAAGGCCTTTCATCACACATTGTATTCGTTTTATTGCCTATGCAAACAACGTTTTTTTGCGGCCAGAAATCATCAGCCATGATGAATGATGTATGGTTTCCCTCACTGTCTATCTGTCCGTCTCGCGCTCCCCACGAGTACTGTCACTTGAAGGCCACTCCCAGAGACAGATGCCACCCATACTTAGTACACCCCATCCATCACTTTCAGGATGTGCGGCTGAGAGCCCATCTTGACCTTCGCCAACAGATACATTGTCTGGGGAATTTTTGGCTTCCTGATTTATGCCTGGCATGAATTAAATCGATTTTAATCGTTCCCTCAAGTGAGTGCAATCAAGTGCTCAATAAAACACACGCGAATAGGGCCTCCTTCTAGGCGGAGAGCAGATCAGAGCAGAGTTGAGTCTGTGTGTGAGTATTGTTTCAGTTGATTTGTTCATCGATAAATCTCTTTATCGCCATAATCGTTAAATCGTTCATTCGTCACGGACTTTGATTGCTCCCACCCGCCAACAATAGAGTCAACTTCCGTCGAGACAGTGGTAAGAAATTATTTGAATGAAGGGAAAATCAATTAAAGATTTAAACGTAGTGGAGATGGAAGTCAAGAGATGGAACATCTGATATAGAAAACGTAAAGGTATCCATGTATATGCGAAATTCAGGTGAATTCAATCTTCCCATCTGCAGTGCAAGCACCACTGTTCGAATTCGCCATTGGGATTGGTCCTTGTTGTTTTGTGCCATAGTTGAACGCACACAATGTGCTCAATGGGTTCTTAGATGTTGGAACTGGGCCTCGCCAACAGTGCCCAACCATACTGGGCTACTCTCCATACATCCACAGACATCCTGTGCTTGGGCAGTGTGTGTGCATTGATGGATTTAACGAAGAGCAAACAATTTAATAACTGATTAAGCGCGCTCCCTTCGATGGTTGTCTGTGTGTACTCGTGATAAAGCTTACAGCCGCTTAGGCAACCATAACAGAGACACCTGCTAAATGAGCTTACAATAGCCTTGTTAGCTGATGCCGGTATTAGCAAACAAGCCCCCAAAAAATTATCATCATATTTGGGGGAGAGAGAGGAATGTTCGCAACATGAGTTGATAGTGCCACAATTTTGGAAATTACTCGGATATAATAGAAACTGTTTCAGGGACAGATAAAATATCAGGGCCTGCAGCATCAACAGCTTGGTAAACAAATTTCCATTTGCTGTTGCAAAATGTAACAAAACTTTTGCGCCTCTCCACATGTATGTAAGTACATATGTGAGCGAGTGTGTAATGTTTTGCGAATTTTCTGATTTATTGTAAAAGTTTTTATGCACATTTCAGTTGCTGTTCAAATAGTTGAATGCGATATGGTTGGAGTGTTGGAGTACTGTGTATATGTATGTGATGACGGGCACATGACAGTCAGACTGCATAATGTACATGTAAGGCACTTTTTCTCTTGTAAAAAGTTCCTCATGTGAAATGCAATTAGAGCGAGCATAAAAGTGTTGGCAATAGCGATTACCATGTAGTGCAAAAAAGCCACAAAATGTTTAGTCGGAGTACGCGAATTTAAACGGCTAAACGTTATGTGCGCCAACAGCCATAATTTATAATTAAAACACATCAAATTGAGCAGGGAAATCAAGTTTGAAAAAACATATCTGTCAGCAAAAGTAATCATAGTTAAAGAAAAATGTATACAAAATATCAGTTATTATGGGAAAATGTACCAAAATGTAATTTAGTTCTAGTTCTCTAGTTGTCCACTAAGCTTACAACCAACAATACAAAATGGATCAATCTGAATCTCCAACGAAAATCAAATACAAATTCCATTTAACCGCAAAAGTATTTTACAAATAAAATGTATCTGCAAAGTAAACAAACAAAAGTGCAATGAACCAAACCGCAAGAACATCAGCTCGAACAGACAACGCAGTAAAATCGTACATGGGATTTTTTGGAAATTTTCCATATCAAGATGCGACGTTTTTCTTGATCAACATCGTCTGAAAGTTTTTAATTTCAATTTTCTCTGTTCGTTCGTCCCCTGTTGTGTCATCTTGATAGACAAATTGAAATAAATAGCTGAAGATACATCAGACGAATGCCAAACGTATTGATTTTCATCTCAGGGATTGAAGGAGGTGGCTGAGCTGGAAGATAGCAGATGCTCTTAGGCTGCTGCCACCGCCTAGGATGAAGTTAATTTATCCAGTTTTGGTTACTCAATTCAGCAGTTTGGCTTAGTCGTGTATGAACTGAATTATTAATGAAACCCCAAAGTGGGGGAGCAGCACGAAAGAAATTTATTGTGTGCCGGAGTTGGTTGATGTCAAAACGAATGCCAGAACAATGATAAATTAATTAGCAACGAGAAAAGGCCAAGCAACACGTGCCACAAATGTGTAATAACTAATTAAAGACGTTCCAAAACTTGCCCCAAGATTCTAGTAGATCTTCCTTAAAGCCAAAATCTCTCTCCTCTCTGTCTGGCTATGGCTCTGGCTCTGGCTCTGCCTCTGCCTCTGGCTTATCTTATCTAACAAGCCGAGTGGAAAGCATAATTCGCTGTTGCGGGAAACAATGGCCGGGGCAGGACACCTTGGTTGTCTGTTGATAATTACAAGGACAAGGCGATAAGGATAAGCGACAACTGCAGTCCATTCACCAAAATCTAATTCAACGAACAATGGCCCAGAGAGCAAGCAAGAACAGAGACACAGAGGCCCCTGCTCCGCCAACCAGATGAGCTCCATGCAAAGGACGATGACCAAAAAGAGATGATACCAAATTGCAAACAATGCGGCAAAACTTTTCCTGGTTGTAATTAAGCTAGAAGTGTACTCATAGAGTGGGAGTGATGGCCAGAGAGATTGGGTATCTGCATTTAAATTGCATTCCGCATTACGCATACGTCCGGTGTTCCATTCAAATTAGTCAAAACACCTATTTATAGGCTGACAGCGGCTGGTTCATCAGAGACCTGTCAGAGGCCTCATCACCTGCCAATATCTTTGCCTGTCTCTATCTTCTATCCCAACGCCTGCACTGCATAATTTATGCTTTGCCCGTAGGCCATCACTCATAAACCCCATTGTCTGTCCAACGGCGTGTCTGGATCGCACTTGACAAAATATCTCAACTTCCTCATTATCTGAACAGAAATTTCCAACGTTTTCCCATCCTTTTCTAGATTTAATTTGATTAGTTTCCCCGTTAATAAAACTTCCCCTTGTAACCAACAAAAGTCAAAAGGCACGAAGTCAAAGAGCGTTCGCGGTTTCCCATTTCACACAGAAACCAAAAAAAGGAAGAGTTTGAGGAAGAGTAGAATAAGAGTAGAGTTAGGAAAAGAGAAATGCTAACAGAAAAACGAGAATGTCTGGCGAAGAATGGGATACCCCTGGTCCAGCTCGATTCTTACAAGCTGTAATATAAAATAAAGGAAACGCATAAAAGCACACATGTGCATACATAAAATAAAACAAGTCTGATGTTGATAATGATCAAGAAAATATAAACAATATAGTGTCAAAAGTTCTTAGGGCACCCTTGTGTATGTCTTAAACTTAGTCAAATTGTTATACCCTTTGCAAGGGGTCACAAAAAACATGAAAAGGCATCTATGAGCCCCATCTCCTGTATGCCCCAGAGAGCTATACTCCACTCTCTCTCCTGCTCTCCGTCTGTCTGTTGCTCTCTCTTTTTCCCTAGCCCAACATTCCCTACGCCACTCCCAAGCTTTCAAGCATTGCTGTGCGGAAAAATGGCGAGTATAATCGCAATTATTTTTACCTGCCGGCTCTTTTAGCACATTCCGTCGGGCAAAACTATGTGCGAATATTTCTTCGACTGGAAAATGAAATAGTGAGCGCTCCAGAGAGCCATTTCAAGCGGCGGGGAGAGCGTGCCACAAAGGGGAATGTAGAGCACTAGACAGGGAAACACTGCTAGGAAATGCTGGTACTAAAAAAGTTGAACTAGAAACTTTTGAGAGTTATGTTAGGTAAGCACTTACTCGTAAAGTTCTTTTTTCAGTTGCTTATTTCAGGTACATTATGAATCGGTTAAACCCGCCTGGAGAAGAGGTGGTTAACTGGGCGTTAACTTCTAACTAAATTGAAAAGTACAAGTGTTAGGGAGCCAAAGGAATCAACGGAGAGAATGGAAAGTTGTCTACATTGACGTATGAAGCAAATACAAACAAGAACTTAAATACTTGTGTATTAAGAATAAATCATTTTATTTTCGCAACTATTATTTTTGTACCATTAAATAAACATTAATTTCGTTATATTTTTTCCGACTCTCATTAGCAGCACAAACAAATATCAGAAAATTGCGTTTAACTTGAAACAGAGCTGAAACAGTAGGGACATGCAGTATGTACTGTATTTAATTAACCTGTAATTAAAAGTGATTTAATTTAACACGTGTTCATTGGATTCAATATGCCAATAAATACAGAGCCGCAAATTGAACTAATTAAACAAATCATTTAAGTTAAAAAGTATTCAAACAAATGCATGAATGACCAACAATCACAGAAATGGATCAACATTCAGGAAGCATTTGTAATGCATTTAAAGAAAAGAATTAAGGGGAAACAATTTTATTTTTATTATATTTTAAGAAAGTACAAATTTGGCAAGAGAATTGGAACTGCAGTTATCATGTGGTAAGGGAATGCAATTTATTTGAGTATCGAGCGGACAGCCAAACTTCCTGGCCACTGTCAAATGGAAGCCAACAGTTACTGCCACTGCTGATGTTGCAACTGCCTTTGCCACTCTACTCTTTCAGTAGAATGTCCTTTCCTCCTTGGGCGAGTCTTTGTTTAGAGAGGAAGAATTATAATTTTCCTGCGTACCCGACAAACTTTTCACTCAGCCAAATAGAAATAAAACAAGCATAAGGTTTTCCCAAGTCGCAGTTTTGGATACACTTGTAAAAATAACAGTTTCCATATTAAATAATTCAACAAATTTTATTGAACTTTAGTTAAGTGATGTGGAAGCATATGGAACTTTTATAAGTTATTCACGGGTGTATTATTTTTGGAAAGATAAAGGTTTTACGTTACAGAACTGACTATGCTAAGTTGCAGACTAAAAATGTCTTTAAATTCGTGATACCTCTTAACGAGTGTAATAGCTCTTGTACCTACTCTACACATACATATACTCGTGCAAAATAATATTCCACAATGTCTGATGTGTTTGTCTGCGAGCTGCTTTTGTCAAAAGTAACTGCAACTTATTTTGCATATCTTAAAAAATAGAACATACGCAGATCCCACTCGAGCATATACATTCCCAGCCTCCGACTCGCGCCAGAGACCATTATAATACAATAACAAGGAGCATGAGGAGGGGGTTTTTGGGATGAGAGTGCAGCTGCTGCCAGAGCCATAAAGTTTTCGGTCTATAAGGAAGTTATGGCATTTCCCTCTTGGCTTCCTCTCTCTTGGTTTTGGACAAATAAAAATTGCCTCAGAGAGCTGGGATGGAGCAAGAGAAATATTCAAATTTCAGCTGCGTGTACTGCTAGCCGACAAGGAAAGTGATTATAGAGATATGGGGCCAAGGAAAGGAGTACAAGTCCATGGCGAATGCCTCAGCTTGGCTTCTTCTGGCTTCTTGGCCGGAAGGAAGTTAATGAAATGAGACCGCAGACAAACTGCTGTTGGCCAAAAAACAGAGAAAAGAGAGAGATAGAGCAGGGCCTTTAAGCGAAAGTTTTTAACACTCAACACTCGAGTGGCTTTTTTTCCGAGACTATTTTTGTATTCAAATTAACAGAGTGCCAGAGATGAGAAATGCATGACCCTACAGTGAGTCGAATAGTTCGTTTCCCTTGTGCTATGAATGGTTGGTGCATTGTATTTTTTATGGGAAAAGGGCTATAAATGTTAAAGATCTAGGAGTCCACCAATGATCTCTATATTCTTTCCATTTCCTTTCTTCACTGATCTCCATTCTTGTCCCTTATATACAAAAACTAACAGAGATTATTTGTACTGTTTATATTGTTCACGCCATTCCATTCTCATTCAAAATCAATCATCAAAAATCAAGAAATTTGTATACAATCGTCTTCAACTTGAATCCCATCATACTCTTTCATTCATTCCACATCAATGGGTATGGCAAATGCCATTCTATGGTCAGTTTTTAAAATATCCCAACATAGTTGCCTGCCAGACACAATTTTGCACAATTTTTAATCTATGGTTTTGTTTTTCCTACCCTGTGAGTGCCATGGGTGGTCAAGGGTGCAGGAGGGGGGGGGGGGGGGGGGGACAACACGCAGCATCATGGGGTTGGGGGTTAGAAGGGACGGAAAGCACTTTTCGCATTACTTTTGTTTTAATATTGCAGCAAATGGCTGAAAGCAACTTGGCATATGTGCGAACATTGTATATGACTGCTACCACACATGCAGCGCCTCAGCACACAGATACACATACACATACACATACAGAAAAGACACACAGTACATTTCAAGGGTATTTAAGATATGATGGAAGCAGTACCGATGTGCACCTGTCTGCAGAAATATAATTTATATGTGTTTGATTTGTGGAATGAATATTGAAGATGAAACATTGCCATCGACCAAAGACAAAATGCAGAATGGAAATAATATTTTCCCCTCATATTCGTAGGCCAAAATATGTTTGTTAGGATACATTTTAGTCGTTGTCATCGAGCCTGGGGTTTTTAGTTTCTTTTCCATTGGACAGCAGCGACCACATGAACGAGGACGGAACATGGCTGATGCGGATGTGTTTTATTCGCCATTCACTCGCGGACAGAACACTTTCATACCCCCTGCCACTATGCCGTTTGTATCTGTGAGTGTGCGTGCTCAAGTGGGTGTATTTGTCCATGGTAGTGTGTGTGTGTGTGTGTGTGTGAGTGGAACGCTTTCCCTTTCTGGGCAGCCAAGGCCAAAGCCAGACCAAATGCAGCCTGCATTTGCCAACACCATTCCCATTCAAAAAAATTCCAAATTATGTTTGAAACAAAAAAAATAGACACGCACACATACACTGACTGAGTGGGGTGGTGGGGAAAATTGCAATAAAAAAAGTTTTTGTGTGATTTCCCTCAACAATAAAATAAAATAACTTTGCTGGCGAAAATAGTAAATGCTTTTATTAAAACGTTTTGCAGCTTACTTTTCCCCGCCAAACTTGTGTAAACATATTTCAACTTTTATCATTTACATTCCATCCCCTCATTCCTCTCGTCTGCCCGCCCATAAACACCTCTCTACACCGTACTACCGACCTCCACAGCATACATCTCTCATACTCTCCAAGCAATTAATAATAAGTTAAGGACGTATGGAAACAAGTAACTCATAATCATGATTATTTTACGAGCAGCAGAGAATTTATTTATGTGGTTCTGTCGAGTGTCAAGGTTCGCTGGGGACTCAAAGTGGATGAATTTAAATACGATTTTAAATATTTTATGCATTTTTGTTAGCATAGATAATGCGATAAGAAGATTGAGACTCAATTGAAGACTGATATACAATGGCGAGAGAATTATTTTCCACACTATATCAACAACTGAATTGGGTCACTTGTTAAATGGAACAAAAAGCAACCAAATGTGTTCAAATAGAAAAATTAAAATCGCATTCAAGTGGAAAGCAGGAACCAGGTTAAGGCTACCCCAGGGGCACAGTTTCCCCCCAAAGGAGACCGATGCTGCGGTGAGGGAAATAACAATAAAATATCACTCATACAAATAGCAAAATTTTCCACAAATGAAACAAAAAACCAGAGAGTGCGGAATACAATCGGAATGAGAAGTACGAGAGACAAACAAAAGAGAAACTTCAACAGAAATCAATCAGTTGATGGAATGCTTTTACAAAAATTACAATAATCATGAGTACATTGAATGCTATTCAGTGGGGAGCGGCGAGGGCCATCTCTTTATATGCACATATTAATAAGTTTGATTTGTCCACGGGGAAACAATAATAGTGTGTCCTGAATTTGAAACAAGGATTCTCTTTTCTCACGCCAAAGATTGAGTATGAAATTGTATTTTCCTTACTGAGATTTAACCACACAAGCCGTGGACTTCAAGGCAGAACGTAATTTGAAACTAAAACCAGAAATCTATTTGAAAATTGACTAATTAATTTACCTAATTATTCTGGCGGTTTTATTACACAACTAATTTATGGCTGAGATTGAGGCCTGAGTGACATTATAGATATTAAGAAGCTGGAGGGAAATATTAGACGAGGCGTGTGGCGGGTTGACGGAGAGAGAAACGGAGCCGCAGACATCAAAGCAGTACTTTTGTCTGGGCCATAATTAATAGTCGCTGGGGCATGCCTCTAGGCGGCGACTCTACCTCTCTACCATAAATATCAAAGTCAGTCTGAAATTAAATCATACGATTGCAATGAGTGACAGCAAAACCCAATTACCTCTTGTCAAGCACACATGTATATGAATATGCAAATGAACTCATATATTCAAATTGTATTTCTATAATTAGCCAAAACATTCCTCAATGATATTCCCCTACATTATGGTTCGACCTTCAACACTTCTTGGACTTCTTTCCCTTCCTGTTCTTCCTGCTCTTCTTTCCTTTCTTGCCCTTCCTTCCCTTCCCGCACTTACTACTCTTTTTGCCCGACTTTCCCTTCGTGCCCTTCTTCGACTTCGAAAGGAACTTGCACAAGAAATCGGTGGTAAAGGATTTGGGTCTCTCAATGGGAGCACCCAGAGCGCGGGCCCAGATCAGCTGAGGAAGCACGCCCAAGGCTCGGGATACGCCGAACAGAACCGTATAGTACTTCATCTCGTTCATGCCATAATGCTGCAAGAGTACACCCGAATGGGCATCGACATTGGGATAGGGATTGGCAACCTTGCCCAGTTCCTTCAGCACCTTGGGTATGAGTTTCCAGAGCCGTGTGACAAGTTTAACTCCCGGATCGTCCTTGCAGTTCTTCATTGCAAAGGCGTTTTGCAGGGAAAAGCGAGGATCGGTCTGACGCAGCACCGCATGACCATATCCGGGAACGACCTGAAGGAGTATAGGATTATGGATGATTTTCCAACTCAAAGGTATGCGAGGAGGAAAACGTACCCGACCACTCTTCAGCGTATCGTTGATAAACTTGAGTATCTGCTCATCCGATGGCTCACAGCCAATGGCTGCGACAAGTTTGTCCAGCCACACCAGGACCTCCTGGTTGGCCAATCCATGGAGTGGTCCTGCCAGGCCACACATGCCCGCCGAGAAGGATAGATAGGGATCACTGAGAGCCGACCCCACCAGTTGGGTGGTGTGGGCCGAGACATTGCCGCTCTCGTGATCGGCATGCAGAATGAGATACAGTCTCATCAGATCCACAAAGCTGCTGTCCTTGTAGCCCATCATGTTGCAAAAGTTGTCAGACCAGTCCTTGGAGGAATCAAGCTTGCGGTTTCCTTTTCCGCCCTTGAAGATGTTGCAGTAGATGACCGACGCGACGGTGGGCAGGAAGGCGCACAGATTCATGGAGTCCTCATAGATGTACTCCCAGTATTTGGGTTTCTTCGCACCCTTGTTGTAGGCCTCCACGAACTTGCTCTCCGGATTGAGAGCGGCGCTCGCCGCACAAAACTGGGCCATCGGATGCACCCGCTTGTCCATGCTGTCCAGCAGTTTGAAGCAGTAGTCGGGGAGCTTGCCACGCTTTTGCCACTCCGTGGTCACGGCTTTTGCTTGCTTCTTGTTGGGCATCTTCCCAGCCGTCAGTAGGAAGAATGCTCCCTCAGGAGTGCCCTCCTTGCTGCCCTTCTGGGTGCGCGGCAGCTTGGCGCACACCTCCTTCAGTGGTATCCCGCGGTAGAAGATGCCCTTGTTGGGATCCACGTAGGAGGTGTCGCACATGAGGAGCAGCAGCCCTCGCTGTCCCCCCATTACGTTGCTCACCTTAATGACGCCCAGCTTCTTGTCGCCGTGCAGGCACTTGATGCCCAGCATCTTTTCACGCTCCTGTGGTATCTTCTTGGCCAGCACTTCCTTGAGGCTGCCACCATCGCTGTACGATCGCAGGGAACTCAGCTGCGAGTTATTCCGTTCACCATTGGCTGATTATTAGGAATACGGTTCGAGAATCTAATGGATTACCCACCTTCCAATAATACTCTCCACATTTCAAGACTTGTCTAGACCGGGTCTTCAGTAAAGATCTCCCCATATTGAAGGAGAGAAAAAATAAAAAACATAAAATTTAAAACAAAAAATTTTGAATTTCGAGCTGCCTCTCGTTTGCTAGCAAACGACTGACGGCTAAATTGGGATACGCAAAATTTTATCAAAATGTTAAATAAAAGGTGACAAGATTACATATTTTTAGATATGGGAGTGCTTGAGTACAAAACTGTTGAACATTAATTAATCAAAATATTAAAAGGCATCATGTATTTATCAATTAAAAAGAAACAAATTTCCATGGACGCTTTCACCTAAACAAATGTCAAATTATGAAAATAAATAACTTCTTAGCCCAACATTAGCAGCGCACACAATTACTGGGTCATGGGTCAGAAGAGCTCCTCTTGCTTCCTTTCTAGTACTTTGACTACTCCATCCAGCAATATTTAACCCTCTTTCTGCCACTATTTCTGGTGGCTTGAAGGACACCTTTTCTGTGACTTCTGGAACCCAATGCTTCCCAGTTGGGGAGGACAGCTCTACATGAAATTGCAAAAAAATTAAATATCTATTTGAAGTTTCTGCCATGCGGGTATTTCTACCGTAACGTCAACTCATCTGTAAAGCGAAAAAGCATGTGTGTGTGTGTGTGTGTGTGTGTGTGTGTGTGTTAGTGAATAAGTGGAATTGGTACTTTGACTGCGTTTTTCACTCGCCAGTTTTGCCCATTGGGTCCTTTCAGTTTGGGGAATTTTTTTTGGTCTTTGCCGGAGCTTCCGCCGCTCAACAAATTTATATTTGCTTGTTTGCAGTTCTGATTTTTGTCCAGCTTTGGGGCAATCGCAGCGAGAGAGTGCCTGGGGAATAACTATACAACTTTGCTTTTAATTAAAACATATTTTACACACAGATACCGACCGACAAATAACTAAAAAAAAATACGTATAAGTATATAAAAAATAATTTGTTTGCTGCTTCACTAACAGCCATCAAATGGAAATTAAAACTTTATCGCTTGATGGCACTCGCAGGAATTTTCCAGCCACTCTATATATATCGCTGTCTCTTTCGCAATTGCTCTGGCCGTCGCTTTCGCGTACTCTTCTCTCTGTCCGTTTCGGTCTTTGTGAGTGGCCGTTCAGCCAGAAATTATCCCACTTTGACGTTATCCACTCATTATTTTACTGGATCTTTTTTCTGGTGTATTCGTATTTCATTTTATTAATTAACATTCAATTAGCGAAAATGAATTCGCGGCCCTGGCTCCATTCAAATGCCATTTAAGCCATTGACTGGCCTTTTTTTTCGGCTTCTGAATAGTTTCACAAGAGTCTGCCCAGCCGAAGGACGGCAGTTTTGTGTAAAATGGTATTCACTCCCCCTATTTTGTATAAAGTTTTTTTTTAGTCTTAGTTTTATCTCTTTATTGTGGGCCCTTTCCTGTTGCCACTTCTCCTTTTCGCTACTATATATCCCTCTCCCTCTGCCCCTGCTCCCATTACTGTCTCCTGCCTCTTCTCCGGTTGATGTCCTTGTCCGCCCCTATAAATTTCACAAGTACAGTATTTTTTCCCGCTTCAGGTTTGGTGTTTGGTTCATTACAAGTTTAAATAATTTCCCTTCACTCTTATGCGCTCTCTCTACCTTTTTGGCTTACCCTTGAGATTAGGGGTATTATATGCAACATGAAAAGGCTTCCTATAAAAACAGGTCATATAAATTAAACAAGCAGCATCTAGGAACCCTTATCCAACTGCATATAAAGCTTTAAGGGCCATGTACTGAGAAGATTACCAATGAGTTACTTTAATTACTGATGGTATAATATTTAGGGTATATAAGTATCGGTGTGTTAATCGTTATCTCTCATTCTCCTTCTCTTGCTCTGGCTTGGCGTGGACAACGCCTTTGAATACGAAATCGAATTTCGCACTTAAGCAGCTGTCAGCAACGGTATCTATCTTACTCTACCACCCGCAATGCCCTTCTCCATGCAACTTTCTCTATACTCCTCCGTGTTTTTCCCCCATTCTTCCCTTCTCTTTGGCACTCTTTCTCCCTTTGTCGCCATCCACTTGACTCCACTTGGTCTTAGTTCTTTTCATTATATACTCTTTCGAAGGGTTTTTCGACTCAGAGCCGATGCTTGAACCTAAAAAGTCAGTTTGGATTGCAGCGGGATTGCGGGATGACAATGAGCCTTGTTCAATTTTTAATTGGTATTCGAGTATTTAGAGATCGCTTCTAAAAATATTTTTTAATTATAGATCTTATACGCTCACGTTGCTCCACTGCAGGTGTCGATGAATGCGCATTGTTAGCGTATATAATGCTTCGACCTCCATGCCATCATTTTTTTTGCTTCTTTGTTGTTGGAAAACTTCACGGAATCAGAGACGAGCTGCAAGCATAGCAAAAAAAATGGCCAAAGGGAAAAGGTTGAAAACAATTTTGTTGCTGCTCCTTAATGCATAATAGAAAGTGTTGTATCCAAGGCAGCGAAAACTTTAAAATCATTTTATTAACCTAACTTTCCTGCACACACAAAAAACGGCAGATAGATACGACTGACAGTCACACAGGGAATCGCAGAGAGGGGTCACAGAGTCAGAAACAAATTGAAAGGTATTCCTAGTTGGCAACGTTTGACTTGGTGTTTGTCCTGAGGTGTTTGTATTAGGGGTAGGAGTTTTTTTAGAGTTTATCCTAACTGCAATGTCATATGCAAATGCAATTACAATACTTTCTACGAACTCGTTCTTTGTGAAACCCCATCGATGGAATGGCATTCCTCCATTAGAAAGAGACAGGGAGAGAGAGAGAGAGAGCGAATGAGCTTACGTGAGTGAGTGGGCTCCTTCACGAACTTTGACGTTTCCCCTAATGAAAGTTCTCCAGGCATATGTACGTGTGTGCCTTTGTGTTTGTAGGAGAGGGATGTGTATGTGTCTGTGTGAAGGAGTCGCCGGTTAGGTTGATATTGCTTGGCTTTTGTTGACATCACGTCGAACCTGTTACGGGTGTCGCTTCGATTTGATCTCCTCCTTTTTGGGCGGGGTATTCTCGTTGTAAGTAACTCACGTGGCTTCGGGTCACGACGGGGCGCTGATTCTGACAAATGGGTAGCAAGGACGTGGTCTCCTTGAGGGTCGGAGTGTTTTAGGGTCAACAAAGATGTTGAAAGTACAAAAGTTTTGGAACGGAAGTATATTACGATTGGAAGTTGTATCTAAATAATGAATGAAGTTAAAGAGGTCTATTTCCCCTATGTTCTTTTCAAGAACATCCAAATTTAATAGAATAATATTAATAATTATTAATACAACCCATAATTAAATTTTTTTCAACTCTTGAATGCTTTTTTTAATGTAATCTAAGCTTTCTGGTATCAATAACCTGTAACATAACCAATATTATTACTGAAATATCTCATGAACATATTTCGAAATCAGAGTTCTTCAACTGGAGTGAATGGCATTAATGCCACAAGCATTAAGCAGAGCCTCACTCTGTTTATGATGGGAAAATATTTATACACGGACAATACGAAGTAAATATTTCATATCTGTGTACCGGCAGCAAACAGACGGTGTGCAGCGAACGATAAATGCATGGAATCAATGTTAAATTACACTCGTGAGCACCCACCCTCCAGATAACCCGAGGACTGGCTGCTGAGATTGTTAATAAATGTTTTATTGCCGTTTGGCTTGGCTCAATTATTCATTAAATGCGCCTTTACCTTCGGCCTGCATTGAATAACTGATTAAATGACTGGGTAAACTGAGAATATAATGAGTAATTAAGCTGTTAAGTGCCAGGCATTAAAGTCCTCAAGTACACTTGCTTCTCCAGCTTTTCATTTTTTTCATTTTGTAACAGGCTCCTTTTGCCAGATTTATGCCAGGCACAGGTCCCACGAAAAATGCTGAATGGATTTTATTTCTCAAAAATGAAATAATATAAAATGAAATCAAAGTGGAATACGTTCAAGCACCATTTGCCCGGCAAGTGTTTGCATCCAGCTCCCAGATACCAACAAGTTATTCAACTTGCTAAATATGCTTTTATCTCACAGTTGCCACACACACACACCAAGTGGGAACCCCAGAAGGAAATGCGGCCAAGTGGTGAGCAGTTAACACAACACACATGTACATCCTCTCAGCACCGACCCGACCCCTACCCGCACTGCCACGAGTGGCATAACATTTCTCTGTGGGGCAAATTGGGTATTAAGTATTTTGAAATTTTTTGTATAAATATATATACAACAGAAAGGGAAAGGAAAACGCAACTTGGGATGCTTTCGATACTCTTAAAGATGCATCTTAACCATGGTAAATATACAATTTAAAATTAATTCATTTAATAATTAAGAGCTGGGAAGTATTACCTTTAGAAACCAAACGAGCTTTATTTTCCAAAGTCTTGTAAGTCTGTAAAATGAATCCTTGCAAGACGGACAGACGGACTGCTAATTCCCTTGAATATGCTTCAAACTTCTGGTAAAATACAATATACCTTTAGTAAAAGTATACTTAAAAAGCAGGAGAAACGGCAACGGAAGTGGCTGCTGGTCCAGCCACACACCCACACCCACACTCACCCATCGCATCCCAGACAGGCAGAGGTGGAAGCGGAAGCACTCACATTACTCAGCGTACCGAAAGTAGCCCAGCGAGGAGAACTTTCAGACTGATGACTGTACGTACAGGACTCTCATCCACATCCCACCCATAGCACAGTCGATGTGATGTGTACTTTTTCAATGTCGTTTATCCTGCAGGTGAATATCTTTGGTGTTTGTTGCCTTTAAAGCAGATGGAAAAGTGGAAAAGTTCCATATGAAAAATGCCTTATTTGTATTTTCAGAGTAAACCACAAAGGGTAAGCCCATAAGCTGCTGGGGACTGAAATACATCTTGAAGTGTAATCCAAAAATAATATATGTATAAATAAATAACCAATAAAATATTGTTATGATTTTGTTTCCCTTTGTTTTAAACTTATTTTGCCTGACCTTTCAGCTGCATCAATTTAGTTTTATGGCCACATCTTATGTACGAGAAATCTACTGGCACCCGAGGGAACCATTGCCGTTGATCCCTTTTGCCCGTCGGGAGTTATTTATCTGCATGTTAAGATTTTTATAGAACTTTCAAAGCGATTTTCATTGATTAAGTTAATCGAAGTATTCGTTACCTAAATAAGGTTCAACATTTTAAGATGGTTCTTTTCAAGAGAACATTTTTTAATGGGTCATAAGTCAATCAATTAAATGGCTGGACCCATCTTGATGGAATTAAATACGGAACGAGACTGCCTTTTGGACATTATTGTCTGTCCTCCTCTCTCTCTCTCTCTCTCTCTGTGTCCATTTGTTTCTATCTGTATTCTTGTATCTGTTTCAGTTTCTCTTTGGTCTGAGCTGCGTCGCATTTTGGCCACACTCATTGCTCACTTTAAATCTCGACATTTTGACTCTTGCAAATTAAAATAAATGGCATCACATTTTTTCTTAAGATTTTTCCCTCCCAAGTACTCCATCTCGCTTTATCGCTGTTTTCCGTCTCCACCTCTCTCCCTTTCTCAGACCCAAGTGGATATTCAAGCGACATTAAGTTGACTTACTTTCCACGCCTTGAATTTTCCTCGAAACATCTTCAAGTTTTTCTTACAGAGACAGATACAGAGACAGGGACAAGAGGGGATGAGAGTGGGAGCCTGAAAAGAGCATGCAATTTGATTGTAGCAGATTTAATTACAAAGTTGCGAGCAAGTCGTGTGTTAAATTTGACCAAAAAGTTCAAACAAAAAAAATGCATAATCTTAACGTCCAGCTAATGAGGCGTGAACACGTCAAGGAAAGTTGGCTTTTCTGTCGGTTTGGGTTTTGGGGCAGGAGTTGAACTTTTCTCCTAATAAATTAGGTGTAATCTGTTACGCAAATTAAACATAATCGGAAAAGAGATAAGCCCACATAATAGGAAGGAGACTTTGGGGAAATATAGTTAGAAACAATGTAGGTAGGGGAGATATAGGAGTGTGGAAGTATAACAATTACAATAAGCTCAAAGCAATTACGAGAGAAGGCATCCATCCCTCTTTACGTATCTCAAAGGAAACAATAAATGAGGGATGCAAATTGAAAGTGCAATTGAAATTTAAAATATTCCGCATTTATTTATACATTTAAAAATGTTCTTAGCACAAGTTTATGATTAATTTTCTTTGTCTAAAAATGTTTGATAAAAATAAAATATTACTCTTTTTGTGGGTCTTCATCTTTGTATACCAACAATTTGCACATTAAAATTAAGTTTCATGCCAACAATTTGCAATAGTTCAGATTAGCTTACTTGGACTCTTGTTAAGCTAAAATATTTACCCAAAAACGTATATTTTATATCTGAAAAGCCATGTTAACCTGTTGTTTATAAGCACTCTTTAAATATAAATCACCGTGAACCATTTCAACCTCCTCAAACCCATAACCCATCCCAAAGCAACCGAACAATGACGGGAGAAACCCTCTTATATAGATGTAGATGTACCTCCAAAAAGGTCTTATTCCTAGGGGGACTCTGTAATGCATCTGAAAGTTATACAATTCATTAAAACACTAATTAGGAACACAGAAGTGTGGGCTTGCCTATGTTTAAGAGTTGTGTATGTTGGGGAGGAGTATCTAGTATTAAGCTTTGGACTTTTCGATCCGAATTCGTTAATCTGTAGGTAAGTTAAGCTATTGGCTAAGCACACAGCACGACATTAAGCATTTAAGTACACTTTCAGTTATCCAACATTTAAGACTAGTTCTATTCTAAGTCTATGACTATACTCAAACGTACTCACAATCACTCCATAGGGGCTGTGGTTTCAATAGATTCACTCGATTAAATGCATTTAACAATGAGATAAATACGTGAGAGAAGAGATTTTTGTGCTTTCAGTGGGGGGACGGGTACGCGATGAATGATATCGATTGATAACGATTGGTTCCAGCAGATTGTCAAGGGATTAGATATATTTTAGGGAACCTAATTGGCTAGAGACGCCGGTAAGCTCAGCATAGATTCAATGGATTGTAATCATATTCGAACCGCTTTAAACAGGGATTCTATCACACAGAGGAAACGTAAGAAAGGACTTAACTAAGGGACTCTACGGGGTATACTATGGTTATGGATGGATTTCCCATTCTACAAATACTATGAAGATATCTATAAATAATTCTTAAATTCAACATAACCAACTAATGGTAAAAGGGGGTACAAATTTCAAATCCGTTATACATTCTTTGTAATACTTCTGGGACTCACATTCACACAACACACATACAAAAGACTATATCTAGCCAAGCTACATCCTACATTAACTTTTAACTTCTAAGCCGTTTCGCTGACTTAAATTCTTTACAGTGTTTTTGGTGTTTGTTACGATCCGGCACCCGCTACTAAAGCTTAAAGATTAATTGTATCTAGATCTTGACAGGGGGCCCGAGGACTCATATCCTCGGTGCCACCACTGCCTCCTGCATCAGCCCCATTGACACGTCCTTCGACGCTTATATCCGCCATCGATGAGTGATTCTGGTTGTGATTGTGCCTCTGATTGGTATTGTTGTTGTTGCCCATGTGGTGACCCGAGGAATTGGTCTTGGTCTGATCTGCAGAGGCGAGATTGTTGTGCAGGGCCTGAGTCTTCTTTGTGCCCAAGCCCAGAGGAAAGGCAAAGTCTTGCGGCTTCTTGTGCATGATCTTGCCCGAAGTGATGAGACGTCCAAAGCCCTCCTGCAGAAACACAAGAAGTTAATCTGGGTAGAGAAAATGGGTCAGAGTAGAACTTTACCTGATGAGCAAAGGCATAGCCTGAACGCACAGAGCGACGTCCACGACGTGAGGATGGAGTCCGTCGAACATCGCTGGAGGCTCTCGAATGGATCTTCTTCAAAGACTTTTGGCGGATCTAAAAGAATAGAAGGAAATTAATTAAGAAAACTCAGAAAACTTCTGGAGAAGATTAATAAGAGAATTCGAACCTTATCTGACAAACTCGGATGCGTATCCAGAAGATAATACTTGTACGCCAACACAGGAGCCACCAGCACCATCACCGTTATCAACATGGTCATCCAGAAGGTAAGATCCTTGATGGCCTGTGTCAACGATCCGACATAGGGACCTCCAATGACATAATTATAGAAATAATCTAGCACAAAATACCAGACCAAGCTGCCCCAAATGGTTATGTGATTCACAACGGTCCAATAAGAAGTGTACAGAGAGATCTAAGTGGTAATAGGAACTTAGATGATGTTCAGGTGGGTATAAAGTATTCCTTCTACCTGTGCTGTATTGTCCACGATGAGTATGGTGGCCACAACGGCACCAAGGGTCATGTGATCGCTCAATATGTAACCATGTTGAGAGACACCATCCTTGTAGACGCCATAGGGTATCAGAAACAGGATAAGAGAGGTAAAGGCACCATGTAGCACGCTGTATATAAATTCACGTATGTTAAAGAGTTCACTCTTAAGACCCGGAGTATAGAGTCGCGGATATTCCAGGCTGTTTTTGTCCGAGACATCCTGCTCGAAGATGCCCAAAGATAAAACAGGCAGCGAAGTGTAGAACAGGTTATACACCGATATGAACATGGGATCGAAAACGGTCTGAAAATAATGATGTATACATAAGTTAAATAAATGAGTTGGAGGCAAAATTAGCTTGAGTTTACCTGAGCACTGAAGCCGCAGAATAGCGAATACCAGCAATGGCACAGCGTAAATGCAAAGTTCTTGTAGAAAAAGTAGCGAAGAAACTTGCACATCCGATAGTAGGACCAACGACCATGGACCAGCAACAGCCTCTCCAGATACCGGAACTGGGCAATGGCATAATCACTGGATAGAACAGCCTGTAGGCCCTCCTGACCCGATATGCCCACACCTATATGAGCAGCTAAAGGAGAAGAAGAGTTTAAGAAGAATTTAAGTTGGATTCGAAATGGTAAAAACTCACCCTTGATCATCGATACATCATTGGCACCATCGCCTATGGCCAGGGTGACGGCATTTTTGGCACGCTTAATAAGTTCCACGACCAGGGCCTTCTGCAGTGGAGTAACCCGACAACAGATGACTGCCTTGCACTGTGAGGCAATGTCCAGGAATCTGAATTAAAATAGATTTATCTAGGGACTTATGTTCCTTTCTGTACGGAGAACTATAACTCTCACTTGATCTCCAATTCCGGCGACAGACAATGAACAAGTGAGTGGCCATTAACGACCAAAGCAAAGCCAGTGGTCTCATCTATCACTATGGAGGCAGCACCACCATCTAAGCTCCTCTTCTCATCCCCAAACAAATCGGTGCACTCGGCGCTGTTCAGAAATACAGAGACTCTAGTTAGTTTCATGTTTGTTTTGGGGTTTTACGGCAAGCACAAAGAATGGAGATGTTATGATAGAACCAACAAGGCAACGTATAGTTTAGAGAGAGAGGTAGACCATAATGAGTTATATGTACAATAGATTAGACATGCAAACAACTTTAGATGAGACAAACAACAACAAGGAAAGGAGTTAAGAAATGAACACGACTGGGTTGACTGTTTGGTTTTTGGTGTTTCTGAATTTTGGTTTCTGTTTTTCGATTTTAATACAGGGCAGAATGAGAGACATACAGACAGAACTCAAAGAGATGCTTCGACAAATATTAAAGATAATTGGATTTGAATTAAACATGTATATAAATATTTTACTTGACGGGCGGAACAAGTACCAATAGAGGGTAACATCCTTAGGTGGGTAATACTAAAAGGTTTTCATCTGAATAAAATAATTAAATCTTTCGAAAAAAAAGAAAAAATACTAAAACTAGGAAATAAAGTATCCTAATTCTTAGTTACAGAAAGAGAAAATGAAAGTCTTCTCTAAGAAAAAATAATAAAATATAGGAAAATTAGAAATAATAGTTTCGTTTTAGATACAAAAGAGAACGGAAAAGTTCAAAAGAGTTAGCTATAGAAGTTCTAGAAGTAACATGGACTTTCTAGCTCTTCTATCTGATGTTAAGTTTTCACTTTGGCTAGAAAAATTATTCTTTTTTTTTTTAAATAAAGAAATTTGAAAGTGTATTTTGTGTTTGGATTGCCCTCTACCTGTCCGGTCCGCCCTTATTATCCTTATTTTTGTCATCCCACCTAAAGGTAACCACCGATATGGCGGGCGGTGGCGGCGGCGTGGGCGGAGCGCTCGATTCGTGCATAAAGACCGAAGTCTGTGTCATGGTCACGCTCAGAGGATCCATGTTGCTGTCGCTGTTGTAAAGAGCTTCGGTTCCTGTAAAATAAGATATTTAATGCTCTGATTTCCCCTTTGTATCTTCTACACATTTACTCACCTCCTGGTCGAAATCGATTGTATATCTTGATGGATTCTTTAAACTGTCTTAATTGCTTCTCCACCTCTTCCACGGAATTGCCATCGACGATGAAGACATCCGCCAGCTCGTCCGTCAGCAGCTGGCAGGAGTATCCAATATTGATGGCCGTTTCTGGGGATTAAGGTTTTTCATTATCTTTAATTTCTAAAAGGGATGTCACGCCCCTCTTCCACGCACCCTGCTTGTCTCCTGTTAGAACCCATATCTTTATCCCTGCACTTTGTAGATTTGCAATGGCCTTGGGCACACCGTCCTGCAGTTTGTCCTCAATGGCCGTCACTCCCACAAGCTGCATGTCGCTCTCGATCTCTTCATATATCTCATTCAGCTTTTCTTCCCGCGAGTCCATGGCCAAGGCGGCCTCCTGCTGTCGCGTCCGCCAGTCTTTATAGTACTGTTCGGTGAGACGCCGCTCGGCCAGGACCAGTGTACGCAGACCCTCACCAGCAAATTTCTGCGGGAAGAGTATAGTATTTTCGATGGGAACTTCCTATATGTAGTCAGTTGAACTTACATTGAGGTGATCTTGTGTGCGGGCTTTTAGATCCTCTTGGCCGCCGTGCAATCGATCGTATATCACATTGTCCGCTCCTTTGCAGTATAGCACCACGGAGTCGCCTCGTCGTAGGATCACAGACATGCGCTTGCGCACATTGTTAAAATCGAGAATGTTGAGGAGTTCGTATTCCTGAAAGATGGCACGTTAGATTCGCTATTTTCGATCTTTAATATCCTACTCTGACAGATCGTACCTCCAATCGACCCATCACTTCGATGGTAATACTGTTTGGTGTTCGTGAGCGAAATACAAAACCAAAATTGCGAGCAGCCGCCACTAGAGCCGCCTCATCGGGACTCTGGGCCTGGTACTCCAGCTTTCCCTCCACAGTCTCCGCCATGACTGTATGGCAGAGGGCCAACAGACGAAAGAATACATGGGAATGCTCCTCATCCGAGCGTACTGCATCCAGCAGCGTTCGATCGTACCAGCGAAAGTCGCTCTCGTGGTGAGGATTGGCTGAGAAGTCGACGCATTGCAGGGCCTGCGAAAGGATGTTGGATTAGATGATGGAAAATCTAGAGGATCTTGCGATTTTTGGGTATAACTGTTTACTGATATGTTAAGCGAAGCTGTACACGATATAAAGCAAAGGAATATTGTTAGATTAACGACATTAGTCCCAAATTATTAGATAGAAAAAAGTTTCGTGGAATACATAAAAATAAATTGTAAGGGAAACAACATTAAGATAGAGATACTGTATGTTGTTTTTTGAAATAAATGATATTTTATATTTACAAATGGTATTTAAGTATGGTAGCTACTTAAAAACTTTCTAACAGATGAACTACGAAAAATGTACGACGTTTGAGTAAGATTTTCTACGATTTAGTATTGGGTTTTGGAACAGTGGCTGGGAAATTGATTTATAAATTCCAACGTAACATTTTTAATCTTAGGGTTTTAAAATACTTGAATTGGCGAATTTATATTTATTCAAAACTGAAAAAATACCACATTCAAAATGATACGTTCAAGCAAATTTGTTTGTAGTTAAATGTTGTTTTGACAAGTTGTTTAAATAAACATTATTCTAGTCGAAATTCGAAATTCTAACTAAAGATTTAAATTATGTAAATTTGTTTGATTTGTAAGCAAACGAGCTAAAGATATGTGCTGTTCGGAAATTTAATATGTACCTACTATATTTCATGTAATCAAATTTATTATGCAATACTCAACTACAAACACACACACAATACACTAAAGTTAATATGTATTTACACATCTTTCTCCTCAAACAGTGCCACACATATATATGCACATGTAAGCCACGTGGTGCAATGATTGTAAGCAGCTAATGCATATGCAATCGAATAATCAGCGGGATGGCAGACATCGAATGCACACATAGACATTCAAATGCACAGATAAATGGAATAGAGGGACAAATGGGGGTGTGGATTGAAGGACATGCAACATGCATACGTGCACTCTCTGACGCGACGAACTCCAACTGGTGGCAAATGATTCATTGTGGTGATTGTGGTGGGTGGTGCTTTGGTGCTGTGCGGTTGGCGGTGCCGGCAGCGTCTGTCCCTCTGTGTCGCTGTGGTTGAGACAGACGGGGCCACTCAGCGATGCTATTGATGGGGATTTCTTGAACTTGAGCTTGACCAACCGGCCATTGTGTTGTGGCTGTTGTTGGTGGTGGTGGTGCTGACTGTGGTGGTTCTGGTCGTGGTGGTATATGTGAGGTTGTGTTTGTTCGATGTCATGCAAGATCTTTACTTTGTCGCTGCTGCTTGTGCTGGACAGTTGACGTTGCATAAGCCCCGGTCCGCTCCGCTTAAAGCAGACACCCAATCCTCCTGCGCTGTTCCTACTGATGCTTCTTTGACTGTCATATCCAGAGGGAGACAATCCTCTAGCTGTCGACAATCCGCCAGGGATTGTCCCCCCAGGATCCTCCTCTTGGCTTCTGCTGGGCGCCGAATAGCGCACTTGTTTGCGTCCCCGATTCCTTTGGGAGTCCAGCGGTGGCGGCAGCGGAGCCGAATGCTCTATTTCCGCTCTGTCAGATGATGGACTGTTGGCCAATTGTGTCTCACCCTCGGCGGTGACCATAACAGAGCTCTTCTTCGCATGGATCTCCGCTTTGTGCACAAGGATGAGGGGTGGTGGCTTTGTTGATGCTGATGTTGCTGTTCCTGTGGGAACCTCTTCGGGATTTCTGGGGCTATTGTGGAAAATTGTTTGCTGCTATAACGAGTAATGTGAGTGGGTTTGTTTTTTTCTTTTTTTGCATTGCTTTGCTTCTCGCACAATTAAACAAAAGGCTAAGGGACTGGGACCGGGTGTAAGGAGATCAAAGTAAAAGTTTGATTTATCCCCCAGTCGCCAGGACAGTGCAAGAAAACGGACACCAAATTAAAAGAGACACGAACGTACACACGAGGACAACAAAATCCCTCAACCAAGAAGTTAGAGGTTCAAGTAGCTTAATCAACACCAAAACCCCAATTCCCAATCCCCCATTCATGGCGGGTGGACTAACCTCAGTGACTTCGATGGGTTCTCCTGTTCGCAAGTCAATCACGTCGCCATAGGTGCGGCCATTGATGCTGCACTTGTTGAACGTCATGATGTTCTGAGTGAGAGTGCCCGTCTTGTCCGAGAATATGTACTGTATCTGGCCCAACTCCTCGTTGAGCGTGGTGGTGCGGGCTTTGGCATAAGTATTGGTGCGTGCATAATACATTTCCTCATCCCAATTGATGAGAAACGACTGTATAAAGCGTATTACCTTTGAGGGAATCGCATTGCAAATTAATTAGAGGATAAACTCGTAGTCTTATGCACTTACCTCTACTGAAACGTAGAGAGAGATTGGCACAACAGTGTTTAAGACTATGGCATACGAGAAGAAAACAAGCAATCCAATGACTGTGGCCCCAGTGGGTATATAGTCCTTGGGTATGATATGCTCCCAGGGCAGATACACCTGGAAATGCTGTCCTATGAATCCCTCCCAGATGGCGCAGCCAACGGCAAATAAGGCACAGATAGACACCAGAAAGAGAACAATCTGAAAGGAGTAACAGAAATATTAAAATACTCTTCTGTCATCAGCTCTCAGCAGTCTTAGCTGGTTGCCTACCCCAATGATGATAAAGTTAAGCAGACGATCCACGCCTGTACTCTTAAACTGTGTCTTTCCAGAGTTCTGCATGAGTTTGGTGTCCACTCCTGCAAAGACCACAACGCCATAGCACCATTGGGTGTTTCGTAGCACACAGCCTCTCAGCAGAATCTTCTCATTGTCCAGCGCGAATCGCTGATTGCGCCAGATCAAAGTGCCGTCGAACTTGTTCAGGAGATTGTTGGGTCTCTCGCAGAGGATCTCGCCATTGAAGTTCCACAGCGCATCATGATGATCCCCCAGCTCAATGGTCTCCGTCAGACATTGTTTGGCCTTTAGATTGGTCTCACCATCCAGCTCCGCAGTCTCAATGAAGCATAAACCATTGGGCTCCGATGTCGTCAGCAGCAGGATATCGGCGGCCACAAACTGATTGTTGTCCAGCCGGATGACATCACCCACCTGAACCTCCGACCACTTGGCATCCACCAGCTTGCCATTCCTCAGGGTCTTGGACTTTCGATTGTTCACCTGTGAGTCGGACAGATGTCTTTGCTGAAAGAAATACATTTCGATGAGTTGAGCTCCTGAGAGGTTTAAAAACTCTGCATACGTACAATATCATCATAGGCATCTTTGACAGCTGTCAGCGTGAGTACTCCAATCAGAGGTATCGCAGTGGTGACGGGCGTGAGTGAGGAAATTGCGGGAATCAATTGCAGAACCAGCAGGCAGAGGAAATAAAAGTTGGCCAAACGCTGGAACTGCTCCAACAGATTGAACGGCAGGAAGGTGAACACCGAATACTTGGAGGTCTTGATGTAGTTGTTCTGTAAAGAAGATTCATTCGGTTAGCATTTATTTGGTTAACTCGAAGTTTAAGAGCTTACATGATATTTGTACTGAAGATTAAACTCTTTGTCATTGGCGCGGATTCTGCGTTCGTTCTCTGTGAATAAAGGAAGTACACTTTAGAAGGTTTCGCATGGAATTTGATTTAAAACTAAACAGCTATAGAAGCTACATAATCTGTCGTGCAATCCTCGTTCTCTATTACCCGAAAAGTAGTAGGAACTGCGACGTCTCCGAAGCTGGGAGAGACGCCTCAGACTACGACTACGCGTTGATTTCGATTCCGAGACCACCGAAGGATCCCTTTGCTTGTACTGTTCTTGGTCCTCGGGGTTTGTATCTTGTGCTGGATTTGGAGCTGCTGTGGCCAGACTGTAGAAGCTATCCCCTATCATCAGTGGCGTGGCTATGGTCTGGGTGGAGCTGCCTATATTCATGCCCTCCGGTTGTGCAAGACAAGCCTTCCGTCCATTATCCGCTTCCTCTTCATCCTCCTCGCAGTGCAAACGCTTTCTTCGATTGCGTGAGCTCCTGGCAAACTGAAACCAACACGTTTTCTTTGTGGATGATGATGTGGAGGCTGTGGCTGCTGGTTCTCCGATTGCTCCGGATGGGGTCTGATCATCATCCTGCTTTCCCACCTCTTGTCCATCTAGCACCGCCAGCTCCAATGTATCTGGACGCTGGCGCAGACGTCGGGCTGCCTCGCTGCATCTTTTGCCACCACCAATCATGATCAGCTCTCTGTCAAGCTATCAATGGAACTTGCTCGATATCTGTTTTCTTCATTATCTTTCGTTCTACCATCTACAAACATTCATACATACATACATAAGTACATATGAATGTATGCACATACATATGTATGTACCTATGCTTTGGGGGATGAGTGGAAATTAACGCACTGCCAACGTCGCTTTGAGATTAAAATGCAATTGAAAACCCATTGGCACCGAACAAACTTTCGTGGGGGGTCGGTCGCCATCCATCATGTTCATTGATTAATGCCCTCTGGAAAACACACAGCTCTCGACAACTGTGCAGCGTTTGAGAATGTTTGAAGAATAAACAAATAAACATATTTAGGCTTTGATTTTACAAGGTATACAAGAGAATGATGGGCATATGCGAGAAATGTGGGGTAGACCACCAAGAACAAAAAATGGAATCATCGAAAAACTTTAAATTTTATTTGTAGGGTATCTACCAGTATATGTACTAATCACTTGCTATGAAGAAACATTTCTAAGTTTGTATACAAATCAAATGCTCTGAAAATTCCTATATACAACAACAGGTGTTCCTGCCCCACAGCCCAAGGCCGAATGGAATCCAAACAAAGTAACAAAATGGGAGGGAAGCTGCAGACGAAGAACACTCCCTTAATCTCTCTTTCTCTTTCTACATTTCTTTGTGTGTGTGGGGCGGGTGGGTGTAAAAGGGGAGTCCGGAGTCAATGTCAAAACTGTTGTCAAGGCCACAACGCCTCTGTGAGTGAGACAGAACACAAACAACTTCAAAACGGAAGATGAGACTAGAGGTTGCAACGCAAGAAACTTTCTATGCTTGTAAAACAATAACGGAAGCGAAAAGTTTTGGGCCCGAAATTGATTCTAGCTCAATTTAAATTCAATCTGCTCAATAAAACGGATATATTGAGAAACTTTTGGGAAGTAATACTTCTTTCTATATTTTCTCCCGTAGGAACATAGGTTCTGTAAGGGTATGCAAGCTTCGGGGCACAAATTAAACTTTTCACGTTTTTCGTAGATTCCTTGCTGAGTTCCAAGGCCTTTTGCTTTGCATTTACAGCTGATTGACGCTCTCTCTCTCTTTCTTTTTCTCTTAGGGTTTTATTCACTCTCTCTGGCGTTACACTTGGATGAAGTCGAACAACAACAAAGCCGGCTACTTACTTCTCCACGCTTCTCTTTGCATACACGACCACGTCTGTCCTGCTGTCTATTCTCTCTTCTCTGACATGCCACGGTGTTCCTGTTGTGAACATGAGTCATGCATGTGAATGTAAATATGCTTTTCCTTCTGTCCTGTTCCTTTGCCAAACAGTTTCTTAGTGTATATATTAACAAACTCGTATTAAATAGAAGGTAAGGCAATCGATGAGAACGACATACTTCTGTTTAGTGTGCCTTACCTTCTATTTAATAAACCTTGCGCTTTGCATGCTTTTCTCCCTGCTTATTTCTCAAGTTTCGTGTTACATAGTTTTTTAGCGTTCTTGTTGTTTTCTCTTCTCAAAGTTTTCTCCTTGTTATTGCTGTTTTCTCCTCTTCACACAATTCCTTCAAATGTTCTTGTTGTTTTCTCATTTTACTCGCATGCGTCATCCGTAAGTTTAGGGGGTAGTGGCAGCGGTGGCCAAACGCTCAATTGCTATAAGAAAATTAACTACACGCAAAAGCAATGGCAAAGACAGAAGCAAAGTCACAATGGCAAAGACAGAAGCAAAGTCAATGCCGAAAGAAGAATCGATGGAAGGCTCAATAATTATGCTGAGACAACAAGAAAACAAAAGCCAGGGCAATGCCAAGGCGTTGTCAGACCTGAGGGGCAGAAGGGGGCATGCTACAGTGCCAGGTGCCAAATGCATCATCAAAAGAACAAGGCGACGATGCAGGCAGCACGCTGTTCCCTCTCCACGACATTCACACATTTCGTACATTTTTAGCACATTTTTTGCACTGTTTGCGTTTACACTTTTTCATGTAATCCACTTGCAGCACAGCAGCGAGTTCCGCTTCTTATGCGTCACTAATCTAATCCCGAGTATTATTATTATATTCAATTTTGATTTATTCAGTTATTTGTTTATTATTTGGTATAAATGGAGAAACGCTGAGAAACAAAAAAACACGAATTAGTCAAAGCGAAACGGGGCAACAACTGCCAGAAGACGAGCGTGCGTCCACACTGTCCAACGGCAAAACCCAGAGCCGCCAGCAACTGAGTGCCCGTTAGCCGACGACGCCGCCGACCCAAAAGCCCATAGAAACCGAGGAGGCAATGTCGGCCACACGATGATGACAACAAAACGTATGGGGCTGCCAAGGCAACCTGGGCCAGCCGGCCCATAGGGTATGTGTACAGGGTGTGGAATTCACCATACAGACTGTTCTCAAAATGATGGTGGAAAATGTATGTAGATACAGTACACTTTGTGTCCGCGAATGATAAAAGCTACATACATATGTATGTATAATATGTGCAGCCTAAAAAGCAGCAGTTTATCACCCTGTATACGTAAATTCAAACATACATATGTACATACATATGAACGCGTTGTGGTTCAGCCTAGCAACGCGGCAGCAAAAATTCAAGTTGAAACTGTTTAAGAAGCGGCAGAGCTGGTGGGTAATTATAAAAGCTATGAGAACTAGTAATTGTCTAAAAATCAATCATGTAATCAAAACGTCAATGATCAATATTTATAAGCACTTCAGCAGGTTTCAACAATGTGATATTTTATTCCAGCATGACTTAAAAGCTGCATACATACATGTACATACATATGTACATATGCACATACATACATATCTAAATTCTCCTGATCAGCAGAATGTAAACCGTATGTCTGCATGTACATAAGTACATATATTTCAATATTTTATTAATTTTCGATTGGACTTGGGTTGATAGGATCGATTTTACATACATAAATATGTATGTAAATATGTAGCTCTATTGTATGGTGTGACATTTTAGTTTCAAGAGATCGTTAGATAGTAGCCATGAACTAATAGAAACAGTATATTTAACCATACAAAAATGTATGTAAATATTGTAATTCACTATTACACCACACCATTGAGCCCCCCTTGAAATTGTAGGGCATTACGTGTTCCCCATGGCCCAGCCAGTCATATCTTCAATTTCTCAAGCGTAAAAATGAGCAAATGTAAATCACCCCAAAAAAAAGCGCGAGAGAGTAAGAGCACCATCCTAATCTCCCTCGCTTTGTCTGTCTCTCCTGTGGGTCAAACAAATGCACGTGAATCAAACAAACAAATGAAAGAGAGTGAGAGCGGGAGGTAGAAACAGTTAGGAGAGAGCTAAATTGAATTTGAGAGAGTGAATGTCAAAGTCAGCTTTTGCTGGGGGCGTCCATATGGGTTAATGAATGATTGCCGAGGGTGGGTGGGGAAGAGTATGGCTGCTTCACTTACACTTTGATTTTGGATTTGTTTTTTTCTTTTCTAGAATAGAAAAAAAAAACAAAGCAAAACCAAAAATATGAAAGGAATTTTCACCAAATATAGAGCTTGCAAGAGAGTGGGAGAGAGAGGCAGACAGACAGAGAGGAAGATTTATGATGTGGATGGAAATGTATTTTGCGGTTTAAGACTGAATTCCGTGAATTCTTTTGAAGATGCGAACAGGTGTAATTATGTACATATGTACATTTATATGTAAATATTTATGTATGTATGTAAATCTAGTAGCTAAGAGTTAATTGCCTATAAAAAGACAATTAAGGAAAAAGTTTAACAAAAACTTATCCATTTTATTACACCAAAGAAAGATGGTGATAAGTGTAGACGGTTTTAATAACCTTGGAGTTCGATACGCTGTAATATATGTACATTCATGTATCTACATAAATATTTTGCATATCAGTGATCCACGTTTGATTAGTTGTCAGTTGTAGAACGATCTTATAGTGTCTATAATAGTTTGAGTATAGTTTGATTTTCTTCAAAATAAAGCTTTGAACTACTTTAATCTTCTCTATTCAATAGCTCGCCATACCAGTAAGCGTTCGGAAAAATAACAGATACAATTAATATAGGGTATCAAATTTACGGTTATTCATTCTCTCCACATTTTCGAAACATCTGTTGGAAACTATAGTACCCACTGTCTATGGTACACAAAGAAAAACAGCGAAAATCATGACCGAATAAAGTATTGTATACAAATAGAATGATTGCATTAACTCAAAGGCACTTTGCTGGTGTTTATTTTTGCTCGACTTGGGCCACCACCATGCCATGCCAGGAATTATACACACTCGAACACTCACTCATTCAAACACGTACTAAAACACGCTGGATTCGCATTCATTCATTGAGCGAGCAATACGCGTAATAAATCGAAGAACCGTTTGGGCCAAGCTCAAGGCGGCCTCACGCATACCACTCCGTCAAACAAAGATACACTCGCACACCCATTCGAACACTCACTTATGCACACCCATAGATTGGGTTCGAATCGTGTCAGGGCCAAAATGGGAAACCAGCTGCTTTTTGTTAAAGTTTTTTCTTCTCTCTTTATTTTTTTTGTATTGCAGTTGGCTTTGGTAAAGGTTCAGGAACTGGGTCACTATCTGCTCGAAATGGGAAACAACTGTTCAACTTTTTGCCACCCCCATCAAAAGGAAGAAGAGTGGGATTCTGGCAGTGAATGGGAGGATGGGGAGGTGGTAACTTCCTAATCAGAGATTGCCAAAGGCTTAAGGTGAATCAATTTGGAGCTGTGTGCATCTCCTCTGCAGAATTCAATTTGGTGGAAATTGATTTGAGACCCTGAATCTGCTTTGAATACTCTTATTTGTTAGCTTAGCTGGAATTCATTATTGAGATAAATTGCAGAAGAAGATCACAAATAGTAAATAATATAAATTTAACTAAGATTTAGATTATCGCTCCACCATTCTACTTCTAATAAATCCATCCATCTAGAAAATTTAACATTACTTATGCATGTACAATTCTTCTATATTCCATATATTATTCCAATTTCATTGAGATTAGATTATATGTATGTTAATCACTTGTACATTTCTATTCACTTGATTCCTCGTTAAACAAAAATGATCAGAGTTTATACGAAGATTGATTAAATCTTTTATGTTCCATAGGTTTTTCGTATTTTCATTTAGAATGTCTCAATTTAGTTTACTCGATCTGCACTTGGTGACACTTCTTGTTGATAATTATCATATCATGGCACACTTAATCGAGAACGCTTGAGGACACTCCCAACACAAATATAGACCCTCATCTTAACTTAATCAACTAGTAGTTCTTGAGTCTCACACTCACCTTTTGCCTGTTGCGGTTGAGTTTTTGTGCCCATTATGAGTGGATGCAAAACTTAGGATCCGTCCTTAACAAAGATCTGTGCTGTGATATCGCCAGCTGCTTTCAATCTCCTGGTGGCATCTGAAGCTTCTGGACTCCGTCTGTGTATGCGTTTGTATCTTTGTATGGGTCTCCGGCTGCGACTCCGCTTGCGTTGGTTGCAGCTCCAACTGCGGCTGTCCGTTGGCTATTGGTTCGTCGGTTATCGTCGTCGTGGCTGGCGCTGGACAGACGTAAACCTCCATGTGTTGGCCTTGTCGAGCCGCCGTAGGCTAAAGGAAGAGTCAATGGAGGAGAGTGGAAGCATTCAGTAAGCATTCAAATGATTCGTCATCAGTGGGTAAAAACTTTCTATTAAATTATTCTATATTTCTCTGATGAATTGTTAATGCAGTCGTAAAGCTTTTTTTAAATGCTGTCAGCTGGACAGCTGGAGAAGGTCGAACTACCGACAGGATGGGATGGGACACAACTGGAGAGGATAGAACATGACAGGACACACATGGGAAAGGCTTGTCTAGCACCCAGCTGGAGCGAACCTTTCCGTGTTTTTTTTTCTTTCTGTTGAGCCAAATGAACTTGGGCTTGGTCTTGACAGCGCTATTAAAAATTTGATGCGCTCACATGCTAATTGTCGCACGGTTGAGCTGATTTTATGGAGGTGATGCGAGGGTGGCAGGAGCTAGGGTGATGTGTCCATTAGCAGCTGTCGGCATAACCTAATAGTAGTAGTTATTCAATATATCCCCTGAGCAAGTGAAAGTGTCCTTGGGGATTTCCAGACACTTTCTCCCATACCCTCACCACGTATTAGTCACATTTTTCAGGCTTTAATTGCTTACATTATCGTCTTTCATACTCCAAACCAATGCCACATGTACATACTTATGTTGTACGTACATTTTCATACATTTTATTCTCTACTCAAATATTTCATAGAAAAGTGTACTTTACGGACATTTTACAAAGGATACACTGCGTTCTCGTGACGTTACACTTGCCATTGGCAGATATTAAATGGCAAACGTTTACATCATTTCCTGTAATATTTCATAATTGCATAAACAGAGCTGCCATTCAAAACGAACAAAATAATGATCGTGAATTAATGAAGGCACTAAAGAAATCAAACAAACGGAACGGATTGAAATGAAATGGAACAAAACGGAGCGTTTAGCGGATAATGTGAGTCATTCAGAGAGCAGGGAAGCAAACGGAAAAGGGAAAGAGCGTGATTGGGCGAGAAGAACGAAAGAAAAGACAGCAAGAGATTGAGGAAGAAGACCAAGAGAGAGGCAAAACAGCGCCAGAGTAAAGCTTTGCTATCGTCATAAACAAAGCAGAAGCCAAAACACAAAAGAGAGACGGCAAAACAAAGCGAGTGCTAGTGTACCCGGCGGACACACGATTGTGGGATCGACTCGAATATTGAATTCCCTAGCATTTGGGTGCTTATATTAAATAATGTACATATGTTCTTCTTCAAGTACATGAAAACTATGTATGAGAATACGCCAGGAATAGTATTAGGTGAAAGCATATCAAAAGCCTTCGATTAATGTTCAAAAATTTGTTATTTTTCACATGCTAACCCATATACTCCAAAATTGGTTAGGGTAACCGTATGCTAATTGCGAATAATAAAAGTCCATTCATGAATAATAAACAATTTGTCAGTTGGATCGCCTGTCCCCAGCTGTAGGTCACTCGATCCGACACTTTTGTCGATCGTTTGCTTTTCCTATACCCTTTACATGACAAACCGGCAAATCCCAGTAAAAATACCAAGTAAACGAACACGACACTTAAAGTATTTGCAATGTTATTGTGGGTCAACTATAGAACTGTGTAACGTCATGACTCTTGTTCAGGAAGTTGTCAGAAATAAAGTAAAATAAATATTAGGCAATGCATTACCCCAAAAACGAAGCACAGGAAAACTCCACCTAATGTTAGTTTGCCCCAAAAAATTCGACTGGCTTCATTAGTTCACAATCATTTTCACGGATTCGCTAATTTTGCACTTCTCCAAGCATCGAACACAATGCGATTATAATCAACAGCCTACCTCTAGACTTTGGACTCCCCAAAACCTTCCCCAAAACACTCCCCGAACAAAAATAGCTCTAATGTGTAGTCCAAAAATTGTTCGCCCACTCCGAGCCATGGGCGCACTCGCAGGGAGAAGTCATTATGGATGAACGATACATGAATTATGTATAATTACCCTCATCCTTATAGTATATACGATTATTTTTGATGTTTTTCATTCGTTACATTTTCAATATAGTATTATATAGTATCTATTTATGAACCTGTAGTCACACGACGGAAATTTTTAGACCCAACGAGCCTTGAACTAGTTTTTTTTTTAAAGATAGAAGATGGAATGGTAGGTAAGGTGTGCCTTATTTCATTATTGCCTTAGAAAACAATCAGTCATAGTAATTAATTTGTCAAACCAAAGCATTTTGTGTAGCAGAGTCTGTAGAAATATGAACACACTATAGTTTCAACCACGTTTCAATAATAATTGCCCATTCAAGCCATATTTTGAATGAGTTCAACCATCAACAACAAGCAGCTGCAACTACATTTTAATTGCCACATAAAATTTACCATCATATTAAGCAGGCGCCTCCTAATGATGAAAAATGATTCTAAAATGTTCATGGCTGCCATTCATTTGCAACGATTCATTGAATATTTCAACAACTGTCAGATAGCCGTATCCAAAGATCTGTTATCCAAGAAACTATTAAAAGCAAATCCATCAGATAAATGCATTAAAAGTGAAACGGATGACTCGTATATAAGTACATAGAGGCAGCCCTTTGTGTGTGGTAAGCGATACATGTCGGGTAAGCCGAGTAAACTGCAAATGAAAGGCAATCAATGCAATTGAATGTTGAAGCATCAATTTCAATTGATTCCCAGCAATTAGAGCACCATCTGTGTGTAGTATCTGTAGGTGGTACTGAATAGATCTGAAGAGGAATTCCCCATTGAGGGTACTCTGCTACCCCCTTTTCTGGTTAGTGGAGCAACCTGTTTAGCGTATGGCAGTGTTTACTTCCTCCATAAAATTCGCATAAATTATTTAGGCTGCACTTCGTTCGCTTTTAAATGGCAAGCCCCAAGCCACGAGGCACAAACATTTCTGAATGGAAAATGTGCAACGAAGGTCAGGTCAAATGCAGGTCTCTCCCTCCGCCCGATCCGTCCCATCAAAACACATTCTGTAATGTTCAAAACAATGGGGCGGCGTATTGTGGGGTCGGGTCTCATTAGATGTTTGGAATAATTGAGTTACGTGGAAATTTTAACCATATGGAAATGTTCGTCCTGGCAAACAGGTTCAAGGGTTCCACAAGTTTTGCAGTAAATTATCGAATTTGAGCCCCGTAAAATGTTTGATTATACATCAATGGCATCTATTAAGATTATTATTTAATGGCAGTGCGTTACATAGAACTACAATCAGCAACTCAAATTAAGGAGTTCATTCCTTTATGAATTTGTTAGCAAATTTCGCATTTCGCACGTCATGTTGCAGCGCCCATCGATCGACCATACATATATCTGAATTTAAGGTTTGGTATCGCTTTTCAGAGAATCTTATATTACTAAGATAGTCTCTAGATAATCCAGAGAGTTATCACTCTGTTATCCCTTCATGGAATTTCTATCTACGCAGTAAATTCACTTTACTGCAGTCTTAGCCCCGGGGAATGCCGTAACTTACAGCAATTATCTTCTCATCAATAATTAGTTAGTAACTTGCCGGGAGTCCTGGGACCCGCTCATTCTTGCCGCCAGTCCTGAGAAAGGCCTCAGCGCGGATAATTAACGTGCAAGGGCACTAATCCCCGGCATCGTGGGAGCATGTGCTTTTGTTCCATCAAATATTGATGTGATATTGAAAAACACGGAGACCAGGGTGACACGTGGCTAAACGTGGATGGTGGATGGCCAAGAGAGTCGGAGTCAGGTGTGAGAAAACTGTCAGTTCGTAAGCACTAGACTTGTTGAACCTCACATCGCAGTGAGAAGACATTCCGGGCGAGAACATCTGTCCCTCGATTCCCAAAACATTCGATGGATCATTCTGGGAATCGAATTGGGAATTTGGGGCACACAGCTGTGCTGGTGCCACTACTGTGCGTGCACTAGGGATTGCGTGATGGGAACACCTTCTCCGACTCTCACTCTACAGCGAGTCGCTCCTATTGAAGCGATTCACATCAGCAGATAGCGAAATTATGTATCCAATGGGAGCATGCACACGGAGGAACGGAGGAGGCTATAACGCTTAAGGGCAAATTGCCGCTGGAATTGCCAAAAGAAATGCGGGCTAGAGCTGCGGGATTTGTAGAATGGGGCAAAGTTATGGGTAGGTGAAATGTACACATATAAGAAAGAGAAACGATAGTGGAGGCTAAAAATAAATTGTTATTGGATAGAATAGGCACTCTGGAGAAGGTTAAACATTCTTTAGGTATCACTCATATGTGAGTTTGTATGATAAAAAAGTGTGGATCACAGTTGGAAGGGTAAAGAGATTTTGATGATTTCTCATCAAGGGACATATAACTTGACATTTGACATTGAATAATTTTTTGTCAGCTAAAGATACTTTTCATCTTTTTCATTGGTGTATTGGAATCAAGTGTTATTTAAAGATAAATGAAGCACAAACATCAAACAGGGTTGATAGATCGATCCACTTATCGAATTACATTTCGTCATGCGGAGAGCAGAAGCCAAGATTGTGTTCAGTTGAAAAGTACTCATCTAACGCCTTTGACTTTTCATCTGCTAATAATGAAAAGTGAAAATGATTCACATGCAAGTGAATCATGGAATATATCGAACCACTTTTAGGTCGGGAAACTCCACATTGATTGTGGTGTTAATTATCAAGACATGTGTCGTTTCTGTGTTTCTTTTGTTCCTTGCATTCACTTCACATAAAAATTCGCCTGTTGCAAATATTTCTACTAGGCATTTGGAACTATCTTACATTTTCAATTAATTTGATCAATAACCTTCTGTTGTTTCGGTTTACATCCTATCACATCCAATGCTTTTTCCAGCCTTAGCGCCTGACAATCCATTAGCCAAGCTCTACAATTTTAGCCCAAAAACCAACCTCAACCAAATCGAAGTTATGGCCAAGTCGAGTCCTTGTCCCGCTTATAATTTGCAGCCCCATTAATGGGACTACGAATATACATGTGGACTAGCCACCAAATTCTGCCCTAGCTGTTCCTCTAGTTCTCCGACTATCATTCCATGGCCTCCCACTTTCACTATTTTCCCTCTCTAACCTCTATCACTGTTTGGCCTTTCGGGAGGGCACTCTATCGTACACCACCAAAATGCATTTGGAGTTAAGGGTAAATCAATGTCCGAGCTTTCCCCATAGATGGAAATACGTACATATATTTGTCTGGATATCGACTATAATTTAATAGCGTGAAAGCGAGGTGGGGTTGCGAATGGGGAGGTTGCCAAAAGCTTATGCAAAAGCCAGCTATGGTATTTTTCCTCTTTACATTTTTCCTCTTTTGCAAATTGATTTGATGAGCGGGAAAATTCCTGAACTAAAAGAGTTTCCATCTCTGTCGACGAGTGTTCCGGTCAGTTGGTCAGACTTTCATCAACTTTCATTCAATGTTGAACATTTTTCCCTCTGGTTCGATTTTTTGTGCCTCCGGCCACGAGATTGCCCTAACAACTCCCTCCCCGAACCCTGGCATTTCGTCCTCGTCCTCGTCCTCGTCCTCGTTCTTTGCGTGTCCGTCTGTTGCCTTTGACAGTGACCGTCGTTTGTGGTCGTGGTCGTAGCCGTAGTCGTAGATGGTTGGCGTGTGGTTTGCACTTAGAGCCGACTGACCGATTGTCCATTGTCCGCATTCGGGGCTCCAACCCACCTGAGGGGCACGGAATTCCCTGCCCACAGCCCAAACTTCTGGGTGGTTTGGTGCACAATTAAGTGCTGCCACCGTGGCTCTACAATACGACAGAGAGATAGTCTGGACTATGCCTCAACTCTCCTTCAGATGGCTCGCCTTCTGTGGGACTGTTTCGAAAAAATTGAGCTGTAGTGCCAAGTGTGTCAATCAGAGCAGACACACGTGTCTCCAAAGCGCTGGATATCGTATCGATAATGGGATGGATAGTGAGGAATGTGAGGGGTATACACAAGGTCAGAAGGGGATGGGATATGGAAGCACTTGAGACAAGTTTCTTGCGCGTTGATTGATTGCCTGTATGAAGAAAGTGTGGCGGAACGAAAGAAAATCTTATTTCAAGGTCATCCTTATCAGTGATTGAATCTTTTAGTTTTTTAGTTATTCTATTTCTATCTATTTATTTATATTGACACATTTGATAACATTCTCTTCCCTTCTATCCATGCACTCGATTCTCAGACTTATCTCGATCTATATATGTATCTATGTATATTTTCCTCCCCAAACTTCTTTCCCTTATATAAGCAAGCCAGAACCAAAGTAAAACCAAATCAACATCAAATTTTGTTTATTTTCCAGTTTTAGTTGGTCACTTTTGGCCTTTGGTTTTGTAATTTGCTTGAATACACGTTCATTAAAGTCACTTACATGGCTTGGTACCCTAACCCCGCTAAAGTCCTTAAGCTTTCAGTTAAAGTATGATTGAAGCATTATATAAATGAGTGAAAATGTAACAATGTTTTAAAGCTACAACTTACTATGAAAGCTTTAGAATCGTAATTCAATATCCATTAAAACTTGTTTTTTTTCCTCAGACAGAATATTTGCAATTCGTTGTCGGTTAAATTATTTTATTTGATTTTCCCTGTACAAAAAAAGTATCGCGTTTTGCAATTTGTTTGCCTTGGGAAGTTGTGTTTTTGTTTTTTTTCGTGCTTGGTTCTGTTGTTTCCTCCACTTATCTCATACGATATGTGGGGAGAACAAATTTGTATCTCTCAATGCCTTATCTTTGTCTCACAGCGTAATGATTTCTAAAGTTTTGAATGAGTCAAGAAAGCAAAACGGCCGGAGGAGAGCACCCAAAAGATGTCAAGGGAAGAGGCAGGCACAGAGAACCCTCAGAACAATGGTATGTTTGCCGAGATTCTAGAAGAAAGACTCCGAAGAAATCAAGAAATCTTGGTGGAAAGAATGTAATGTTTGAGGAACTCTAAGGAATTTGGTCAACTTTAACGTCTGAAAAGATCCGCTGACTCACACTAAAGTTCAAGACTATTATAAAATATAAAATTTGTACTTCTGTTCCTCACAGTTTTTCATGCATCTTAAGTGAGAAAACTGGTTGGAAACTCTGCTCCCTGAAGTTTCTGATGAGCTCCAGAAAATGGGAATCTCTCCTCTATCTCAGTCGTGTTTCCCCGCTTATCTTCACTTTGACAAACACAAACAAATGCCTTGGAGTCACTAAAAGAACTCCTCCGTTCCGCTCATAATAATTACTAAAGTTTTGCGTTTAGTAATTATTATTAAATGTCGCGGGTTAACTGCCGGCAAACAAAAGGCCAAACAATAACTTTTAAAATAAAAATAAAAAAAATAGCCGCAAAAGTGTCTAAGAATTAAAAAGAAAAGAAACGGAGCAGGAAGAGTTTAAAATGCTAAAAATTAATTTTGTTTCGGCTTTCTGTTTTCAGCGATTTCTTTAAAGCGACATTTTGGGAGACAGGGAGAAGAGAATGACATCATTTTGGGGTATGATCATCAAGAGAAATAGAGTGTGGACACGTGCCTCCCTGTGCCACAATTTCAGCGCATAGCCGTCTGGCATTCCACCTACTTCAGCGACCAGCTTCATATATCATTTCTCAGTTTTATCCACCCAGAATGCTCTCGCGTAACTCCGCGCCGTCAGGGTCCCCAAAAGTGAAATCAAAGTAAACAAAAAACTAGAGGGGAATGCGACCTCCACTTGGTACTTCTGTACTTAAGAGCATCTGAAAGCGGTGACGTCGTCACTTCTTCATATTTTTGTTATGAAGATTCTCTGAAAACTTAAGAAGATGTCTATTTGGCTGTGAGGCAACTCAATTTCTATTTTCAAGTAGAGAATATTTTGAAGAGAAGAAGTCTGCTTTGGGCTACCTTTTGTTTTACGGAAAATAATTAATTTAGAGTTTGACTTAAATCAAAATTGTATCTTTTTTCTTGTGTCTTATTTATTCTCAGAGGAATGTTAAATATTTTTTAATGCTATTTGAATAACTATTATTATTCTTGCTATAAAGCTCACGACTACGACTATTATATATTCCTTATTATATTTGTACGTGTATGCGAGTATCTCGATTTCTTAACAACCCCAAAAGTCTCTAATCCAGGCCAATGTCAGTCGCAAAGTTAAAGTCAATGACCAAAGATCCACAGATAAGCGAGTGACTATAACTTTACCCATGACAGGGCACAAAAAACACTCCCACTCCCACAAAAACGACAACCCGCATATACCCTTATGTATAAGTACTTATAGAAACCCACAAGCAATATATTAATGAGTATGAGTGGGCGAAGAAAAGGGAAACTGAGATTGCAACAGATAAGCTCCGATCTGCTCGACAATTTTCTGAGAAAACCCAACTTGTGCAAGGGGCTTTTGCCGGAGGGGGAGAAAATTGTGCATATTGCGGCAGCTGTTTACAAGTAATGGCCGCCCGATAAGAGAAGAGAATAAAGACTCACCCGACCAAGGCGCATAAATAGAAGGCAAAGAGAAGCCGAGCTTAAGCCGTTGTTGCTGTTGCTGTTGCTGTTGCTGTCGAAGTCAACTTCGAAGCCGGCTTGTATAGAAAGCTTTAAGATTTGTTTGCCGTCCGTCTCTGCTGTTGTTGTCTCTCTGCTGCAGCTGTTGCATGTGCTCGGGCACTCTTTGTTGCTTTTATTTGTATTAATTTTACAGCTTTTTGCTGTAATTACTTTTATTGAGTTTACTTTTGTTGCACTTGACCGAACTATGCAATATTTAGAAGTCGAAATTCACGAAAATTCGAAACAAAAATGAGAAACCAAAATAAAAACTAAATAGAACTCGGAGTCTTGGGCACCGCTCGTTTGCCTGAGAAATATTATATTGCTTCAACACGGACCGCACACGACCGCGTCGTCTCAACTGAAGCGGCGAATTGTCGACGACGTAGTACCTATTGTGCTCCCCTATGGGGCTCTGCTTTGGCTCCCGTGGAGCAACAGAGAGAAAGAGCGAAACTTTGCTCACCCGCTCGCGAAGCTTTGTGAGTCGCATGCGAGAATGTGTACACTCTTCTTACCACTGATAAGCGGTAATTTGTGTTGCCAACTATCGTTTGTTATGTGGGAAAAGCTTTGGCTGGGAAAAGCTATGGGGCTAACCCTTAATTGGGGCTAGACTTTGGTTGGTTTCTAAGCTTAGTAAGCCCTGGAAGCTCAACCAGACGTTTGTATAATTTATTATAGAAGTTTAGATCTGAAAGGTTGCTTCTAGTTGGCATTTCAACTTATTTTGAAACTATTCTCGGAAATACGAATTTATCACAGACGCTTAGTAAAGAAAGTTAATTTTATTTGTTTTTTGGAAACTCTGAATTCTTTTTTTTTTCTGTTTAATAGGATTTACATGATATCTGAGCAAGAAGAACTGGATATGGTCAGACCATAAGCTAAATTTCAAGTATATAAAAAAAGGTTAGTCCTCAGTTATGAGTTTGAGTATGAAAAATGAAAAAATATCTCTAATAATTTAGCTTTCCCACTGATATATAATGATTTTCTACCTTTAAGATGGTTGAAAAGTCGGAGTTTTTCGATATTTTTATTAATTTCTCAGCAGTGTCAAATTAATGTTAATCTGTTTCTTTTTAAATCTTCTAGGAAACTGTAGAGTTTAACGTAAAAATAAAATGATACTTTATGCATAATTCGATCCAAGCCCATTCTCTACATCTCTGAAAATCACAAATATAATCAGAAACCCCTTTTTCCCCAACCGTTTAACCAAAAAGCAACTAGAAAATGTTAACAAGTAGCCACTTAAAAGTTTTCCGTCCCTCGAAAACTCCGAAAAAAAGAGACCAAGTGTGAGTGTACCCAGACAAACCCACAGAAATGAATATAAATTTAACCGTTATGATTATGCGAGACAATCTTCATTAATTAGACACAAGTCGAACATAGAACAAATTAGTTAAGGGTACGCATCTTCGTAGTACGACCCAAGCGGGGGGTCGGTCCGGGGGCTTCAGCTCCAACCGGCACGACAATGTCATTAACGTCACGTGGCCTTTGCCGTCGGTCCATTCCCCTTTTGCGCCGTTTAAGACCCTGCCAGGGACCGTTTTCCCCATTGAGCAAAGGGTGCAGTAATTATATTTACCGTTAATCCTGATTTGCCACGAAAGGGAAGCGACGCACAAAGCGGAGATAGGATATATAGAGGTAGCGAGCGAAAAAAATACAGAACGAGACAGAGACTGAGAGACGAGTGTGCTTCGAGTGGATCGGTAGTTGTTGTTGGTGTGAAAAGTAGCGTTACAGCGGTTACAATTAACCATATTACCCCCTCGAAGCATCACGCCCTACCAAACAAAACACAACCCTAAACCTAGAGAGGTATACTGATTGATAGTCAAACATGTTTCAGTTGTTTTTCCATGCGTGAATGCTGCACGCATCTGAAGTGCATGCATACGGTCAAGGGTAGCCGAAGTGCGGTACAGCCTTAAATACTATTTCATATGCCCTTCCCCTACCATGCCACACTTTAGCTCTCTTTTACCTCTATCTATCCCTTAACCACCATTTCACTTTGTGTTCCATTTGCATAGAATTCGATTACGCGTTTTGTTTGCCTTTAATTGCAACGCTCATCCGTTTTACTTAGCAGTTTGTTGGCCACGCTGTGCAACAGCGATTTCCTCTTTTCTTCCTTTGGAATTCGCAATGAAAAGCGTGAAGCGTAAAGTGCGTTTGGGTTTGATTTGAAGGATACTCGTAGTGAAAGAGAACTGCAGGAAATTATCGCCAAGTTGCTGTGTGCACTCCATTGAAATTGATTCCCGAACTTTAAACTGTTTCACTACACAAATGATCCCGGAAAGAGCGAAACCAACGTCAACAGCAAGAGTACTAGCATGGAATAAGGGCATTTAAATAGTGAACACTCTGGAGGCGGCATTACAGACCACTGACATGGTAATCGCACAACGAGTGATTTTACAAACGAGCCCAAAAGTAGGCACCGACTATGGAGATAGGGGTTTGAGGGAGAGAGAAATTCAGTTAGAGATTTTATTCTTTATTTTACAGGTCTGTTATTAAACTCTCGGCTGATGTCAGGGTCGATTATCTGCATCAGTGATAACTGTGGATCTACAAGGGCATTTAGTGTTTCGACTTCAAAATTCAAGCTCAACTTGAATGAGCTTTCCAAACATATTATCCCTATTAATAAACTCAAATGTATCTTGATATTGCCATAAACATCTAATAAATCGTTTTCTTTATTGATTTTGCATGTATTTTGCCTCAGCACGACCCCAACATCTCATCTCTTCTTTCGTAAGACCCGCTCTTGACAAATATTTAATATCGAAGATGCATTTCCAGTTGTTGTTGCTCGTATATGCTGATACATATGTACATAACTGTATCTATCAGAAACTTGCCTAGCATGTCAACGAGAAAATTCGCATATTCAGAGAGCAGTGGCATTGAAAGGGCATGGGATGGCAGGGCACAGCAGGGCAGGGGCACTCTGCCAAAAAAACGAAACACACAAGTGGAATGGCCAAGAAAGAGGGGGGAATAGTTTTGTGTAAATATGCGCATGCATATAGAAATTTGAAGTCTGAAGAAATCTGAGAAAATTGAGAAAAGCAATCCATGATGCAAATATTGAAATATTGACAGGCGCACGAATGTACAACTTGATGTTGTTGCAGTGCACATTGCCTTCCATCCGTTGCGGAACTTGTATTTGTTTCAATTTCAAGTCCTGCACAGACTGAAAGTGGCTCAACAAACAACAGTTATATTTACGAGTCTGGCACATAATGCCAAAACACTAAAATTAACAGCTGCAAAACATTGTTAAGGATTGCAGATGGCAGCCGTCCCTAGCTGGGCCATACGTACCCTAAGCAGCGTTGAGGATGTATGAAAAGTAAGAAGGAAAATTACTCATAATTTACCTTACTTTACGTTTATGCACTTACAGTAGTGTTGTAAGCTATTTCACCTAATTATCAGTGTTGGATGGTGCCATGAAAAACACCAAAACTCTCAACTAAAGTATTACCTCTTTCTTTTACTACAATTTTGTAGTATCTTTCCAGCTTTCAGTGTATTTTGCATTCGTTTTGCACCACTTGAACTGTTTCAGTCCTCTGTTTTGCTTTTCCAACTGAAATTCGTCGTCTTTTGCCAGCTTTCGGTATTTTTAGTGGCTGGCTTTAGCGGCGTTAACTCGACTAACTGTTTTCAGGGGCTGCAAAGACGACATAAAGTATATTTTGATTATTTTGTGAGCCAAAAGTTGAGTATTTTAAGGCCAGCCAGCATTTGCATTTCAAATATATTTTTACGACAATCCACCCAGAAGTTGCTTTGCACATCTCGCCCGCATAACAGCGAGGGTCCAACACCTTCCCGCAGGATCTTTTGGGACGCCTGGTGAACGAGTGAAATACCACAAATGGCGTGTAAACACAACAAAGAGGTAATAACAATGGCGGCCGGTTGCCTGTAGAGGTCCCTGACTTCGCGAGGCTTTAGACAGAGAGACAGAAAGTTCTCTTCCACATTCCTGGAGTCCCGCTTCCGAGGGAGGCTAGGGCAGGGCAGGACCTTTACTGCCACCCGCACTTTGGCAAACATTTTTATTTGTTTCTCCGTAAGCTGTGTCAATACACAATAAATTGAACTGTGCAAGAATTTATGTTGGCACTTTGTGAGGACGCAACATGCCGCCACCGCCACCGCCATCGCCACTGCCACGGCCACATCTCCCCCGTCATTCCCCATACTCCTTATCTCAAGGGAGGACACCCGCACATTCGTACTGGGCGTCAATTGCATATTGGCCGCCCTCTGGGGACTTAAAAGTTCAATAATATTTATTTGTTACTTGCTCTTTGACAACAAAGCTCGCTCGCGCGCGCACACACAAGATTATACTTAGTCCTAGGCCCCCGTTTATCACGCACCCAGAGATATCCGAACTCGAAATCCTACCCCAAAGCCCCACGCGGAAACCCACAGACACCCCCTTATATAATGGCATATTGTCAGACAATGGCTGCGACCAGAGCTTGGCCGTAAATTTTATCCCTAAAGGCGATGATTTTTCTAAAGGCACTAAGCTAATTTAGTGACCGAATGCCAAAGTGGTCAGGCCCTGTGATTTATGGGGTCAGCATGCCCATTCCAGCTACATTTCCAATTATCTCTTTGGTTAACTTGTAACCTTAAAGCCATCACTAAAATAAAACCAGAAGCTACATGAAACAATATTATCGTGCACACTTTAATTAAGATCAACCTTTGTTGTGTTAACTTAGTGCACAATTTTCTGGCACTGGCACACATATTTGTGTCAATGAGTCAGTGTCGATCCCATTTAATATGTGGACAAATTTCGATATTCATAAAGCGGCTGGGGCTGGGGCTGGGGCTGGGGCTGGGACTGGGTGTCCAGGAACACGTGTATTGTGTTGGCCATCTACAAATAGCATCAGAGCCATAAACAAATAAATTTCAAATCTTCTGTTAGTCCCACTTAGTCGACATGGAAGGAAGCGCAGGCGCATACAAACAACCGGCGAAATGGTAGTGTGAGAATCAATGGAATGAAATGGCAAAGGGTCACAGCAGGAGAAGTAACGAAGCAGAAACGAATGGCATGGAACTTTAGGGGAATAAAAAGTTGAAACGAAACGAAAAAGGGCTCCCAGCTGGGGAAAAACGAATAGGAATGAAACGGCAAAGGAATGTTAACAGGGGAAGGACCACAACGAACGAAACGAACGTTGAACAGCAGCATTAGGAGTTAAGCGGAACTACTGCGTGGGATGGTTTTTGGTCCCTGACGTTGGCGCTCGTTGCACGCGTTTCAGAGGAAAATCTGCATCCTGCGCATACGGACGTGACTCGGATGGAAAAGGAAGCCGCTGCCACAAGACAATTTGCCGTGTTTCGCAATTGAAACGTGCCCCGAAAGCGTTCGCTTTGTTTATTCCAAAAACAAAAAAAAAGTGAATGTACAAATAACGAAAGAGTGCAGAGCAAAGAGTAAACAGTGAGGATAGCCATAGAGAAAAGAAGAAAGAATTAAGACAAAGTTAAACCACTTGGTGTCCTCTTGGGTGTCCTGTGAGTGGAGTGTCTTGGCGTCGGTTGTTCAACGTGGAGTGTGTCGACTTTCAACTGACGAGTGTCTTTTGTCGAAATCACTTTTAAAATTTGTTTGCTCCCGTTGTATTTAAATGGATATTAGAACTGAACCGAAACCTACCAAAACAAGGGACCCTGGCGCCACAATTTGAGTCAGAGGATTTCTCCAAGGAGGCGTAACATAAAAAAAGGGATTATTGTGCATCGTTTTTGTGGACCCAAGTTAAGGAAAGTGAAAAGAAAAGTATCCTCCAGCCGGATTATGCGATAAATTGTTACTGAAGTGAAAATGTTTTCTCACGTGTTAAATCGTTAAATATAATCCTAAAAAAGAAATATATGTATAAGGAAGCAACTGTTCGAGCGGCTGGCCATATGGCCATTGTAACTTATTACGAAGAAACCTTAAAATGCAAACTTGGGTGCAAGAAAACCCATTGAAAAGCAATTCGAAACTTGTTAAACACTAAAAATGGTTCAACTTCTTCAAGAGTTTTTTTCTGTGTGCCGGGAAACTTTCAGCCATTAGTCATTGAGAGGATCCTCGTTGCGTGATAGTTTTGCATGAGAATTTTGCAATTTATTAACTTTTTTGTGTGAATAGGAGCGTGGGAGAGACCTGAAGCTATAAGGAGAATTTTACATTATTAATTGCAAAACGATTATGAGAGTGTAAGTGGCAACAAAGTTTCTGAACTTTGATTTATATTTATAAAGACGATAAAAGGGATTTAGAGCAGGGATGTCTCATTTTAATGGCAAGCTGTTTGCTTGCTGTGATATTTGGGAGGACTTTGTCAATGTTAGTTTTTGAAGGAAAGGGTTGAGTTTGTAAAATTTGAGTAAAAGCCAAATTGTGAAAATTGTATTAATTATCTCAATCTGTTGAATATTTAAAATTTGTGTAGGAAATTCTTGTTGAAGTGGTGTGAAATTAATATTGAAACTCTCTCAGATTTCCAAGCGTTAACTTATTTTGATAGAAGTCTAGATAACCCACCCTAAACAAACAAAAATATTCCCCATTCATGCCCAACCACATTTAGTTTAGGATTAGGCGGTGTTCACTTAGCAAAATCAATGAAAGGAGCGTGGGACTCTGTGTTTTCCATAAATCATAAACTTAAATACTGATGATATTTATATTGATGCCACTGCAGCGCCAACAAAAGTTCACCACTCAACGGAACCGTAAACACTTAAATAAATATATAAATCAAGCAAGAGAGAGAAATACGAGAAGAACGAAACAATGAAAATGCAGGAAAATTTTTGCAGGAAACGCACCGAAAAACTTGTGAAAAAGCCATAAAAGAAAGTTGTAATTCTTGGCCATAATACGAAATAAAATAAAATCATATAAGAGCAAAGTGGAGCAGAAAGTAAATAGGAAATAGGAGAAACGGGGCTAGAGTGTCCAAGCCCCCAGTGTATTAATTCAATAAACCTATTTATGTGAGACTTCGACTGGGATTTCGGGGAGCGACGGCGAGATAGAGATTTCGCAGAGAATGCGACAAAGTTTGCCAGCCAAGACGGCGCAGTGCAATCAGCCCAGTCTGCTAAGGAGTCGACCGAGGAGTCAGAGAAGTCCAAGGAGCCAGAGCAGCAGGAGCAGCCAGATTCGATGCCGCAAACGAGTCCCAATTGGAGGCAGGCGGACAATGAGCGCACAAAAGGCTCTGTAAGTGTCATTGCAGCCAGGAACTGTGCCACTGGGACTGCCACAGCCACAGCCACAGTCACAGCCACCGCCGACGCCACAGCCCCAGCTCGGCGAAGGACAGCCACGTTGACAACTGCAGAGATGACAGTGAGGGCAGGAGACGTGGGCGGACCATCTTCAGGCCAACGTCGCCAATTTTTACGTGGCACCAGGACAGCAGCCCGGACAGCATCTTGGCTGGATCTCCTTCCAGCCCTTCTGGTGCTCGGCTTTGGGATGCGTAAGTACAGCTCGGGGGCACTTCTCTTTCTATCTCTCCCTCTGTGTGTGTGTTTGTGTGTGCGACTTTCATACATTTTTGATTTAATTTAACGCATTCATGTCGCACTCACACACACTCAAAAACACCCACAGAGAAATACCCCCACACACTGGGATAATGGCACTCGTAAGCGGGTCCCCTAGACGCGTCATGGCTGCTGGCAAATTATTTTAGTAGTTCTGGATCAGCAGTGGGACAGAGAAAGATACAGAAATGCCGTTGGCTTTCTCTCTCACTTGTCCTTGACAATTGACGACAGAAAGAGGGGGGCTGTGTTGTGGTATGGCATGGGCAGGTGCGTCACTTTGGAGAGGGGTTTTGGGTTTGAGAGGGGTTCTGAGTCTCCCTTTGTTTTATTTGATTTAGCTGAAATTAGATTACCAGAGGAAATGAGGGTCGGCAATAATAGGAAAAACAATGGTCCTTAAATTTGATCAAATGTCTGTGTGAGAACTTTCCAAGTAATCATTTGGAGATACTTATTTTTTGTATGAAAATTGTATTAAACGGAAGTTTAAAAATAAACTTCTATTAAATTTGTGAAGAAATAAAAACCACTGACATAGTAACCACCTAGGGAATACGAGTCCTGATATAGACATCCACTTGAGAAACCCCTCTCAAAACACCGCCCCTTAGGTTCCTTCCTTCTTTGCTAACTTTTTGTTTTGGGGTGCGAGTCTAATTTGATTTCAGAACATAATTAAGTCAACTTCATTGGCCTAATGAGATGTTCATTTAATTTGCCCCTAACAATACATATCCATAATAAGAGTACGAGAACGAGAAGGAGTACGAGTATACCCCCACTTGTATTTCTTTTTCTGTTTTCTGTGTTTCTTAACGAATTATTTTCTGCCAAATGGAGGGGAACCTCTTTCCGAAAACTCTCCAATTAAATTCATGCTTTTGTTGCGGTTAAATGGATTCAATGGCCCAAACAAAAATCGTTTGAAATCGTTTAAGCCGGGCCGCGAATCGACAAGGTATTACTAATTTTCAGAGCTGTAAAGGGAATAATATTAATGGCAGATTAAAAAGCTTTTAATTAACACTGGAGATAGGCCTTAGGAGAGATACATTAATGCTGTGGAATTTTCAGCAACGTAGTGTGATAAACCCATTGAGAACTACTTGAAGCTTTTTTGTAAATTTTTATAGGATTATTTGGTCCTAATCCTTTGGTTATGCATAATGCAGGATTTTTTTCTATTCATCTCATTTGCTTGTTTTAGAGCTGAACTAAAACTCTTGAATCCTCAAATACTCTCATTTTCCCCAGCTATATTTATTTGATTTAATTATACGCTAAAAAAGTTTATTTAGTCCAAGTTGAGCCTCAATTTTCCGCACCCAAAACTCCATTTAGCATAAACTTGCTTTTATCCTTTAAATCACATAAAGTAAATTGTACATATTTATGAACCTTTGTGCACACAAATCAACAGTAAAAGTTTCTAGATGCTCTTTGGACGGTTCCGTAAATTACGAGAATGAGAAATAGTTTGCAGAAGGTCCTTAACCCCGTTGGGACCCCAGATCCCAGATCCCAGCAGCAGAAGCAGGAGCAGCTGCTTTTCAACTGCTGTTTCGTGCTGGCCGATAATCATGGCAAAAATAAAGCAACACATTTCTCTTTTCCTCTAGTTTTTCTCTCATTCGGTACTCCTGCCCTATAATTTCTAAGGGGGAGAAACATTAACGAAATTGAAAACTTGCCAAAAAATGTTTAATAAACACATTTTCAGTGGCACATCGGATGGCACCCCTAAAGCCCATTCTCTCTGTGCATCCCTTGCCCTCTATCAACTCTCTGCGCTCTTGGCTTGAAATCCCTAAACAGAATGCGCTGTCGAAAAGTTTGACTGCAACTCGTTATGCGAAAATACAGAATGGGGCAATAAAGTAGATGCAACCTCTAAAGCACATACTTTTAGCCATATCCCCTCCACACCAAAATACTCGAAATTATAATGCAACTGAAGTTTGTCTTGCTGTTGGCTTTGTTCGGTCAAAAATTTGGTTTCTATTTCTCATTTTTTTTTTTTTTTGTGGGAGGCTTTTATACGAAGTTTTTACGTTTGCTTTGCATTGTACTGGCTGCCTGCTAATTTCGGAAATGTGCCGGCAAAGTTGTGCCTCAAATCAAAGCTGGCTACAGGTTGACTTGGGGTCTGAGCCTGGGCCCATCACCTGGCCGAAATGGCCCCGAAATCCTTTAAGAGAGGAAGCTCTGGGGTCGGCATGTCGTGTCCTGTGTGCGGTCGTTGCTGTTAGGGCCAAAAGTGTTTGCTTACCTTCATAAATTATAAATGGGTTTGTGGGCAGACAACAGCAACAGAGGTAGAGCTGGCCCCGGTCTCACGCTCTCTGATAGCAGGTGGAGTGTGTGGCACACACATTGTCAGCTGACCTCGGCCGCGTCCTGGGCCTGGTACTGGTCCCTGGGACTGAGCCTGTGATGACGGAAAATATTGTAACACAAGTCAACAGGCTGGCGGCACAGGAGGCTGAGGAGGGGTTGACCGACACATGACAGTGCCGCAGGTCAACAAAGTATCTAACGGTGGAACAAATTGCCAGGAAACGTGTTTGCAACGCCATAAAAAGAATTGCCCATTGTGGAGCCCTAAAATGTATGCTATGAAATTTTGAGAGTAGCGGCTGAGTACTTCTTTTTGGTACGAAATAATTTGTAAGGGTTGTCAGTCATGTAAGGAATATACATTATTGATAGCCTTAATATAGCCATTTCTGCGGGTATCTGGAATCTGAAACTGATATATTATAGAAGGTAAAAATGTGCATAAGTATTATCCCAGGGGTCGAAATGGGTACAGCTAATTAACATATATTTAGAAATGATCTCTTATTTCAAAACATAAACATCAGTGTACCGAGTATACCACAGCTACATAATCGTATAAGTATGGCAATCTTCGTTTGGTTTCAAGTCATGGCAAACAATGAATGGTGCTGGCTGTGCCACCCACTGTGCCTCATTCGCCATGCAACTAACAATTTCCTGTCTCCAACACACACACTCACACACCAACAGTGTAAGCTGAATGTCCTTGATGCGCTTTTGGTTCGCAAAATGTGAGCTTAAATTATTCAGAGGGTCCAAAGGAGTAACCGTTCAGCAGCTGCACCGACTGGGGCAGCGCAGCGTCGACGCTTTGGGCAATCAAAGACAACAACAAGAAAAACAGCAACAGCAAATGCATGTGTGTGTGAGGGGCATTTAATTGCTCAGACAAGAGCAGAGAATCAGAGAATCAGAGAACCAGAGGGTGATAGAGAGAGGAAGAGGCACGGCGAGAAATGACCCACAAATGACAAAGTGCAGCGGCAGTCAACGAGCCTTGTCTTCATATCTTGTCGAAGTGTGAAAAGAACAAGACAAACACGACCAAAAAGCCGGCTCTGCCCGTTCTTCCTCTAGGGCAAAATGGCCAGAAAGAGGGCTTCGTCTAGGCCAAAATGTGGAAATTTATGAATCGCAGCAGGCAATGGGGCTGGGGGCATAGAGAAAGCGGATCCCGCCCGGACAGACTCTATCCCGGCAGGAGGTCCTTTGAAAAATTGTTTTGTTTTTGGTCAACGTTCGCCTACTTATTTATGGCTGCCCTGCAGCGTCCTTCTTCTTTCTATCTCTGATACCCTCCCTCATGACTCCCTCTTCACTCCTCACTTTCCCAATCTCTCTTTCTCCTCTCCCATTTCCCTGTTGCAGGACAACTCTCCCTGGCCAAATATTTAGCCAAGAGGCCATAAAAATCAACTAGATAGCCACAGCAGCCATGAGAGATATTCTAGTATCTCTCTGAGATTTCGCATAATTATTTACCCTGATTTATTTGGGGAAAAAAGAGAGAGCAGAGCAGATGTAGTCCGAGCTTTAATGAAGCCAATGGAAATATTTAGGATATAAAACATTTCTGGCATTAATTTCCACAATTTGTGCGAAAATGTTTGCAATATTTCAGGTCAGAATATATTTGCAATGTTTGATAATGCTTAAGCCTATAAATGAGGATAACTATAATCTGAATCAAACTGATAATTTCGAAAAGTTAACCGAAAACCAAACAAATATTGTCAATCATGAGTATCTGCAACACCTCATCAAATACGAATGAATATGAATTTATTATAAATTGTTTAAACATCATCAATTTCCCCTTTGGCAGGAATGGTAGCCTTCTCCCCCCAAAAGGAAACAATCAATCCATTTAAATTCATCAAAATGAACTTATATCTCAACAGAAGTTTTTGCCAGTTTAATTTCCCCAAAGACTTGTGCTCCCATTGGAATTTTTCCTGCAGAGAGTCTTTTCTAGCCTGATTCATCTTCATCAAGTTGGACCTTTTGTGTCATAAATTATTTATGTTTATGCACATTGCGATGACATTTGATCACAAGTGCTTGGAATTCCCATAAATATTTGAGGCCAAACAAAAAAAATCGAATGAGAGTATAGAATGAGTGGAAAAATTGTATTTAAAGTGGCATTTATCAAATCGATCAATAAACAATTACGGAATGCGAATGCGAATGCTCATAAAATAAATAAATAAATAAAAGTTCGCTGAGAGCAGCCGTGAAATCTTATAGAAAATGTATATGTATCTGTATGCTAGGAAAACACGCATTTAAGATACATTTGCATGAGTGTGGGTGGCTTCGAGTGGGTGCTTTTGAGTGGGTGAGAGCTCAGTCATTCGAGTGGCCTGTGCGGCTGACTGCCTGCGTGGATGGACGATAAGGGTGTGGGAGATGTGTTTAGTGGGAAATTGCTCTCTGCTGCCGTTATCCCAGAATTCATTCAAAACTGAAACATATGCTGGGTGTCACTGTGAAAATTACACAAAGCCAGCGAATGAGCTCCAAGCAAGGGGGTCTATGGGGATGTTCAATACAGTTTCTTCCTCAGAAACCCTTGGCACTTGTACGTACACCCACTTTTGTCGGTGACTCTGCCTCGGCTCAATTTATTTTTATGTGTTCCTCTCGGTCTACGTGTCCTACGTATTTTTACACGCAGAAGGCGAATTTCTTTCTCTCCTTCTCGCTCCTCTTCCCCTTTGAGAGCCCGTTTCAGTTTCGCCGTAAATTGAAATTGGAGCATTGCCCAGCGTTGCGTATACGCACTTCTGTCTGTTTTCTGTTGCCTCTACGCACTGCTGCCTGTCCTGTTTCGTGTATTGCGTGTTACACGTGTTGGTTACTTTCGGTTAAGGCAAATATTGTTAATGGCATTGTTATTGAAGCTGTGGGTATCTTGCATCTTTAATTGGACAACTCTTTGCATGTATTTTTAAATTATGTATGTATCGAGTGTGCTGAGTAAAAGAAATTATTTTATTCATGTGTCATGGAATATTGTGCATGTTTTTTGACTACATTTTAATACATTTTTTCTGTAAATGGTCGAGACAAATTTTCTGAAAGATTTAAATGAAATGTTTTAAAAATTTTCAAGGTTTTTCATGACTCTGCTGGATATCCTTTTGGGTTTAGGATTCGTTCAAATGTTGCCCCATTTGATGTGTCTCCCAGCAAGTAATTTAGCCCATTTGAACATTAATTGCTTGGCGGTGCCCCAAAGGAGACTCATTAAGATGGTTAACCCGCAGCAAGAGAGAGGGGCATAAATCTGACGACACAACTATCCGCCACACACCCACACTTTCTGCGCTCCCATAAGCGAAGTTAGATGGATGCAGCAATCCTCAAGTCCTCATGCTCGTCCTCGTACTCGGGCTCGTGTTTTATGTGCACTCGAGGCGGCCATAATCCAAAGTGCTCCCCAATGAAAAGTTTGTGTTTGTGGCTTGTGTGTGGGCTGTGCCTTTGCGAATTTCCACGGTCGGATACGGATACGGATCCGGATGCCATACGGCTTCTCTTGGAGCCTCAGCATCAGCTCTGGCCAAGAGTCAAGTGGCCGACGGTGTCTTCTTTGGCCAGCAGGGCTCGACGTTTTAATTATGGCCACGGCGCCGCTGCCATTTGGTCCTTTGCAGAAGCCCTGATGTTTTTTTATTTGATATGTAATTACTCTGGTTTTATATTTTTTGGGGGGAGGTAGAGGTGTGGGCGTGGGCACGCATATTTTTTATAATTACATGAAATGTGAAGAAGACCAGCAAAAGTTTTAACATTCGGCCCAAGCCGATGCGATGCGAGTGTCCTGGAGTGTCCTGATGCTACGCTAATGATGCACGTGCCGGGGAGATTGTGCAGATTATTACCTTTTGACCTTTGCCGGGTCAGCTAGCTGGAAATTCAGCCTCAGGAGAGGTTTTTATAATTTGCAATTAAAGTTTTTTCCCCACACACAAATTCCGCAAAAAACAATTTGAACGTTCCTCAGTTATTATTAGTATTTATTTGAAATTCAAATACATTTCTTTATACACAAATTTATGCAGAAAACTAAACAAAAAACATCTAAAAATATCTGAAAATAATGATAAACAAAATGCATAAAAGCAAATATTTAATTTAATTAAACTGCCGTTCATTTTATTTGTTGCAAAGTTAATCAATATTATAGGAAAATGTTCAGCTTCAGCTACTAAATCCAATCAGTTTTTTGCGTTCTTCTTTCTCTGTGGACACCATAAAAGGCAAAATCCATGAAATATTAACTAAGGGGTCAAAGCGCCATATGGTCGAGTCTGGACCTATCCCTCCGTCTCACTGATTCTCAAACCCATCAGGTGACTGCGTCATTGCCACGAACCAGCAGTGCTGGTGCATGGCATATGGCAGTGCCCTGTACAATGGGAAGGGCTTAGACAGTTTTGAAAGAATTAAATGAGAATAGTTTTGAAAGCTTTTTGGTTTTTCGTTGTATGAATAACTTTTGCATTGCCCTGGGTCATTATGTGATTTTATACACAGTTTTTGGTCTGCTAAAAATGTTGTTTTAATTATTTTTATGGAAATGCCCAAAGGACGTAGTCTTCTTTTTTTTGTATGACACATTTTGTTGTGCTTAAAATATCTTTTTTGGAAAAGTAAATGAAAAAGGTGGAGCAACACAAACGAAAATAAGGATTTGCATTTGAACAGAGGGTGTCAATGGATTTAGAATCGGGCATATTGGACCATCATTGAAACAGGTTCCTTCTTCACTGGAGTCTGTCTGAACTTTTGTTCACTTTTCCGCCAGCTGTCACCCATTGTGCAACTGTTCGCCGGAGCTGATGACATTGACGATGCTGATGGTCTTCCAGTCTAATGCGGCGCCACATTTTGTAGTTGTCTAAACCAATTTCACAATTTACATAAGCCCACACTCACACACACTCACACACACCACACACTCATTTGCAAAAACTGCTTCTGGTGCAGCCGCTGCTCTTGTTGGTAGTTTTTTGTGTCTCTTTCTCTGTCTCACTCTATCGCTGCCGAGTGGAAAGGCAATTTGAGTAATTTTTGAACCAGCCGTGTGCCTAATTTGTGAGCATTACTATTCAGCTGGCGTTCGAGTCGAGTCGAGTCGAGCTGAGCCGAGCGAGCAGTTTATTCTGGCTTAAAATATGGACTTTAGTTCCAATCTCACCGGACGAATAGCACCCACAAATGGGGGTCGTTCGAGAGGCATGGCATGCCAACGGGCAATGGCAATCCCTGAGCGACGAGTGAGAGTAAGAAAACAATTTGAATGTTATTGCACGTTTCACTCTATCTGCTGTGTATCTGGATGCCTGTCCGTCTGTCTGTCTGTCTGGATATCGTCAAGTGCGGTAAATGGCTAGATCACACTTCATGCTGAGGCCTTTTTTCATCTCCCGTGCTAAAGCAAACAAAAGGGAGAACACGGCAAAAGCCCAGAAAATTAATCGGCTTAAGGGGCATAGTTTTGTGGCATCGTCCTGCTTCTTGTGCCTTTCTTTTGCCATGTTTTTCGCAAGGGGTATCCAGGGAGGTCAAAGAGTATGCCGTCTTTTTGTAGCTGTATGATACAGACAAAATAAACACCGAAATAAGAAGGTACTGCGCAGTCGTAACATCAAATAAATTCTCTTTGCTCCTAACGAATTACAAATACTCAGTTTTGCACAAAAATAAAATTCTTTTTTTCATTGTTTGGCTAGTTGGTTTGGTCCTTTGGGAGGAAATCAAAACCGAATTGATTGCCGGCTAAATCGGTTTTAATTGAAAACGCAAACTCTGCCTTGAGCAACACTTTCTATCTGGGTTTGGTTGGATCTCTTTCAGTATTGGATCCAAGCATGGCAAGTCTTGAAAACCCAAATAAAGAGCAAAACAAACCACAGGAAAAAGTGTACAGCTCAGTGGTGGATTTTAAATTTACTATTTTGTTTTTTCTTTACGGTGTGGGCTAGTGAAATTTTCAATTTGCATTTTAACAAAAATTTCACATTCGTTGGGTACCTTTTTTTGCCAGAGCCTGAAACTGGGATTCGTTTGGACCTTATCAACACAGGCAAATCACACGCATTCGGTGGAAATGATTTCGTGAGGGAAATTTATGCGGTTGCCCTGTGTGGATTCTCTTTTTTCTTTCCATCCTTTCTCGCCAGCGAGACACGTAGATTTTCTGGCCAACTGAAGCTGAAGGTAACACGAGAACGGATTCCACCGGAATGGTTGAATTGGCTTGCCCTACCTAAATCATGGGCCCTGACAAGAACGTGAAATGAAATAATTTAAAAATGCAAATTCTATTTTATCGTGCCACTGAAATCTTAGCCCTGAAATCAGCACAAAGCCTCACTGCCCACAAACTCATTGAGCATTGAACTTGTCCGGGATTTCCTTAGGGGTAAGGGAGGGACTTGGGCTGAAGGTAGCCGCAAATGAGTCCTGGTTTCAATATGAAGGTATTGAAGGTAGAAGGTTCATTATGCAGGCTAAATGTTAATCAAAATTAACGCTAGTGGATATGACCGGTTCAACGTATGGTGAGAGATCCATGGAAGGGATATTAAAAGGATTTTCTGGATGTGTTCGGGTTTTTCTTTTTTGGTTTCTTTGCGTGATTAGGGTCAAAACTTTTCGTGTAATAAAATAATATTTATTGTCAAGTTTCATCATAAAAAATAATTTCTAAAATAATTTCTAAAATCAAACGACAAATTTATAGAATTACTCGTACTCCGACTTGGTGAAACTGAAATGATTTCAATTGCAGTCCTCATTTCTCTTCCTCTTGTTGCCTGTTTTTGTGGTTTGCTCAAAAACTTTTCACTTCAATGCCTTTGCTGCCAAGTTCAAGTCTGCTAGCTATTCTTGGTACACACCCCCACAAATTAGTGGATGCTTAGCCCCAAGACAAACATGTCCTGCGTTGAGTGTCGGTGCAGAAAGTTGCTCAAAAAAGAAAGTTCCTCCGATTCTGGGATGAGTGTTGAGCTAATCATTCCTGTGGTTTTCGGCTAGTTCTGGGAGATGTTTTCTTTTTCTGCTTGGTCTTTGGATATTTATTGCCTGAAGTTATTAGCTTTGTAATCTTTTAAAAAAGTTTTGCACAAATTGATGGGCCTTCAATTTATTTGCACAAAAGAAAACAAAAAGTTCAGCATTCCAGGGCCATGCACTGGGAATTCGACTGTGGAATACCTTTTAGAACGGTTCACGAAAAATTCGCTTCATTTTTTGTAAGCTTCCATAAACGAACATGCACTTTGTAATCCATAAATACCGCTTTTAAAAATTAAATTAGTTTCGGTCATGAATTGTACAAACATCGAACAGATACGGATGACAAATTTATGACTGGATAATAATTACAATTTAAATTCAAACATATCATAAATTAAATAAAACAAATATAAATATTGACGCTGCTGTGCTGCATTTCAGTTTGGTAATTAAAGCCAGGTGGCGTATGGCGTGGTATGGGACTTTAATTTCCCCCGAACCATAGGCCAAGGACGCTGGGAGTACACGTGTATATGAAATGATTATGAAGCTAAAGTTACCATTTCTTTTTTGTCGGTGAGTTTCCTCTAGGGCACAGCGGCACAGTGGGAAAACATAAAAAGGAAAAGTTTAAAAGGGAAACAGAGACCGGGCAAGGAAATGGAAAAAGGCAGCCAAAAGTAACAAAAAAACAAACAACTTTTATTCACTAAAAAAAAACTGCCACAGAGAAAAAGAAACAAAATGAAACGAAAGCCACCACAGGCAGTGACATTAAGCGGCAAATTTTTATGATTTTAATTAGCATAAAAGCGTAATTGAAAATTAACTGAAACGGAATACATGTGCGACTGTGTGTGACACAAACACTGAAAGAGAACCGTGAGAGTTTCAGAGAATCCGTGAGAAAGTGAGACAGAGAGGGAAAGAGAGAGGTTGACATTTCATTGGAATTTCAATTCATGCTCCGTGGATAAGAGGATTGCAATAATATTTCTTAATTTTCGCTTTGATGTGATTCCACTAGAATTTATTACACTCATTTATTGATAACTTTTTCAATTTGAAAATAAATTTTCAATATTTGTTTTCGCTTTTTACAAAAAGATTTTAAGGGGATGAACTCTCAAATAATAAAGATTATAATTTGTTGATTTAAGTTGAAAATAAAGCGAAAACGCAAACCATAGCCATGTTTGAAAAGTTGCAAAAAGGGAAGGGAATCATTTCGGAAGGATGCGCAAAGGGTTGGACAGCACAGACAAATTATTTAAAATCCTAATCCTAAGGCAGATATAGTAGGAAGCATTGAAAGCTAATTTGAATTCAATTTAAAGTAAATTTCATTAAATGTAAACGAAACACACTGCCGTGTCCTCTTTGATTCTGGCTGGAAAAGTGTGAATTTGCGAGTAAATTTAATTTCAACTTCTGCCTACAGTTATGAATTATGAATTATTTAAAAGTACGCCTTTAATATGGGCAGTATTGAATATTCAAATTCAATACAATATTATAATTGGATCTATTGGGCTTAAATTAAATCAAATTCGTTTCAATAAACAGGTTTTTTGTAACATGATTATGTCAGAAATTAAAAAGTTAAATTTAAACGAAAGGAAATTTGAGCCAATTTATGTTTTACTCCTGCTGGGATGAACAAGTGTTGAGTTCCAGCTTTCAAGCTTCTTAGAAAATATCACAGTTTGAATATCAAACGTAATTTAAATATCTCATTATATTCTTTATTACATTTCCATTTAATTTTATGAATAAAAGTGCCGGAATTTTCCCAAATCTTTCCACAAAATTCTCGTTAAATATTTTGCTTTAATTCAAGGATTGTCCAAACAATTTCTGGTTTATTTTGCATGCTCCACAGAGCTTGTCACCTGCAGCGAGGCAAAGCCGCAGCCACAGCCACAGCCACAGGCAAGCGTACAGCCAGGACCAGCAGTCAGGCAGGTACAGGCAGCGGCACAAACACAGACAGAGCTTATGGCAGCCCCGAGATCCACACTGCCAGATAGGCCAATGACAACACAAAACGATCTAATTACGACAGCCAGCAACTTGACGACAGCAAAAAAACAAACAGCAGAAACCGAGGCAGCCTCAACGAGCCCGAGCGAAGGGGAAACAAGCACGGCCGTAGCCCGGGGCGTGTCATCAGCAGCAGCAGAAGGAGCAACGATAGGAGCGACCAAGTCACCACAAATTGGGCTAAATACTCGGTACGCAGAAGAGCAAGCACTAGAGCAAATAGAGAAAGCGCCACAGACAGCAAATGCAGCCGCAGAAACAGCAACAACAGCAGCAGCAGCAGCAGCAGCAGCATCAGAAGAGCGTACGACAGCGACCACAACAGCTGAAGCGACAGCAGCGATGCTCATATCAACAATTTATCCAGCATCAACGGAAACGGATGGCCACAACTCCATTGAAACGCTGCCAGCAGAGAACCAGAGCAAGGAATTGGAAAACGCGGCAGTGGAAAGAGCAGAGCTGCCTGCTGAGGATGATGAAAAGAACTCGTTGCGGCCACTGTCGCTACCGCATCCGGGTGGGGCTGATTCATTGACCAAGGGCTTCTCCATACCCACCTTCCTGCCGCCGTTTCCCGTTTTCGCGGCAGCGGATTTGCCAGCTTACCGCGCTGCAGCCGATGCGGCGGCTGCTGCCGCGGCAGCCGTGGAAGAGGAAACAAAAGCAGCAGCAGCCGCAGCAGCTGCAGCAGCATCAGCGGAGGCAGCGACATTGTCGCCAGAGGAGCAGCGACGGCGAATGTTTGATGAGCAGCATTCGTACTTGGCCGCCCACCGGGCGGCAGTCGACGGGGACGGGCAGCCAGTCCGACGGAACCTGACAATGCCGGTGCTAAACATCACCGCCCAAATGGGGAATCACGCCTACATGCCATGCCAGGTGAGTGAGTAATCTCTCTCTATCACTCTCTCTTCCTGTCCCACTCGGCCCCACAATCCCCCCTACCACCACCATTCTTGTGTGTCGCATAATCTCTGGGTTTGGTGTGGGCTTTGGCTGGTTGATGGGGGCTTGGTTAGGGCGCGTGATGTAAGTCAGCTAAGCCTTAAAGGTATCGCTCGTAAAAGGGTTTTTAATATGCGCTTACATTTAATTGCGAATATTAAATTTGAATTAAATGTCACGTGTCATAAATACATAGCTGCGAGAACGGCTAATCCGCTTAAAGAGTGCTTAAAGAGTGGCATTTTACATGATGGTTTTGGGGCTCGAATTTCACAGCGAAGAGAGTTGCCCAATTCCTATAAAATATACCAGATCAACGTGCCGTAGATTTCCAAATGATTATTCCCGAATCTGCTTAAGTTATTTTAACCCCACGTTGTCTTAGCCCATGATAAAGGCCTCTGTCTGCACCTCTCTGGCCTACGGACTGTCACTACTGTTCTTCATAACCTAACCAAAACCCATAGACATGAACTTCGGTACACATGGTGCTCATATTCCCTTTGCCTTTTTTTTAAATTCCCTACAATCAAGTTCAATTAACTGCACGAAAGTGCTGTGACACTTTCAAAGCTTGTCTAAAAACTTGCTTCCCAAAATCCTAATCACTCTGACTAAGTTTAAGGGGATAAGCCAATACTTAAAGCTCTGAGTTGCATGAGACTTGGTGGGCAATGATGAAAACTGTAACCACTCAATGTAGAACGACCCTGACTCAGTTACTGACGAGGGTAAGACAGACTGCATGTCTCACAGTGGAGCGGGCTCTTCATCCTTTTCTCACTTGCTGACTGTTTCTGAATTCCTTTTTAATTTCAACGGACCGGAGATAAAACTAGCATTTACATATTGCACACACACACACCAACACTCAGGCACGGATACGGGCGCAGACTTTCACACATCCACCTAGAGGCACACTTATTTGTGCAGAAATGATTTCAAATTCAGCCACAACAGGCATTCATTTACATGCGTCTGTAGGTGTTTCTTCCTCCTCAGATATTATACATATGTACATATCTGTATCTGTATCTGTATCTGTATCTGTAGAGCACAATCCCACAACAAAACATAACAGAATGAGAGTGGGTGAACAAAAATAAATAAATTGTATGGAATTGTAAACGTTAAATAGATGCCTGGTCCTGAGCTTGGGCTTGGGGCTGGTTCTTGGCTCAGTGTCTGGTGCCGGGAGCCTTGTTTGCGTCATAAAAAATAAACGTAAACAGAATGAATTGTTGATATGCAAATGAAATTATGCTGATCTGTGTCGGACCACAACCAGGAGCAGAAACAGAACAGAAACAGAACCGGAAACGGAAAATAAAAGAAACCCCAAACAGAACACGCCACGAAGATGAGCCCAAAAGCAAAAGGAAAGACACACATAACTATGAGAATATTTCAGCAAAAACATAAGCACCTCCATCCACCTCCCATCTCATTTCCATTTCATGGCGTTAGAGATTCGTTTGGATCTGATTTGCTGTCCGTTGATGCGCTTGAGCCATCAGATGTTTTAACCTGACACCAGAACGACAGGGCAACGTGCTCGGATTAGTGCCATTCTCTGTCCGGGTCCTTGCTAATTATTCATGTATGGATTAGTTGACAGCGAATGAAATGCGTGAAAGCTCATTAGCGGCAGATTGGCCAAGGTTTTACATAATAATAGTTATGCAAATGATAGTTTGCCCAAGCTTGTGCTTGATAAATTGATGTCTGAATGATTATGTCAGATATTGAGATGGCAATCGTTCATAAGGAGCTTACTTACGAGTATTAACTGCTAATGAATACGCAGCATATTTATATCTTCTGATTAAATTTTCGATTCTTCTTTTCAGATACATCGCCTCTCCGACAAGCCCGTCTCGTGGGTGCGCATGCGCGACAACCACATTATCAGTGTGGACGAGACTACCTTTATAGCGGATGAGCGTTTCCAGTCGATCTTCCAGGAAGAACATGACTACACCTGGTCGCTGCAGATCAAGTACGTAGTGCCCGACGATGCGGGCGGCTACGAGTGCCAAATGGCCACCGAACCGAAGCTCAGTGCCAAAGTACATTTGGAGATAGTCAGTGAGTACTTTTCGAAGATCCAAGTATAGCGTTAATTTACGAAAGTATATTCCCAATCTTACAGCACCCAAGACTGAGCTGATTGGGGATCAGAGTCGCTTCGTTAAGGCCGGCAGCAAGGTGGCCCTGCACTGCATCGTGCGGGGGACTCTGGATCCACCGAAATACATCATCTGGTTCCGGGGCCAGAAGAAGGTGAGCGAAAGCGATGAGCGGACTGGGTGGTACACACAGCTCGATCGCAATATCTTCGGGACAGTGGGTGATAATCAGAATACGGTAAGTGAAGTGTTTACGGGCCAGGCAGTTAGTTAGCTCCCACTGACGATACACATTGATTGCAGATCGGTTCATTAATTATACCGGTCGTGCGTAAAGAGGATTCCGGCAATTATACGTGCCAGCCATCAAACAGTGTCTCCGTCTCAGTGGACTTGCACGTCCTCAGCGGTAAGTCCCATTCCATAGCCCCCTGCCATCACACAAAATGTGTGTCAGGTCGAATGATTCATATTAATCGCAACTGTCGTCACCACGAATTACGGATTGCCCAACAGGTGAATATTCCGCATCGGCCATCATGTCAACGGCGTCGTGGACAAAGACAAGGACGAGCACCAGCGGGAGAAGCACGTCCCACTTGATGCTTTGGATGCTGGGACTCTTGGGACTCCTTGGGGCGCTGCAGGGACCGTTGCACACACCCCAGACGTGACTCGACTATTGAATAGACGGGACGCATGGACGCACGGACACATGGTTGAGGATGCTGACTTGGATGCTGCGGACATTGCTGTCCAGCTTCCAATTATTTGTAAGCTTTTGCGCCATCTGCAGTTACGTAATTTAGGTTAGAGATTAATTAAAGGCGGCCTTGTAAATAGCAGAGACGGCGGGAGATGGAAGTAGGATTCTATGATTAGGTTAAATGTTACCATAACTCTCATGTCTGGGTGTCAAATACTCGCACTCGTACTCCCCGTACTTCCCATACAATTCAATCTACTGTACATGAATATTTTAGTCATAGATACACGAGCGGAATTTCGCCATTTCAAGTTGTGAAAACGAATCAATAATTAGATTATTGTCAGAAAATGATTAAAATTCTAAAAACTTAACACAGAAATCAGCAAGAAATTCATAAATAAAATGCATTCAATAAATCATGTGAAACTCAATTGACATCTCAGTGTTCTATCTGGTATCAAAACTAGGCTAATTACATGGTGTGTGTTTTAAAATCTGCGTAAATATAATGCAATTTTTCCTATCTCTCTACCCCTTTGGGTGTTATAATTTTCATTAATTTAGTTTGATCTGAAAAATGTTTGCTTGGCATTAGGATCAAAAATATGTTTGAACATATTGCATCTAAATCGTTTTGCCATACCTATATTATAATAAACGGAAAGTGTCCGACTCTTCACAGCTTCATCACGTTAAGAGCAGTCTCTTTTCGCCAATACACGTCCATTTACTGTCCTCAAAGTAAGTATTATGTAGTCCCTTACTAAATGAACTTATAATCTCTAAACCTCCATCCACAAGCTTAACAATAGCCACTGACAAAATAAACCCCAAAAGAAACCAGAGTCCCAGATTTAATGTAACCCAACGGATACCGTCTTGACCCTCAGTTGACGGAGGTCTAACAAAAGAGGGAGACCAGCAAAAGAATTTCCTCAATTGCGATATGCATAAATAATTTAATATTTTTTATGGTAATTTAGGCTCCACTTTAATTCCAACTCCAACTCCAACTCTGACCCATCGCAGGACATCAAAGTGACGAAAGGGAAACACAAATGAGCCAAAAACTTAGAGCCCGACCAAAACGAGAATGGAGAATGAAAAATGAGGACTGGTGAAGTGCATAAAAACAACGGAAACCATAAACTGGCGAATTCCAGGGGCCATAAAGCCTTTAAGGTAGAGAGTCTATTTTATTGCAGTGGAAATCACATCTCCGTCTACTGAGAGCATAAAAAAAACAAACCAAAAAATAAAACCAACAAAAGTATGAAGTAAAAATAAGAAACAACACGTAAAATTTGTCGTTGTCCTGTCAAGGCGAAGCTTAAGGAGGAGGAGGAGGAGGAGTAAGAAGGCAAATCGTGTTGGTTGGACGTAAGCGAAGCAATTTACAAGAAACAGTAGGAGAGAGAGATGGGTACACAAAGCAAGGAAAGAGAGAGACGGCTGATAGAAAGAAAGGCAGTAAATATTTTTCACTATGTTGCTGCTGATGTTGATGCTGATGACTGACTCGCCCGACGACAGCCAGTCGGAAGGAATGGTGGCCCGAAAGGCGAGAGGGAGCTTCTGCCTTAAGTCCAACAACTCAGCAAGCTCCCCCGTCAAGGCAGGAAAAGTCAAACAAGATGAAGCCAGTTGGAAATGTCCTTGCTGAACGCTCAACACTCAACGCTCGAGCAGAGTAAAAATAAAATCCAGCATAAAATAACACACAAAAAAAATGGACCAGAAAAAATAAAACTTTAAGATAAGCAACAACAAAGCGAAAGCCAAGAAAATGACAAAAGTGAAAGTCAAGTGAACACTCTCAGCGTGGCAGTTTCATCTAACATTTATTTGTATTTTTTCTAGGCTAAATATATTCAATATCGGTTCAAATTTGTCTCTCCCATCGCTTCCATTTCAGAGCAGATTTCATTTGAATTTTTATTCGATTCGTTCTCTGTCACACAATCGAATTATTGCAGTCAGCTCATACTTTGTCAAAGGATGTTGTCCTTGACTGCAAAAAAATTAAGGACATTTGATAAAACATTATACTCTGCCAGGCAATGTCGTGATATTAAATCATGAATATTTTCCTGATAATAAAAAATGACTCCGTTTTACAGGGTGTTTCTCGGTTCGGATATCGGATATCCTAATTTCACTTTATTTTTTGTCTTTTCTTTTGAACTTTCTCAAAATTTGTTTGCTTTTTGTTGGGGACAACTCCCCTGGCATAATGACTCGAGACTACATGAAACACAGAGACGAGTGCACCGAATGACATCCGGCGCAGACTTGACCGTTTGTCGTGTAACGGATTTTTTCTGTTCTTGATGCTGACCCACGCCCCTTTAATTGGGTTAACAGCGAGACAGTCTTTCTTCGTGGTCTCACTTTCCCTTATATAGGATGTTTCCCTTTCTTCCATGGAAAATGTGCTCCTGTTCCCTTTTCCCATTCACTACTGAAGGACTCAGCTCCCGTTCTGTTTGTGGAGAGTTTTCTACCCTTCTCTTCTCGGAAAGTGTGAGTGCGTTTTATGTCTTTGATGTCTCGAAGTAGCTCCTCTACTTACTCTTGCCCTGCACTTGGGTCATTCAGCTTGAACTTTTCAATCTTTTCAACATATTTTTTTGTAGGAAGATACCGCCCTGCAGCATTAAAGTTCGGGGAAAGTATTTTTCGTGGCTTAACTTTTGGCAGAGTGAAGTCCAACTGTGTTGTGTTTGTGGTATCACATTTCTGTAAACAGCACAACTTAAAAGACAAAACCCATAAGCCACAATTTGGGAAAGTCGAGCACCCGCATATCCACAAAATAAAGTAAATAAATCCCAAGTAAATAAGTCAGTAGAAATCTTTAGATAATTGTATTGAACCATACATTTTTAGAGTCAACAGACGACATGATGGTCTACTCTTTACTTTAACTGTGAGAGGAGTTAAGGGTAATCACTTTTTTCTCGACATTTTAGGCCTCCAATGAACGTCAGTTGTGCTCTTATCGTGGATGTGTCTGTGGAACCGTTCAATTTGAGGAAGATAAATTACATTGAAAAATACATTTCTGTCCAAGGAATCCCAACCATTTCGCATTAGCGATCCGAACTAGGTCCATGCCGGGAACGGGTCCAGTTCGGCTCCACCATCGACCATCCAGAAATGTGTTTGCTGTAATGCCCGTAAATGCAAATCATTATCAACCAAATTTGCCTTGTGGGTAGGAGGAGGAACGAGAGCTTGGCCACGCAGGCAGAAGCATCGAATCTGATGGTGATGATGCTAATGGGAATGGGCATGGCCATGGCCATGCAAAGAGCATTCCAAATGGGAATCGACTACTACACACATACTGCATATCTGCAGAGCTGTTCAACCGCACATTGTGCTCCTCCAACTGGCAGTAGGCTATTAGAGCCAATGAATTTGCCCCACTGTTGTTTGCAGTTATAAATATTTGCACATTTGGCAGTCTGTGGAGCCTGCCAGGGGCCAGTGGCCATTGGCCAATGCAATTTGTGGGCCCCGAATCGGCGCGCTTTAATGAATACCTCGCTGAACAAAATCTCATTTCATTTGCATTACACAGCTCGTATTACACACACACACACACAACGATTGTAAACCGTTGTGTACGTACTCACAGGACAAACAAAAGGAACATGGAAGTTCTACCATAACCCAAAAAAATGAGATGAAGCCCTCTAAAAATTCTTCGCTCAAGTTATGTTTGCTATTTTCGGCTCGGGCCTTTGTTTCCTCTGCCGCCACGGGTTCAGCCAATGCCTTCCGCAATTTGGTGAATTTTTTCTTTTCAAACTATGGCACAAATGTTGAAGTGTACATTATTCTTAACTTTTTTGGCGTTCGTTCGATAAGCGCAGCCAGCAAATTATGATGATGGCACTGATGCTGCTGTTGCCGCTTCTATACGTACACTCCTGATGCTGCTGCTGATTATGATGTTGGACGGGAGATAACCCAGGAACAGCACCAGCACCAGCTCCAGCACCAGGACCAAGTTGAAGAGCAAAATAACAAGTTTTGCCCTCACAGCAAATTTCTTTCGTCATCGCCAAGTGGTAAAGTCGCAAACAAAAAGGGAGTTTCAGAATATCGAATACTCTAAAAATAGATAGGAATTCTGTTGTGAAGTTGGGCAAGTTCTCAATTGATGAATTGGTTGAATGGTCTTGAGTTTGACTAAGATTTATTTACTTGGGAGAAGAATTCATTCACACATAAATAAAGAAGGATAAAGAACATCAAACACACATACATAAGTACACACATTATAGAAGAGAGCCTTTATTTTAGTTCCCTCAAAATGGTATCAAATCGAATGGAAATAAAACCCAAATCCACAGAAAAGCAACTGAGCACTGAATATTTAAAGACAATCCTTGTTCAACCCTTGTTCCTTGTTCCTGTTTCCAGTGTGTCACTTGTGAGACAAAATATAAAAAGTTTTGAACTCCAGAGATTGGGTCATTCGGCCAATTTCCTTCGAAATTTCCTTCCATAATGCATGGCCCCATTCCGGTTGGTGTTGACAATTTACTTAAGCTACGATTTTTCGTGGTGTGAGAATCGTTCGTCCTTCTGCTAATTAAAAGCTGCCCTCGAATGCAAACTCAATAAATTACCAAGTAAACTTTGTCTGGAAAAAGTTATTTGGAATAACTCCAGCCAGCACAAAATCCTCCCCAAAATTTGTATTGGCCATAAAGTTTGGCGCTCACCTTGCGGCTTTAATTAAAGCATTTGCAGTACAAATTTTAATTAGAAAATGCCCGCCACACCCCGTCGAACGAACAATCAAATTATATGTTGTTTACAACATTTGTGGTACTGGCTTTATTTTAGATGATGCCTGGAAGGCGCCCTATAATGGTGACCCCGACAATTGTTTTATTTTCTGCACGTAGCGCAGCGTTTAAAAAGCAATAAAAAATTATTGGCCCAAGTACAATTAAAAAAGTCGAACAGGCACGGCTTACATTAGGCTTGGAGTCCGGGCATTGGTTTAACGAACTCCAAGTTAACTTTTTTATTACCTAAACATACATATTTATTACGAGTATCGGGGCCTAGGGTGTCAGTGAGTGTCAGAGGTTGCTTGGAGGGAAATGTTTAGTATCCCTCGTACCAGACACGGTTTTATGGCTTATCCCTGTGCCCTTTTTATGGCATTCTTAAGCAAATATTCGAATTGGCTTTATGAGATTGCGATCCGTACTTTGTAGCAACTGCTGATGAAGCAGCCCCAATAGGCAGGCAATCCGGCTGGAGGCCAGGCATTTAATTCCCATAAAACATCTTGGAGCCGTATCGATGACGATAAAGAAATCAGTTGATGGACTTGCCCCAAAAGGGTTGATTCTTCCCCCCCCGCAAAAAACTAGGCCCATCGCTCAGGATGTGTGATGGATTATGGCAAATCGATGCGGTGACAAGTGGTGCGAGGACCCTCATCAATTAGTCGTCAATGGCTGGAACTAATTTGTCGGGGGCGCAGCAAGAAAATTATCTGCCAAATTGAGCAGCAGTCAATGGGAAATAAATGTTCATAATAAAAAGATAATAGCATTCGCATCAATCGAATATTGATTTGATTGGGAAGGAAGCGACGAACAGCGACTGCGACTGCGGCTGATAGAGAGTGCGGAAGAGATAGAAGAAACCAATAAAAGATACATAGATGCAGGCAGTAACCAAAACGAATCGTGAGTCCAGCACCACACACTCTTCATCCATCGACATCGACTTCATACATCGAAAAGCCAGCCGCCATCCTCTGGGGCAGATTGGGCGAAACAGGACACAAATGCAGCGCCAGCAATTTTCCACTTTAAGCAATTTGTGTCGGGGGCAAGAGGCAGCCAACAAATATACGAGAACGAGTATATGTATAGCAAAATATCACTAACATGTGGCTTTTGCCCGAATTTCGAGCTGCCTGAACTGAGGAAGGGTGGCGGGGAGGGAGGTGCGAGTTGAGAGTGGAGCGCTGATAGTAGGACAAGCAAAATACTTATCTTCTCTCGGCGGATGTGGCTCTGGCCAATGGAAGTTTGAATGCCCTACGCGGCCGTAATTAAAGTGGCCAAATCGAATTCCACTCGGGCTTTAGGCTGTGGAGGGGGAGTGACTAAAACGAATAGAGGCAATCGAGTTGCCAAACTTTAAGCCTGATTTTGTTCTGACTGAAAGAGGATTGAACTTCAATTACATTTTAAATGTTAGGAAATAAAATGCTCAATTTGGTTTGAGAAAAATAAACAACAAACAAAGGCAAATCGTTTAAAGAATTCATGGAATAAAATTATACTATTGTTTGGATTGTTCATTTATGCAGTTTAGTGCCGCCCTTACAGTGTGTATAGTAATAGTGCCTACCTTTAAGAATATTTATAAGTACATCAGTCTTCGGTTGGAGTTATTTTCGCAATATAATTTCTCAAAATATTTTTACAAAATTTGACCACAAAACAGCCCGTGCCAAAGTTGTGTAGGGAAGCCGGAGGAAACATTAAGGAGGAAATCAAATCGATTCTCGGCAGGTTTGACAGCTTGTTTACATCAACCAGCGGCGTTAGGGGAAGCAGCGGCTCTGGCAATGGAGTCGATAAGACGAAGGAACCTATAACCATTCCGGCCAGACTCCCCTCCCCACCGGAATGTAGTTTGTAGCCAAATGGTGTAGTGATATTTTCTCGCTCCCAAACGCAAAAAGGAAACCGCCAAAACAACCGGAGGCTGGATACATGGAAGAGTGGATGGACATCTGCCAGCAATTGGTTATTTCGTTTAAATATTTTCACCTTTTTTCGCTGTTAATAATTCAATATATTTCACGCAAAAAGTTGTGCCTACAATGAATGCCAGTAAGTTCCCCTTGAAACCACACACTGTAGGGCCGAACTTTTTTTTTGAAAATGCTTCGCAAATTTGAGCAATTCCAACTTGTCCGAAACTGAACTCAAAATCGACTGGCAAGCCATGAAACAAAAAATACGGTGGCAGCAGCCCCACAGTGACTTCAAATATGGCAGAATGCTGTTCAGAAATTTATGAAAATTCGCCATCATAAGGTGACCTGATTTTTTAATGGTTTTCAAGTTGATTGTTTGCTAGGGTGCTGGGGGGCCAACGATGTCTCACGAAAGCATAAAACGAGCCTTACAAATTTGCGGGAACGAAAAGAAAACTCATTTTACATGTGACAGAAGACACGGTGGCGTCGTCAGCGGACCTGCCAGGCCAGCTCAAAAATTGGAATTGGTCCGTGTGCCATGGGGTGAAAAACTGTGCATAGAATGCGTTTACTGGCTGCCCGGGCGCCTTGTGATTTTTCCAGAGTGACACCCAGCCACAGGTTCGCCCTCACTGGTGCCGTTTCTCTTCTCCTCCCGAAAAAAGCCAATATCGTCGACGCTGACAGCAGCAGAGAAGAGTTGGGCCATAGCCCTGGTTCCTGTCTCTGGCCTGGCCCTGGCTCTGACTGTGGATCTGGTGATGCTGATGGTGACAACCACTGACATGCCCCACACACATTGCCGGAGGGCCCGCTGCGTGTCAGTATTGGAGTGTGGCGGTGCTGGTGGCGGGTTTGCAGTGTAGTCAGAGCTGTGGGGTGGGGTAGAAGCCATATGCAAATTCCGGCAGTGTGTCGCCTTTTGGTATTGGTTTTGTTTCGCTTATACGCTCAGTGTATCGATTTAACTGCCCGCGTGGCTTCCCGTGGTGCAGCGACCGCCTCCGGCGTTGTGTCCTCCACTCGTCCCTGTATGTCCTGGTCGCCCTGGCCTGTGGTTTGTTTTCGGGTTTCATTTTCTACCAATTTTTTACAGCCCTAAAGGCTTGTTGTAGTTGTCAGCATCAGCAGAACATTCAGGTTCCCTTTCACGTTCACGTTCACATTCGCTCGTTGTCAGCCTCATTGTTGTCATTGTTATTTCTGTCTGCAGGAAATTGTTGTATGCAAACATTAAATTTTTCAATAGGTCAATTTTTGCGCCAATCGCCTAAGCAAAAAAATGTTTACAAAAATGTATTCTGGTGTTTTTGTATGTCCCGGCTTAGCCATTTTACTGTTTGTCGGTGGCACTTTTGCTGCTTTATTCTTAAATTGAGGTTATCAAACAGATTTTCGCACTTTTGGCGATTCAAATAAATTGATTTGGACAAAGCCAGAAAGGAAATCAAATCAAAAAATGCTTGCGCAAATATCCAAATAATTGCCAGGGACTTTGATGGACATTTATGTACCTGACTGTACGTGTGCGACTATGTGTGTGTTGTCTGTTGATTTGCGGTTAGTTTCTCTCACGGATAAATATGTAGTAGTGTTTTTTTTGGGCTCGTGTCAGAGTGCTAATGTCGGGAAAAAGTTTCCTACATTTGTGTGTCACAGATCCATTCGGACATGGAATTTGTTGAACCTATTTTGACAGGATGATAAAAAACTTTTCTCGCTTCAGTGTCTGCTACTGTGATGAAGGGAGCACCTTTGGCCTGTTTTTGGACAGAACAGATATTAAATTTCCCAAATGATTCGAGCGTTGATGTACATTTCAAGTTGAAATTCTGACAAATATGTATTTATTCGTTGGTCGCCATTGAATAATTTTGATACGTTTGACACAGCATTTAATTACACGCTCACAGAATTAATATTCAGAAGAGAATGAATTATTTTCAAACAGAAATTGATGGAAATGCAATGGACAACAGCAATGCATGCAAATTTTGCTTTAAGTTTCATTGGAAATATGAATGTATAATAGCGATGAGTTGAAATGACAATTTTATTGAAAATGTTTATTCAATTACAGATTTATCTGTATTTTTATTTTTATTTTTATTTAAAAGTGATGGAACAATTGTTGAATGCTGCTCACATTTCAGTGCAACTCATATGGAAATGGAGCTGTCATCAATCCTCAGCTCTGTAATTAATCATTTCTCCTCACAATGGATCCTCAATTAACTCAATCATTTTTAATTCCAAATAATTTCTTTGTATATTAATGCATACCCCAGCCCATCAACCCATGAACGTTGCCATAGCGAAAAGCACTCCACTTTACATGCACTTTTCTTTAGAAATTCTCTTCAATAGTTCATTTTAATTCCCTTAATTTCCAGCAAGAACAATCAAGAACATCAACAGCACTCCAAAATTTCATTAGAAACCCCTCAGATTTTAGCAGGCAGACTTAATTTCTTTCCCAGACAACAAGTTTATTATAGTCTGCGAGAAATAATTTAAGCAGTCTGACAAAAATGTCAAACTCATGCTCAAGTTTGTACTTCAGCTGCTGCCACGGCACTCCTCCCTGATGCAGCTGTTAGCTCTGCTTCTACTGCTGCAAATTAGATCGTTGTCCGAAATTCGATTGTATCATTTGGGGAGTTTTGCTGTGAGAGAGACAAGGAGTGCATTTGGTGTCCGAGAAAAGTTTTGCGCACAGTTCTAATTAGCACACTAAAGATATTCAACACTCAACGTAATTAAATGGAATTTTAAGCGATGCATCGTCCCAGTTCCAGTGCCAGTTGCCACTTGGTCGAAAGCGCCTTTAATTACGGGCAGGAGGCTCCTGCTGTTGCAGCTGCAGCTCCTGATAGTGGAAGCAAACAATTCTGTAGATGGAACAACTTTTTTTGGTGGGCTGCAGCAGGAGCCTCCCCAGCAGCAGCAAAAACTTGGCCGCACAAATTAATCATAACTTTGGAGGCTGCTGCTGTGCTGCTGCTGTTGCATTGGACAAAATGTTGCCATCTCCGCCCATTAAATGTGGGTTAGGTTGGGCTCTATCTTCTGTCACTTCCTCCCCACACACACACACACACACACAAACACGCACACACACTTAAACTCATCCACTTGAAGATATGCCTTCGGAGTTTAGTTAAGTTTCTACATTTCCACATTCCATTTGGCTGGTGCAGATTTTCTTTGCGTCGGCGTTGCCGGCTGTTCCATAAATCTCAGCTGTGCCTTGACATTTATCAAAATTGCGGAAACTTTGTGAAAGGGTGCAGCTGCGCAATGGCCCAGAGACAAGACAAGTTCCTTGCCTTTGGCCTGGCAAGTTTTTCAGTTTGTTATCCCTCACAAAGTAGCCTACTCAAAAGAAGCTGGCGTGCTGTGCACCCAGGTATGTGAATTAATGTTTCTTTTTGCCGAAAACTTTCTCCTGTTGCAAGCATTTATTTCCCATTCCGCTCACGATCCTATCACGGGGCCATCCCTTGTGGATGTCATTTATGTCTGCTGCTGAATGTTGATAAGCAATAAGAACCAGGACAACAGCCGAGACGGCTGCAAGTTGCATCAAAGAAACTCCAAAGAGGCGGCAACTTCGCTGTCAAGGGCGGATGGGTGGTGGATGGATGTTGAGTGGAGTTGACACACCTTTTTGCACAGAAAATACAAAACATGGACCAAGTCTTTTGTTGTTGATGGCCATGCAGTTGCTTGAAAAATAGAGGAGATTACTTTGGGATCAATTGGGGACGGCAATGCATATATATAGTTGTAAAATGTATGTTTCTGTTAATAACATGGAATTATTCATTGAATTCATTCATTAAATTTTACACTATAACGTCCTCAGGTCGTATACTTTATTTTAACGATAATTTCGGATTCAAATATGCGATAAGCAGTGGCATAAAAACTGCTTGCTGGGTGTACTGCACTCCGAACTGCTTGGTGGACTGCTTTCACGACGCTGTAGATACGATTCACAGCAATCAGCTTATCATTGCTAGCTGCCAAACTGTTGTGCTGCCAGACTGTTGGAACAAGTACGAATCTAATGCGATATTTTCGGCGTGATGCTGCATGGACACACTACTACAAGTTTGAATTTGAATTTAAATTTTGAAAATATTCTCTTCAAATCAAATTCAAGGCATTTATTTTGTATGGATTTTTGTTTTGTTGTCAGAGACGAAAATAAATACAGATTTGTTTGTAAATAAATAATATAAATAGCTAAGATCTAAATGGAAGTACATAAATTAGTTTAAATTAGTTAAGAGAAAAGTCCAGTCGTAAGCACTAGCCCCCCGGTCGGACCACGGACCTAGACCTCATTGCACTCCAGATACATCTGGCGGCAGTCGAAGCCCGAGCGACCCCGGCGACCAGCATCGTACAGCTCCTCAAAGCTGCCGCCACTGCTGCGCCCGAGCACATAGCTGGTGGCGTATCTGAAACGGAGGAATTATGATTAAGAAATATCCCAGGAAGGGGCTGGCTCGGCCGCGTGACTTACGATCCCAGCTGGCAGAAGATGCTGCTGCCGCCAATCTCGCGCACGCACTCCGTGTTGGCGTCGCACATGTAGCGCTGCGTGCACTTGTCCTCCGAGTTGCGGTAGGTGCGGACGTAGCCCTTCATCAGGGAGATGCCCGCGACGACGGCATCGCTCACCGAGTCACGCTTGCCCAGGGAGCGGGCGGTTAGGGAGCGGTGCGAGAAGGAGGTCTTCAGGGCGTCCAGCAGATTCATCACGATCTGAATGAACTGTGAAAGGGGGAGCGTTGTTCAGTGGAAGGTGTGTTTTGTGGCATGTGTGTGTGTGTGTGTGTGTCGCGTGTGTATTTGTGTGTGTTTTTGTGTGTTGGTTGGGAGCGGTGGGCAGAGGAAGCATTAGTCAATTAGTTTTGCATTTGCTTGTGCCAATTCTAAGAGGTGTGTGTTTGTGTGTGTGAGTGTGTGGCAGTGTGTGTGGTGTAAGAGTGTGGTGTTGTGTGTGCATATAAAACATTTACATTCTCAGCACTAGGCAACAAGATTTGGGGCGTGATTTAGAGAAAGAGAAACATGCTGGAGGAAGCAATTTCAGGGGTAAAACTTCGTAGCTTAAGCTGATTGAACTTGATTCAATTCAACACCGGAGGCATTCATCAAGTAACAAGAATAAACCTAGAAATGGAAACCATTCTAAGTTGCCGACTAGCAGCTGTGAAGTGGCCCCGATCTTGTTGCCTAGTGTCTCTTGTTGAGTTTTGTTTGTATGTTCTGTGAAAGCAATAAAGATGTTTACCTCGCCAGCTTGCTTGGCCATCGAGTTGACTTGATCGGGGTCTCTGGAGCCCAAAACGGCAGACATCACAGCCACCAATATGCCCTGTGCGATTTATTAGAGAGGTAGAGGTACAGATACAGGTACAGGTACAGGTACAGGTAGAGGAGGTAGGCGGGAAACGAACATAAGAGAAGAGCCAAACACCCAGAATCAGTATAAGTTTAAGTATAGGTATAAGTATGTATGTAAAACGAAGTAATGAACGATCAACGAATTACGATAAAAGCAAAACAAAAGTGGCACAAAAGCAATCAGTAAGTGTACACCATGTTATGTGGCTAATGGATCGATCGATTTACCTGCATGGGAGATCCGCCATTGTCGACCTTGTCGATGCCATCACTGGGTGCTCCACCGCCCAACAGAGTGTTGATGATGCGAAGACCTAAGGAGGTACAGTATGAAGTTGGATCAGTCATGGGAACTGAGTGCGACTTACCCATGGAGATGACATTGGCCCAGGGACTGCCACCCAGTCCAATCGAGGAGTCCACATCATCGGACTTCGATGGCGCATTCACAGCGCCGTTGAAGAACATTGTCATCACGGTGGACAGCATGTTGGACCAGGTGAATCCGCCGGGTCCGCCCACAGTCTCCTGCAGCTGATTGTTCTCCAGATCATCCTCGATGTCGTCCAGAGCCACCTTCTTCGAGGCATTCGGCTTGACCGCGAACTTCCTGGCACTCTCCTCTCCCCGATAGACTGGCGATTGGGATAGCTGGTGCTGTCTCTGGTAGACCTCCTGCTGGGGGAAGGCGTAGGTCATCAGCAGGCAATTGCTGGCCACTATCGTGAGCAGCAGATAGGCGTGCACTTTGCTCTGATTCCACATGACTGCTGCAAAAGACAGAGCAAAACTGTTTGAAATTCATCGAAAGGCAAAGACCGCCCCCACAATTGGCATAACACTTTCACGTTGCCCAATTGTGTGTGTGTGTGTGTGAACGAGTTTCCTGAACCGCCGCACGAGTTGGGCATTAATATTAGGACTGTGCCCCCTTTCAGTGGCACATGCTTGACCTGATTTCCTATGAATTGGTAATAGTTTCATGCCTCAAATGGCAGAGAGTCCAAACAATGCCAAATGGCGAGTCTGGATTGCATTTAAGTGTTGTCTAATGGCAACTCAACTCAAATTTAAATGTTACATTTATGCTGTAGGAAACTTCATTGTAAATATGCTTTCTCCCATTCAAAAAATATGAATTGTCATGACTTGTGAAACACTTGTGAGTATTGCACTTAAATATTCTTGCATTGGGACCCAAAAAACAAGAGAGAAAAGAAAGAAAAGCTTCTCTCAGGTATTGTCAAAAATTGTCCATTTCTCATGGAGCAAAAATTACCTTACAATTTCCATGGAAACCAGATAAGAAAGTTGTTGCGGCGTGTAATTAAAGCCAAAGTCAGAGACAAAGCCAGGTTTGCTTCCGAAACAGCTAGAAACTAGTCTAACTGCTCCCAATTAAGGTGTCGGTCAAACTGAACCTGTTCCCCATCGTATCCGATCCCATCCCATGCCCATCTCCCAGTGGTCTCTGTGGCAGAAGCAGCAGGGAAATTACCCAAGTTGAGCAACATAAGCTAGAAAGCCGCCTGGCCACAGGTGGGGCACAGGTGAGGTGCCAAGTAAGAGCAATTAGCAGACTCTTCCCCAATGCGAGCATCACAGTTTTGCCTGATATTAGCATGGGGAGCCATCCAGAATTGAGCTCTTCATCCGAGCGATTTGGAATGGAAAAAAGTTCTTTCATCTTCGCTTTATTTCTGATCAGTGCCTTATTGTTTCTTCCCTGTTGCTGTGGCAAGAACCTGTTCCAGCTAGCGGTTCTCTTGCTCAGATGTCATGCAACAGGTTACCGTTACAATTAATAAAGCCAGCGAGTGTGTGGAGTCGTGGGGAATCTCTAGAGTGGAGTGGCAAGTCCAGCGGAATGCCAATGGCAGAACAGAGATTGCATTGATTTCCATTTAATTGCCGATCGCCGATCGCCGACCGCCGACAGACGAAGAACAGGCTCCCCAGAATGGGTCAAACTGCATTGAAATGTAAATTGCCTGATCATTAATCGGACAGAAGCAGTAAGCCGCATCTCACGGTTATGCCAATCGAGCTTTGATGGCTTTGTGACACAATTCGACACAGTTCCGTGGAAATTACGGTGGCCATGTAAATTTAGAAAGCTGTTAGAGCCAGCAGCTCCAGCTCCAGGGATCTGCAAGCGTGATCGAGTCGTTAAGATAATGGTAATTAATGACTGAGCTATGATACTCGCATGTGGCAGAGAAATTTCATTGATTATATGAGAGAGAAATGGTAAAATGGCAGGGAAACTGGGATGGCCACTCAAAGAACGCTCGTCTTTATGACAGCCATTTGCTGTGACATAATTCTCTCAACAAGTTGGGCCTTTCCCTCCACAACTGCTGTTTATATGTATTCATTTTTCACTACAACCAAACACGCCAACTTTAATTGAAAACTTCACACGCAACTCTTACTTTCATGGCCAGCAGCGGCACCAAATCGTTTGTCTAAAAATGGCAATTAAAATCTCTATAAAAAGCAGCAAAAGCAATATAACTATTTCGATATAGAGAGCAGCAATTACACGACTGCAGTTGGTCAAAAGTCGCAAATTAGAAAGTGTAGAAACCGCAAAAACACAAACAGCGAGAGAGGAAAAGCAATTCCACAAAGAGGGGGAGTAAACATACAGACATACGAGTACGAGTACGAGTATAACAATAACCAAGTTCTTTGGAGGCAAAAGGAGAAATATGATTGTAATTTATGTGATATTTATTTTCAGTTTCGTTTGCGGTCTCGTGCCGCGACACGCTCCACTGGGTTTCTGGTCAAAGTCAAACATGAGAAAGCGGTAAAAATGTTCGTGATTTGAGGTAAGTGAGCAGAGAGATGCACAGACACATACATACACAGATGCACGCCCATTGCTCTCTGCTCTTTTGTGAATCATTCTCCTCGGCGAAGACCTAAAAGAGGGTTGGCCAGATTTCTGGACAGTCATGGACTGGTTTCCGGCCACCGCCGCAGAGAAACTTGAGCAAAGCGGCCACAAATATTCAGGTTTCACTTTCTTTTTGCCCAGAATCCGAGCCAAGGTTTATTGACCAAGAAGGGGTTAACAGTTTTAAATAAATAGCAATTGTTTGGAGGCGCGTACTTAGCCTTAATTGGCATGCACTGCGGCTTTCTAGTCAGTTTGTGCCTTAAGTCTTTCGTCTTGTTTCGCTGGTCAGCAACCTCCAACGAACAACCACCAGCAAACCGTTGTCATTCGGCCAAATGACTGGCGGACAGTACTGCATTTTAATTCGGCCTCAAAGTTCGTGCGTGAGGGTAAAGAGTGTTGACCAGTTATATCGATTATTTGGTAACAAATTTCCAAAGTGATGCAACCTGAAGGCAAGCCGAAATGATCGCCAAGGGATGTCAGGTACGAAAAAGTTGACTTCAACTTGTCTTCAACTTTTACTGACCCCAAAATGCAGTCTGCAAATCCAACAGATAAACATAGTTGCAAAACTGCATGAAAGCAGAACAAATTGCACTTGCAATTGCCGTTGCCGTTGCCATTATGGTTATTAGTCAGCTGCAGCTGAGACACAAATTACAGCTGTCATAGCAGCCTGAAAGTCATGGAAGAAAAAGACTATTTTGCGTGAATTTTACTCACATTTCGAGATAACATGTCCCCCTCAAGGTTCAAGCATTCTCTCAAAGTGCAATCAACGAAAACAAATTCAATTTAACTCGACTGCAAAGGCAACTTAGCAGCTTCAAAGCAAAAACTTTCACCTCACTCGACTTGACAACCAAACAGCCAGCCAGCCAGTCAGCAAAACCAACAAATACAACCGCAAAATTCCAAAAGAAACCAACAACCAGCAGCCAACACAACAAACCGATGAATGAATGAAAGTTACCAACAAAAAAGTAAGGAAAAAAAGTCAAATAAAATAAAATAACTTGCTTCAAGGTAGAAGGCGATAAGAAATAAATAAAGGGCCGGCAGCAGAAAATCAGAAAATGGGTTGAATGCCAAGCAAATTGGCAAGCAAATGGCAGACAAACGTGACCTTTTACAGGCAATTAAATAAATAAAATAAATATACATTCTGTATGGGAAGTTTCCCCAAAGACTTGGCCAAAAGGCAGGCATTAATTGGCCAGCACAGACAGCAGAAAAAACTGAGAGAAAGAGAGTGAAGAGCAAGTGCAAGACAGAGACCCACATGGAATCAAGGCCACAGACAAAACGGCCGCAAGGCCTTCTCCAAAAAAGGGGAGTTGGGAGTGCCAAAAGCGTGGGCTGAGAGAGCCAAAACGGGAGGCCAGAAAACGAAAATTCTTTGGAAAGGTGAACAGACGGGCGACAGGCGCCCATTTGGGTCAGTGGGCGGCCATCATCATTGCCAGCGTCAGCGTCAGCGTCAGCAGTGCACATTGGAGGTTTGCTTCGCATCGGTTTGCTTTCCAGCGAACCTGGGCCCAGTGCACAGTTTCATATGTAGCCGGGTCTGTTGCCTGTTGGCCAAGAGTGCGTGCCCGGCTGGCAGTGTCGTCCCACCGCACCGCACCTCCAATACGCGTCTCTCCTTACCACAGGCCCCCCTCTCTCTTTTGACATGTTCCACGCTGCGTCCAGTCGATGGACGTTCTGTTTGCTTTTTCATGCAAAGTTGTTAACTCGTTTAACAGAAATTCTCCCCTACCTCTCGCTATCTCTTTCGCCCTCCCTCTCTGGCCGTTTTGTTGCTGTATTTATGCTTCAAGTTCTGTTATTTCTTTAGGCCTGACCCAAATATTTGGCTGTTGCCTCAATTTGTTGGACAAACAAAACGCATGGCACGACATCGGGACAGAATTGTGGCACTCAATCAATTGTAAATAACTTTCTAATGCTCTGGTTCTGGGCTATGACGCTGGATACAGTTGTATACAGTGCTAATCAATTGATTTGTGGATCAAGCTGCAAAGTCTCAAAGTGCATCAGCTGATCTTGAGGGAGTTTGATTGACTTCACAGGAAAATGTCTCCCCTTTTACATATTTAGCGGATGTAAAGCCGCACCGAAAATTAGTCACATATATTATTATTAAGAAATAAAAAAGTTAATGTTTCATCATTAAAAACTCCCAATTATATCCGCAAACTTTACTTTAGATGACTCAAGATGTAATAGGATTGACATATTTATGTTTATATTAATAAAGTCTTTGAATGTCTCTTAAATTAATCCACCATTCAAAAGGAGCTTTCAGTCAATTAAATTTTCAACTCAACTCTTTCATGGAATGTCTTTGAATTCAACAATTTCAGCTTGTGCGGTTCCATTTAAAAGTAGTTTAGTTGGACACATTTTTGTGGTGCTGGAACAATTTCTCTCACCTGTCTGTTAATCCCGTTAATGTCTGTCTTTCAGCTGGCTGAACTCAAAACAATTAAGCAAAATCGTAATTACTCCTTTGGCTGAGTGTAGCTTTGGCTCGTTGGCACTGGAAAAACGAAAAATTTCAGCACGCGATTGTCAAGCACACAATTCACTTAAAAATTCACCCAAAAATTGCACTGGAAAATTTCTCTCTCTATATTTTTGTTGTCGATCGATACCAACTTTCGTTTACTTCGATCCCACTTCGAGAGACTTCGGATTTCACTTCGCGATGGAGGTACTGCTGCTGCTGCTGTTTTGGTGGTGTTGCTGCGTCTGCTGCTAAAGTTGTCTGAAACGGCGATCGCCTTGAACTTGCGTTTATATAGCCTGGCCCATTTTCAGGGGCTTCGCGATGGAACTGGAAAACGAAGAAGTGCAAGCGAACATGTTGGGTCGCTCACCGCTCGCCGCTCACCTGCGCAGGTAAGAGCGCGTTGGACGCGGCTCGCTGCTCGCGGCCCAACATGTTGTCTCTTACTCGTGCGCAGGTGTGGCATGATCTGTCTTCTGGTTGATCTGCTGGCTCTGCCTCTCTTTTTGTTTGCCATTACTGTTAATGCGTTTACGGCCCATTGTTGTCTGGGCCTTTTTGTTGGGTTAAACGGTTTCTGTTGCGGTCTACCTGGCTGATCTTTCGTCAAGGTTTTCCACAACATTTGCATATCTCTGGCTGATTGATCATCTCCCTCTATTGTGGGTGCGGTACTTTTGGTTTTCTTCAACTAAGACCTTGACTAGGACGACTCAGAGGTGACTCACTAAAGGTGTGTATGTGTGTGTTCATTAAGCTTAATCCGGTCTTTAATCCTCACAGAGTTAAATCCCAGGCCCCCTCAAGTCTCCCGCAAATGAGGAAAGTTATTTGCCACCAGAAAAAGGGGCAGGAAAAACATTTTAAGGGATTGCCAAAGAACAAAAGATTCTTTTATTTTTTTGAATTTAACTAAAAGTGTGTAGTGGCAGGGTCGCATCCGGCTGCTCATCCTGCGCCTGCTGCCCAGCTAGCTACACGTGCAAAAAAGTTAAGCTGTTCAAGCAAAAGTTTGCCAAGGATGTCTGCCAGTCATTCAGTGTGTCCTACTCTTGCTCCTGCTCCCTGTCCGAGTCCCAGCCGCTGAGGCATTACAACCCTTGCGAACTCAAATCGGAAAAATAGAAATGGAACTTAGGTTCCATCTCCATCTCCAACTGCATTTGTATGTGTTTACATTTAGTTGTATTCGATTTGCATACCCGATTGGTATTGGCATTGGGATTCGGATTCGGAATGGTGAATGGGATTGGGCAAGGGTTCGGTTTCTGGGGTTAGTCTACCCCGTAAATCAATGCCAACAGTGCGGGCAATCAGCAAGTGGAGCTGGAGCCTCTGTTCGACTCCCCTTTAACCCATCCAAGTGGATTATTAAGTGGTCTTAAAGCCCAGCCAAAGTCGATTGCTGCTGCTGCTGTTTTTTCACCCATACACCCACACACCCACACACTCAGCACACATGTAGATGCTGAGTGTGTGGGTTGCTTATTGAATAAATGTGGTTGGATTTATGCAAATCCAAAGAACGACTGACGGTGCACTCCACTGACCCACACACACGCACACATGCTTGGATGGAGGTTTGCTGACCATTTGGGCATATGCTTAATGCGGCCATAATTGTTCCACATTTGTTATCACCGAACGAACTAACTTTGCATATCGATGGGGTTGCAGCTATGGCTGGGAATCAATGGGATTACTGATTTCCGCCTTAATTTATGTGCACAGCTCGTTTTTGTTTGCCAGTTCCAATATTTGTGTTTGCAGACCCTCCAATCGCATTAGCCTGATGATTTCCCTGTCAACCCAGAGAGGGAGGACCGCAGTCCAAACATGAAGCATAAATCAGCTTATCAAATTGGCATTCAGAAGTCTGGTTTATAATTTGTACAGCCAACACAATGTTTGGCCTAAATGATGGATTGTTTGACGAACAATTCGAGTGACTACAGTATATCTGTGTGTTGTGGGCAATATCGAGCAATATAGAGCAATATCCTGCTGCTGCAAACCAAGTGGAAAGTTTGCTCACTCCCGCCACTCGCGAAGCCACGCAAATTCTGTTTAAAGAAATCGAAACTCGGCAACAATTAGAAGACAATTTCATTCAATTAGCAAGTTCTGCGGCCCAAAAGATTCAAATTCTCTCTCAAATTAGCGTGCTACCCAAAGTATACCCAACAAAAAAGCTGACCCACATTTTGGCAAATTGAAATCAAAGCATTAACCGAAACGAAAAAGAAAGAAGAGCCGAAAAACTTCTGCATCAACAGCCAAATTGCTGGCGACAGAGTGCCAGGGATTTCGGTGCATACTTTCAGGCGTTTGTAAATTTATGCATACGTCCTGTTTGGATCCAGTTGGAGAGTATGCGTGTGTGTGTCTGTGTATCCCGCGTGTCGTCAGTCCTCTACTAATATGAAATCAATAAATTGGAAGCTTTTTTTTTATTGCCATCAACTTTGCTCGTGCCCCAAGAAGCTCTGTGTTTTTATTTACTCGAATCGTGTTTTATTCTCCCCCTTTTTTTCTTGCATAAAGGATAAAGATACCAAAGCAGAGCGAAAGACGATGACGATGTTGTCCTCCTAACCGAGGTCTGGAACTGAAATTTGGATTGTGGGGTCAAGGAGAGGCGCTGCTGCCACGCTCTGTGAGTTTATCAGCGCAACATTCACTTGAGAAATAATGATGTCTGCCGGAAGAGTCGTCGGGAAAGAGTAACAACAGAATCTGCTGTGGGTAAAGGCCAAGACAATATTGTCATGTTCCATATTAAATATACTTCTCCATGGATGGAATACTTGAATGTTCCTGTAGACGAACACTCTTGAACGCTAAAATGGCAGATAGATGCATTTGAGTCAGTTGCAAGCGAAAAGCTTTTTGTCATGGTTACGAAAACTGGGAGAGAAAAATAAATGTATAAAATTGGGCAAAGATTAGGATGAGATTTGGTAGAAAGGGTAGATGTATAGGTACAAAGACTTCCGCCAGAGAAATGGTTGGTAAATACAGCAAAGGATTTAGAAGGCAACTGTATATGTATCTTAAGATTAACGACATCTTAAATTTCTACACAAACGTGTTTGTTCAACGTGGATTTTATGTACCATGTATCATGAGTTTCATGTAGAATGTAGAACAAATGGTTGCCTCTCAAAATACCTACACTACACACATAAGCCGGCAGCATTTCCACATCTTCCGTATCACTGCATATTCAACGTCACCAGCAACGCCCTCGAATTAGGCCCACACAGTTTCGCATGTGGTCAAATGCAGGTCAACCCTATTCTAAGTAGTTGTCACCGCCCCCAAGTTCTCTCTCAGGGTTTGTCATTTCGGTCAGTAATGGACTTATGCAAATTACTGAGTTACACCGCGTCCAGAATATTGCATTTCAATCAATATCCTGGAGTCTGACTGACATTTGCATATGTGCGACTTGAAATTTATGAGCAGAGAGGGGCTGTGTGTATTAATGGGAGAGGTGTTAGTGGTGTTAATGCTGGAGAGAGCTGATGGAAATGGGTGCATAGTCCTCCCCAATAGAATGAAAAGGGTGGAAATACCTCCGTTGAGTGAGTCAAGCGCGGATGCTGATCAAGAGAAGGGACCCATTCAATTCACCCCTCTAAAGTACATTCAATCGGTTCTCTGCCCACTCGATTCAACCCACACACATATACATACATACATATCCCTGGCACTTTTTTTTATTACCATCCATCAAAATGGAAGTAAATCATTAAAAATACATGCTGGCAGCATTCCTTTCACCCATAAACATCAAAATCAAACATCTGTTAAGCATTTTTTTACGATAAAACTTTCGCTGGCTGCGGGTTCGGTTCAGGTTCATAATGCAAGTTTAATCGCAAAACAATGTATGGGAATTTACAAAGATATTTATAGATATATATAATTTAATTTACATGTAAATCTGCATAAGCATCCGGCTGGCAGACAGATGAGAAAATGCAAAATTGCTGAAGGAGACACAATGGCCTGCGCAGCATCTGGTGACTGATGTCCTGGCCCAGGGGTATAGGGTTACATTGGGTCTCGTCTCCCTTTTTCCACAGCTCCATGATTTCCATCACTCTCCTGGCTCTCTTTGGGCTCTCCTCTTTTCCGCGCATTGGGCACCGGCAAAGATAAAGTACATTTCTGTGATAAATATAACAACAAGTACCCAAGGCACGCACAAATGGGGCTCCGTCCCATTGGCCCATCAGGGCTCGGGTGAAAACGCATCCAAAAATTTCATGCCCAAACAAGGTTCCGGGTGGGGGGCAGAGAGTGGAGCCGAAAGGATAGGGGTACCTTCTGGCAGCTGTTATAATGATGCCGGCGATACATCATCGCAAAATGCTAACATTTTCGGCAGCGACGGCAGTCAACAGCTGTTGCCGCTGATGAATCCTTTGGGTCCGGCATGCCAAGGGTATCCTTTGCCACTGTTCAGAGTCCGTCCCATTCCATCCACTAATATTTCAATATTTTGCACATAAAAAGGCGTAAGTTATTTTTCATATTTTGCCAACGACCACTACCCAGACCTCTTCACCAATGCATTTTTGGCTAATTTCCCCTGCCCTTCCGTGAATAAATCTTTTGAATTTCCGAATGTTTGCCTTACAGGCAAAGCTATAGCCAGAGCGTGGAGCATCGATATAATTAACTATCATAGAATATTCAAGACACGATTTCAAATGCTTATTTCCCTTTGTTTGGGTTCCCTATTCCTGGTCTGCTTGGGTTCTGCCTCTGGCTGTTGCTAGTCTTCGCCATTTGTGTTTTTGTGTGTTGTTGCCACAATTCTTCTTGCTTCTGGGGCTCACATTTATGACTTGTTTTAATTTGCTGTGCGTGCTTTGTTTATGCGAAATCTGCATTTCCGTGTTTGTCTTTTGGTCGAATGCAGCTTAAAGCGAAAAATTAAAAAACTAGAAAAAACTAACTAGATGGATGATAGCGGACTGGGAGGGGAGTAAAGTGGAGTGGCCCAAAAGCCGCTTAAAAGGAATTGCATGCGTGAGGGAAAATTGGAAGTTTGGTCTGAAGAATTTTTCGCATTGCCAGTTACCAGAGAACTTGCACTAAGAGAAAGCGAGAAAGCACGAGAAAGTTGAGAGTACTTATAAGAAGAGAACAAGAGCAGGATATGCTAGGCAAGGAGGAGAAAGGGCAGAAAAAATCGCAGTAGAAAAGAGATTGAATGCTGAGGCAAAGGATGTTGCGGCAGGAATTGGACAAGAAAGAGTTGCACTTGTGGCCAAGGGAATTGTTTTTTGGGAAAATGGAAAACACGAAAACCACTAGACAGTTGTGGGTTATGAACAGAGAAGTTCAGTGTGCAACAACTACAATTATCAATATATGTCTATGTATACCTTGAAAAGTAAGCCAATTACAAAAGGGGATTATAAATATGTGGAAAAACAATAATAAATAAGAGCAAACCTTTCGGATGCAACATTTAAGCATTTAATTTCTGGAAATTCTTTAATAGTCATAAAACTATCCCACTAAGTGAGCAATATAGAAAAAACCGCATTGATCTACCACCGATAACCGAAACCCGTAGTAAATTATTAATCACTTAACACACTCAAGCACCGAAGAAACAAACAATGCGGCCGATGATTAGACAGCTCCAAGTCAATTTATATACTTATAGAGGATACCAGAAAAGAGGAGCGCCATGAGGTGGAATGGGAATGCTGTAGACAAGACAGAGCATACATCTTGGTCAGCAGACAAAAAGCTTTCATTAATTCAATATGCTTGCGGCGAGTAGGAAACCAGGGGTCAGTGAGGGGGGTCAACTATCATTAACTGGCGCTGCTCCAGACAAGCATCGTTCTAATGATGAAGGCGATGATAACCGACTGCACGGAGAGGGATATGTGGAAATGAATTAGTTTGCATTAAGTATACGCCAAAGTGTACACACAGTAGAAGCCGAGAGCAAAGAGCTCAGCAGGATTTAAGAAATATATATACATACAGTATACGTATATACATGTGTTCATACACATATATTCTCGTATATGTGCGGCAGTGTGTCTGCTGCACGACTTATGACTACCGCTCATTTAGCTGCTGTCGGAGAGAGTGAGAGAGGGAGTAGAAGCCTTCAGGGAGATTAAGAGGAGAGACTGCCCGCCAGCATCTGAGAGAGTGTTTTTGGGTGTGTGTGAAGCATGGAATATTAATTCCTTAAGTAATTCACAACATTTGCAACTAATGTTTGTTAATGAGCTATGCCAGCCATCGCCTGCTCTCTCCCTCTGTCTCTCCACCCACAGTGCCTGAGGTCAAGGCGAATACTGTGAAATGTCTGCAGCTTTGCGACTTGTTAAATGCTGGCATTACCAGAGTACCAAAGTGGAAAAGTGAAAAGGACTCCCAATAGGCAGTCCATGGCCTTAGGGCTCCTGACAGTCGCCGCCAAAACACTTAATGAAATAATTATGTAAAGCAAACAACCTGTCGTTATACCTGCCAGAGCATAGCCACCTTGGCCCCAGAGACTTGCTTTTGACATTCATTAATTTGATGATATCCAATCTTAGTTATTGTACGTATAATTACGAGGACGATGGCTGTACCGGAGGTCAGGACTTAACACAATGGATTTTACCTACCGGTGCACCGGTGGGGTCTTTTCTTCATTTGTCCCAAAGATAACCTTTTTCCTTGGGAGTATTTAGGATTAGATGACGTTGATGACAGGATATCCATCTTCTCTACTGATCCCTGTGAGAGCTTGTTGATCATCTCTGGCTAAATTATGCAGGGAACCCGGAACTATGCGAGCAAAACTTGTTTCCATCGTGCTAATCAGCCATGGCTCAAACCGCTCAAGCACACTTCCCTGCTAGCCCCATTAAATATGCAACAAACAACAAAAAGAATTCCACTTGCACGCTGTAGGACGTGGCAGGGATGGTTGAGGCAGCATGTAAAATAATTTGAAAACACGGCATTAGCGTAATGAAGCATGGAAAAGAGGGCGGGGTGGGGCGGGGCGACTGGGAACGGGATGGATGGGCGTGAGGTGGCAGTGGGAAAGTGGGTGAAGCCGTTGCAAGCAGGTGAAAAGCGCACATAAATGCCAGAAAATATGCAAGTCCTTAACTTTCATGAGTGGGCCAGGCTCATGCTGTGTGGTAGTGGCAGAGGCACTGCCAGAGTGCTGGCAAAGGGAAAACTGTTGTTGCAAATGCAGATAGAAATGACGGCGAGGCTGTCGAGGGGGCAACTGGCGTATCACACATGTTTGTCATGTGCCTCAAAGTGTCTGTCTGTGTCTGTATGGGTGTCTGCCCGGATTTTGGTTGAGTGCGAGTGTGAGCTCTCTCGCAAAACTTAACACAGGGTGTTGTGGTGACGCGGTGCTGTGGCAGGGGAGTGTATTCTTATTCAGTGCGTAATCTTCACCTTTTTCACAGTTTTGTCGTGCACTTTTATTGCATATATGGAGCTGGGCGTGGAGGCGAAGAAGCAGCAGGACCAGAAGCTCCAGCCAGAGCAGGCGCCAGACTATGACCGTGTATCGACAAAAGTTGCACCTTGAATTTGCCACTTTATGACCAAGCACCCCACCCACACCCACGGTCCCCGTTAAGTAGTTGTAAGCTGCATAATGTATTTACGCAAGCACCGGAAATTGGGTGCCGCGGGTTGGGCGGTGGCACGGTGCGGCGATGCGATGTGGCAGCCATCGTGCTAAACGCGCATAGACAAGTGTGATCCCTTGTGGATGGGATGTGGAAGCTGGTGAGGATGCACATGTGGATGCTGGCACGGATGTGCCTGTGTGATGCTGGGGAGGATGTGAGTGTGGGATGAGAAGGAGAAGGTATGAGCAGGAGGATGCCTTCACTTTTTTGCTTTATACCGGCATATTTTATGGCCATCTGAATCCAGCCAAATTGCAGCAACTCTCAGCTTGAGCGCGAGATTTGATTAATATGCAACGTATTACTGCATCCAGCGATTTATGAGGCTGCATGTAGTCCAGCCCTTAGCTGAGATTCTTAACTGCTTAGAGCCATCAACCTGTTAGGATTCATACTGATTAGATGGCACGTACCCCCTTGGATATCAAAACATTTAAGCTTCGGTCATTGCTGGAATTTCATTGCATAATTTTTGAAATTGATTTAGATATAAAAACAGGAAGACAGACAGAATGACGGCATTGTAGAAAAGGAAGAAGTTTTAACAAAGACACACAAAGACTTACAGGAAGCATAGCAGCATGGACTGGTGATGAGCTACAGTGTATGCCATGACCATAAGACAGTGCAGTAGCACATGTAGCACTCGAGAATTCGTATCAGTAACATAATACGACACTACTGAATGTATGTATGCCTATCTAATGTCTCTATTGCTTTATTTAATATCAATTTCTTTATTTAAAATACATCTTTAGATTTGTGATATCTTACCAAAAGGGACGTTGATTTTCGTTATACAACACCATTTTCTTAATTCTTTTCTTACCTTAAAATAAATCCAATGCTAAAAGAGGGGCTATAGACTCTGCGGACGTCACCAGATCTCAAACTCTGTTCTCCAAATGTTGGATTATACATATCTTTTTCTCGCACTGTTTATGCAGATGTTGGTAGATAAATTTTTGCATTTATGGGAATGAGAATTATATGTAAATTCTTTGTGTAATTGGGCAACATTTAGTTTTAATACTGCCAAAGAAAGAAGAGGGAGAAGTGGATACACAGATACCGGAAAGGTGCTTAAGGAGAGTAAAATATAGAGAGATGGAGATCTGACGATTCACACCCATTGAATCCATGGCCCAGACCAGAGACTACTTCCGTCCCCATTCTCAATGATTGTCCTGGTCCACGTTCCCGGCCCCCTCATCATTGTCATAATAATAATCATCATCACCATCATCATAGGGAGCCTTACCTCACCGCCATCAGGGGCACATTTTGTGCGGTAGTATGCAAATTAACTTAAATGTCAACGTTGGTGAAATTTTTAAAACGACAAACGCAGAATTCCATCTGAAAAGGGTGGCAATGGAAATTCGTTGGAAAATTGTGCACCAAATACGGAAACACAGAGAGATGGAGCGGGGGAAAGGAAGGGGAAAGAGAGGCGTTAGAGAAGGAGAGAGGGAAAATAAGAGACAAACTGCAAACGTCAACCGATTTTTCCCCGTCTCCTCTGTATATGTACAGTGACTGAGAGTGACTGAAACTCGGTGACAATGATGTTAACTAGAGTGTGAAAACTATGATTGGCTGACAACGACTGAGGAGAGCGTGATTTATCCACTGGAAAGGGATGGCCGCAGTGTTGCAGGAACACTCTCGTTCACACTCCCTGTAAAGCCTGATTTATGCCATATTCGTGCTCATCTCACCGCTCAGGGGTCGCCACCTCCGGTTCTCATTCGCATTCCAATTTCCACTACTTTTCCCAGCTCTTCAGGCACTTTGCATACGCTTGTTGAAACAAATGCCCCGAACGATTTTCATTTTCATTTTGATTTTCCTTTGCTTTGCACTTTCCAATTGCCTTCATACCCATGCTGCACCAAAAGAAGCAACCTCTTATGTTGTGCAATTAATGGTGGGAGTCCGGAACTCCAAAGTTGGATATAATTCTTATGCTCGACAATATGTGGGTCAACTCGTGAACATTTTCTGGCTCTTTAATGGGTGGACCATTTCTCATACATCAAAAAAGTTTTACCCCAAAAAACTAATAAAAATTCCTCAAAATGTTACCAAATTTATTGCTAAGCTATCAAATTCGTTAGTTAAAATAGAACTTCCCACAAAAATGTTCTCCATTTCATGTAATGAAATTAACAAAAATTAAATATGATGTAAATATTTTAAAAATTTCTTATTGACCAATGGAAGAGAACTCTGAACTAATGCCGAAACCAAAATCCATTTATCCGTATACCATATAGCTCACATAAAAGTTGGTTTATGCATGCCCACTTCCTGCCCAATAACCACAGAAAATTACTGCCGAATTCATTTGGTTTCGTTTTGTTCGTATTCCTTGAAATGGGATGCACCCCAGAAAAAGTTGCCTGCTGAGTCATGGGTGGAAATATTTTGACATTCAGTTGGTGTGGCATGGTCACAAATTTCAGAGGATTCGTCGTTAGTTAAATGTGTTGTAAGAGTGAATAATTTGTGTCTCTCCTTCGCTCTTATTTTTTGTTGGTTAGTTTTTTGTGGGTTCTTTACGAGTAGATGACACCTCGGTGGGGACTGGCTTGTGGTCCAGCTACGAGTATGAATGAATATTTAACAAACTTGTTCACAATTCCTAAGCGAATGTTTGAATATTTGAGTTGGTCCGCAGACCGGACCCAGGAGCATGTATGTGTTGGCATGAATATTTCCAGTAGAAAGAGGGAGATACATTTCTATTTCGCTTACCCTTTTTGGGGTCTACAGATATCTCACCTAATTTACACATTTCTACGTCGTTGTGCTGTACGAGATTATTATTCAGTGTGAAAATTGAGAATTTTCCAAAAAAGTTCAGCAACTAAAAGCAGTTTCTAATTCCATTGAAATTGTATTTTATTTATTTTTCATCTCCCTTACTTGTAATGGCTTAAGAATTATTGCAAACACTTCATTTGATTTCATTTCAATTGGCATTGCAATTTCATTAAATTTTGCGTTTGCCTTGGCATTTCAATTTAATTGTATGATGCTGTACATCACGTATACGCAACGTTGCAGAACACTCCATTCAATTTTGTTTATTTTGTTGATTAAGTTTTTGTTTTATTCTTTATGGGTCTGGCTGCGTCTAAAATTGTAGTAAGTCTTTTATATACTAACTAATGTGTACATGTAGTTATTCTTTTGGCTTTCTTCGGTTATATAATTAGTTGTGTGATGAATGCAGGGCCTCTGTCAACAAACCGCAGTACGAGTATAGCTCGCCTATTTACACAGTATTTATCATATATTCTTTAGGTTTTAGTCTTGAGAAATCAGAGCTTTATAATAGATCCAAAGTTATACGTACATATTTACAATTTATAGTTTAAAGAAACTCATCGAAATTTAAAAGAAACAAACATTTTAATTTTAATTTAAATATGTCTCTTATTCAAGATTAATTTTAATATATTTATGAATGAAGTTCCTAAATTTTAAATTTCATATTTCCTCTCTAGAGCAGTTCCTTTGATTTATATTCTTGCTGTTCATTATATATTTTTAGGTTTCTTTAAAATTAAATATTTTACAACCATGGCGGATTCCAATTGATAGAAAATCAGCAAAATAATCTTAATTTATGGGTTACACTGTGCCTGCTATTTACACAATTCTTGCAAATTGTTTATCGAAATATGCGATATGCCTTGAACCGAAAAATGTTTCTTAAACATTCATTTACACTCATATGGCAAACCAATATTAATTGTATATTTTTTAATATTATTCATGGAGCTATTAATGTATGGGGATGAATGTCTGTTTGTTTTTTCTTGTTTCGGGGGATAATACATCGAGTAAAATCTTAATTCATAGCCTCATTTATAGCATAAAATTCGAGGCCAGTGTCACCCTCCACTCAGGTCTTATCCTCTGCCACTTGTGTGCCACTAATTGAGCGGCAGACCTGGTCTATGTCCGTACCCAGAGTCCGCCCACTGCTGCTTCGGAGACAGCTGATGATGGGTGTCCTGGTTGCGGTGGCTTTGTTGGCTCGCGACTGGCAGATTTCCATGGCCCGCACAAATTTAATAATCCACAAAAGTGTCAGTAGCGTTGAAACATTCCGCCAGTGCAAATAGCCCCGACATCCAATTAGCACTCTCCAGCTGACGCTCCCCGACTTAATGGCAGAGGCAGAGTATTCACCTGCAAAAATGTGAAATCAGAGCGGAATACAGGTGAAAAGTTGATCAGAGAGGGTACAAAATGTTGCGGTTTTCGCGAACCAGCATAAGTCCCACCGGCATACACAAAAACTAATTCAATAATTACACTAGAATCCAACCTATTTGCCCTTGCTGAGCCCATCAGAATCAATTTCTATGCTGTACATAAATCCAAGCTGACACCTAGCCTCTACATTCGATTGGGCAAATAAAGTGCCCATTGTAATTAAATATTTCCATTGCAAAATTGAATGGTAAACACGAGTTGGCGATTGTGTATGCTTTCGAATTTTATGCATAGCTAATATGTCTGATAGGTTTTTGTGCCGTTCGCGTAAAATACGCAAAACCCCAAATATTTAAATTGCATAAACATGGCCACGCAATGAACTGAAAGTATTAGAGCAAATAAACCCGATTGGCACGTGTGCATGAGCATGATCTACAACCACATCGTTAGAGACAGGGTGACAGGCCATGGAATATATGCGATATATTAATTTGAAGCTTTATTGAAACCAAAAGATACATTTATCTTAACAGGAAAATAGGGCAAACTTTTTCTATGTGATGCTATAATATTTCTCTGGAAATTTATAGATATGTATTGTATAAAGTTCTGGTGAAACGGAGTGTCAGAAAAATTACCTTAATTATGTCAAATGAATAATGGTGTTGGTCGTTCTTTCCTCACAGCTATCCAGACTCCCCTCGTGTACACCCAAATATCAATTACCATAACCACGTTAGCGGCTACAAAATCAGGCGAGTCATCGAAAAGCGGGACTAAAAAATAAAAGCGAGCTGCAAAAGCGTTATGCATTGCGGTGCGGTGCTTGACAAATATGTACGAAATTATTTATTTAAAATAATTAAACTTGAATAATTTTAAACGGCAACCGCACTCTGACATTGCCACTCCATAGAAGAAGACTCCGAGTGGCAGGAGGCAGGGGAATAAGCAAATTAATTATGCCACATCGAGTGGAAGGAGAGGCTGGGCTAGGTCGGACTCGTTCTTGCTGATTTAATAAATCACAGAGAGGAGTGCAATTAAAATAAAAATCCCTGAATAAATAAATGATAATATCATTAAGTTATTAATAATCATTTGTCATGACGGCAACGGCTGCAGCAGCAGCAACAATTGCACAATGCCACAACCATGGTGCCACAGAAATGACATTAAGTTTATTAACCTTTGGCTCTTGCATAAAATCCATGTATGTAAAATTGTATTAAAATATAAAAGAAGATCAGGGGGCGGCAGAGCGGAGGCGCTTTTCCAGCCTGCAATTTCGTTATACACTGGCACCCTGCCACTCCCACCCGCTCGAAACACCCACACATATCTCTAGAGCATTGTTTTTCATTATCCAGCGGGATTTAACATGTTTTAACTCATTTGCACCGACTTAATAGGCGAGAAAAAACAGGGTAGAGTGAAAAGCTGGAAGCTTTTCCTTTATCTGTGCCAATTAGTCGAATATTAAAAATACATTAATTCATTGTTATAAATAATATTTGTTGTCTCCATTACAATGGAGCAATTTTGCAGCAAATTAAATTGTAAATTGAATTTTGAAAAAATACAGACACATAAATACAGAGTGCTGGGCTGTTGTTTGCCCTTTCTGGCCTAGACATGAGGACCACTTGACACCTCCTGCTCTCCTGTCATGTCCCTTCCGTCACTCGCAAGTCTCCCACTGTGAGGGCAGCATTTTTATGGCCGTTATTTGTAGCCTGGCAATTGTCACCGAGTCTGGTAGGGTAGAAGCATGTATCTGTCAGTTGCTCCTGGCCGAAAACGAATCCGCTCTTGCCCTGCGTCAGGTGTCATCAGTCACCATCATTCAGCATATGTTTGGTTGGTTTACCTCTCAGAGCTAGTGCCTCTCTGAAGAGTGGGGATTGTCAGCTCTTAAGTAGCATGCTTCAAACAACAAACGACAGGCGGAAAAAAAAGTGAGAGAGGAACACATGTCAAAGTTGACAGGAAAGAGCAGGAACAGGATCAGAGTCCAGAGCAGTTACAGAAACAGTAACAGAATCAGGAACTTTTTCTGCAGTAGGACCCACAACAGTGAGCTGAAAGGAAGGCCAAAACCGATTTAAATACAAACGGAAATTTGTGGGAACCCAGAGACAAACTAGACCAAACAGAGAGACAAATAGAGCAGCAAACAGAGACAACCAGACAGACTCTGAGAGGGATGGATATCCAGACAGATGGCTAAGTATTTAGAGACGGCATTTATAGGTCAGTCATCGCCATCTCCGTCTCTAGCGTCACGGACATTTACCTCGGCATCACTGTCATTGTTGTCACCGTCCTTGGCTCATGCTCCAACTCCAAATGGAGGGAGGACATTGTTGTCCTACTGCTCCTGTTGCCCGGCGGACATTGAGCAAATAACGCAATTGTGGCCATTTTCGAGATAACAATAAAACTGCAACCATTTCGTTTCGTTTCGTCTCGTCTCGACCCGTTGTCTCGTTTCGTTTGGTTTTGTTTGGTTTGGTTTTGGTTTTCATTTCGTTTCGTTTCGCTGCCATTGTGTTTGCCATTGTAGGAAATTGTGTAAACAGAATAAGAACCCCTCCAAATAGCCAGCCACAGTGGTTGTTAGTCCCGGAAAAGCCTTCATGCAAAATGGTGTAACCTTTTAAATGCGTTTTGCTATATGGCAATTGAGAGTTAAGAAACTCCTGGAAGTACATTTAATGGATATACTTTGCTGCTTGCGTCTGTATCGACGCTCTACATATTGTTTGTTATATTTTCTTATATTTATATTATTAAATATAGATATCACCAAGAATTCTAAGAGACTACAACTTTTAGATGTTTCCAAGTAAAAGACTTCCTTATCATCCCCAACCACTGTACGTAAATTTCGCGATAACCAAAAGTCAAACCAAACACAAACGTATCCGAATAAAATTCAATTAAGCTAAATGAAAACTTAATTCAATTCGCAAAGCCAAACAGAAACCAGTAAAGGGAACCTCTACATACCCCAGCAACTCCCCTATAGATATATAACCCTCCCTCCCATAGTGTACCCCCTTACCGTTTAGCACATGGAGCACAATGGTGCGGGGCGCACTGTTCGAGGGGCTGCAAGTGTAGTTGCCGGAATCCAGCTTCACCACCGCCGGAATGATGAGAGAGGCCGTCTGAAAAGGCGCACGGATACGTACAGGAAGACACACATACATATATAAGTGAACAATTTATACATATTTATTTATTTATTATTCAGTTGTCGAGACAGTTGTCAGACAAAGGAACGGGTGAGTTTCAGGGATGGGGGGAATTCTTGTGCAATATTAAAAATTATAATTTGACAAACGTTGACAATAAGCATTTAATAATAAAACTGATTTTACCTTCCACGCTTTCACGCCAATTTTCATAATGAAAAGGCATTTAATGTGACTGTTAAGTGTGTATGGGAGAGAGTGTGGATGTGGGGGAGTGGCACAAATGTGGTAAGCCACTTACCGTTATCTGTTTAATGAAACTGCTGCTTGGCAGCATTGTTGTTGTCGTCTCCGTTGTTGTTGCTGCCGCCTCTTCTGCTGGCGTTGCCGTCTCTGTGCTTGGCAACCAAGTGGTTGTTGTTGCTGTGGTATCTGCTGTGTATGTAACACCATCTTGTGCGGTGGCTGTAGATGCCAAGGTGAGCACTGAGGCTGCTGTCGTGGGTGTGGCAGGCCCAGCACGAGCACCAGGCGCCAAAGATGTTGCAGTATCGAATCCTCCATCAGCAACTGCCGGGGCCGTTGTCATTTCACTGACAGCTCCACTCTCCGCCCCGACTGCAGCCACTTCATTCAGGGATATGGCATCTAAAATATATGACCGGGTTATGGGACCTAAACCATTAACCGACTCCGACTGTGTTGCGGCTCCTGTTGCTGCCGGGGTTGTTGTTGTTATCGCTTGAGCTGTGGTTGTTGTAGTGGTTGTTGTTGTCGTTGTGGTGGTTGCCGCTTCCGGTGGCAGATCGATCCGTTCAATTTCCGTACGCCAACCGCGACGATTATGCAAATAGATTTGCTTCTGATTGTAAAACCAATTAATGAAAAGCGGCGGCTCCAGTGCCTGGCTAATTATGCAACGCAATTTCACTTGACTTCCGGCCTTCACATGGCGCGTCGACTCGCCAATTAATTCGGTTTTCGGCTCTGCATTGAGAGAGGGATTGAAAGGAAAGACACATACATATATAGAGAGTGGTTCAGCGAAAGGACAATCACTCACAGACAGCCTCAAAGGTTGCCTCGGCTCGCAAGTGCAACGGTCATTGATTTATTGTCTCTGTCATTGAAGATTTATAGGTGAGGTCAGAGCTCTGATTTTGATATCGGATTTGGTTTCGGTTTTGGTTTCGATTTCGTGGAGGCCAATGGGTCAATGGAATGTTTGAGCAGCGGTTTTGATGGACTGACAGTGACGAGAACTCAGTGCTTAGTATGTAAGTCTCCTGTTTACTAATTAAATAAATATAAGCACTTTCACGTAGAGCTAACAGGGATCTCGCAATTGGATTAATTCTTTATGATCTTGGCTTTAATGGCTCTCCGAGTTTTATTATCCGTGATGGAACGGTAGATAATTGCTTTTAGGTCTGACAAAATTGAGATGGGCTATGGCTGATATAAACAAGCTGCAACTAAGGACATCTCTGCACAGTCCCCAACCATACTCACCCACAATCCTTAGGTGAACAATAGCACTGGCCTTGGGCTCGGTGGAGACCTGACATTCGTATGTGCCCTCATCCTTCACCTGAACGTATTTGATCTGCAATGACCACCTCTCCGGATTTGGTGAGAAGACCGACTGGAAGCGCTGATCCGCGATGAACGTAGTCTGATCCACCGTAAGGATGTGGCCGTCCCGCATGCGTAACCAGGATATGGGTTTCTTTACCAGCTGCTTGACCTGCCCAATGACAAAGAAAATTTAATTTCAATTATCGGGCCCTGATTCGAAATTCGGGTTTCAATTTTGGAAATTAATTCAATTAGCCGTCTTTGAGCACACTCACACACCCACACACAGAGCAATTCAAACAGTAAATCCCAGCTGTCCGAGACCCCGAAGCAGGAAGTGGACGATGATGATGATGATGTCAGCAGAACTTTGTTTTGTTTGTGCCGTAACCACCTCTCAGTTCAGAGACTCCTTTTCACATCCAACTCTGCTCTGGGATGGCTCTGGGGCAAACGCTAACAGGAGGATAGGAGGGAGAAATTGTTGGTTAAGGAGGGCTTGGAGGGACTGGAGTTGGGTTGGGTTTAGGTTTAGGTCAATGAGAAGACGGTAAACAATAACGATAACAAAACGTCGATTCATTTGTGTCAATAATGGCAATAATAATTTAGTAGCAATTTGTCGGCGGAGCCTCCACTTCGCTCAACGAAAACAAAATAATATACATTAAATACGGTCCAATGAAGGGGAAGACGAAGTCTCCCGCACCTTATCATGGAAACGTGTTACAAGGATATGCCCCTGCCTTACATGAATAGACATTATCTGACGGGAACTGAGAGGTCTTCGACTAATTACACTGAGGGAGCTCCAACCTGCCAGATGTGATTATGATGAACAACGTCGTCAGAGCGTTCTCTCAGTGCATCATAATCAATGGAGTGGGTGTCATTGTGGTAACTGCCCAAAAAGAAGGAGTGTGGCGAATCGTGACAGAGGCAAATGACAGTCTTTGAACCACTGCCATCAACTACATTGTCGGTGTCAGGGTCTGGGCCCGGGCGCCGGCCCGGCCTCCCCAGACAAGAAATTCGACGTCGAGGACGCCGACGATGGTGACTACGAGAACGTCATGATTAGATACCATAATCATTTGGGTTTTATGTCCCTGTTGTTGGTCTTATTGTTGTCGTGGCTGTCGCCATGGCAGTGGCATAGGGGAGTGAATGTGGCATGTCTTGCCCCTCCAGGCACCCTTCCAATTGTTATTGCTCTTAGTGCACGTGCTGTCAAAAACTATCCTTTCTAAATGAATATGAACATCTCCGCTTGACTGACAAATCATCTTAACACAAATGAGCCTCCTGTCATCACCTGAAAGGAAACGACAGGAATCATGAAAGGAAATCGTGAGATTCAGCCAAAAGATGGCCTCCTACTCTTATTTTAAGAGAAAAATAGGATTTACTTAACACAGTGGCACATTTAATTATATTCCATTCAATAGGTAGATATGTACAATTAAATATACTCTTCAACGCCACTCTTTGAGTTTCACTGATTAAATCCGGTACATTGTCTGAATTGGCCACCTATCAAAAGCCAAATCGAAAAATCATTTGATCGCAGCCACTGTGCAGAGGACATATGAGAGAGAGAGGGAGAGAGTTTATTAAATTTTGCCACTGCCACGGACTCTTTGCAGTCTCAGGACATTATTATCGAGGCTGAGCATCGACATTATACTCGGTATTAAGTGAAGATGCTTATCCAGTCAGAAAGAAGGCAGCCAGCCAAGTCAGGAGACTTCGAGTACGTGGCAAGTGTAAGTAAGAGACCTGCCCCAGGCGGCACTGGAAATGCCTCGCCTTAGTCCCCGAGGCTGGAAAATGTCCCTGTGTGGTACTGCCACTGGCTTTGCAGAGGACTCCTCCCCTCCTTGCCACACGGCCCTGGCATTAGCTAATTTAAATTTTCGCTGTTTGGCGTAGATTGTGCTACAGTTCGCCATAAAGTGATGGCCTCTGTGGACGGCTTATCAAGATGCCTGAGATGTTTGCCATTGAAATATTGTTAATTAGTTTTAGACTGCAACTCAAACTGTGTCACTTCCTTGATGTCAGAAGAACTCTTGACTGAAACTCTAGGCGGTGTCGTAGTCGTTGTCATGGCAATAGCCAAACCCATATCCACGGCCATATCCTTGTCTCGTTTGGTTTTATGTTGCCTCTGGTGTCGTCATCGTCATTGCCATCGCCATCGCCGTCGCCTGCTTTGGTTTGGTTTGAGGCCCTGTCTGCAGAGCATCGTTTTCCATCACAGTCGAGCAGACAACAAAGTTTGCTCATAACATTGCGAATTTTCGTCTAAACTTGTTTGCAAATAATTTCTTTTATTTTGTTGGTTCTTCAGTGCACGGTCTTCCTCTTTCTTTTCACACAACAATACACCTCAAAGTGCCTGCCTTCATATCCTTAGCCAAAATAGAACAACAACAAAAACTGGAGAAACAACTTTTCGCTGACTTTGCCAGAAAAAACGAAAAGAAAAGTCTGAATGACAGAGGGTTCCAAGAGATGGAGAGATTCGTCGATTCTGGGTAAAAATATTCAAGTGCTCGCAGGCAAAGAATTTTCTCGGGTTGCCCTTCTCTTTTATTTTCTGTATCGTTTCGATTCGTTATATTTTGTGCGGCTCCTCTTTGTGACGCCCACGGTCCCGAAATGTATTATTAATTGATTAGGTTTAAGCAGATTTGAAGATTATTTCGGGTATATACATAAATACATATAGCGTAGCAGCGCACGGTGCCGATATGCCAGCAGCCAAAAAGCGAGTGAACGTGTATGTGGGTGTGTTCAAATTATCTGATAAATATTTTATGGTAGATTGTTTTTTGCGGGGAGGCTTGGAAATGGGAAGGACTTAGCGCTGAGGGGCTGATGCACAGCTATTGGGAATTCGATTTTAAATAGGATTTCAATGGTGAACTTATTTCTTTTTGCATATTTGGAGTTGACAATTTAACCAGATTCGGGGTGTCCAAATTTTAAAATAAATATCTGTTATTTGCAAGAAAAGGAAGCTCAAAACACAGGTAGTTTGCCAACAAAATAAAAGGTCAAATTAAAAGCCGAAAATTTAATAAAATGAAACCCTGCAAATGTCCATATCCTTTTCCGTGACCTTCTTTGCCTTAAGGCATGCAGCCAAATATTATTATTTAGTCATGATGACTTTGTATTTCTTCAACAATATTTAATATCAAACGATTTTCATGAATTTTGCCACAATTATTGAAGTAATATCATTTTTCAATTTTCTAGCAGCCATACAAATGAATAAGGGAAAAACAAAATCGAGAAAATAATTGTGATAAATGAATTTGACTTCAAAGGTGTGCAAATAAAACCTTTTTGTGCCTGCCACACCCCTGCAGAGTTGCATCTTTTAATTAACTAAACTAAACCGAGCGCCTCCCTCCCCTACTCCCTGCTGCTTTTTCTTTAGACTTGAGTTCATTTGAAAAAGCATCAGCTGAAAATATACCCAGCTTTCTGTTTGAGCATCTGCAGTTGTCAGCTAGATGGAATATTTATTTCTTCAACTTTAAGTTCTACAAGCAGACACTTTCTAGTAATTTCCTGGCCAAACAGTAACCAGCAGCAGAGGCAGCAGCAGAAGCAGCAGGAGCAGTAGAGTTGCAGTGTGGCAGTGGCATCCAGCAGCGCCAATTATAATTTGCAATGCGAGACGCGGATATGCGGATGCAGCTGTGGATGCAACTGCGGATGTGCATGCGGATCTGAATCAAGCAGGCACAGCGCCAAGGAGCGAGTGAGTAACTAAGTTATTAGCGGATGCCAGAGCAGCTCACTCGAACTACCCACTCCTGCTCCCTCTTTCGATTTGTGCGTACATAAACACTTATGCATTTCAGACACATACTACATAAATGTACATATATATCAGAGTAGTGCCAACTATTTGGGTCATCGTTTTTGAGCAGCTTCAAACAAATACAGCAAAATAGGATGAGTTGACTCGCTGAATCATCAGATACCCTTTCTGAGCCATAGTTCTTGCGTAAGGACACTCTAAACTATAATTTGTCACACTTTAAACATTTAAATTTGTATTTTCGACCCAAAAAAATATCTATACCAAAAGCATTGATACTTTAGAGTTTGCTTCTGATCAAAAATATGCACTGCTATTAAATCTTCTCAGTTTTCTATAAGCTCTTTGGAAGGGTATAATTTGTCTTCCGCTGCGTCTGCCACTTGAACTGCTTGTGTATGCCCTTTGGCCAGGGCGTGGCAGCAGCATCCACATCGGCATCAGCATCAGCATCCACATCGGCAATTTCCGGTTTTGTTTTCCTTCAGTTCCGACAGCGGCCAGCGTAAATTAGTTCAAAGCGCTAAAAAGTTGCTGCCCGGCGGAATGAGAAAAAATTCAAGGCGGAAGTCGGGCCAATCGATGGCACTTCCCATAGTCGGTCGACCCGCTCCACCCTCAATCGCGATCCCTACACCAATTACCACCCCAACCCGGAGGCCTGATTGGGCAAAGGCAAAGGGGTTCCTGTATAATCAGCTGCTTATTATGAATTATCAATGATTAATAAAAAATGTTTAGCAAATATTTTTGCAGCGAGCAATTAAATAAACGTTGTTAAATAAACAGAGTAGAAAAGAGTTTTCCTTGGGCTGGCTGATTGAATTTTCAGGGAAATTCGTGCCGGACTCCACCTTTGTTGATTCCCCTCTAGAAATTTGTGAGCCATTGATTGGGCTCTTGCTTTGCTCTTGCTATCAGACCCGTTGCTCGCTTCTCATTTCAAAGCCGAAACCCAATCAGTAGTGAAATATAATTGAAGGGAATGAGATCATGGAAGGGAACTTACGTTGCAGGGCAAATAGGCATGGGTCCCGGCCTGGCTAATTATTGTCTGGTAATCATCTATTGTTGGCGGCGGCTTCAGCGTGGTTGTTGCCACTGGCCTGCGTGTTGTTCTCCTTGTTGTCGTCGTTTTTGTAGTTGTCGTTGTCGTTGTTTCTGGCTCTGTTGTTGCGGTGGCAGATGCATTCGCAGAAATTCCTACTGCTGTGCCCGCCATGGATGTGAATGTGGATGCGAATGTGGCATTGTTGTCTCCGTGTGTGATTCTATAGATGTTCTCCGGCAATTGCTGCTGCTGGATGTTCCGATTGCTCATAATAAGATTCGCCTCCAGGGCAGCGGTCACAGTGGCCATTGTGGCAGTGGCTGTGGCTTGCTTCGATCCATTGTTGCTAATGTTATTAATGATGACATCGTTGGCGGCAGGAGGAGCTGCATCCAAAGCTGCAGCTATTGTGTTCCCAATTGCTACTGTGCCCCCATTTGCCTGGGTCATTTGCGTTGTCGCCGAAATTAATGCCGGCGATGCCTTAGCTGTCGCCTCTCGCTTTGATTGAGTTCTTTGAAATGTCTGGCCATTTATTTCGCTGCTCTTAAATATTGAAGATGGCTCAGGCCCCTCCCCGCAGGCAACTGAAAGATAAACAAAAAAGGGAGAATAAATAGATTGCGAGTGCAAATTAATGACTTAGCGTTTTGCTTAAGGTCTTCGCTTTTGAGGGCCTAGATATATTTCAAATGTCTTGATCCCCATTTATCTGGAGTGCTGGCCAACAACAATTAAAACGATTTACGGCCTTAGAGAGCCTTAGAGTATTTCTGTTCAATAAATTAATCTTCAGTGTGGGCCTGCAGCCGCACAATAGTCTTTAAGTCAAGTCTTTAGGTGCGGTATTGATAAATTCATCGAAATTAATTAGCTAATTACGAACTGGTACTCGTATTGATTGAATGGGGAGTCAGACTGCAAACAATAACGTCTTCTCGTGCTTTAATAACCAAAAATCAAGCTCCACCAGCAAGCTGTTAATTGGGGGATTAAAGTCGGTGAATGGTAGCCTAGTAGCCCCCGGTTACATGGCTACACGGAGTTCCACAGAGCTCAAGGATAGCTTCCATATACCCCACGGGCCAATACCCCACTAGAAATTGCAATAAAATATATATACTCGTATGTGAATTGGCCATCATTTATGCACCTATGACACTTGTTAGCCTTGCAACCATATCGAGGGCTCTTTGGCTGCTACACGGATGCAGATTCGAGCTGTGTACCCTCCATACACATGCAGCACGTAAATTTGCCAAATTGGCGCCATAAATTTCACCAGAAAACTTTTTCGAAAGTCAAAGATAGAGCGAGGGAGCGGAAGAGGTGACAATTTTTGGCAGCCTGTAGATAAGAAAGTTAAGCAAAGGTTCTGGCAATGACTTTCTTGAAATTTAATTAAAATTGAGTGCAATTTTTGATTTGCCGAGCAAATAAATGGCACAAGTGGTAGATGCGTAACTTTCTCTGAATCAATTAATTAAAAGTAATCGGAACAGACAGAGAGATGGATCCCGGTAATGATGGGATAGAGAGGAACATTTAATTAAATTGTATTAAATATTTTCAGCATAGGAATTAAACACGCGCCTTATTCGCAACTTTCGCTTAATCAACTAATGAACAGCGATCACAAGGCCATAAACACCAATATAGAGAAAGGGAAAGTGCAGGGGAAAGTGCTCTCCATTAAACATTGAGCCATGATGGGAAAGGGAGAGAATCCTAATCATGTTGAGCATTTTGTTGTGCTCAAAGTAAATACAAAACTCGGAAAGCCTCCTTTAACGAGACCCAGCTCAGTCGTGCGTATATCTATGTCGGGGTTCCCTCTCTCTCTCTTTGTCTGTCAGTCTGCATTTCTGCGAGTGTGGCTGTAGCTGTAGCTGTGTGGTGTGCTCAAGTGTGTTTAAGTGTGTGTGTGTTATCATGTTTTATGTTTATGCTTCGTGTACGTGCAATAAAGATAAAGCGATTCCATATAAAAAAGTTTTTAATTGCCCGCACTAATGATGCACTGCAGCCAACTTGATTATAATAAAGTTGCAAAAATTCCATTTCCCTTCGAGGACAGTGGGCCAAGTATAAGATAACTTAGAGTGACAATTCGGATAGTTCTCAAGCTTAGCCCATTCCTGAATGTCGTTAGATGTATAAAGTTGTAAGAGATTAAATTAAATCATTTTATAGGACACTTTTATAATATGTTCAATTAAATACAGAAACTTTTTGAAGCATGTGCAGGACATACAAAGATATACATAATTTAAGTTTTATCTTCAGTATGGATCGACTTTAGATATCTCTTTTGCCTACTTATTTCGGTATATTTTCATCCCTAATCAACGTTAGTCGTCCCACTGTTCATGACTTCAACTCATTTGCCCACAAACACACATATAAAAACCAACAGCTGTCGGCACCAAGTCCAAGGCAGCACAGAAGGGCCAGAGACAGAAGGCGGAGCAGTGGGGTGTTTGGTAGGGGGCGTGTCAGCCAGCGATGAAACAAATCAAAACAGCGTAAAAAAGTGCAATAAAACAGGAGGATTACTTCGGAGAAATACCCTTAGACCGGGTGCGAGCCGAAGGAAAATGAAAACAAAATAATAAACTGAAATTATTAAGAAAAAAATTATCATTTAGGACAGTGGCAAAGAGAGGAGAAAGGGAGAAGAGTAGACGACACTTGGGGGAGCCTTATAAAAATTTGCTTAATGTTTGTGCGCCAAAAAGAGAGAGAAAAACGAAACAAACTAAGAAGTTGTAAAAACACACACGAACACAGCCACACCACTGTAAAAACAAATTGTGCGCAAAGTAAAATATAAAATGAAAATAAGAAAGTAAGAATGAATTCCAGGAAGACCTTACAGATACTCTTACATATGCGGTATTCTCTTTTTGAAGCTGCTCAATTATAAAGCGACTTGTTAGATTTATTATATAGACAAATACAGGTAGAGGCAGTACCTTCTGTTGTAATATATGCACTGTATAAGGTCAGCAACAACTCAAACATTTATTTGAAATCATTTTACCCCTATGAAAGTATATAAGAAATTTTAAGAGGGCATAGAGTGTGGTACTAGCCAGTTAGAAAGCGGAAAATAAAGTCGAGCACTTGACGGAGGATGGAGAAAAACTTGCGTAATGAGCCTCGAAGGCGAGCAACTGGGGAAAATAGAGGGGGAAACTCACACATAAAATGAGCCTCATCATGCAGAATTTCATTGACTCGACTGGGGGAGGGAGCTGAGTGGCAAAGCTACAGAACAACTTGAGAAGGAGCTCTGTGCCTTTCTCCTTCTCCCCAACAAAATTAACCCTGCAGCCCGGCTCAAGTCCCGCGGGCATTTTTAGGCGAAGTGTTTTAATCAAACGCCTGTGTACACTGGTCCGAGGAGCATAGTTCCTCCGACTCCACCATTGTTGTTCTTGAGTACTTTGTTGTTATTGTTAAGGATTCGTTATTGTTAGGGTTACAACAATCAACAAAAATAAGAGCAGTAATAACAAGAGCCATGCGAAAAATCGCAGCTGAAAAGTAGAAATGTTCCACAAAATGATTGTTTTTAATTTGTGGAGCACCGCACACTCGAAATGACTGGGAGGGAGCCTTTCTTTCAGTGTAGTCTCCCAGCAGGAGGACTTTGAATGATGTCTCTCTAAGGTCCGTGACGGTTCGGACAACATTTCGACACTTTTCCTAATTATGATGGGCATGTTGCCGAGATGATGAGCCTAATGCTGATGATGATGATGGAAATTGGCTTAACCCCAAGGCACCACATCCCGGTACGGCCATAATCTCTCCTCAACACTTCAATGGGACACCACTCCACACCGCACTAGACACGATGCGGACACGACAGGACACTTTCATCAAAATGCCGGCCTAGTTTCGTGGCACCCTCTGGCGAGGCAGGAGTACGGAGGCAGGACAGAACCAGAACCGGGCCGTAACTTTGTGTAATAATTGTTGTTAAGCGTTTAAGTCGGGGCGTGCCACTTTGGCGGCTAACCGAAAGGCATCTCGTGGGAGTATAACCCGAGACTTGAGCAACTTATCGCTACCGCAAGGCTAGCCGGCCAAAAAGCCAACAAAATACCAATAAAGGAGCACAAGAGAGGGGGTCGACAGAGAGAAAAAAGAGGGATGGAATAAGTAAGCAAAAGAGAAAGGGTCTACTGAAGTCTGAAAGAGGAAACAGTAAGTATATAATAAGTGAGTGAGAAACCGGGTCTGCGGTTGATCTGGGAAGAGGCTTTCGGGTCTGGGCTCTCAAGGGCCTGCTCTCCAGACTTGCTTCACTTTTTGTTACAGTTCCTCAATGATGGTTCTCAACTGGCCAACAGAATTTGATTAAACAAAAGTAAAACTTTTTAACTTTTTTTCGCTCTTACTCTCTTGTTATTCTGATTGTTGTTATGTTTCGTTCAATTGCCGGAATCTCCCCAAGCGTTTCGCCCATCACTTTCATGGCCAAACGAATCGAACAACAAAAATAGGGTTAGAGGGCCATCGCCAAAGGATACGGGAGCTCGGGGATAATCAAAGTTTCAAGCTTTTAACGCAATTTAAAGCATCCACAGCCACACCCATCATCGCTCACCCATCGCTCGGCCTTGCTCTGCAGTTTTTTCACTGCACTCGAACTTTTTCTATTGCACACAAAAACAGTGGCGGCGGGCGGGGCGTTTGGGGGCGGAGACCGTTTGATCGAGTTTGGTTCATTGATGAAAATGTCGAGAGTCACTTTCGTTATGCTTTCAACCTCCCGTACTTTTAGTTTAGCAATTTGTGCCTTTTCATGTTGACATTTTGATTTTAATTACCTTTCTCTCTCCCGTTGCGCTTTCTCTCTCTGTGCTTTTTGCTTGCTTAACATTGCAGCTCAAGGACTCCCTCAAAGGGTTCGGTCCTTACAGGTCCTCTTTTTAATTGTGAAAGGTACAAATTGTTAACAATATCGCCCTTAGTTTTTGAGTTATTGAAAGCGATTTGAAAAAAGATTTAAATAAATAGGTACATTCGGATTGTCTACGAATTGCTTGCACTTCAGTGACTTTATTATTATAGTTTTTTTTTAACTCTGATGTCTAAGTTATTTTAGAGAATTATAGACAAAGGCAATCTTCCCATCGAAGTCTGAAATAATTTTTATGTTCCCCCTTTTATCAGAAGAAAATAAATTTACTCTTCTGGAAGAATAAACCTCAAACGGTGGAGGAGATTAAAGCTTGTTTCGTATATATTTCCCCGAAATTTACCTACACCCACATTTCAGACAGAAACAGCTTACATTCTTCCTTCCATAACTCCGGCGCACAAATTCCCACATAATTTAAATTGACCCCCAGAGAAACCAAGCAAAAATGCCCGAACAATGCCTAATACCCATGTCCTGCCCAATTTCCCGTTCGCCAACATACAGTGCCTGCTGAAATATGCACAAAGGCCGAAGATACGAGTACACACGGCAGCAAATGCTTTAAATTCACCCGCAAAATGCTTTTAAGCCGCGCATATCAAATTGTTTTTCCAGAAAAACATGATAAAAAGATTCACATTGAGAGAGAGGGAGAAATGTTCCAGAGAAAGTGAGCGAAAAAGAGTGAGAGAAAGTAATTTAATATGCGACAAATGTATCGTGAGTAATAATTTCATATATGACGGAGCTTACCCGGCAAACAGACGAGCACCGCCATAGTCATCGCCGAGAGGAGGATCAGGCCCCGTCGCATCGTGGCCAACTCCATTAAAATGCCAAGCAAATTGATAATCCTTGCACCGTGACACGCTGTGTCTGGGAACGCTGTACGTCCCGCGCGCTGCGTTCCGTGATTCGGGACTTTCGATTCTCGTTTCCTTGGTTCGTGGTTGGAGTCGAGGAGTAGTGGCTGGGATTTGTGTCTCCTTGGCCAGCTAAATACGCTTTAACTGGGTCACATCGGCTGTCTGGCCGCTCTGGAGCTGAAGCTGAAGCTGTCACTGAAGCCTGTGCAAATTTATCCTCCGCATGGGGCTCTCGGGCCCCGACAATTTTCGTTATCGTTGTGGCTGCTGTTAATACTGCTTATATGCCTTGACACGAGCTGCAGCGATATCTTCACCTCCCACTGGGTTCTTTGGTGCGCAAAATCGCATGGTTAACATATTTTCAAATTGCGCTTGCACGCGGTAAGCTTTCAGGGACAATCTAACACAACTAAAAGCAGAAAATGTGCTAGAGACCTTACTCAACAACGTGGCCAATTTTAAATATTCCACCACTGAGCGTCCGCCTAGCGGGGGTCATGTTCTATGTTCTATCTTCTAACATTCTCAGGGTCCCAAGTCCCGTGTCCCAGTTTATGGCCAACGTTTCTGTGCCGCGTCCTGTTTTGATAGGTTTGTGTAAGTTTTCGGTTGGCTAGGGTTATGTGGGCATACTCTTGGCATTTGTTGCCCAACCATTGTGTTCCCATCTATGGAAAATCTATGAAAAATCTCTGGAAACCACAAAAAAAAATGATAACTCTCCAAAATGGGATGGGGTAATGGGGGAGAGTGTGGATTCAATAAATTAATTCTTTATGCTAGCATAACAATTTCTTTACAACGGCCTATATAATTCACAGAGCTAATACTAACAGATCTACCAGAAATCGATTAATTATTGATTAAAATACCTGAGTAAAATATTACTTTTATAAATCCTCTATAAACCGACACTTGAACCATAAAGCGGAGGTGATTTCACGGCGAAAAGGTTTTCCAGAACCAGCATATGTGTCGTTGTATAAGCTTATGGTCGGGCATTCCATTTGGCCAAATGCTGCTGCTGCTTGCCTGGTTTCCTTTTTGTTGTGGCTTCTTGTGTTACCTCATCTTTCTTTTACGCCCCAGACTATTTGGCATTAACGAAATTTATTTATGCGGGTGTTTAGTGGGGCGTAAAAGGAGTACATATGGCCAGCCAGCCAGCCAGTCGGGCATCCAGCCATCCAAGCAGCCAGGCCAACACGCCCACCGAGTCAACTTACAAATGCAGGACACGCGCTGGATGAATTGAAAGGATTCTCCATGGCCAGTCAAGGTGTACGTATATGTGGTGTAGGTATACATATGTAGGTAGGTCGGGGCCTCTGCCACGTCTGGCTGAGAATAATGATTTAAATGCTGTTTTGTCTCAGCCAACAGATGGGCTCTGAGTGGGAGTCTACATAAGACTGGGAGTCTCAGTCGAATCTGGAGTTGGAGTTGGGTTTGGAGCTGGAGCTTGAGAAATGCCAGCGCCATACATAAGTAATGGCCGTGGAGTAGTAGGTGGCCCAATGATGCGTTAACTCAAATGTTAAACAAATGTAATGTTCCGGACGAATGAGTTGTATGCATTAAGGGGAAGTGAATGGCGTATGAGGGTAACGGTAAGGGAAGAGGAAAACGGACTTGGACCTTGAACAGCTCCGGTTGCCTTGGATAACACAAATAATATTAAATTGATTGCACAAACAAAACAGCGGCGGAAGTGTGAATGATTTAACACGATTCCAATTTCTTCTCCCGTTTCTCCCCACTCTCTAGAAGATGACTCCTAAATGCTATCCGTTCTCTGTTTTGGTCTGAGTCTTGGTTTTTGGCATCTGGTTCTTGAACACTGGGGCCCCCCCTTCGGCGGCGCGTAAAATGGGATATTTTCGTGTCTTGTAATTTACTTTATTACAATTGCTATTCAATTTCGTAACTAAGTATGACAGCAATTTTCAATTATTATTATTGTTTTATTTGATTATGTTGATATTGTTATCGTTCAAGGGCACATTATGCATTGAATCACGGTTTTTATCAGAAATGTTTAAAAGAGATAATTCTTGATAATATTGCAAAATAGATTATTTGTGAATTATTATTATTCTTTGTGGCTTAGGGTTTAAGCCATTTGTCATTCGATTAATTTGGAAGCTTTTGAGCATTTCATTGAAGGACATTTCATTGGACATCAAGTTCATGCAAAATTATGATCAGAATTTATTTGGCATAAATAATAATTAATTAAAATGTTGTTGACAAATGCATTAGTGCAGTAATGCCTATTGAAATATTTTCATAGTTGTTTCGCTGATTTGCTCTTTAAATTTAGTAAATATATAAACATTATAAGTATTGTTGATCAATATTGTTGTTGATCTCAGTGGAGTTTACTTTTTGTAATTTCTGTTCACATCATATATAATATTTTGTTTTTTTTTTACTCTCACTTTTTAGCGATAAAACATGTTTTTAACACATTTTTTTAAAACTTTTTTATATCGTTCTTTTTGATTTTTAAATTCACAAGTGTATTATTATTAACAAAGAGTCAATTTGATAAAGTAACAATTATAATTTCATATCAACCAACATGAACCATTCTCATTGCCATTTATGTTTGTTTGTTAACCATTAAATTTTCTATCTTTGAATTGTTTAACCGTTTTGTTAATGTTACGTAGCGAGGAACGCACCTCGCTTGGCACCGGCTAAAAGGAAACTAAGCCAACTGGCGAAACCTTAACATGGTCCAGCGAATCGTGAGCCGAGCCTGCTTCGTTTTGACTTCGTCGCGTATACGCAACATTTGATTTTGCATCACTAGCAGCTTCCCGTTTGGCGGTAACAGAGAAAGAGAGAGAGAGAGAGAGAGAGTCTGTTACTCAGAGAGCACAACTGTCAGCCAACATTTAGTGTTAACTTTGTTAGCCCTGTTAGCAGAACAAACGCAATTACAAGCCTAAATTGTTCTATTGTTAATAAAAATGCTTTATGCACACAGCATTCAGTTATGCAAATTGCGCCTTTGGAATTTTGATTTGAAATTGCATTAAATCATAGAAATACGAATAGAATTAGACCTGCTATCCGAACGTTTATTATCATTCAAATGACATCAATTAAAACCCGAAAATGGAGAGAGGTTAGGATGGTAATGAGACGATTACGAACAGCTTAACAGTGCGATAACATAATTTCTCATTAACGTCGAACTAAAGGGCACTCCTTCACACAATGTTGGACAAAAAAGGAGACCCGAGCCAAAAAAAGGAAAGCGCTTGAAAGGAATACGAAGGAAAGTGGGCCAACAGAGAAAACCGCATTGAGAACGCGTCTTGGCCGGATATGCAATGGCAAAGTGCAAAACACAAGGATAACCCAGAGCAAAAATGTCGCGGAAAAGCGCACAGAAGCGCAGTGGGGAATGCTGGTAAGAAAACAAAGGGCCAAATTATAATGCAGACGAACAGGCCATAGATGTCGCCGCGACTGGCAGGAACAGCGGGAAAAACTGGGGCTGATGGGTGGCAAGACAGTGTGCATTAGAAGTGGGGAGTGCATTGGAGGAAAAGCGGAAGCTTTTGCATAAAATTCAATTTGTCGTGTGCAGCAGCCATGAATATGCCGAACTCCGGCTTTAAAGGGGGTGCCAGATGATGGTGCCTGGTCGGGGCACACTCCCTCCGTTAGTCCCCGTCGCTCCCTTCCCATCGTAACATATGCGCGAAATTACTTACGTTGTGCTGTCACTGACAGTTTCGGCTTTGGCGCCCCAGCCCAGTCCCAATCCCAGCCACTCCCCCAACCCCCACAGAAGGCTTGTAAAACAATGGCTGCAGTATATGCACAAGACACATTCACTTTTTAATATAGTCTCACACCCTCTCATGTGCACTCGCATACAATCTCACGCAACCATTTTTATTGTCTATGCAGTTAAACAATTGAACAGTCCATTGGCAGACACAATCATTGGCAAATTAAAACGATTTTTGTATCTATAGAAATGTACAATCCTTTGTTTACTCGCATTTTGTGGGTAGAGGCCCGCACTTGATTATTTTTCCACAAAATGAAAACAATTAAAAGGAAAACTCCAAAATCGTTTGTCAATAACACAAAAATGTACCAGAGTTCATTACAGTAGGGGCCCTGGTATGGGGTTAGACGCAGGGGTAGAGGCCGGAGAAAGGGTTTCCAACAAAGTATTTCCCACAATTATGTATCTGGTTTGCTGTAGAGAGCTCTCACTTGCAGTTGGCCGGAGAGGAGAACCAAAGTTTTACGTATGAATTTTACATTCAGAAATGTTGTGAAACTATGGCCGAAATTGAAATTTAACAATTATTAACTTTTGCATAAAACTCTTTTCCATGAAAATGCGAGAAATGGTTATTGCACTTACATATGTGAATTTAATGGGATCTCAAGTGCATTTAGGAGTTGGATAAATATTAGTTTTTATGCAGAATATTTAAGAGTTTATTTGATCCTAGTTGGACTGTAGTTCCGATGGGGTATTACACTCTTTTCCATTTCTTTGAGCATCGTGATTAAGCTTCAATGAACTACCCCTGCCACTCTCAACAACGAACACAGAAATCAGCTTACCAGTGCATTTCCCTCAATAGAACTCAATCATGCAGGACTCGTGGAAATTAATTTCCCTGCTGCTCTTTTCCCTTCTATAACTTTTGCACACCTTTCACTTTTTCTTCACAAGCCATTAATCACCGAAGGATACGGACGAAGGACTGAGGAAAAATAATATAAAACTACTCAAGAGATAAAAAAATTGAATAAGAATGCGCCTGTCTAAGTGGGTCAGTGAAATTAATGCAGAATTAAATTGGTCAAACGCTTGTTTCGATCACAAAAGATAGTCAAATTAAGTTCCAAAACAGCTTCTCCAGCTTAAAGAGGGTACAAGACGTTCTAAAGACGTTTGATGAGACAGAGGGGGAGAGAGTTAAGTTAAGGACAAGTCAATGAAGTCCCAGTCAAAGTCTTCGACAGTTGAGCACTTTAATTAAGCTGTGGACTGACAGCGACAGGAGCTAACTGGAAAACAGTGCTATAGGGATTACGGTAAACAAATGGCTTCAACTGAAATTTCACCAGTTAATAATTGCCCCAAAATCAGGGCTTGACGGAAGGAAGAATGATGGCTGGCAGGAAAGCATAAATTGCAGGCAAAAATGTTCACCAGCCACCAATTAATTCAAAATTTATACCCGGTGAAGCACTGAGGCATCATCATGGTCCAGCCTCGGACACATTCATCCTGTCTGGCTAATGTGAAAGGGATAGGAATAGGGACTGGGGACGGAGACTGCAGAAAGAGGGCTTCTAATGTTGGTGATGGTTGAACTGCAACAAGGGACCGCATTAGCCACAATGGTCATGTGTGACAGCTAGACAAGAGTTGCACAACCCAGAGTGGAGGTTGGTCGGACCTGCCCGTGTCATTTATGCATTGCAGACTGATTGATTTGGCACTCTGGAGCAGCTCGGCAAGTAAATGTTGAATGAATGTTCCTGTGGCTGACAGAGCTCAACGAACGCTGCATCCATCAGCATCATCATCACCATCAGCATCATCATCAGCAGTACCCTCATGCTCCTTAATTGTGCGACTATCCCCGAGTAACCATCATATCACGCCCAGCTACTCCTACCATACAGAGACAATTTCAATTTCAATTTAAACAGACTTGATAGCAGGCATTTATGGCAGTAAACACTGTGAGTGGGAGTTCAGTAAATGAAGCCTTAAATACAATTCAAATGACAGTGAAAATCTTTTTGCAAATCCTCTAGGCAACAATTACACATTTGGATACAAACTCGGAACTGGACCCGGACCCAGACCAAGACCCGTGCAGACTTCTGCTCATACTCATACTGTCCTGGCATTAATGTGGTTAGATTGTGTAACCTTCATCCGAGTCACAAGAGACACTGGGGTAGCTCTGCTCTCATTCTCATTCTCCTTCTCCTTTTCTGGCTCATGTAAAATGCCAAAAAGTCTAAAAAAGGAAAATCCTTGTGTAGTTGTTGTTCCAGACAGCAACATGGCTGGAGGAAGGCATTCCTGCTCTGCATGACAACTCCACTCTGTTGCTCCATTTGCAACATTTATGGGATTCCGTATATTTGTTCTCCGTCCATGTGTGCCCGTATCCGGATGAGAGTGCGACTTCGAATGTATGCGTGGGAGACGTCATTTTATTGTTTCCAGACAAAATGGTCAAATGGGAATTTGGTTTTTGGCATCCAGCTTTTGCCTTTTCGTGTTTTTGTGTGAGTGGCCTATAGACTTAGATTGAACTGTCGAACATGCTACTGTGGGGTGCATCTAGGGTCTGGGGTCTGGTCTGGAAAAGGCAAAAAGGAATGGATAGTTCCAGAGATGGGACGAAAATAATGCAAATGATTAGAATAATCGAGATAGGTGTTTGAGCCTTAGCCAGCTTTCTCCCTCCCATAAAGACAAATTTTCTATTTGCCGCCATAAAAGTTTCCAATTTTCAGCATTAAAACAGTTTTATTACTCTCGATTGACTATTGGCCCCAAAGTGAATTTTATGCTCTCATTTCGGCTCGAAGTCCAGTTGGACACGAGGTTTCTTCTTCGAATTTCCGAGTCGTCGTGACCTAATTTAATTTATTCATTGAGAAATTATCAATTACCAGTTGCTGAAAAGTTCTGGTGCTTAAGGTGGGAAGCATCACAATCGTTAATACAAATTTATTGTTTTTTCGTGCTGACAGGGGAAGTAAATTTGGAATATAATTCATTCACTTGTACCTCCTGTGAGTACATTTGGTTGGGTCGTCAAGGCGATTCTTCTTTCATTTGCCTTCCTCTTAAATGCTAATTTCTGGAGTAGAAAATTGTGCCTTGATAGCAAATTGCCTTCCCCACTGCGTGGGCGAGGCCACACCTCGTAAATGTGTCCCAAAACTGCAAATGGTCGATTTGTTTTGGTTTCATGAATATTACCAAGAATAATGAATGCAAAACACAACTTGAGCAGCTCTGATTTATGAGCTTTTTGGTGTTCATTTCTTGAGTGGTTGAGAGTGAAATTAAAGCGAGTGAAGGATGTTCATTTCGGTTGCACAAAATAATCGGAAATCGAATTTATATAATTTTCAACTTTATTATAATTCACTCGATCCTAGTAACAGTTAGTTAGTTGCTTTAGTTAGTTTTGTTTTGGAGGACCTAGTATTTTTTCGATTTCGCAGAGTCTGTCCATGACTTGCTGATTGCGAGCCTTTTGGTCCTTCAGCTTCTCCCCAATGGCATCTAGGGTAGCCGCAATGGCCAACAGCGACACATCTGTCGTTTGTAGATCCCTCAGTAAGGGCGTTATCTTGGCTACTGGGACGGAGCTGAGATCAGTGGATGGAGAATCGATTGGTTCTTTTGCAGCGGCATCGGCAGCATCTGGAGGGGAGCTAGTTACGGAAACTTCTGGTGCAACAGTTTCGGAGATCTCAGCAGCAGGTTCCGGGGTAGGTTTGGCAGCCACTTCAATAGCTTCTGGGGTTTCAATAATGGTAGGTGGTTGTGTCTCTGGGGTAGAAGAAGCAGCACTTGGTTCTGGAGTCAGTACTTCGGCATCACGAGAAGCTACTGCATCCAGTACCTCCGGTAAGGAAGTTTCTACACCAGCAACTAATGGTTGTTCGGTAGCTATAATTTCGGCACCAGGAACAATGGTTTCAGTAGATGGTTCCGATATGTTTGCCGGAGCTTCTACATCGGCAGCAATCTCTGTAGCTGCATCTGGAACTTCAATAGTGGCCACAGCAGCAGTTTCTGCAGCTGCTGGTTGCGGTGTTAGAGTTTTTGGCTCCTCGGCAGCTTGTGGAATCTCTGAACTAGCAATGACCTCTGGCGTTTCTGTAACAGCTGCAGTGACTGGTGCTTCTATAACATCTACAGCTACTGGCGATTCTATAACAGCTGCAGTCACTGGCGCCTCAGGACTTACCGGTTGAGGAATGGAAACAGGTGCAGAAGTTACTGGATCTACAGTTGACACTGGAGCTGGTTCCGGTACCACAGGTGGAACTTCGACTGTTACTGGAGCAGCTGGAGTAGCAGCCAGAACTGTTTCTGGAGTGGGTGTGGGAATTTGGACAATATATTCGGGAGATGGAGTTGACACCGCTTCAGGAGCAACAACTGCCTCCGCGGATGCAGCTTGGCTTGGACAAACTTCTGGCGTTTCCATCACGACTGGAGCGACTGGAACCTCTGCAGGTACGGTAGATGTTTCGGTAACAATAACCGGTTCGACCGGAACCGACTTGGGAACTTCTCCGGTTGCAATAACTGACTCCGGAATGGACACGGGCACCACTGCAGCTGGTTGCAAAATAACTTCTAATGTTTCGTCAGTAGGAAGTGGAGTTGGTTCGATGATTGGTTCGGGTGGAATGGGGGCAGGAGCTGGAGCTTCTACGACGGCTATAACAGGCTCCGGAACGGACGAGGGAATGGGTATATCTGCAACAGCAGCAGCCTGTTCCACGATCAACGCTGCAGGTTCAGCGGCTGGAATTGCTGGAGTTTCTATGACGGCAGCAAGAATTGGCTCTGAAGCCATTGCCTGCACTACCGAGGGAGTCGCAGCCGTAATAATTGGAGCTTCGACGGTAGCAGAAGGGATAGCAGTTTCTGCGACGCCAGCAACAACCGGAGCTGGTATTGCTTCGGGAGCTTCGACGGCTGCAATAACGGGTTCCGATCCAATTGTCTCGCACACAGCTGGGAGCTCTGTAGTTTCTACGGCGGCTACAGCTACCTCCGGGACTGGCACTGGTAATTCTGCAGTGGCTGGAACAGACTCCGTAATCTGGACAGAAGTTGGCACGGCGGCTACGGCTGGTTCCTGGAAAGCCGATGGTGTTTCTGCAGCAGCAACAGAAGCAGGTTTTGCAGTAGCCACCGCAGCGTGGACAGTAGGAGTAGCCACAGGCGTTTCTATTACGGCAGCCACTGGTACTGGAATTGGTGGAGCTATCTGAAGAGAAGCAGCGACAGGTTCCGGAGTCGCTGGTGCAGTCTGGACAGGAGCAGCGGTAGTGGAAGTACCAACAGTAGTAGCACCAACAGCTGGTTCTTGCACCGGCACGGCTGTTGGAATGAATGCCGCTGGAGCAGGTACGGGAGCAACAGTGGCGGGAACCGCCGCAGCAATAGGTTGGACAACAGCTTGCGGCTCAGCAGCTGGCGTGACTGGGGCAGGAGCTGGTGCAGGAGTCACTGAGGAAGCATCTGGTGGCGAAATGGCAGCAGGAGCTGGGCTCGGATCAGCAGCAGCAGCAGCAAGAGCTGGAGCCACAACTGTAGCAGCAGCTGCAGGTGCAACAGTACCGGTAGCAACAGTTGGAGTCGGGGCAGAAACTGGGATAATAGGAGCGGCAGCAATCGGTATCGGTGAAGGAATTGATGCCGCTGGAGTCGGAGCAGCAGCTTGGGTTATAGGAGCAGCAACTGCTGCCGGAGTGGCAACTGATGGTGCTGCAGCAAGTGTGGGGACTGCAACTGGCGGCAAAGTGACGGTCGGAGCAGCAACAACAGGGGCTGCAGTAACAACGGGAACAGGAGCTGTAACTGGCGGCACGGTGGCAGCAACAGGTTTGGGTGCCACAGGCGCTGCCTCTGAAGGCACAGCAGCTGCCAACACTGGCTCAACAGTTCCCCCTTGTTCCATGTCTGAAGTTTTCTTTGGATCCCTCTAGAGTCTTCCACTCAATGTCCAAACGGAATTCTTTTGTGGCACTTGCACCCTTAGCTTTCCTCTTGTCCTGTACTCAGTGTCAGTGCTAGCAGAAGACTTTCCATTTCATGGTCAGCAGCCAACTGAAAGAAAAGAGCAGAGAGAAGTGAGACATAGAAGGGAAGGAAGCCTTTGAGAAGCCTGGCCTTGAATTGGGTCATTGTCTTGGAAAAACAAAGGGGTTTCCCTGTGCAAGCAAAACGACGTGTGAAGGCAATCAAGGTAAACGTAAAATAAAACTTGGCGAAATGTGAAAGCTCAATAAAGATTTCGTCGTTCTTAGTTGAGTCTCTTTTCTACCCCTTTTCCAAGCAATCGATCAATTTAATTGATTTTGTGTGTGCTCCCCTGGCGCCACGCAGACGGGTCTGCTTTCAAGCGGTTTTGGTGTGGAAATAATTTGCATACATTTTTGAATATTTTTTGAAGGGTTTCTCGACGCACTTTGAGGTTGCTGAGATGACAAAATGAGTTTTTTGAATAAATTTCCAGAAATCAAAGTCTTTTCGATCTGGGATTTTCACTTAAAAAACTGCTAGAACTGGAGACATTTAGATAATGAAGATTTTCCTTAGCTTGAAACCTATTTTAGGTGAGTTGCAAACTAGTTTTTCTTTACCAAATGGATTTTTGTATTCTTTTCTTCACTTCAACCGACCACTCGTTGACAAGACCCGCGATGAACTGGTCCGATAGCCAATTTTTCTTAGGTATTTTCGCCTCTTTTCGATGGTTTGCTTTCGTCCAGAAGTCTGACAACTGCCCATTGAAAAGTCAACTAAACGAAACGTTGGAATTGTTTCTATTTCATTTTGAATTTAAGATGCTTAACAGCTGACCTTTGGCAACATTATCGAATTATTTCCGGTAAACCAGAAAAAGGCTTTTGGATGGGCAACAAAATGTGTGTTGGAAAATATTTACATTCCATTTAATTTAAATTCTTGCATCACTTTATTGAATATCAATGACTTTCCCAATCGCATTCTTTTCGACTGGTTCTTTCATAGGATCTATACGTTCCTTGCACCCTTTCAGAGGTTTATCCTCGCTTGATTGCATACCGTTTACCACCCGCTTTGTCAGAGCCAGACACATAACTTTGTTATTTACACAATACTGATTACTTTGCCGTATTTGCAATGTAGTTGTCAACGAAATGATACTAGTATCTGGGACTCGTCCTCTTTCTCCTCCACCAGTCTGCCATTCAATGTCTGATGCAATGACAGTTGACAAACTGCCACGACACGACGTAGCCGTTGGATCTGAACACATTAGCTCGGTGGAAATGTAATCGCAAAGAACTAAGAAATAAATCTTTCAATTTTTCGAATGAATAGAAGAACTGGGAGAGCGCTATGTGCAGCCAAATGTGAAGCGATTCCTAGGAGTTGGATTCGGAGTTGGAGGTGCAGATTCACATGCACATGCAGTCCGCTGGAGCAAGTGTAATGTGATCTGCGTACAATTTGCAGCCCGTCGTTTAAAAATCCCAAACGCCACCCCAAACACACTTGAGACTTTTGCAAATAGTTTTTTCCACATATGAACAGAAAGAATTTGCTCAACAAAAAGAGGAATATACGAGTATGTATATAAATAAAGGAGAGATGGGAAAACGCTTATATGGAAATGATTTCGAAGCAAGGAGTGAACGAAGTAGTTGTGGAGATTGAATTGGCAGTTCAATTTCACGTATTATTGACATTTAAGCGTAAGCATTTGAATATAAACTGAACCCCACTGAAGCAGAGGCTCAGAGGATAGAAAAGATGTATAGATATGGTTGGAGTCCTTAGACAGGATGCACAGACATTGGCTGCCTATTATTTTCTGTGCGATAAATCAATCGCATGAAGGAAAATGCAGAGAAAATACCAAGATAAGTGGAAATGAAATTACATCAAGCATACAAATTGTATTTATACTTTATTCCATCCCTTCCTGCATCACTGCACTCAACAATTGATCCCGGCCAGGCAGAGTGAATAAGGGTTCTTCCACTCTACTCGTTCTATACATTTTGAATGCTTTATATTATATGGGGGAAGTCTTGCATTGTGTAAAGACGCTCTGAAGGCACAGATCAGATTTAACATCATATCCCTTATGCCCAGCGGGTGGTTTGGGCCAACTAAATAGTTCGTTTTCTCATTTATATATGTTTTTTTTATCAACTATACTGTCCACTTCTCTATTATTGAATTTTACTATAAATATTTCACTTTTCCTTTCTGATTCCTACCATTTTGTCGTTCAATTCTTGACCTCTCTTAACTTTATTTAATGTTTGCTCAGTTCAAAAAACATTGCGTTTCTTTTGCAAGCAAAAATATTTGCGCAATTTTTCCAAATTATTGACATCACATTTTCCACAGTGTTTTCCAGGTAAAAAAAAAACCAACAAAAAAAACAGAAAACAAGAAGAGCAACACATTAATTGCCATCATTTTGCACGCACTCCGATGGCGATTGAAAGCGGAGCCCGAATGCGAAATGCAAAGACCAAATACAAATAGGAACCCGAATCGCAATCGTTATGGCAATCGTCAGCTCAAGCTTCAATCCGGAACCGCTTCCGGGTGTATTTTGCTAAATTGCAAATATTTCTCGATTCGCATGCATCAGCAGAGAATGCAATGCAAACAATTTTCGCCCAGCGGCCACAATAAAAAGGGAAACCCCCTCCGAGCGCCAAAAAAAAAAGCCCACATCCACCATAGAGCCCAAGATATATTAAACAGTGGAAAATGCCGACGAATCCAACAGTTTTTCTGGAATTCTGCGAGTGTAGACCTATGCATGTGCCGAGGCTCCAAGACACACAAAGACAGCGAGAGATAGACTCCTACCTTACCTTCTGTTAAATATACCTTGGGGGAGGCATTTTGCTGGCTCGGCAGAAAAAATGTGCGCCGTATGGCAACCCTGGTCTCTCGGCGAGCTTCCATGCTGCGGCTGTTGCAACTATGGCGCAATTTATTTCCAGTTTGATTGGTTTTTTCGTGCTTAATTGCACTTGGCATGGGGGGATCGAGTTGGGAGCTCTTTCGGTTATGCGTGGGTGTGCCGTTGTGGCAGTGGCTGCCCCAATTGGTTGAAAGGTCGCGCTCATCACGTGCTTTAATAATTTATTCAAATTAACACGCGTCAGCCCACGTCTATCTCAGTCTCTTTCTGCCTGCCAGCTGCCTGCTTTCCTGCTTCCTGCCTGTCAGTCTGCCTATCTGACTGTCAGTGGGTCAGCCAGGTCAGGGAGCAGTCTGCTCTACGGTTAATGGCCAACACTTTTGCGGTCGGAGTAAACCGGAAAAACTGGCAGCCAAATGCAAAATATTGCACACAAGCATCCACTTAAGGGTGGGAATCCCTACCCAACACTTTAAGTGTGTAAGTGTGCAAATTACAACTACATATTTAATGCATTTTTATACACATTTCCAACAAACACGCAGGGGAAAATCCCAGACTATGAGCATGGCTCTGCTCTGCTCTGCTCAGGCACGAACCTTTTGACACTTGACAATTTGATTGTTTTTAAGGCAGAGTGTTAAATTATGCAAAGCACATAACAAACAAAAATCAAAAAGGCACAATCAACACCATGAGCCTGGGCAAACACTGAGACATAAAAAAAGTAAAATATTTAAGCGGAAAGTTCAACAGCAATTTGCATCAATTAAAATGGAAAAACTACTTGAAATATTTCAATGAATTGAGGAGATTTTTGTAGTGTCGAGAGTGTATAGAGGACACTTATATAATCAAGCTGAAAACGCAAAGGGATGAAGTATTAGTTGCTGAATAGGTTGAGAATTGTTAAGAGCACATCAGAATTAAGTGTTAAATTAGTTGAGAATGCTTGGATATTCTTAGAAAATCAATTGAAACATCTTACAGATAGGAGAAATACCTGTAACAAAGTCTGACAAGAAAAGAAGCTTAAATATAAAACCTTAGTAAATACCTAACCGATTCCTCCATTGGAGTCTCACAAGAGCTCTCCTCTCCAGAAGTGTACACATAAAGAGATAGCCTCAAACAGTTAATAAAATTCAAATGAATTACATATTAAATGCACAATATTTACTCCGTAATTGCAACTAATGTAGCAAGTTAAATGCCAGTAAACTAATTACGATCCCCTGGCCTGGTTCAACATAATTTTCATTGCATTTTTTTCCTTCTCAGTTTTTCTTTCCCGTGGCTCTGGCTCCAGGCTCTGCTCCTGTTCCTGGTGCCTTTTCCCTTTTGGCCATGTTCTCTTACTCCTTTTGCACTCCTTCTGGCTCCTTTCTTGTGGTAAATTAACTTGAATGCCGCAATGTATTTACCGCTACTCCTGGCCAGAAAGAACAACAACAAAAAATAAAAATAAAAATAAAGAAGGCGAAAAAACAATGAACAAGCGGCAAATGGAAAGGGTTAAAGAGCAAACAAATCCGACAAGCCAGGAGAAGTATGGTGCAACGTGTCCGGGAAGGATTCCGGAGCGGAAAGTATTCCAACCGAAGTTCAGTGCAGAAAGGTAGCCCCGGGGAGGCGTGAAGGCAGGCAGCTGTAGTCGCGTAACTTTTATCATTAGTCCGTTGGGAAATTTAACGGGCACTTAAGTTTTTCTCACTCGTTCTTAACTTATTTTTCCTGAACTATTGTTTAGCCATACTCATTGCGCCCTCTCTCTCTCTCTCTTCCTCTCTTCAGGCTGTCACCTTTCATTCGGCTGGGTCTACTCGTAGCCTGCAGCTCCTTGAGAAATTTATATTACATTCATTCCAAAAACAACCCACCGAAAAAAAGGGCAGCACCTTTGCTACATCATTTATAAGGAACTTTTATTTTGTTAAGGCTTGTTCTTCGCTTCGGTTTCTGCGGATATTTCTGCAATTTATTTTATTGCATTTTGTCTACAGTTTGTGGATTTAATTTGGAAGAAGGTTCCCCCATCCCATTGTTGAAACTACATCTAGTCTTGCCCGGGAACTTAACAAGCTGCCAAGTTTTTAATGTGTGGATAAGGCCTAAGCGTAAACTTTTTCGATTTGCTTGGGGCTCGCATTTCTTCCGCCTCTCATCTTTGCCTTCTTTTTATGATTTTATTAGGGTATGCTGTGCAGGGTACTCTTACACTGGCTATTATCCTATAATAGCCAGTGGCAGCCCTCAAAATTCGTTAAGTATTTGAAAATGGTGAAATTTCACTACTCACAATGTTGCTGCAGATTAGGTGACATTGGCTTAGCTCCTTGTCCCATGTCCATGTTCATCAACTGACCAGAGAATGGCTATCAATGTTCGCTCTGGACGATGACTCCAACACTTCCGCTGCAGACACGTACTTGGAAGAGAACCGACACTCACTCAGACGGCAACATGCTGCTGTTCGCCCGCAAAACGAGGAATAAACCAGAAGTTCTTGTTCTTGTCTCTGGTTTTTGGATATTTTCAAGATGTGAACATATGAACGCTTAAAGAAATGTCAATTACATTTGTCGATGTGGACATTGTTGTTGGTGTTTCTCGTGCTAGTGCTGCTGATTCTAGTTCTGTTGGTATTGCTGAAATTTCAAATTTCATTGTGTGGCAGCCTGGTGGCCCGGCAGCCCAGTTTCCATTTTGGCCCGAGTGACATTTGTTGAGCTGAGCCCACAACTCAGGCTCGGCTGTGGGGCACTCAGCACATGTCTTTCTCTGAACAAGAAATTATTCTCCTCCTCATCTTGTTCTGTATCTCTGTCCTTTGTCCTGTGTCCCGTGCCCTGACTCTCCGTCTCCATCTCTCTTTTTGTGGGAGCTTTGACAAAAGTTGAGACAATTTTAGCAGCACGCACGCATACAATTTATGAACTTTTCACTCAGCTGGTCTGGCAGCTTGCTTCTCGGTTTTCTGTCTCTCTTTCTCTTTCTCTCTCCCACTTCCTCCTTCGCATTCTGTCACCATTTGTGTCTCCATCTCTTATTCTTTTCTGTAAGTATTTGTATCCTTATTCTTCTCTCTATTTGTATCTCCATCTCTGGTTGGGCTTTGAATTTAACAAAAATGTTCTTTTGTTCATTTTTATTGCAGAATTCTAGCATAATTTGGATTGTTCTGCAAACATTTTGTTTGATAACAATTTCACCTGCTTTTCCACACACAGAAAAGAAGCTGCGGTCAGAGCCAGGCAATGCAATGCACTGCAAAAACCAAATCTAATTTATTGGAATCGACTTTTAGCTCAGCCTCGTACTTCTTTTGGCATTTTCCAAGCTGTGCAACGAGACGTATGTACATACGAGTATGCGTAATTTGCCAAACAGATTTGAAGCGGAATGCCACGTGAGAGCGATGCCATGAGGAACTGCAATGGCAAATGGTTAGGTAAATTCTTAAAAAATATGTAAAGTTATTTCGTTTGTTTTGGTTAGGTTTGCCTTGAAGGTAGGAAATTCCGGCTCTTGACGTGTGTGCAGCTTGCCATTTTTCATGCCTTGCTGCCGGTTCACCTGCTGCACTTCCTTTTCCGTTTCTGTTGTCTGAAATCCCCATTTCGCATTCTCCTTTCTCCATTCCGAGTCAATTTATTTTTTATTGAATGCATTGAAGCGCATTTCTTTTATTTACATTTCGCCATTTCTATGCATTTTCTCAGCGATTGTTGAGCTTCGCTGCCATTTGCATGGGAAATATTTGATTTCATTCCATTATTATGGTTGATTCCGAACCAATCAACAGATAATTACCATTCGGTTTGGGTTGCAAGGGATTCGAATTACTATTTCGCAGAAGCTACCGCTTAACCCAAAGCCAAAGGGAAATCTCACCCATAAATTCGAGCCACAAATGACCCAAAATGGTTCAAAGTGTGTTGGGCCATTCCCAATCAAAGGAGGAAGCGTCTGTTGACGGCTCTTGAGAATATGTGGTAAGCGAAGTCTCCATTCAGACTGAATTCTATGGGAATACTATACTATGGCACTTCTGTGCCCCTCATTCAATCCCGATTCAAAGCCATCTGCGAAACCGTGAAATAAGCGAATCGAGGGAAGGCCGTCGTGGCCCTAGCCGAGGTTCTGGCTTTCTTTTGACTTGGCCAAAAGTGTGTAAGTGGAGTGGGAAACCATAATAAGCTCCATTTCCGCCTTTCCACACCAAATTGCCAGGCACTTACACACACCTTCGAACGCGTCACTCCGCCGCACTCAGTGGCAGAGCGAAGCAGGTGCAAATAAAAAGCTAAATTTGTGTACATTTCGACGGTTGCAATGCGTGGCCGGAAAATTTTTGCACTCAAAAGGAATTGAAAAACATTTACCACAAAACCATTCACATACATGTATGTACATATGTACATATACTTGTACGTACGTGGAAGGAAACCCAGGAAAAGAGTGTAAAATTCTAGAAAGAGCAAGAAACTGAAAGCTGCAAAAATGGCATGAGATGTGCAAAAAACTAATGCAGGAAAAGCGTTTGCCCAAGAGCTGGAAAAACGTTGCCAGGTAAGCAAAGAAAAGAACAGAACAGAATGGAGCAAAGCAGAGCAGAGCAGAGCACATCAGAATGGAGACTTTCGCAGCTCGCAGGGCACCTAAGTGCCAAGCATATGTCTTCCAACAAAGTAGTAGATAGACACACACAAGAACCCGTTCGAATGTCGCTCTTCTGTTGCCAGCTTCACGTAGGTTTTTTCCTCGCGTCTGATTTTTCCACGTGCCCGGCATATAGGTTTTTTCCTTCTGCGGTGCTAATGTCGAGTCTCGTGTCCAGTTCTCCATTTAATCCTCTTCCCAGCCCAGGCACTTCTTTCACATTTTCTTTCGACTATTTGTGGGAATTTTTACTTTTTATTCGTTGGCAGGAAAAACTCCACGTTGTTCGCTGATGTCAGCATATGGCTGGATTTTCAGCTGCTATTGAATCAATAATACTTGAGCTTTGTCTCTGTGGTTTAGGTTTGCGCATTTTATACGATTTTTGATATTTTTTGCAATTTGTTTTACAATTCAAGTGCAATTTTTACACTCGTCTACGCACTCAGTTCAAAATAATTTCAATTAAATCTTTACATTGTACAAGTCTTTCGCCACCCCTGTTTGACATTCTTTATACACCCTCCAGAAATTCCCAAACTTAATTTCCCCGGAGTGCATTATGAGATCGTCTAAGGAAAAGGACTTCCTACACAATTTGTGGGCAGCCAAGCGGTGGACAGTAGGAAAATGATGTCCTTTGGCCATTTATTACCTTGGCACCGAAAAGTAAGTCATCATCCTGGTATTTACAGTTGTTTCGCGCCACCAAAGAGGTGCCACGTGCCACGCGGCACGGACCACGGACCAGGGACCACGGACCAGGGACCACGGAAAGCGAGGCACGATGCGGAAACAGGAACAGACTTCCTTCCTGGATAGCATCCCTGCAGACAAAAATAAACGAGCCAAAAAAGAGTTGAGCTCCGTTGAGTGGAGCTGGCTCTGGTTAATAGCTGCTCATGGATCTCTTAGCAGTTGTTTACATGAAAATACAGTCTTGTAAGCACAGGAATTGGGAACTTTTATCCAAGTTAATTGTTTAAAGAGCTTGAGACATACGTGAAAATGTCAAAGCAATTTCGCACGTTCCATCCTGGTTTATTCAATTATAATGAGAGACGAGGCTCCACTTGACTCTTAGCACCCCGTGAATAATGCAAATCAAATAACGTATTAGAGTCTATAATCTCATATATATCACGCATGCCAGCAGTCCGTGGGAGAAAAAATCATCATCAAGGAGAAATCTTTCCCATTTCCATTAAAAGCCTCCCTTCAGACAATCACATAAACACGCATTTGTGTCTGAGTGGGACAAATTAAATTACAGCAAAGCAGCTTTCATGTCTAGGACAGAAACAACCAGCGATGGCGAGGGAGGGCTCCTGGCCAGGACAAATCGTAATTCAAATAAAACAATGTAATTTACCACAGGAAGCCGAGAACGTGGTCTAATAGGCAAATGCCCTGCCAGACACAATGTACCACCCACGGCGGGACGACGAGGAAGTGTTCGACAACAAATGGAAGCTGTAACACACACTCATGGAGTGCCTGTCCTCCAAGGAACTGTCCAAATATATCTTTGAAACTTGACTCGAGTTCACCCAAAGAAAATCTCTTGAAAATAGGAAACAAAACAAAACAAAACAATTTTCATGGTGTAATTATAAATATTGAAATGAATTTTGCCAGCCAACAGTTTAACATTATGGTAGAGCTTAGGGTGACCTAGAGCCGTGTCCCTGAAATTGAGTACACAAAAGATAATTTCAGATTATCGCCAAAGAAACCGCAACGGCAAACCGAAAACTTTCTCTGGCACAACAAAACCCAAAGAAGATATCATTTCATTCGTACAAATATATGTATAGAGCCACATACTCGTACTTGTGTTCATAAAAGTACTCAAACATACACATATATTTATCCTTGTACGGATGTATGGATGTACATATACCACAGCGTTGCTCATACAATTTATGGGAAAACAGATGTATTTGGGTTTATTTATTTGGAGAGCCGGGGCCACTGGAGTGGGCGTCAGTTATGTTATGGAGCCGGGCCCCGCTTGTTGTCCTTTGTGCTACCGCATCACAAAAATAATCTCAAAGGAGCTCCCAAACGCACACAAACACATATCGCATATCCAGGACAAAGGCAGAAATCATATACGAATGCGTGGCAGTAAGAGGAGGAGGATGAGATGTGTAGTAGGAGCAGACCATCAGGACCCCGGAACAGCAGGAGTACCAGTAGCAGACATGAAAACAAATCCCTTTGCACATTTTCCGAAAATGAGAAAATGCAAAAGTTTTGCTTGCTTCGGGTAAGACAATGGTTGTGGACCGTGCAACCAACCCCTCGGCCTCATAGAGAAGCGGCAAATTAAAACAAACCTCAGGTTGCCCGTATTCGGAAATGAGCAAAAAACAAAACAAAAAATCCAAAACAAGAAAGGCAGTAAAGCACTCTTAGTAGAAGTTTTAGATACTCTTCATGCATTTTTGGTAATAAGTTTAAAAGATTATTAAGTCGATAGATACAAATATTGATACATAATATTAAAAATATTTGTTAAAAATATTCTATGTTTGCATATACTCTTCAGCATTGATTTCTGCTTATAGCTCCCCTTTTCCTCTCTATTCACAACATCTAGGCAAATTCGTAATACCCCCATGAAGGGTACATAAACAGAAACAAGCCAAATCCAGCCGAAACTTGAGAATATTTTTGGCCAACTTTTTCCCCCTACCCTCTGAAAATGCGTAGGGCTGGCTGCTTCTGTGCATTGGACCAAGTTGATGAAATGCCGAGGGGAGCTGTCTGGCATCTGCTTCTCTTTGTGGGAGTATGGGTGCGTTTCCACATTAACTCAGAGTCGAGTTCTTCGCACCCTCCACAGGGGGTCGGAGCTCTGTTTCGGTTCAGAGGTGCGGGTAAAAGCGTTAATGTTCGCTGATGTTTACGTACGGGAATTAACTTATTTGTCAGGTACTTGTTAAGCTAATAGGAGCACATTTAATGCAATGAACTGAAAATTACTGTCACACAAGATTCACCCAAAGAGTGTAACCTGTTTGGAGGAGCGGTGAGAGGATTTCAATATTTATTCAGTCAAGTAACGGACATCCAGGTGTAAACATAAATTTACGATTTAACTATCACATTTTAATTGTCACCATCAAGTGATTATAATCCAGAAAAACTTAACTTGAATGGGATAAATTCTCCTCTCTATTAATGATATCCATGAATATTCCTTGGCTTTTAATTAACTTAGATGGCATTGATCTAAGCGCCAATAAGCAATTGGAATTCCTGCACCACTGATTGACAGAAAGGATGCATGAGAAAAAAGGATTGAAAGGAAAGCGAAAAGTCTTCGCAGCAATACCGCTTACCGATATAACCCGTATCGCAAGGCATACCGAGACCCTACAGGGAAAATGTGTTTTTTCATTACGACTGGCAAGTGCGCTTTGTAGTGGGGCTTCGAGTGTTCTTGTCTGTCTCGAGTGCACTTCTTTGTCTCTCTCGGTGTGCAACCTTGCTCCGCTCTGCAGCCTTACCCGAAGAAAGTGAGGAGATTTTTCATAGCGTCAAGAAAAAGACAGTGACGAGGACGACGGTGTTGACGACGACGATGATGAGGACGAGGACGAGGACCAGGACCAGGGCGAAGACGATTCAGCGTCCTCTTCACAAATGAAGCGCAATTAAAATGTAATTTTTATGCAAATTCCGTGCATAAGTGAACTTTTAATTAATTCAGCGCGAAAATAAATGAGAACTTTGCCCATAATTATGCATTCCTTGGCCCCATCCTTATTCAGACTTCTTCTGCTTGTTGCATTTCACCTCTGAGCCTTCAGAACTTGCCACCTTATAACTCATAGCAGTTTGTGAAAAGCTGTTGTGTAGCTGTGTAGAATTATGCGAAGCTCCAACAACAAGCAACTAATTATTGGGAAACAAATTTCCCAGCATCAAATACATATCCTTCTGTTCTCAGCAAACAATGCACAAACAAATAAATGAATGAATGACTGAAGCACCGCCTATCAAAATGAACCACAACGAAATGCAAATAAATGAATACGAGTCTGGCAATATGCCCGACTGATTATGGTCTCGGTTTGCAATCATGTATTATACACGCCTCATCCTGAGGCCCTAAACTAAACGCTTAATTAAAATAATAAATGTTCTATTATACGAGTACTCGTACTCCACCCTGAGGCAAATGGCCTTATAAATGTGCAGCCATTTTTGCTGCCAAAAGACCGAAAGGCAGCACAAAAAACCGCGACACGTTTAGCAAAAAAAAAAAAGGAAAATATCAAAGTGTTAATTTAAATTGCGATACGTGATGGGAATCCAACGGTGGCGGAGCCCCTCCCCTTTTTTGCCTCTTCGCCACCCCCTCTCCCCTTTTTAGTTGGTTTCCTGCCCCATGGCCCGTGCCTCCGGGCATGTACGCCGGGACTGCGCACAATTTTATGCACGTCCAGCGTGTAAAACACCTAAAGGAACGCCATCAAGCCGGTGCCACGCCCACTTTACCTAACAACCCATTTCATTCGCCCCCAATCTGGGCCCTGCAATAGTTTTTACGAACCGCCCCCCCCACTGCCATCGATTAGTTTTCATTTTGCGAACAATTTTTGCATTGGCTGCACTGATTACAGCCTGCTGAGCTGACTCTTTGGGCGGTCATATAGGTAGGTGCCTTTTACTCCATTTACCCTTTGCCCCTGCAGCCATGCTCCCACTTACCGCTGCTACCATTTCTCCCCTCAACACCATTCTATTAGTGGCTACTAACCAGCCCCAAACCGAAATTTAGAGCTCCAGGTTAGAAGCATTGGTCTGACGATCTTTTGAGGTTGTAATCTCTTTACGACCTTTTTATGGATGGTTAGGATTAAAATCATTCCTGTTTTATTTAAAAAACAGTTGTAGTAGTTTTCTCAGCTGAAGGGTTATTCTCCTGCATATGTATGAAAGCATTAAAAACATAAATAAATATTCAGATGTATTTTTCAATTATTATTACAACTTTTTATTGCCTTACAGCTTACCTTACAGTACATAGCTTCCCCTAAAGTGACTTTCGCTTCGACGGGTACCATAAATAAACGAGAATTAAATGTTTAAATAACTGTTATTTATGATTTTTTTCTCGTTTTGGTTTCAGGGCGAATGTCTGATGTCTGAAATGGCTGCAGTGGTGCATATTTCATTTGGAAATGTTTATGTGAAAGTTTTGGCTCAGCGCTGAAGTGGCCCTCTCTCTGGCCCCGTCAGCCTATGCCACTGTTAGCCTTATCTTGTTAGCCAGCAATTTTTTGGCAACAGTGGCGAGGTGGAAGCAAAAGGGGTAGAGCAGTCACAGGTTTATCCGCACTTTGAAAAAATATAGAGCAATTCAGCGAGAGATTCTATGATACATCGACAAATTTCCATACAATCTCTGAACTTTTTAAACTTTGAGTACTGATCTTAGGAGCCAAACGTTCCCGTTCTTCCGCCTGAACGCACACCGCCAAACATATTGCATGGATGGATTTGTGTGTTCGATTTTGTGCTTGTTGGGGGATTCCCTCCTTTGGCTCTCTTCATGCATGGCCTGATTTTATGATTTTATCAATCAAAATGGTAAAATATATTGATCCGATTGATTTACGTGTTGCAGTTTGGGCACTGAATCCCACCTCAGCCCCTCCAATGCCAGGACGCTGCAGCAAGCACTCAAAAATTATAGCTTCATGGGCGGAATGCATACATAAATATACATAAAGCACAGAGAAGCATATATATGTACATACATACACGGAGAGATACATGGCTTGGGTATTTATCTACAACACATACTGACATAAACATGGCATTGTTGTACTCTGGAGGCAGCTGCTCGCCTTTTATTCGCGATACTTTAAAGGGAAGACAGGGATGTAATAAAAACCTGGAAAAGAATGACGAACTATTCAATATATTCATGAAAACTATGTAAATGCATTTTCCCTGCCACCAGACGAATCTTAAGCTCATTTTTTCTATTTCACATTTAAATTAAATAATTAATAATTAAATAAATGGCCATATCTGTGTGCTTATACACAGAGTATCCTCCAGTCGTTAGCTGTCTATGAAAGTCTACTCGTTTTGTTTTTGCTGCTGTCATTAAAAATGAAATGCATAATAAATGTCGCCCAGAAACACATTTACATACTCGAAATTGTGGGCGGTTGGACTGTCGGAACATCAGATATGACTCTGCACATAAATACGCACAGTAAATATGACTACGTTCGATGTCCAGTCTGACTGAAATTAAATACACTCTCTACAAGACAAGGACAATAGATCTTTACGAAAACCATATGATCATAATCATATGTAAGTGAAAAAAACCAAACACATAAGCGAACTTTATACAGTCATCGGTTTTCCGTGAATAGTCATCGTACCCTTAAGTCTACAGCAGAGTATCCTCTTAAGTAGCCATATCATTTCGGTTCGCATTCCTTATTTTCTTTTAATTTATGAATGTGTTCGGATTCAAGCGACTTATGGGCTTATGCTCAATCGATTCCTAGAAGCAAATGATCTCTGCCGAAAGACCCTCTACGCCTTTCGCCCTACCACCCACAATTTTCATCTTGCCAAGCGTTGGCCATTTAACAGTTGTCCTGGTAACGTCACTTCACCATGTTTACCAAATATCAGAGCTTCCTGCTATATATATACCTATGTACATATCCACATATGCCAGATACATACTTTTATTTTCAAATATATTACATCTGTGTGCATTTACTGTTGATTTTTTTCACAGCGCATTTCCCCGCAATAAACTCAATAATGCGAGTAAATCGAGACCGTTGTCAGCGAAGTGGGCCATAAAAGGAAAATTGTCGAGTCGAGAGATTCCCCCAATTTTATTGCACATGTTCAAGCAGGTCCCAAGTCAATGGCGACATTGACATCAGCATCAGCAAGAGCCCTCCAGTGATTGCAGCAGCTTAAAGCTGGAAAGTGTGCTTAAAAAGGGCGCGTGATATGGGGTACGTGCCCTGGACAGAAATATCTGATCTCAAAAGAGTGACCAGCCGAGCCTTCTGTGTCTAAAGTTTACAGCAACTCCTGTTGCAACATCATTCAGCATCAATATGGCCGAAATCGGCATCGAAAGAATAATTCAGCTAACGAGAACTCCCCGCACATTGCTCCCATATTAGTTTCATTTTTCCAGCCGCTGGACATGCAACAAATATAATTCCCTGTAATAAAGGACAGAAGCGGGCAGACTTCCCATAAGCTCGAATGTGCCTCAGGCCCGACGTAACTCGTTTCGTATGCAAATCTATTTACTTGAACCTATGTACAGACACATACATATTTATGTGTGACCCTCGCATATGCCACATATTTCTATTGTTTTCCACTCTATTCGTTGTTTACGTATGTCCCGAGCATAACTGAAATATGCGAAACATTTTTTGGGAGCTCAGCCAATGTCCTGCATAATTATTTGCCATGGCCAGTGTGATGCCGTGCATAGGAAGGACACCAATAGAGCTGAAATGAAACCAATTTGGGAACTTATAATGCGACTGCAGCAAATACTAATAATAATAATAGTCGCGGAAGGTCCAGCGATTTGCAAGTTAAATGCTACAATTATATTTAGTGCAGCGCCCCCATTCCGGTTAAACCATTTACAGAGAAGGGCAAATGGAGATTGCAACACTTTGTTTGCCTTCTCTGAGGTTTGCGCCCGGTCATCGCATCCCATGTTTGCCATTTGGCTTTGGCTTTGGCTTTCGGTCTGGTTTGGGCCTGTTTCCCGCAACTAAGCCAACATCAGTGTTACACATCGAATGCCCTGCTATAATGTCGACAATCCCACTCCCCACAAACACTTACACACACATACACGCTTGGTGGGGTGTTCTGGGTTAGTTTTTGGGGGCATCCTTTGATGTCAGCAAAACAATTTGAGTTTCCATTTAAAATTCTAAATTATAAAATATCAAAATTAAATATTTGCTTATGTTTTTTTATGGGCTAAATGAAACGGTGCGTAATGAGGGCAAACAATTCAAATTTAATTGAATATTTTTACAGCAACAATTCCCACAGCTCCACATAATCCCCGAATATTAAATCCACGGTTATTAAACTTAACTTTGAATTACTCCCGAAATTCCTTTAATAATTTAAACACCCATGCATATCGGTGGCATTTTCGGGGCCCAAGTGAGTTAATTGTGCAACGGTGCGTATGAGTAATGCAGTCAGCTGTGGTCAGAAACCGCCGCACGCACAATGGCAGCTCGGCACTCCCCCTGCTTTTAAGCATCATTAATTTGCACTGGACGAGAGCCAAGAGTAATTATGTGTACACCACGGCCTAACTCGCAGACGGATGCAGTCGGCGGATGGAGTCCACGCAGAGATGTAGACATGTCCCCCGCCGCCTGGATCCGAGGATACATTACGCGTGGCCAACCAGGGCGACAGTATTAGCAGGCAGCTAGAAGAGAGCCATAGATGGTCATCAATTTTTAATGGGTGTGGCTGTGGCTCTGGCTGTGGCTGCGTCTGTCCTCTATTCTGTGGTCCACTCAATTATAATTCGCCATGCATCGCGTCTACTTCTGGGGTCACCAGCACGGCTGTTGTTGCCTTTAATTTGATTTTATTGGTCAAGGTGTTGCTCGATGCCACGGTTGGTGCTTCTGTCATTGTTGGCCAGTCTGTTTATTAATGATTCTGTGCAGGAAGTGTCCGAGAGAGAGAGAGAGAGACATTAAATGCTGTCATCATTCATTAGCCACAGCCATTAGGCAGTTGTCTGCCCAGGACTGTGTTTCTAATCCCCCCTCCAACACTTGCACATACTCCTACTAGCTTCCTGTGCCCCGAAACGACACACGCAGATGCACTAAGAGAAATTGAGGTGTTTGTTCAAAGGAATCTTTTCATGAAGCTTTCTTATAGTCTCTCCTTCCGCTCAGTGTCTGGGGCCCCTTTCTGTTGTTTATGTCCTGCACATGCAAACAAAATCCTTAGGACCATTCGTTGAATGCGATTAGATTTGTTCCTCCAGCTCCTAGGCTGCTTCCCGAAAAACGCATCCCCTCCTCTCTCCAGCCCTATCTCCTATCACCACAAATTCATTTGAACAAGCTCCAGTTTGTGGTTGCAGGTTTGCTAGCCCAGCTGCTGACTTTGACATCCTTCCTGGCTGTTCTCTATGGCAAGGAGCCTCTCCTATTATTGTTGTCTTAGTATTTTAATTAAAACGTGTTTACATTTCCCTGCAACCCACACACTCACAGACACACGCACGGACATCTGAGGCTATAGTCATAGTCTGCCCAGGTTCTGGGTTAATTTTGTTCGGCCTGACTCTCTCGTCAAATTATGTCTCAAGGATCAGTCTTCATCTATTTCTCTAGTCTGAGCTTACTTTGTTTCAACAAATATCGTGATTTGCATGCAGAAATGCCTTATTTAATTTCATTTATGGCTATACAACATATTTTCCATAATTTAATAATATTTAATAGAATTTATAGGAGCGGGAATGAAACTTATTGAATACATTTTTGTACATTTTTTGAAACTTATGAATACTTAAAATGATATTCAGCACAGTAGGAATGAATGTTCCTTTAAAGAAACATTTGGAGTGGTTGAATAGAATATATTTATATGCACTAATGCTCTCAGTTTTTGGTTAGTTATTTGCTTTGAGATCTTCATTTCATATTCCATTCACCTTTTTGTTGAATTTTGCATTTGTTTGCCACCTTTGGAACGTGCCACGCCAGACAGTCTCGTCCCGGCACACTTGTCCTCCTCCCTCTCTCCACATTCTCTGTGCCTGTCTCTGGCACCTTTTCCAGTCCGTTCTCTTTTTTCTTGATTCCTGTTGGTTATTTGTTTTTGTTGTTAGTGTTTGGTTTGCATTAACTTTATGACCCTTAACACATAGCATTATCCGACCACCCCCCAGTCGAGTGTGTGGCTATGTCGTGTTCTTTTTGTTGCTTCTGAGCGCAAGGCTACCACAAATGGCATAGAGGAATCGTTGTAGTCATCGTCGCAGTCATCATCATCATCATTGTCGTTGGCCTATATTTGATCAAATAATCGTAAATAAAAAGCTATGGTAATAATTTTTTGATGTCCCCCTAATGGGTATTACGTGAGAACAACATAAATTGTGATTTAGTGTCCCAGACAACATTGGACGTGTTGACCGAAGGCCAAAGACTCAAGACTTTTGCACCTGAAGGAAAATTGTCTTGTTCTTGGCCGAATGAAACGTTTCAGATACCCTTGTGGAGGGCGGAGTAGTTCTGTAGTTTGGTATGGAATTTGTTAGAGGGTATGGAAAAATAACTTTACCTCAGAATGTGTTTTAAAACTAGCTTTTCCGTTGGATTTGAATTAACGCCTAATATACGAGTGGATACGTGTTGTCTTTTGGTGAATTAAGGAAATTGAAGTTGTTGAAAATTCATTAGCCGAAAATGAATTTGAATTAAGGTTTTCCATTAATCGCCAGACGAAGAAACGACCGCGCAAATGTCAAATGTGAAAAGGTCAGATTTCACACACAGGCACACATTCAATATAACGGTATGCATGTGTATAGTGTACAAAATGTAGTGCCCATCAATCAAGTCGAGTGGAAATTTATAGCACTTTTGTTTGTTATTATTCGTTTATGCATGAGTTAATTAGAATATTGGCCGTAAACCTTTCCCGGACCCTAACCCGGTCCTTTTTCCGGACCTTTTGTATTTAATGCACAAAGATTTACGATGTCTGTGCGAGTGTTTGTCCCAGTATTAGTGCATCAGGCCATATGTTGAACGGGCCAAGACCCTGAGCCTGAGACCGTATGTGTATGTGGTGTGCATTGAATCGGAACTCAAATGCCAAAACACTCTTCGGGCCAGGATTTGGCACGTGTCCCGATCCAAATACTTGATTCGCTAATTTTCTTCATTTCCGCTTTGAGGTCTGGGCTGATAGTTCGATAAAAGATTTCCATCAAATTGCACATTTTGTGGCTTTTGATGGCTTTACGGGGCAACTCATTCAAGTGCTTGACCCAAATATAATATGACGTTAAAGTGGTTATTTAATATGAGTATTTATTTAGAATTCAGTAAGATATTCCGGTAATTAATTTGGAATCTCTTCAGGGGAGAATAACTGGCTGAATATACGGAAAATATACATTAAAGCTGCCAAGCAGAATCGAAATCTTCAACGACTCAGATATGTATGATTAATGAAAATCATAGAGACACCCTCCCAGTCATTTATCCCATCGCTTAAAGAACAATCCCCGTGTTAATCCCCGAGCCATCTCGCAGTTTAGTGAGGCATCGAAAAGGTGAGCGGGCGCAACGGAAATGCCAATTAGAAAATATATGTCAGCAGGCCAATATCAGATACAATTCCAGCAGCGTACGCTTATGGGTACCCACACCCAAGCAAGGAAGAGAGCAACAAGGAATTTCATAAATCATGAAGAGACAAGAGAACACAGAAGGGAGAGACACAGCTCGTACTGATAGCAGTGGAGAGTGCGCAGACGCCTAAGAAGAGAGCCACAACTCTCCTGATGTAAAGGTTATGTTAAGATTTCTGCTCAGACTTAACAGTGCCGCGGATTTAACGAGTTCCCTCGCATTCGAATGCAATTAAAGCGACAAGGTAGCAACTTATCAAATGGCCCGACTAAGTGGTGACAGGCCCAAAGCAAGGCTAATTTCTACCAATTAATTCATTAAAATTTCATTGCCATTTCATTGCTGAGGTCCTTCCTCAGAGTTCGCTGCTCATTTTAGGGTGGCCCCAAGATGCTGCCTATAGAAATTAATAGCAAATATTTGTGCAACAATTTGTTTGCTTGGGGCAACAAAGATTCTGAAGGCGGGAAGATGGCTGGAAAATCTCATTTTGGCAAGAGACTGTAGGGCAGGGGTAATAATAATCAATTTAAGAATTCCTTCCACTTCCGTTCGAACAGGGACCTACAGAACCCCAATAAAAAATGCAAAACAAAGTCGTTTCGGCCTCTTGAAAATCGACTGGCAGCTGCACCTTTCATCCAAGGGAACAATAATAAAATTCGCCCATAGCTTTGCCAGCTGTTTCCACTCCAACCTCCTCCACAGCCTCTCAGGCGCCTTTTCTTTTGGTATCAAAAATCCCCGCTAATAATTTGTCAATATTACGTGAGCAGAAAATTGAATAAAAAGCGCTTTTGCATTGAGAATCAGAGGCAGGAAAAAGATACTCCACAGAGGGAATTTTCTTCTGTGGAAAATCAAATAAATTGTTACAAATGAGTGCAACTTTTGCCTTTGCTGTGTCTTTGCCCAATTTCGATTTTTCATTTGCTAAGCTGATTTTCCATTTGTCTCTGCACTGCCCCTTGAAACTTTGGCTGTTGCAAAATATGAATAATTCAGCATACGATTCCGACTTGTTCTTTTTTTCCCGTGCCTGACCAGGTCCACACATTCGGTCTCTCTATCGAAAAATTGTGGCCGTAATAAATGCAAATGAATTGATGAAAAGTCGTGCATTTTGGATCTTTGTTTACATTTCCCCGATTTGATATGCGAATCAATGTCAAGTTCCCCTCCAGGGGTCCTTTGCTGGTCAAATAGGAATACGGGTATATGATGATACTTTCAATGGCAGCAAATAAATTGTGAATAGTGGATACAAACACGTGTGTGTCAAGTAATCACCATGGGTGAAATGAAAGAGAGATCTTTATTTTAAATTATTCATCACTTTGATGGTAGCTCATCCATCCCACACACATATCCACACAACGCAACCCCAAAACTAAACTAATCAACCTATCCACTCGACTCGACGCGACTCGACTCTGGTCTAAATTAAAATTCAGCTAAAATTACCTATCAACAAAATAAAGCTAATTACTCATACTCTATGGCATACTCGAAAGGGCTCAAATTTATCCTGCATAATAATGCTTTCCGCATAGTTCGAGTGGAAACCACAGAACTGAAGCCACAACACAGCGTTTGTGGCAATGTGTGCAAAAATAACATGTAGTATATTTCAAAGAATTTATTACCTCCAATTAGGGAGAGTGACAGGAGAGAGCGCAGTGCTCTAGTGCATAGTAGGCACACGCTTGATGATGACAGAGTGAACACTGCATGACATGATTAGCCGGAGGGGGACAGTGACAGAGGAAGAGAGCGTTAAAGAGAGAGAGAGGTGGAATGGAAATAGTGGCAGATTGGAAAGTGATTTGAAACTATTACACCAGCCAAAGACAGCTACAATTGATGACTGGCCAAGAAAGAGAATTCAGGGTAAAATGAATAGCAAAAAGAACTGTACTCTGAGGTCGCACGCAACAAATTGCCGAGCGCCTCTCGAGCCCGTCACCAGCAAGCAAGACAAATTCCATTTCACTCATTGCCAGTATTGACAGATGCACACACAGAGACGGGGCGGATGGGGAGGCTGATGCTGATGCTCCAAACAGGGGCTGGGCTTAGGATGACCAGCTCAATTTGCTTGTATTTGCCAGGGGGCCAAGTGATGATCGAGCCACTGCCGCGCAGTGGAGGCGATGGGGAATCTGCTTCTGCTTGTACTTCTGCAGCTGATGCTGGGCGAGCAGCTCAGTGCCTCATAATGCAAACAGTTGGAGTACCCATCAAGCAAGCCGCATCCGGTGGGGCACAGTGGTAAAAACCAAACTGAAATAAAGGGTAACAACCTTATGAGAGGTTTCCATACCCCTTGTTTGATAGAATTTATTCCTGCTCTTATGTAATTGTTACTTTTCAGTGGAATCATATGCTAGAATGAATATCTTGCACCACTGTACCTCCTCGTTGTTTGGGAAGAGGGGCTGGGGGGCTAGTTTCGGAGAATGTGGGTGTGCACTTGCACTTGGATGCCAGTGTGTGCATTTGGGATGCCTTTGTCGACATGCCTTGGAATGCTGCTCATTGCTGGCCTCGCAGTTGTGCCGCTACCTCGTGCTCCACCGCCTCCTGTTGCCACTTCCTCCAGCTGCACTCTGCCTCTAGCTCACGCCACATCCCGTGACGCTGCCTTACTACTTTAAGCGAAAGTAAACTTTGCTTTTGAGCAGACTTCGACACACACAAATTGCTCTGAATGTTGCCAAGCCAAGCATGCCTCAGAGAGAGGCAGGGGGTGGTGCGGGGAGGGGGTGAGGCCGGCCTGAAGGGGTGGCAATGGTTTGCAACCCCATGCCTCCTGGTAGGTGTGTGTTTCATTGCGGTCATTTAGCTGCTCCTCAATGCAGCGTGTAATGTGGTCGTTTATGCGATAAAACGATTCCCTTAACTCTTATCAGAACCACCGTCCACCATCCACTACCACCTCCTTTCAACAAGGAGCAGTGGCCAACCATCATCTCCCCACGTTTCACCAGGGGCAAGAGCCGAAAGCCATCACCACTTTCCACTTGCAGCACCGCACTTGCTACTCAAATTGAAATAAAAAGAGTAATAGTTTTGAAAGTCGAGTCTTTAGACACCCTTGGAATCGTTCTTATAGGAACTACACAAACACACACATACAATACATTTGTTATATGTATGTATTCAGATATAACAATTGTTTCTGGAGGGTTTAAACTAGATTTAACGGACACAGATACATGGAATTATAATACCGCATTGAAGGGAAAACAATTACTATTCTCGCAATGTCCACATTTCCAATTGATTTGCGAGATTTCCATTGAACTTAATGAACCACAGATTCCGTTTAAGCCCCCTCTCTCTCACTGTCTCTCTCTCTCTCTCTCTCTCTCTCTCTTGCTACTATTGCTGACCCTCCAACGAAACTGATTTCATAAACTGTGACCCAAACACCCACTCAGGCTTTGCCAGTGTCTGTCCGGGATGTTTATTACTCTATAAATGCGAAACAAGTGCCCGGGAACATGAGCAATCATCCGCCCTGCGTGACACAACCATTGCCAAGGCCCAATCATAGCCCCCAGATGCCTCCCCAGTCCAGGCTTGCATTGTTTGGTTGGGTAAAAAGTTGTGTATTACAAAATACAATCAGACACAGATGCACTCGGGGGCAGGCAGGATGCCACTGAGTCAGAGGCAGAGTCACAGATAGAGAGCGACAGGAACCGAGACCGAGAGAGAGAACAAAGTTTAAGACTCTTTGTGTCACTTTTGCTACTGCAAAACGCTCTAGGTAGCTTCGGGCGGAACATTGCAACATCAGTCGAGGTGGGGTGGCATGGGGCTTGGCTCCGGGTCCGGGGTCCTTGTTCGAGTTCGGGGTGGGGTCCCAGGTCCGGAAACGCATGGCCAAAGGGCAAAAGTCGCCGCTGTTCCTCAGCGTCGTCGTCGTAGTCGTCGCCGCATAATAATGTCAGAGACGGGCGACGTCTTTTTCCTGCTGTAAATTGCAAAAATGCAGCCAGAGGATATGCACATGTGCACATGTGTGCAACTTTTTCCATGTTTATTTTCCACTCTTCCTCTCTTTTTGTTGCAGGTTTCAAGACCAAACGGAAGCCAACTCATACCCCGACATGCTTCAGCATCCAAAACAGCCACACCACCATCGGGGAAAAAAAGCCACGGGTACTTCCATATAGAAAAACACGAGGCCTGGCGCAAAAAGTTTATGTACATTTAATTCACGGCAGCAGGCTACAAGGAAACAGCACAATAAATCCAGGATACATTAAGTAACACAAGCATACACTGGCGAGGGGTTGCTGATGCAGAGGCAGGGACAGGGACACAGACAGACAGACTACAGGGCATATGGAGGCGAGCGGTCAACTTCCTCTTTCGTGTTTTGGCACACCAAAGTTTTTACAGAGGAAAACAGGGCATAGGCAATGCAACCAAAACCTTCTTATTTTTATTTTTGATCCTAATTTTGCATAGAGCCGACAATATCTACTTGAACACTTGAAATGGTTTCAGCAGTTTTTCAAAAATTAAAATCAAAATAAAAATTATTATCGAAAACTCAAGCAAAATAATTTAAACTAAAAAATGTTATTATTTATTTATCCAAAGATCAAATAAAGGGCATCGGCAAGTACATGTCCAGACTTCTGCGGAGCTTGCTCCCTTGTTGTTGGCTGTTTATGAAATTTGACCAACATGCACGAGTGTGTTGGTGTTTGTGTTCTTGTGCGCGTATCCTGTTCATCTATGTGGGTTTGTGTGTGCGAATTCCACCGGAAGTTAAACATGCCAAAGAGGTAGGGAAAGTAGGAGTCTCGTGTGTGTATGTGATTACGACAACGGCTGCCGCGGCAACGGGCAGCGGAGCCAAACGCTGCATGCTCATAATAATTTCTTATTTAGTGAACCATCAGGTGATGGGCGCCACAATGGAGCACACACACCCGCTGACCCACTGCTACCACTCCCATTCCAGCTGCCCACCACTGACATGTTGTTCGGCTATTTTGTCGCTTGATTTTCTCTTTTTTTTCATTTCAGAACCCGAACCAGTCCAGACCTCGACCTCTGTCGTCCTCCTGCTCTATGTCGCTGCTTGTGTGTCAGATTTGTCCAGTTTTTCCAGCTGTCAGTGTTGCTGTTATTCTCGCTGTTTTTCCGGGACCATAGAAGGTATTTAAATTCAAATTAGGCAAATGTCATGTTCTGTTTTGCTGACAACCCAATGACAAGAAAAGAAGTTGCTCGGGAATCAACACAATGGAAAATCACAGCAAAATGTGCGGAGCAAATTAAATTTGTGCCACTGATTAGCAAGAAATGTGGCTCATATATTTCAGAGATATGTGAGTATGGGAAGTTGGAGCAAGAACATCTTGACATGGAAGTGTGTCAAGTGGGGAACAACCTGGAGCGAGAGAGTTGACCCCATTCGAGTTGGCCACTTGAAATGAGTTTTTCCCGCTGCTAATGCGCTTAACCACATAAAATGTAATTCAAATCAGCTCATTAAATGCCTGCCACTCTTGACACATGTACCAAAATGCACAGAGAACTCGGAAAGGCAGCTATTAAAGGAGGAACATTGGAGCGAAAGACAAGGAAAAACATTTGGTTTTTCTGCACGGGTCGGAGCTGGGGAAGCCGCCGTAAAGGACAGTTTATGGAGCCACATTAAAGTGCGGAAGTAAGTGGCGCAAAAAAAGGACAAGGGCCCAGAAACACACACACACAAAAGGACAAGTACACACGAAGAGAAACTAAAAATGCAGCAGCTTTCTTTCCCCCCCACAAAAAAAAGGACAAGGAACAAACAACGTGGAAAGTCAGACACATTAAAGATGATATATTAGGGAGATGGCAGTCAGAACATGAGATATATTTTATGGGCCCGAGGGGCGGAGGTTCCGCAGCAGTAACTTTGGACCGGTCAATAGGTTGGTTCCATCTTTTTATGATAATTTTTAAACATTTTTTACTAATCACAAATGTTGATTGTCTTTTATATGATCCCCATACTTTATTAAAGGAAAAGCAATTTTGTTTTATTTCAAAAGATCGTAATCCTAATGTTTCTGTTTGTTGGTTTTTATCTTAAGTAATTTTCAAAGATTTATGTGGCGTCTGACTGAAGGACTGTAATTTGTTCGAGTAGGTCAGAAAGCTTTTTCTCAAGCCATGAAATTGCTAATTTTCCATGACTAATTTGTATTTGGTTTAGCTCTCAGTCTACGCTATATATTCGGTAATTTTATTCATTTGTTTCAACTTTAAAGAAGATGAAAATTGTTAGATATTTTTTTGTATTTTTTTTTGTTTCCTTGGGACTAGCCAAGAGACAAAGTGAGTTTTTGCTGTTTTTGTTCTGTTGATAAAGTCATGATTCAAGTCTCTTTAATAACAGATCCGTTTGGTAAGAGAATTATAGCGCTTATTAAACCTCCTAATAATATTGGTTTTCTCGGTTTAAGTTCATTTAGTAAGTGATACGAAAGGTCGACTGTATAGGACTTATAAACCTGGGGCTTACAAAGTTACAGTAGCAATGAGAGCATAGACGATCCTATTTAATCGACGAAATCCAACATCAACGGTTTCCCACCATAACGATTATTTTACCCATCTTCCCGGACCTCTACCACTTGCTAACCTCATCAAAATAATATTTCGCTTCGCCTTCCTTCTCCTTCGCCTCTTTTTTTGTGACGCCAACAAGTGTGGCACTTGATCTTTTTCTTGCCACTTGCCAGGACACTCGGATTGTGATTGAGTGTGTGCAACAGAGCCCGGAGCCCGAAGGCAGCAGCCCGGAGTCCGAGACCCCCAGAGAACTCATCGCACATGCTGACCAACGTCCGCTTGCCTTTTCTTTGGCCATTTTCGGGGGAGTGTGAGTGATGGAAATTTCGATGATGTCCATTCAACAATGCCAGTTTATTGAGGAGTCGCAAAAGGAATTTAATTTTGTGCGAAACTTTTCCTAGGAGCGAACCAGGACATCGTTGTCGTCAGTAGAGCATCAGCTGTCCCTCAAGCTACTGCTCCTGACTCTCATGCCTTCCTTATCCAACTGACATTGGATAGATAAAACCCAATTTGTTGCAAGTAAAATAAAAAACAATGCAGGCGAGCAAATGGACAGACAGTCCAGACTTGGACTTTCCTTGTAGCATCATCGCCAGCATCAGCAGCGGGGGGAACTCCAGAAGGAGTTGCACTCGAACAAATTCCTTGCAAATTGCCTCTCGAAATAGGAATCGACGACATCTCCACAGGGCAGCACTTCACAGAGAAATCGACAATCGATGCCGAAATTAGAAACTGGAAAACGCATTTGGCATAATTTCAATGTTTTCCCTTTGCTGTATTTACAATTCGTTTATGCAAAGTCTGCTCCTCCGCTCTTCTCCGAGGGGCAAAAAGACAATCATCCCACACTGAGATATATGTATACACATACATATATAAGAATATTTTCCATTTCGTACAGGTAATCGATTTCCATGCTTGTGGCGAAATGTACAAAAGAACTGAAACGAACAAAAAGTAAACCAACTTTGTTGTGTGTTTTCATTTCTTTTTTTTCTGGATTTGGGTTTCTGCAGAACCTTATTTTTATGTGGTGGTGGCATCCGTTGCGTATACTTGATATTTGTGTTGAAAACTTAAAGCAGTTGAGAGCTCGTCGAGCTTAAAATATTCCATTGGTGTCTGCCTCGACAGAGAAGTTGATCCAACTTGTTGATTTACTTTGTTTCCCCAACCATTTTCCTTTTTAAAAGTTTAACCACATCTGAGTCCCTGTCCCTGAACCTGTATTTGTACCTGTACCTGTCTTTCAGCCTCCACTGTGATGTGTCTTTTTTTTTGTATTTATGTATATTTAAAGTGAAACCTGCTTGGAATAATCACTGTCTCCTGTAGTGTTTTGGCTTTGATCTTCAAAGTTATTTGCATAACAAAAACCAACACCAAATCAAGGCTTCATTGAACACATCTTTTGTGGTTACAACTTAAATTTCAACAGGGAAATTTAAGTATTCCAGCATAATTCAAGTATTCCCTGAAGGCTAGTGCACTAGAGCCCCCATCGCAGGATAAAACCAAATCCACGCAGAATTATTCAAAAGTGCAAAAGTGCACATGTGCCCTGAGTGGGTGATAGGCGATGGGAAAGAATCCAATTACGTGGGCTATTGGAATATTTTTGACAAGTATTCAATGAATTTCATTCGAGATTTGTTACTCTGAACAAGGAACAGGGCCAGAAGCCAGACACGGCCCCAGACAGGCATTCGGCGGCAGGAAACGAATTAGAAATGTGTAAAACAGAAGTTGCTCCATGGCCGCGGTTGGTCAGGGGATGGAGCAGGAGCAGGAGCTGGAGCCATGAAAATATTCACTTTTTGTGGCTGAACAGGAAGAGCAGAAAACTGAGAACTGCATTGAGGCATTGAGGCTCCCTATGCCACACAGAAAGGGGAAAAATGATTTCCGCTCTGGCACCCGACTGGGCGATAATTCTGCGGGATATTTCAGCCGAAAGCTGAGAACTTTTTATGCAATCATTGTGCGGGATTGTGAGTTAACTCTGTGCCTCATCGTGCACCGCGGCAGCTGCAACCAATTCATTTCATCGAATTATGTGCACAGTCCTGGTGCCTGGTCCCTGGTCCCTGTTCCCTGGTTCCTGTTCCCGGTTCCCTGGTTCCTGTCCCATATTGCCTGGTTTCATGTTCCCCCTCATTGCATCTGCATAATTTCCAACATTATTCTCGTTTCATGCCACCAGAAAAAAGTTTCTGCTCAAATACCGCAACAAAAAATAGGAGAACTTTGTCAAAATGTTTGCAAAAACTTCTGCCGGAAACCGAAAACCTGACAGAGGACGAGCTGAAGAAGTTGAAAAAATTATCACTATTGTTGCAGATTTGTTAGGTGACGGTGACGGTGACGGAATTTGTTGCCGTTGTTCCAGTCGGTGGCGGCTTTGATAACAAGTCCCATTTCAGTGGCACCCACCACTCCTTGCCACTTCTTGCCCGCTCTCCGTTCTCGTCTAGCCGAGTACGAATGAAATGGGAAAACTCTAATTTGAATATATTAAATGGTACAAAATTAGCGAAAAAATGTTGACAAATTAGCATTAGGGGAAAGAAAGCAAAGTTGAACAAAGTCAAGAGTTGAATCTTTGAGATGAAAATATTCTAGGTAATATTTTCTAAGTAAGAAAAAGAATCAGGTGATTGGGGAAGAGTCACAAATACTTTCTTTCTCTGCTGGCTCTTGCTTTCGTTCCTCTTTAAGATTATCTTTTATTATACATACCTCAAATGAATTCCCTTAACCCTCCTGCCAGTTCCAGGTCTTTCGATTAACCGACTCGTGGCAAAACTTTTCCCTGACAAATGATATTTAAATGAGCTGCATTTGAAAAGTTGTCGGGAAACGTAAACGGGGCCCGAAGCAAATGTCACAGAATTGACAGAAAAATCCTTTTCGGGGAAAAAAGAAAGAAAAACTGACACAAGTCGCCAAATTAAATATGCCAAAAGGCAGGGCAAAATCTGAAATCGGAGCCAGAAACAGAAAACTTTTCGCCTGCAAACATTCTTCGGCGCTTCGGCGCTGAACTAATGTCCAGAGAAGGCAATTTTGTTGCGTTGCTTAAACGACTCAAGAGCCCCCGGGCCCAAAGGCAACTTTAAGTCGGATTTGGTTTCCTAATGCGGCTCAGACGGCTCCCCATAGCTGTCCTCATCATCCTCATCCATGCCCATCGACATTCCCATCCTCTTTAGCGTTTGGCAAATTGAAATGAAATTGAATTTTAGTTAGAGGTTGTTCGCAGAAAGTTGATGTGGGTGTGGCAGTTTTATTTACAACTATTTCTCATGTGTGTGGAAAAGAGTTTAATTTGCAATTTGTCGCCCTCATTCAACGCTTAACTTTTCACTCGGGCGGTGTTTGCGGTTGCATATGCAAATGCCTTGGTCGGCTCAACGGCTCCCCTTCTACCCTACTGCTCCACAGTAGACTTTTACACTAGAGTTCTCTGTATCCTCTGTAGCCCCTGGCCCTGGCACTAGCACTGGCCCGCAGCCCTGCATATGCGATAAAATGTACAAAGTTTTGCGTTAAGGCCCCACCACTTGAGCAGAGCTTTGGAGTTGTTGCCGCTGGCAAGTGCCCTGCCCCGTTCTGCCCTGTACTGTTATGTTATGTTCTGTTCTGTTCTGTGTTGTGCTGGCCTTCTCTGGCAGTTTGTTAAACGCCTTTCAACGGCGTGGTTAGCCAAGCGCAGACCTTGAAATGCCAAGTTCCCCGTACGTACATACATATCGTACTCACCCTGCCCTGCCAGTCCTGGCCAGAAGTCGAAGCAGAAGCCGAAGCCACTCGAGCAGCTAACCAGCCAAAGCCAACTTTTCTGCGGCAAAACGCTTTAAAAAACCATTCCGCAAAAGTCATTCTGTAAGTTGGTCCTTCATCCTCACTGCACACACATGCATACACCCATATCCCACACTCACTCACTGACTCATTTATGTTGATTTAGCAAACAAAATGTTTTAATTGAATAACACTTTGGTGTTTCATTGCCGCATGCTGCAAAAGTTGCACTTGTACCCCATTCCCCCTTTGCTACTTATATTTATGTATGCTCGATGTGGCAGAAAGTTTCCTGTGCGCCGCTACGTGGCGTGAAAGCTTATAAAATATAAATTAGTAATTTATTGATACGAGTTCATCAAGCAATTCGAGCCACCGGAACAATCTGCAACACAATTTCATTTGCGGAAAATGTGCTAAATATTCGCACTTTCGCCTCGCCTCGTGTCCGTCCAACCATGCAAATTGAATAGGTCTAAATTCAATTTGGCATGCCACAAAGTACACAACACAATCTGAAAAAAGCAAAAAAAAAAACTGGAATGTCTATGGAATAGGGCAAAAACGAAACAAAAACAATTCTTTTTGGTAATTTAGTTGAGCGATTTGCATTTCCGCTGGGGATTAATTTTTCCACTTTTGTTCTCACTGAATGAACCAAAATTGAATTGCCCAAAAGTGAGCCTGGGGAGAAAAACTGAAATACAATAAGGAAGTGTAAAATGTAAATCTATATATTTAATTAAATTCTGTTGAACATGGAAATATTTTTGCTTCAATTGCAGCACGCGGCATTTGCATTGATTGATGCTCTTTTTGGTGATTTATTGAACCTGAGGTTTGTCTCCTCTCCCCTTCAATTATTGTGATTGTCAGTCAGTAATGGTGGGGGTGTGGGGGTCCAGCAACACACACAATGCATATTTATTTAGCTCGGGTTTCATTTTGTATTTCCACTGGAGGAGAGAGCAGAACCGCAGTGATTGATGTGGCCATGTTATCATCAAATAACTCCGATTGTGAGTCGGGGGACATTCTGTCACATGTGTGATGGCTCTTCCAGCTCTCACTCTCTCACTCTCTCTCTCTCTCTCTCTCTCTCTCATGTGTACATATGTGCGTCTGGTCAAAAACTCAATTTAAATTGTAGATAGATATTGATGCTGGGGATATCGGGCAGATGTCGTGTGGCTTCCAGCATGTGTCCAGTGTCATCGGATCGTGTTCAATATGTTCTCTTCGAAAGCAAATGAATATGTGTGTAAGCGATTAGTTATCAATTGGACAGTGGGAAAAGCTTGTCGTCACTGAACTCATCCTCATCACTCGAGTCGAATGCATTCTCCGGGACATCGTACAACCGCACCATGGGCTTGTTGGGATCCTTCATCAGCAGGTACTTGCCGTCGGGCTGCTTCATCACGATGTCAATGATGCAGCGCAAGATGCCCCAGCCATTGTCCATGTTCAGGTTGATTTGAGTGGAGAACTCCTGGGGCTTGAACTGCTGTGTGCGCAGAATGACATGACGCAAATGATCGCGTGTGCTCACGCGGGACACGTAGCCAAGTTTCAGCTGATCCGAGCCGCAGAGGACAGACTCGACGGTCCAGCGGGCCAGCTTGCAGGCGTTGTTCCGCAGCTCGGAGGCCAAGACAGCTCCGTGCTGGTTTTCCAACTTCTGGCGCCACTCCACGCTGTTGGAGGCCTTGGAGTCCCATTCATTGAGGGCGCGAATAGATAGGAACTGCAACTCTCCATTGGGACCCTGAAGAACTCCGTTCTGCTTGCAGCGGGCAATCAGTATGATGTTATTGCCCAGATCCCACTGCTTGTACCGATATCCGATCGAGACGAGATCCACCACGGACTCCTCGAAGGGATAGGGCTCCTCGAACTGGTACTTCTTCTGATCGCCCCCATGGAGCACTTGCTGGCAGAAGTTGTGGTTGATGAGGGTGGCCTCCATGGCCAGGCTGTGCGGCGAATTGATGGAGCCCTCCTCCTCCAATGGAGGCTCGAGTGCAGTCTCGTTCACCGTTAGCAAATCGAACTGCGCGTTTTCCCGCTTGTCCAGGAAGATCTTGTTGCCCACCTTGTCGAAGACCACGTCCCAGGAGTAGTTGGAGCGAGTGCTGCACATGATGGTGGCCAGTATCTCGTCAGTGGCATAGATGTTGCCAATGGACTTGGATAGGCGACGGATCACGGGATCTTCTGTGGTGCTCAGCGTGTGGATTATGCGATGCGTCTTGAGCAGAGGCCGCTCGTTCTTCAAATTAATTCGATCGTAAGTTTTGTCGTAGTACTCCAGCGATCCGCAGGTAACCACGTCCTGGCCCTCCTTCACATTCGGCAGCGACAGCTTCAAGAGTCGAGGAAAGTCGATCTCCTCAATGGACACCCAATCGGAGCGGACCACCACGGAGCCCTCCCGCATGCGAGTTGGAGCATTCCGGCCGAACCGACGACCCATTTGACGACGGTTTTCGCGCCCTTTTCCATACTTGGTGCGCTCATTAGCTGCAACCACGGGCGGATTTCCTGCCGTTGCTCCAGTCACGGCACCGCCACGTCCAGTGCGTCCACGCGTCCGAGGATTGTGGCGCGTATTGGCTCGGAAGCGACCCCGTTGGGCCGGCCTGTAGCCCTTGAAGCCAGAGCTGTCCACCAAATGAAACGTGGACTCGTCGTCATCGTGGAAGTAGGCATACTGATTCCTATTGCCAAATGATGAGGCATACTTGTTGCCAAATTTCCGATCCATCGGCGTTGCTGTCCAGTCGCAAATCTTGCCCACGCGATCACTCTTGCAGAAAGGCTGGTAGGGCACATCCACAGTGAGCTCCTCGCACGGACCCCAGCCGTGCTCGTTGTACTCCAGAATGGGCTTGATAAATGGCGCGTACTCCGACATAATTAAATCAAGAATTTTACAGTATTCCAAATTAAGTATTTTCTATAAGTTAAATAACGTTCTATAGATCTTTTGAATGAACTGAAAATGAAAAGGTAGATGAAATATGTAGCGTCCGTCAAGGCCCACTAGATACTCGCTTGTAAATATCTGGAAGAACTTTCGTTAGCTTCAGTTCTCAAAGGACAGAATACTTTGGGATAAGCTAATTTTCCATTCTCTCCTCAAAAGTAGTAGATTAAATATGTAAAACATAGAGGCTGTGGAATGAAAGTCATACAAGAATTTAAAAATGTTAAACTCAAGGGACAGGGTCTGGATCGCTTCTACCGCTTTTCTGTGGATCTGCAGATAACGTCTATTGGCAGCCAGTAGCCATGAAGCGATGTTTAATTGCCTGATCGTCTATCGCTTCTCCATTAACATTATTCTGCTCACCTTGGCCACGGTTTTCATGCTGCTACGGATACTATCTTGACTGAGGATCGTCTGGATGGACATGGATCTCTTTGCGCTCGAGTTAATGTACCTCTTCTACATCAAATATAACTCACAAAACGCACGACTGGCTCTTTGTTGAGCTGTGGGGCAGCTTTGGGAGGGGATTACCGCCTGACAACCACCTAAGCTAACATCGACATGGAGCTCCCATTCATACGAGTACGATAATTATTCCAAGTTTTGTGCCATTGTCCAGAGCTAAGTACCAGGAAAGGCACAGCCGAACAATGCACTGCCTCGTGACAGGCATGTATGTACATATGTCTGTAGTATGCATTGCCTGGTCATCTGCCAGGATATCCCATGCTAAAGCACGTCTCGGTTTCCTTATTCTTGTTAACTCAAGCTGCCGCTCTTCCTGTCCCCCCGACTCCCTGACGCCCTGTCTCTCTGGCTGGCTGTGATATTCTTACAACAATCTCGTTAAGAGTAAAGGCCAAATTATAGTAAAACTAACAGAAGGCAAAAGGTAATCACATAAAAAGCTTGTTAGATAACAACGTGAGTCCCCGGCGAAAAAGGAAGCGGACATCCTCCTCCACCTTTCTACCATTCTGTACCCGAAAAGAACTACATGGAGCGTGTAAATGTGTGTGTGGAAAATGATGTACAGGGTGGTAGATGCGTACTGACGAGGGGTTGGTTGGGCAGGACTTGCGGTGGCATCTTTCAGAGGAGCAGGCGGCTAAGCTTTGTCAGGGCGACAGGGTGTCATGTGTGATGTGTGTGTCACTGGCAGCTGCTGCTGCTGCTCCTCCAGCAGCAGATTTGCCCTCTATCCTCCTACTCATCCTGTTAACAGACTTAAGCCGATGGGGTGTGTAAGAGAGACAGAGTGTGTGCGTGTGTGGTGGTGTGGATTATAATTGCCATGCGGCTGTCAGTGACTGGCTGCCACTGCACCTAACTGCACACAGCTGCAGATGTGCGGCTCGTGTTGCAATATCATTTTTAATGCAAACCGCATGCCACATTATGCAGCTGCATTGCCACGTCACCGCTGTGGTTGCCCCAGCGCCCTACACCCCCTCACCACTCATCCGCCTGCTACTGAAACTGAAGCCGGGGATGGAGATGGGGTCCCGGCGCCTCCTTATGATGGTGTTGGCAAAAAGCAGCAGCAGAGACGACAGCAGCAGCGGTTTCATAAAGGAATATAGCCAAGAATAATGCCCTGGCACATAAGTAAGTACTTACCAAGAGTACAGCAGCAGCAACAACAACAACAGTGAGCACAATCACAATGCCAACAACAACAACAGGAATAACAACAGCAGCAGCAAAGTGAAAAACCGCTTGCATACTTTGCGGCGCTCGCGAGCAATAAACGATGCTAACTCACCACACCCCTTAAACACAACCAGCAGGGGTAATACCCGCTCTACATGATACCCTCACAGCATGATACCGTTCACGGGAATCTTTTCGAATGCCGTATTATTCCCCAGCAACATTTAGACACAAAACTGCATTGAAAAATGTCCACAAAAGAGTTGGGTGATTTTTCAAATAGAGTATCTTGCAGTCGCGTTCCTATAATTATATTTTCCTTTTTATTTCTGCTTCAGCTTCTGGTGCTGCTGCTGCTGCTGCATCGGCTTCTGCTGCAGCTTTTGTGTTGCATAAAAATTAAAATTTATGCCAGGCAACTTGTGCAAAAGCACTGCAAATGCCATTGTTTTTTGCATTCCCCCACCAAGCAGCCAGGCCTCCCCCATGCTGATGATGTTTTTTGGCGGCGGAAGGACATTCACGTTCTGGGTGGCTAAATATCCCAACTTTTTCCCCTACTTCTCATTTTGATTCTACTGATGCTGCTCCATCGTACTGCTGCTGGCTTGTCAAGCCCACTTACATTCAATTCATTCATCTCCGGTTGGAAAATGAAAATAAAATCCCCTCTCAGCCTGTTGGCCCCTGGCCTAGAGCCGCTGCAGCAGGCGCCACTCCCCACTCGTAATTGCAGAGCAATTATACATTCTTCCCCGGACAAGATGGATACGTAATTAATGGCACATTAAATTGGGCCACAACAATATTAATTGTCGTGATTGATTTACGCAGGTAATTAACATTTGAAGCAAGTGGGGAATATAATTTACGAGCTCCTTTCGCCAGGATGACAGGGGGGACGCTCCCCTTTCGTTTCCACTCAACACATTTTGAAAATTCATCAAAATTTGTACATTTTTTAATATGAAAATCACACAAGTTTCGGGAAACCAATCTGCTTAACCTGGGATATGCTGAACCGATCCAGACAACTTCTACCACTGACCCAAAGATCTGTTCCACTGTGGAGAAGATCTGCCTTTGGTAAGAGAACTTTATCTTCAAAGAACTGCAAAAAGATGGAGCTGCCCGAGGGCATTTTGATTGGCTTCGGCAATCCACTGCTGGACATCACCACCGTAATAGAGGACAGCATGCTCCTGGAGAAGTACGGACTGGAGGAGAATGCGGCCATTATTGCCGATGAGAAGCATGAGAGTCTGTTCGAGGAGCTGGACAACATGGACAATGCACAGTACTCGGCCGGAGGAGCCTGCCAGAACTCTTTGCGTGTCTTCCAGTGGATCGTACAGACTCCCTACAGGTGCGCCTTTTTTGGGGCGGTGGGCAAAGACAAGTTTGCCGAACGAATAGCGAAGAGAGCGAAAGCGGATGGCGTGGAGACCCACTACCAAGTGAAGGAGGAGATGCCAACAGGTATGGTTTGCCCAAAGGATAACCTCTTCCTCTGATCTCTTACGAGGCTGTTCCCTCTAGGCACATGTGCGGTGATCGTCAGTGGTCAGAACCGTTCTCTGGTGGCCAATCTGGGTGCGGCGGCTCTCTTCACCGAGGACTGGATGGACGAGGAGGAAAACTGCTGTGTGGTGGATCGCGCCTCTTACTTCTACATAACGGGCTTCTTCCTGGCCGTTAGCCCGAACACTGTGTTCCGTATGGCCAAGCTGTGCAGCGAGACGAATCGCACCCTAATCCTCAACCTGAGCGCCGTGTTCGTGCTGCAGATGCAGAAGGAGCAGTTGGATGGCATAATGCCCTACGTGGACATCGTCATTGGCAACAAGGAGGAGGTCCTAGCCTTTTCGGACACCCACCTCTGGAACACCAAAGACATTTTCGCTATAGGGAAGAAAATGCAGAACCTCCCCAAAGAGAACGGCAGGCCCCGCATGGTCATGATCACGGATGCCTACTGTCCAGTTCTTTGCTTCCAGGAGAACGACAAGATTCTGGAGTACCCCGTGCCGAAGGTGGAAAAACACATGATCGTGGACACCAATGGCTGCGGCGATGCCTTTGTGGGTGGCTTTCTCTCCCAGCTGGTCCAAAGGATGCCCCTCGACTACTGCATCCGAACAGGGATTTTCGCCTCCAGGCAGATAATCGGCGTCCTTGGGGTCACACTCGAGAAGCTACCTAAATTCAATGAGAAATGCATATAGAACGGGTCTTTGCGTATCACAGAGTTTCCTCTTTGCTCCAAATTTAAGTTTAGAATCCAAATAAAGTACCCAGTCAAACGAGCAAGTTCAATGGCAACCATATTACACTCAAGTTAAAGCCAATAATTATCTAGCCAATCTATCAAGCCCTCTTCTTGGGTGTATTTTCCATAAGCAACATTCTAGCAGTACCCAGCTTTAGACTGAATTATGGGCTAACCTTTATTCTCATATCAGGAATATTAATTTTAATATCTATCCTTTTAAGCATTTTAAAGTGAAGACCTTTCCTTCCCTTTATTTTGGGGTAAAATAAATTTTAATAATCCCAATAAATTATTAGCTTCATGGGAGGTTGACTCTTCTAGTTCATATGCAATGACTATCATTATTTACACACCATTCCCACTTCTAAGCTGACTCTCGATAAATCCATTGATAAATACATCTAGAAATGGTATTTAGTTTTCATCTTGCACACAAAATATTCAGAAAACCAAACAAATTCTCCACTCTATTATCAGATTAACTCTTTTTCCATCTCTATGGGAGATCAATATAATAATTTAAGGACCCAGGACCACCCATTGGGACCCCAGACTGCTTGTCTGTCTTTTATATATCCTTTTGCGCCAGCACCTTGTCGGGTGTGCATATGGCTGCCTGCGGCTCTGAGCTCTGGCTATTGCGCCGAGAGCTCTGCTACTGGTGAAAAATAAATACATTTAAATGTATAAAACTCTCTCTTTCTCTGCCGATGGCTTTGGCGATGGCAATGGCTCTGGGAGAAAGGCAAACAGAAGTGATGTAAAAATATGCGTTGCATACTCTGCAGCGCCAATGTAAATTTCCTTCTTGCCATCCGGGGCTTTGTCTTCAGGTCCTGCCTGCCTGCCCTCCGTCTGCTGCCTGCCGTCTGCTGCCGCCGGCTGTTGACTTTGGCTTGACAAAATATTGCTACCATTTCAGAAACGTTGAAGATGTAGACAACAGTGAGGCTGAATCTGGGAGCTGGACGATACAGGACCTGAAAGCTGAAGCTGGGGCAACTGGACATGAGCACGTGCAGGAGGGCTGCCCTATAAGGAAGGACAACGGAGACGACGACGACTGTCTTCCACTGATTAAAACGATGCGTTGTCGTGACAGCGATTTTTTCTCGTAGAATCCTTAAATTTCGCTTCGTTTATCGTTGGCTTTGTTTTTTAACTTATCCAGCACTGCCCCTGTAAAATTTCATTCATCCATCGGCTCCCTCTGCTAGTCCCTAGGGTGTGTCTTTCTCAGAGCTCAAGCGATAATTTATGCATATATCCATGGTGATTTATGACATTATCCCTCCCTGCGCCAATCCCAATGCCACCAACTGCTTTGTGTGCTCAATGGCTCAGCATTTCTTATGCATAGTTCTGGAACGAGCAGCACTGGACTGGACAGGATAGCCGGATAGCCGGATAGAACTGGGGACACCGCACAATTAGCTGTGGGAAAAATGAGCAGCAAACAGCAAGGATATTCAGCAGCCAAATGCAAAGCCAAAGGCAAACCCAAAGTCAAATATCTTTAACTCTGAACTTCCTTTAAGTCTCTCGAAAGTTTTCCATGTAAAAACGGAAAAACGACAAGAAGAAATCTGTGCACTGGCAAAGTGCCGGCTAGAAACTTTTCAGATTTGTCATATGCACATCTTCAAGCTAATATTCCCCGAGCTGGGGGCCACATGAGTTATGACTTGTGACGTATGACGGCGCTCCAGTTAGGCGAGATTTGGAGAGACAGGGCATCCGGGCTGACAGCTTAATTATGGCAGTCGAGAGCTTCCTTCAGGCGGCTTTTTAATTAACTGCGAAAACTGGTAAGAGCTCCAAAATTATATTAAAATTGTTTTGAGGGAAATATCAACTTTATTTATTGGTGAGATATGCTCGCATCGGATTCTTGTGCAGTTTTCGGTCTGAACTTTGATTTCAGGTTGAGTGAGCAACGAATCGAAACTTTATTCTGGCCAAATCATAAACTTGCTAAACAAGTTTCGTTGCAATCAATGAACAATTTCCGAGTAAAAACTTTTCATCCATCTCTACACATTTCTTTTTTGTCTTCTCTTTAGCCTGAAGACGAATTTATGCAATTAAGTGATTTAATTTGATTAGGCTCATGCCAACAAAAGGAAAAGCCAGTGGTCAACAGGCACCATAGCGTCAGAAAAAGAACAAAGCCAGGTCCAAAAAGCAAGGAATTAGAAGCCAAATCAGGGCGCCAAGAGTGGGGAAAATTTGTGCTTGTCAGGCTCGCATGCTCGTAATTTTGTCTGGCCCTGGGGCACATAGAACAGGAGTCGCTGAAACAGAGAGAATTAAAGAAACACGCATTGAGGGGGACTTGCCCATTAAATTCCCTCATACGCAATGGGGGACAACAGCAGCAGCAGTAGCAATAGGAAACTCCCAATCCAATCCCCACTCTGTGGACAAGTTTCAAATGCTACTTGTAACTTTGTTACAACAGTCCCGAACACCGAACACCAAGCACAGCAGCACGAGTAAATGTTGAAAGTTCTCTCGTTCTGTTTGTGCAAGAAATGGCTAAAGTTTTCTTTTATTTTTGCTGTATTTTGTACTTTGTAACAAGGAAAATCTTGGCCAATGCCAATGTCTCGCCGCGAACCCTTTTCTGCTGCACTTTCATCCAACTTCCCACTCATTTACCCACTCTCAGACGGGCAGTCAGTCAGCCAGTGAATCATTGTAGGGGAACCACACTACTGCAGACTTGCAATGTCTTCTTCCGCTGTCTTGTCTCAAGTGCTGATTGCCTTTTGCCATTGTTGTGGCTGCTGATGTCGCCCTTCGGGTTTCCTGCTCCTCTCATGTGTCGGTGATTGTGGATTATGTGAAATTATCGAAGATTTCCGGCATTATACCCATTGTTCTTCGTTCCTCTCTCTCTCTGACTGCTCTGTATATTTACCATGCACACATGTTTGTATAGACTTGATATTCGTTTGGTCGCCACGATTGGCTTCGATTCGCCATGCCAGAATCAATTGAATTAAGCTGAAAGCATTTTCATTTCGTTTCCATGGCCACATGGCAGCACCATTAATTGCTGTGGATTCTCTTGGAATCCCTTAAATTCTTTGACTTAAAAATTCCATTTCTAGTCTTGCAATCGCAGTCCCCACGGAGGAGCAGCATCCATTGCAAATGTCTGAGCCATTTGCATAGAGTTTCGTGTCAGGGGGAGGCAAAAGTTTTATGTTAGCAACGAAGTACGATAATTTGCAGCAGTTACAATATTTCATGGAATATCTCTGTGCTGCTGATGGTGGTGGTGGTGCTGGTGCTGCCGCAGAACTTCAATAAAGTAGCAGCAATAAAAAAGGGGGAAGGACTTTACCCACTCTGCATACTCTGCCCACTTTTTCTGTATTTTGACAACCGCAAAAGTACCACAAATAACAGAGAAGAGAAATCTCAATCATTCGTTTGGCCATACATTTTGTGTGCCAAATGTCAATGGCTGGAAATTTGTCAGCGGAACTGTGCACTTGAATAAATTCTGCTAAATACATACATCTGTATAAATAAATATGCAATGCGACTTTCCTTTGTTTGATATGGATACAAGTCTGTGTCAGGGTTCCTCCAGCTCCCTCTTTTGTGGCCTCTCAACGCTAATGGACTTTAAAGTGTGTTCTCAAGCATTCACTGCCAGAATCCGCCTTAAGAACAGACAGTGGATATCGGCAAAGTTTCCCGAAAGTGCTTCCTCAGCATTCTTGCATTCTTGTCGCACATATCACGCATACGCCCCTTTGCAGTCGTTGGAACAGATCCAAATGCAATCCGAATCCGCAAGAAGTGATCCGCCAGCAGCTGGCAAAATAATATACTGCCAGACCCAACACGAACACCAACACCAAGCAGCAAACCCAATCACAATTACAATCTCTCTTTGCCGTCTCTGACTCTGACTCCCTGACCAACCAAAAAACTCTTTGGTGGCTCGTTATTATACCCGATACTTTTTGGGGAGTGGGTATATTGTATTCATGGGAAAGTGTGTAACAGCTGGAACAGATTCAATCTGGAGGTCCTTTCCTAAAAAGCATTAAGAAATCAGAGTACCAGGTATGTTGTAGTTCCAGCATGCCACACGAATCTTCACTCCTATTTTTTTTTCTAATTTTGTAAATGGCTTTCATTTGGTGGGCATGCAAGGAGCATCCAACAGCCAGCAACCAAACGACTTTCTTCATGTGTGAGTGTGGCTGGGTCTCCGTGTTAATTAGCAATATCAAGAGCACTTAAATTTGATACAGATTATAACACCGAAAGTTGCTCCTTCCCCAGAAGCAGATTCTCTGCTCTGTCTGTGTGTGTGTTTGCTTCTTTGTTCTCCAGCTGAACTCTCCAGTTGCTCATTTGGGGAGCTGGCTGATTGTGTTTGCGGCTGAGTTGGCCATTCGATTTGCAACTTGTGGGCCCTGCTTAGACTCGTACTCTCTGAACTCTGGCTCCGAATGCAGCAGGAGCAGCATCCAGAAATAGTTGGCACTTGTTTCACAAGTGAGCAGCTTTAAATTTGAAAGAATGGCGGATGCCCAACTATGGCTTTTCTCTCATTTAAAGTGCATCAGGCTGTAGATACCATCCAGTAGCCGAATCAAAAATGCATTACCAGAGAGAACAGTGCGAAGGAGAGACTAAAAAGAAAACTTAATGCACATTTAACAATAAATGAGCAACGTTTTTTGGAAATTAACTTTCAACAACATGTGTTAAAATGCATTTATCTTCCGCTCTCATAACGAGGCCACAACAAAACTCAGCTTAACAACTAGGAAAAGAAATACTCGGCCAAAAAGAAAGCGGGCAAGAGGGAAAAGCGAAAGGTGGAAATTAATTTGAGAAAGAGAAAAGGAGTGGAAATTATGAGAAGCTGCCAAATTGTGCTAAATGAGCCCGGGCAAGTGGAAATTAAAAAAGAACCCGAGTGCGGAAAACAGTCTTTCAGTCATACATACACACTAGCACATCCCATCGCATGCCATCCCATTCCATCCCATCCCATCCCTTTTCGTGTCCCTGGCATTGCCTTTGGCTGCCTCTGGCCCTGGAGCCACTTGCATTATGATTGCATCATTTGGGGCTAATTTGCATTTAAATACTTGGCTCTGTTATTGTTCGAGTGCAGCATGGAAACTTTTCCAGGACCCCTCTCTCGACCCGCTGGTCCCACGGCCACTTTCGACAAAGTTATGCCAAGTCAAGGATATCACGAAAATTGTCGTGCCATAGCCGGACAACTTCTGTTAATGCGTTTGAATAATGAATGGTTGAAGGGGTCTAGGGGGGTATCGGTACGGGGACCGCTTGCACCTTGGATACGTTCGGCCTCTACTGCGTATATAATCCTCTTATTCCTTAGATAACAATGTACAAACTGGCGCCGTCGGCGTCCAGCCCATGATGGTCATTATTTAAGGCGTCCGTCCGCTGCAGCAACGCGAAAACTGAGAAGTGCGCTAAGAAGTGCAGAAGAACTCGGAGTAAACCTCACAGAACCTAGTAGCCAGCCATCGCCATCTGCCTTGGTGAGGAAAAAGCAACGCAAAGATTTATTGAACGCCAAATGAATCATTTCTCTCTCTCTAGCAACTCTTTCGCGTTGAAACTTGGTGCGGTACCACCGATTGGGTGGGGAGAAGGGTAAGGATTTTCTGCCTCTTAGCAAGGGGTTCCCGTTGCCCCTTCATTTCGTCGCACTTTTAATAACTTCTATAAAAGTTTCATGTCTCTCGGTGGCAGCAAACTTGCATGCCACTGCAACTGCAACAGAGCAAAAAGTTTGCGTGTGTTTGGCACTTGAAACTTTGCTTTTCGCGAGATCAAAAAAGTATAGCCTCGAAAACGGAGGGGGAGGTTACTCTCACTCCCTGTGTCTCTGTGTAGTAAATGTGGGCATGTTTATATGCAAAAGAAAAATCAGTGGAAAACAATCGCGTCAAGTATTTAAAGTGACATTAAAAAATATTGAAAAACTCGGTAAATACTTGTTAAGTATTCTGGATGCTGCCAGGCGGATAATCTCCCAAGAAAATGGAATAGTTAGGTGTGGCTGCCCCAATTCTAGCCGGTGCTGCCGTGGGTTATATAAGTGGCTTCAACTTCCTAGGAAATAGTTTCTCTGCAAGTGTCTGCATTCAGACTTAAAGCACTGAAATTCAATTTGGGGCAAATACAAGCAAACTCTCGTTTAGAACCAACCAATTTGGGTTGCCAGTTCGAATGCCTAACCACAATTGGTTAGCATTTTCCGCACCATCAGGCCAAAGAAATTTCACTCAAGTGAGATGAAAATGCATCTCATTTCCATTCGCCTCTGTCACCACAAATGTGTTGGCACAGATCACACAAAATTTCATTGCGTTTCATTAATTTCATTCATTTTCGGCAATTACTTTTGCGGTGCACCCAAAGTCAATTTCTGTGTGTGTGTGTGCCTGCCCTGGGAGAGCTTTCCATCATCCAGAGGCAACTCGAGATCTGCGAGAACGCGACGCCATCGTCAGAGACAGCTGTTGAAGCTATTGCTGCTGTTGCTGTTGCTTTTGTTGCTGTTGCTGCCTCTGTGGCAGCTTATTCAGTTCAGGCAATTGATTTGCCAATTTGCCAAATAAACAGAGATACAGGGAGACGGAGTTGAGCAGGAATATTTGCCTCAGTGAATCAGTCCATCAATTACCAACACAAGGAACCTGGAACCAGGAGTGTCTGGCAGACAGACAGCCAGACATCTGGCAAAATGGAAAACTGTATCACAGGCAGCTTCTACTGTTAATTGGGAAAGGGGCCACAGTTTTAATTAGCCAACGCAATTGAGTGATTGCTTAAATGAATCGTACCATTTTCATTATGCGAGTAGTAGTCAAAAGTACTGCCCAAAGATATCGTATCGTCAGCGTCGTATCTTTGGGAACAACTTCTGAAAATTGTTTGAACAGTTGTTTATGATTGCCATTCATCAGATACTTTCTGCGGGTTGAACTCTCTCACAACAGATAGCTCTTCGTGCCTACTGGGTCAGGTGAGATATGTGGGCCTCTTTAGCTCAGTGGCAGAGCACTGGTCTTGTAAACCAGGGGCCGTGAGTTCAATTCTCACAAGAGGCATTCCTTTTTTTGCTATACCTCCGCATTTCTGCGTTGGCAATTTGATGTGCTGCACAAAGTTTAAGCCTGATTGAGCTGCTGCAGCCCGGGATTTTCTAGGTCTTCAATCAGGCAATGACATTTCCGATATTTGGCTTTTGCAGGGGGATCGCATCCCGAACCCCATTTGCCCTTCCTAGACATGACAAGTCAATTGACAGACGGCAACAATTTTGTCTGCTCCTGCTCCTCCTCCTAGTTTGCTTCCCCTATCTACAGCCACACGGAGATGCAATAATTTGCGATGCCGGGGCTTCCCCCGTGACAGGCAGAGACACGCACACGGCCTGAACCGCATGTCGAACGATTCACTTCCGCCGAGATCCTTTGCCAACTTCATCATGCGCATATTCACAGTTCATAAAATTGAATGGGGAATGGGTCCAGAGATTGGGGCATACGCGTACAGCGCAGGAGCTCTGCCTGACAGCGGCTCAGCAAATCGAAATAAAAATTTATGTGCACATGTTTGAATTTATTGCCTCGTCTTTGGGTGGCCATGCCATGCCTCGACATGGGGAGGACTCCAATTGCGAATCCTTCGTGGCGTTTGCGTGTGTAAATGTTATTCAATCGAATGTGAAATCATATGAATGATGCTGCTCTCGCTGCTCTCCACTCATAAACATTTTATTTACCTTTAATTTCGTGAAAAGCTTCTCTTTGTACGGCATCCGAGATTTATTCCCACCTCTAGCACTTCCCCCCTCACGTTGTAAATTCGATGCGTGAGATTTTTATGACTAAATAAAATGATTTTTTTATGCTTGTGTGATGGGCATGGAGGTGGTCCCTCAGTCGAATCTCTTGACGCAAAATGGCAATTCTTTGTTTGCCCAAAGAAAGTGTTTAGCCATAAACAAGCAGCGACACAATTTCAACTGATTTATGGCCAAAACAGCCCACTCAAATGCGCAGTCATTCAATATTTTTATAACGAAATTGATGTGATGGCAGGGTTAATCAAATGTTGTTGTTGGCAATTGTTTATGAGGGTTTCTCTGGGTAATATTTGAAGGGGCTTTCCACCCAAGATAAAGTTTTAAAGTCAATTAAGAACAGTTTTCATTCGTTTTCTTTTTTTGAGGAGTGCATAAATGCCATTGCGAATTCAACTCTAACCCTTCGAATACCGATCGCAATCAAATGCATTATAGTTCCTCTTACTTAACAAATATATGTATATAATGGATAGTAGTATAAATTATTGCACAGTGGTCATCGCTGGTGTTCATTTTTTGGAGAGGGCCAGGAACAGATCGCGGGCGTAGCGGCGCACAGCCTTGCCGTTATGATTCTGGGGGATCTCTTCAGCGAACTGAACTCCGGCGTGGAGCTGCTTCTGAATGTCGGGCAGACGCTTGGCCACATGGTCTATGATTTGCTGAGCGGTAATATTGGCGCCCGCCTCCCGTACGATCAGGGCACCGCCGGCATCGCCCTGGGTCTCGTCGTAGATGCCCACGACACAGACGCGCTTAACCTCCGGTAGCTCGAGAATGACGTTCTCGACCTCGGTGGGCCAGAACTGAAGGCCCTTCCACTTGAGCACCTCCTTCTTGCGGTCGGTGATGTACAAGAAGTCGTCCTCGTCAAAGTAGCCCATGTCCCCGGTGTGGAACCAGCCATCTTCATCCTGCATCACACGAGTGGCTTCCGGATCGCCGTAGTAGCCGTTCCACACGTACCCATTGTGGGCATAGATCTCGCCCGTCTGGTTGTATCCCAGATTGACGCCATTATCGTCGACAATTCGGAGCTGGATGTTGGGCAACGGATTGCCTGCTGCTGTCAGCTTGGCATGGCCGTGGTTGAAGACCATGAAGCCCACCTCCGTCATGCCGTAGGCGGAGTTGAAGATGGCGTTCTTGGCCAGCGACTGGATGCGCTGCAGCGTGGCCTGAGTCATGCGGCCGCCGCCAAAGTTGAACTTCGTCAGACTGGCGAGAGCCTCGGGTGTCGCCTCGGGGCAGTCGGCCAGGGAGCAGAAATGCTCTGGTGGAATAAGGGCATAAGTGATCTTGTACTTCTCCACCAGATACACAAAGTAGTCGGGGCTGAAGGGCTTGCTGCTGATGATGCGGGTGCAGCCATTCACGGTGCTGAAGATACAGGCCCAAAGACCCGTGATCCAGTCCAGACTGGCCGAAATGAAGATGGTATCGAAACCATTCACAAAACTGTTTGGGAGTTCATAAAGATCAGAGTCAGAGATGGTCCCACTGAAGAATTGTCAATTACGTTCTTACGTTGTCTCTTGGATGAGAATCTCGTTGGCTACACACACAGCTTTGGGCATTCCCGTGGTGCCTGAAGAGCACAGGATGGCCAGGGTCTGGTTGGGTCCCGCCTTCAGAGGTTCCGGCCTAAATGCGATCATAATGGTGACAAAGTTGATGGGGGGGGAATGAATACTTTTCCCAACTTACTGGTAAAAGAATTCCGTTTTGGTGGGCTCGAGCAGATCCTGAATTGTGAGCACTCCCTCGACGGTACCCGTGAGGGTAATGATTTCTGGCTTGAAATCAGAGGTAGCCGAATATAGTTTATCATAGTTGGAAGCATCACAGAAGACCAGCTTGGGCTTTGAGATAGTATACAGATGCTTGATGGTTGCTATAAGGTATACCGGGAGTAAATGTGGTTTGAGAGATATTTAACTTCTATTTCATTTGAATACTAACATTCTTCAAGCACTGGATTCACCGACTGGAAGGGTGTGCCATTGAAAAGACATCCCACAGCGGTGGGCATTACGTAGGTGGTGTTCTTGGCACTGATGCCGATGACATCGGTGTGCGTCAAGCCACGTTTCTTCAGCTGCTGGGCAATGCGGATGGCCCAGGTGAGGGCCTGCTGGAAGGTGACTTCCACCTCCTCAGTGTCCGAGATCTGTGGGACCCGAATACATGTAGAGTAGTCTGCACACAAGAGCTCACAAGATCACTCACCTGGCAGACATTCTTCGGCCAGTTCCTCATGTTCTTGAAGATGATCTTTCCCAGAGAGGTGTCGGGCTTGTAGTCACACCTCATTTGGATGCCCTTCCAGATCCGCTTCTCCGCATCGTAGCTGCAGGGTAACTTTGACATTTTCTTGGTACCGAAATTAAATCACTGGACACCCGAACGAGCCGCAACTATCTATGCAGCTTTGGCCAGGGAAGGGCTACTTATAAAGACGATTGCCGCTTGCCCCTTGCGGGTAATCTCCTTTACGTGTGATAAGCATGGCCTAGGTTAAGTGCAAGTTATCAATGAAAGCCAGCGCATATAGATAAAAGCCATTGACACGAGTCAAAGAATATAAATGTATTCAAATTTATCTGATAGATTCCGAGGCGCTCTTTAATTGAAGGTTGTCCTTTGCGCGCGATAAGAGTGATTAAATTTTGTCCAGTGGCCAGTCAGTGGCAACATCCCATCCCTAGTTGCCATAACTTTGATCTATGTTCCGCTGGGAAAATCCTCCTTATCTGTGGCATCTTATGTAACACTTATTATCATAGTTTTAGGTAAACAATTAGAGAAGAAAGTGTCCACATATTCAGTTTAACAAAACCATTTTTGATTTAGAAAATCCCATTTAATTGTATTAAATATTTATGGTTTATTGCTCAGAGAATACAAATATTATCAATTTATACATTATAATCATATTATTATGTTACATGCTATAGTGTATTCCATGTTCGTTATGTGCATATTGTTTTGGACTTTGCACCTGGAATACCTAATGACTTGCGCATTGTTGATTGTTTTCCGAATGGAAAACTTTCGTAGTTCTTAATAAATTTTAATTAGTCACCACGGGATTATCGACACGAGCTCTCTAAGTGTTCACTTGCTGTGCAAGCTAGCTTAAAAGTATATTTAGACGAGACCCCCAAATATTGCCAGATTCCGATATGAATACTACATGATATCCCATTAAGGCGACCAGGCTGATTCCGAGGCTGATTGCCAATTCTGTGCAATTGAATGGGTCTGCTTTCGCATTGCCTTCTTCTGCAGGGGCCTCCATTCCATTCCATTCAATTCAATTCAGATTTCAGATGTTTTCTTTACTTTTTGTTGCACTTCCCTGCCGTGCGGCTGGCGCAAAAGTTGCCGAAGTAAAACCTTTATTTAAATACCTTGGCGAAAAGTTCTCTCTTAAGATATTTGCAAACATCTGTTTCCTGATTTTTGCAGTCACTGCAGCAGGCAGAAGGCAGAAGGCAGCAGGCAGTGAAAATCCACTTCCCGTTCCCGAGTGGCACGTGAACTAAAACCCAATTCTGTGGCGGTGGCTCCTGATGATGAAGTTCCGTTGTGGTTTTATATACATACATCCATATACCCTTCCATCAGACAACCTCTGACTACCCTTAAGCAAGCTTACTGTTATTTGCACTCAAAGTCTGAAATTTTGCTTCCTTTCCTTTCCCAACAGAGATAAACCCAATATTTTCTTATAGATATACTCGTACCATAGGTCAATTCTTGGATTACAAAATTCGGTATCTTATCCATTTTAGGGCACGCTTAAATTTCAAAAACTATCTAGACGAGAAAGACGTCATGTTACCAAATTATTGTCTAGAAATTAAATAAAATAAATATCAACTTGAATGAACTTAAAAAGAGGAAATGGTTTATCTGACACGGGATATCTTTCTTCCAGGGTATTCCCAGGTAGGGTTTTTACGCAAAGATTTTCTCTTTTTTGCGGCATGAATGGCACCGTTTTTTCTTCGATTTTTGAGAGACTTCAAGGGACTTTCCACTTGTGCGAGATACGGCTATTCGCGGTCTTAGTTTGTTGTGATGGCCATTCTTATAATAGCTAACTAGCAGGCCACAATTGTAAGTAGCTGTACACTGCGGGAAAATCACCTTAAAACCCTCACAAAAGATTATGCTACTTTGCTCTACAAACTATAATTTCTCTGAGAAGATAAGATTGTTATGAACACTCCTACTGATACAGTGTTTTGTCAGCTTTCGATGTTTGTAAAAGTGTAAATAATAACTAAGAGTATTGCTTTCAGCCAGAGATAAGACTATTTACAATATGCAATCTACAGTAGATTGTCATGTTTTTTAATGCATTTTATGGGACTATAAACAAAATTCGATTTTTGATAAGCGGGTTTTTTTTTTGTGCAGTGGATTTCTTTCTCTGTGATTTAAGTTTGCCTGCCAGTCTCTTCTTTCGTCTCTCTGCTGGCAGTGCAGCTTGTTCGCATTCGCATTCGCATTCTGCTCCTGCTCCTGCTCCTGCTTTTCGACCTTTTTGCAGTTCAGTGTGTTATTATGCACTATTTTCACTTCCCTCCACTCCCCCTCTTTTTCTCCGACTGTCTGTCTGTTTGTCGTTTCTTTTTGGCTCGTTTCCTTTGGCTGGCTTTCCTTTTGCTGCACACAAGTTTTTCATTTGTAATTCAAGATGTCAGTCAGCTGGGAGAACCAAAACTTAATTAAAGTTCCGCACTTTTACAGTGCTTCTCCACTGCTCTCCTCTTGCCCTCTCGCATCTCTTTCGCTTTTATGTATGTATTTAGTTGGCCCCCGTAACGCCCATTTCGTTTAAATACAAACTGTCTGTCCGTATGTCTCTCTGTCGGTCTGTACATCTGTCTCCCTCTTTTTCTCTATGGGGCTCTGTTTGGGGTTTATCTTTCAGGTGCAAGTTTTTCCTGCCGCACCTGCAGCAAATGTCCGGACTAGCGACTTTGTTGGCCTCGCCTCAGGCTTCAGGTCACCATCCAAGCCATCCAGGCCATCCAGCCCATCCGCAAATGTTTTCAGCACCTCCATGGGGCATGTGTGTGCGTAATTTTATGAGCTTATTCTATACTTTTCACTTCTAATTTGGTTTTATGCCACTGCCATGTGCAGATTTCAACTTGTTGAATTAGTCCTTCAGTCCTCAGTGTGCTTTCATTTTCATTCCGGTTGCGGCTCTGAGGTACATCTGCCTGATATCGGTTTCACCTGGAGCCGCACCAAATAAAACATCTAATTTAATTAGCTGACACCGACTGGCCATCTCTTACAGGACATCTCCTGTACAGTATTCAGCATCTCATCCGAGAGGAGGGCATACAGGAGACGGCAGTGAGTAGGAGTGACGGAACGAGGTTGAGGTTTATCATCTGCTGCTGCTCATTAGGTATGCATTGAGTTTCCAGTGCCCGGTGCCAGAGCCAGAGAAACTTTTGATAACTGTAATTAGCATATGAAGAAATCAGAGCAGGACTTTTATTCTTGCAGCGCAGACAGGTGGAAAGCCTTTAAATGGATTCCATTCTTGTTAGGGATCTAGATCTATCGACCAGGTGTGCGGGGAATTTATCTTTATTTATTCAGCATTGCTGAGCATTGTGGAGTATTCTCTAGTCATGTTATCTACCTTCAATGATGCACCAGTGTCACACAGAAATATTATCTATTAATATCTATCTCACTATCAGCTCTTTTGCCCTTTTACACCCATTTCCCTTGAAATTTAAATTCTCTCTTAGCCACCGCAATCCCACTTGAGTCTCTTTGCATCTATTAATATCTTGTTGTTGCACTTGCCACCAAATACGTCATTGAGTTGGGGGATTATCATCACCTTATGGCATTCCATTGGATAGAACCAGAAGCAGAGCCGCATTTCACACCACCAGGAACGCGAGTATTGGCCAATGTCAATGGCATGGCCTTGGGGACAGTTGGCGGGGGAGGAGGCCACGGGCAAGGCCAAAAGCAAGTGCAAATGCAAATGTATAAACCGAAACAGAAACGGAATAAAAATCCCAAAAAGAAATACTACAAAATAATCCCAACAGTCGCCCCGAGTATCAGCCACTTCTCATTCCTTCCGGATTCCCAGAGGGCATGGAGGGAGCAGTATGGCGAGAGAGAGGGGTGGCCGGCAGGCTGATTATTGAATCAGTTAAGAGCTATTGGGCAATTCGGCCAGCTCTCTGCAGTGCTCTGCCCCGGGCTATCTCCCCCCTCGTTCTCATTGCCCATTCCCGTACCCATTTGATGGCCAAAACATTGGCGCGGCTTCCTCTCTTGCCAGCCTTTTGGTGTTGAACATTTTTGTACCTGGTACTCGTTACAGCAAGAGGGTATATTGAATTCGTCTACATCTTTGGAACAGAGAGAAGAAAGTGTACATAACTTCTTGATAAGAATCGGTGTACATAAGAATCTGAATGTGTGACAAAAACTATCTTAATTTTTAAATTTTATTTATCGTAATACCAGAAAATTATGCAAAATAGTCAACTTATCAGCTAGTAATTTTCTAATTTTCCATCTACGTATAGCAGGTATCCTATAGTCGAAATATCACCCATATGCTGCTCTGCTCTTTAGTGGGTTTTGCTTTCGACTTTTCTTTCGGCCTTCCTTTTAGCTGCGAAATGAATTCATTTTATGCAGTTTGCTGTGGGGCTATGGGCGATGCTTATTAGTTGCAATTTGCCTGCTGTGGCCAAAGTTTGCTCGCCAAAAACCAAACCCCAACCAAAAAACCCAAAACCAAATAAATTAAATAATTGCTGGCCCAAGAAGTTGGTAGGATGGGAAAAAATAAGAGCGGAGGCGGCGGCAGCAGCGGTGGTGGTGGTGGAGGCAGTAATGTAAGCAATATTTGTGTTATGCAACTTGCGTTTTAATTGTGAGTCTAAACACTGATTATCATCATCTAACTTGCTTAAGCTTTCCACTGCAGGTTACAGATACATTTATTTAAACATCAATTGAAGATTTAATAACAAATAAAACAGTTCCTGAGACGATATCAGACCCTGTAAAAGAATCATTTAGATGAACTCACAGTTGTGTCTGTGGCATCTTGTCAAGGAATGATTCAAGTACTGGGTATTAGCCAATCCATTTGAATGCGTGATGTTTGGACATGATTTAAAGACTCTACAGACATCCCATATCCATTCAATAAAGGACAAACTTCTGAAATATCTTTTGAAGAGAAATCGAGTTCCTTGAAAGATTTGTTCTTCCATCTAGCGTGTCAAAGGGCTCCTCTGCTCATGCCAGAACTCGTAATAACTAACATCTTTCTCATTAACTGACTTTGCTCAAGAACAGTACACAGTCCTAGCTCATTATTTGCTCAGAACCAGCTCAAAGTAAAATCTTTTCGTGTGCTTTTTCTTACAGAAAAAAGGCGGTGGCGGTGCTGGCGCAGGAGGAGCCGCAGCCGCAGCTGGAGCTGGTGGAAATAAAAACAAAGGCGGTGGGGCTGGCGTTGACAAAGGTGGAGCCAAGAAAGGACCAGACCAAAAGCCACCCGCAGGCGCTGGCAAAAAGGGAGGCAAGAAATAGCAGTAGCCCCAGTGCCAATGTGGCAACATCAAAGCGCATTATAAAATACACATTTAGAATTAAGTTGAAATTAAAAGGATATCAGGGAATGTATATATATGTATATGTATATATCTATAATGTATATCGTTCTATCAATTAGCGGAACTGCATTGCATTACGTTCATTTTACAAATGTGTTTTTTGGGATACAAGTTAACCATTTAGAATGCGCTTCTCTAAACAATGAAACAGTTGACATCCGAGAGGCGGATAGGAGAGGGAAGGCAGTGAACGAACACTCGCTCTCAGTTGCAGGTTCTGTTGCTCATCCCACTTCTGGTTTGGGGCTATTCCACTTGGATGCACTTCACAGGCCACTTCATTTGACTCCTCTAGCGAAACCACTCCTGGGACATGCCAAAGAATGATGCTGCGCCCGATTTGGATTTGCTATTATCGCCCTTGCGTGTGCCACTGCCACTCGATTTCTTTGTGGGTGTCGTTGTCGTTGTCCCTGTTGTCGTTGTCGTCGCAGTCGCTGTCTGTGGGAGAAGAGAAATGTTATTAATTAATTAGTACAATTAATTGGTAGTTTGTCTGATTAATCCGTTAATTTGCGGCTAGCTCTGGAGATTTATGGGTTAAGCCCAAGGAGGGAAGGCAAACAGCAAACAGTAAGCAGGCATTGAGGATAATTAGAGAACGATTTATACCGCCAGAGATCGCGGCTAATTACAAAACATGCGAGTAACGGCCAAGTTCCCCATTGCCCATAAATTAACTCTCTGTCCGTTGATTTGATTTCAATAATTGCAGCGATTCATTAATTAGCATTTAAGGCACTCAGCAGCACACACGCACACACGCACCGATGTCCTGAACATCCACTTGGACATTTTGGTCTCGGTTTCGAGTTGGAAACTTTTGGCCAGGCACTTGCGGTGCATCTGCAGCAGTCAGTAGGAGCCGACGAAAGTTGCAGCTAATTAAAATTTGTCTTGCGGCATTCTGCTTTATTTATTAGCCTGGATGCACGAAATTAGTTTAATTAAACTGCTGCCTCAGTTTGAAGAGCTTTAAACAATTTCCAATGAAAGGAAGGAGCGAAGGAGCAGAGGATACTCCATTTACACTTTCAACAGCTTCAATCAATTTTGAGTGCATTCTGCCATGCAACATTGAGGAACACACAGAAGCAAACATGCAAACGAGGAAAGGAAACTAATTACTATGGTTTCAACAGTATTACTCCCGTTTGATAAGGGAAAATGAAATGAAAATAACTGACAACAAGTATTTCTTCAGTGGCATAGACCGGCCAATGAATGGACTTTGCGAGTGCAGACCAAACTCCTTTTAGTTGTCCGAAATATTACCTCGATATTCAGTTGATTGTGAAAGGCCAAGCAAATAAGCAAGGTATGGAAACTTAATACTATTATTATTATATTGTCAGTCCAACATGCAACCCAGAAATGTAGAATCAAATAAAGGCAACTGAGGCATTCAATTCATTTTGGTTAATTTGTGGCATGCAGCATTGAGGGGGCACTACAGATTCAATCATGCAAACGAGAAATGGAAACTAAATATCATTTGTCAAATACAATTCCTACCCAACAAGAGCAAATGATGAAATTATTGATTTAGAAATCCTATGAAAGAAAAACACAAGTTACACCTTGATAATGCTTGGAGATATAAGTTCATTAAAGTTAGTGTCTCATATTGTAGCTATGTACTCACTTTGTCATCTGTCTCAATGGGCTTCGGCTTGCGTTCAGTGCCAGCAAATCCACCGGCAGCGTGAGGCATGACAATCGGCAGCAAGGGAAACCAGAGTGATGTGGAGCCCGAAGAGCTGAGGCACAGCACATTGGGATCCGACTCGTGGGCCAAGACAGTTGTGTTTTGGGCAGTAGCTGGCGCACAAGGTGTCAGTACTCCCAGTTCGCCTTGGAGACGCGCTGTGGAGCGGCCAACCTGAGTGCTAATGTGCTCAGCAAACAGCTCAAAGTCAAAGGGATCGATGCAGTCGCGCAGAGCGTTCTGTTGAGAATGGATTCGATCGTAGAGAGTACGCTCCTCCCGAGAGACGGCAAACACTCGCTCCAAGAACTTCAAATCAAAGTACAGCTGCAGGGCAATGTTTTGGCTGGTCTTGGTGCATTCTGCAGACGCCAGTCCCTCGTAGTGTCCAAGCAGCTGTCCGAGAAGTTTCTGGTTGAAGGCGTGCAGCACTTTGGATGGCAGGGTCTGAGGAACAGCCAGATTTAGGGCATGAATCAACTGATGAAGATACGTTTGCAGTGAGAGACGCGGTTGGCTGGGAATTCGTATGGTGGACTGGACACTCTGTTCCTGCTCCTCGTCGCGCTGCTCCAGCGTAATCGTTTGCCAGAGCTGTAAGAAAATTTCACTGGTTTTAGTTAATTTCAAATACTTGTTTAAATTGAAATTTGTACCGCAAAATCCCTTAAAACCGCTTCATGGCTGATTATCTTCGTGAGCTTCTCCTGGCAGCTGTGCGCCGTCAGAACATCTTCCACAATCAGCAGCCAGAGACTCATCATCTCCTCTTCAATCAGGCCACAAATGCGTTGCCAGTGCTCAATGCCCACACCCGACTGACTGCCACTCCATTGACGCCAGCTGGGTGGTTGACAGAAGCACAGCTTCAGGTTGGGGCACAGCTCCACTAATGCCAAACTATTACGCAGAGCCTGGAGCAGGGCAGGGCGCTCACGCAATTTCAGCGACTTCAGTTTGGACAGATACTCTGTGACCTGCTCCTGAGCCGTTTCCCGTAGGAACTTGATCAAAGACATCTTATCCTCCGTTCGCGTTGTCTGCTCTTGAAGCAGGACATTCAGCTCCTGGACTATGTCCGCCAGCTGAGAGTCAAACTGCTTGCACAGGTCAATGGTTGGGGCGCCGTAGCCTTTGGTACGGTTGGCCAAACGCTTCGGCTGATCGCTGAGAGCCGCTGCCAGGCTCAGGGGCAAGTCATCGTTTTGCTCTTTCCATATCTGAAGCGGTGGCGTCGAGACCCCAGCCTCAATCATGGAGAGCACCTTCTCGTAGGTCAGCCTCATGGCCTCAGCCCAACTGCTGCGTATGATCTCCCTCACCCGCGCATTGATCAGGGGCACATATTTCGTGGCATAGAAGTCCAGCTGGGAATGCTCCAATTTAAGCTGCTGCTCCAAATACACAAAGGTTGGCCTGCCTGTGGACCTGGCCGATGACTTGATGTCTTGAATGGTCTGCATGTTGCTGACCAAGGCGAATATCTGCTGCAGCTGTGCGGCCGCCAAGGCATTCATCTTGTCGAGCCATTGCTGGAGAGACTTTCCCAATTGCTCAGACGACAGTTTTGGGACATCAAACTGCGGCTTGAAGCCAGCTATGATTTCTGGCAAAAGATGGGCCAGCTGCCTCTCGCTGCTCTCCATCCGACTGATGCTGGGCGGACAGGTGGACGCTGAACACTCCGCAAGTCGTGTGAACAGAAGGCCGTTCTCTGAAATGTAAAACAGAACACAATTCAGACTGAAATCAAGGCGAGAAAAGTATCCGAGTTTAAAATGTCAGCCTCAAGCCTAAAGCTAGCACGTCGCTGTGGCATTGAGCTCAAGGGAGGATATACAGATCCGCTATACAGAGGATCTGAAGCTCAGTTCTGGGGACTCGTACATGGAGCTGGGCGACCCATATGGCATTTACTTTCTGGACTTGAATCCAAGTGTGTGCTTTGTGCTGTTCCATTGTTCGGAGACCCGGCATTGCCAGACCTTGATTCCCACTAGTGGCACCCTATTCGAGTGCTACGATGGCATTGCCAAGAACTTCACGCTGGTGGGTCTGGGCAAGCTCAAATATGCGACCTGTGCAAACCACCACGTGGCCTACACCGATGCATTGCTGAAAGCATGTGGTGCAAATACAATTTATAGTCCATTAATGAGTGTACTCCACTACAGCCAGCAGAAGCAGGACCGCGCTGCATTGAACTCCATGGCCTGTTGCCTTATGAGCTGGGAATGCTGTTTTATCGTTGTCCTGTTCCTTTTTATGTGTGTAATATTCAGACGGCATAACTTATAAAGAGCTCACCCAGAAGACACTTTTCCAGCAGTTCTATGGTGCTGTTTAGAATGCCGAGACTGGCCAGGATACGCTCCTTGACGCGACGCGGCTCAGTGAGACGGCTCTGAAGGCAATTCAGGAAGGCAGAGGCTCGCAGGTTGAGAAACGTTTGTAGGACAGTGCTGAGATCGCACTTATCCAGTAGTAACAGGCTCTGCATGCAGTCCACAGTGATTTCGGGGCTTAGTTCCTCGCGCTCCAACACGGCCAGCACTGCCTGCTTTATGGTAAGGTGGAAGGGCCGCAGGATCTCCCATTGCTTGCGGGCCACGGGCAGCTTTTGCATTAACGCACTCTTGCCGTCCAGCTGCAAGCCGGTGCTGATGTGGCGACTGAAGATAAACAGCTCCGTGGCCGCGAAAAACTCTTCGTTGTCAATGTGTGTCCAGATTAGTTCTGGCAGCGATGTCAGCAGCTTGATTTGCACCATGGTGCCATAGTAGCTCTGTAGCTTCTTGTTGGCGTTCCTCTGCTGCAGAGCCGCCTCTGTTGCGGGTGCCGCTGTGGTCTTGAATCCCAGGAGCTGCTGCTCGTTGAGACTTCGACAGTTGGCCTGGATGCAGTGCACCTGCTCGATGAGGGTTCCCGCCGACGTTTGCATGGCCGCAATGGTGTCGGCTGCCTTAAGCAGGTCCCTATACCGCTCCCTAAGACATTATAAAATTGTTTGTTGGATTTTTGCATGTTCAATGTGCCACATCACTCTGCCGCACTTACCCCACATGAGTACGCAGCTCCTCGCGCTTGTTCTCCACCACAGTCTGTATCTTTTTGTGCACCACATCGATTTCGGATACGCTGTGCTGCTCAAACAGCGTATCCACATTTAAATTCAGTAGATTTGCCATTTAGTTGTCATTTAGTCCTAAATTCAAAATAAATAATAAGCAAGATGCAGTGTGACCGTGAGAGAATATGCCTACAGAAGTATACCGAAACATACCTCCTCATGTTGAATATATACCGCAAATATACCGAGGAAAAAGCGTGCTTAACCCACATAACCCGGTCTAAGATTTTGAGTTCTCTGTCCATGATCAGAAATCTTATTCCTCGATATTAATATTATTAAGATATCATATTAATATTACTAGGTAGCTACAATTCTCTGAACTTAAAATGTGATTTTAACCAATACATTTTTAGAACATTGAAAAGAGAACGCAGCTTTGAGCTGAAGTTGTGCAATTCAAGGCCTCGATAATAATATTATTCAGATATCATCATTAATACTACTAAATAGCTAGCACTCTTAGCACTTAAAATATAGTTTAAACAGATGGTTAAATCATTACCACTAAGTTTGGTTTCAAATATATCTCCTTAGTGATGATTTTCCACATATTTTTGTTGCTAAAAGTTTGAGAAATTTTGCTAAAAACATTGAAGTTTCGATGGATGCTAATAATTCATTTGCCAGAATACAGACAAAAAAATGGGAATATGTATTTGATGCATTTATATTTTAATATATTTTTTATATATTGTTTTATAAGCTAGCAACACTACTGTCTGTTGCAGCTGTTTTATTCCCGACAATTTTAATTTTGTTTTTTAACTAGTACAAAACTATCACAAAATAACAATTATTAAACCCCCATAGCCTATGGGCAGTGTGTTTGGTTGAAAATAAATGCAAATAAAATCATCACTCATTGCCCAGTTCCCTGAGCACAGCATTGGCAATCACAATTCGCTGGATTTCGGAGGTTCCCTCGTAGATCTCTGTGACGCGAGCGTTGCGGTAGTACATCTCTGCGGGCAAATCGGTTGTATAGCCCATTCCGCCTAGGATCTGGATGCACTGGTGGGCGCAGTAGGTGGCCGACTCGGAGGCATGCAGCTTGGCCATCGCGGCCTCCTTGGTGATGGGAAAACCGTTGTCCTTGAGCCAGGCGGCTCTCCAGGTTAGCAGTCGGGACACCTCCACCTTCGTGGCCATGTCTGCCAGCTTCTGCTGGATCAGTTGCATCCGCGAGAGCTGTTTGCCAAAGGCAACACGCTTCTGGGAGTAGTCTACGGCCAGTTCCAGAGCGGCCTGAGCAATGCCTGTGGCCTGCGCGGCGATTCCGATGCGACCGCAGTCCAGCGACTGCATGGCAATCTTGAAGCCCGCTCCACGTCCTCCCAGCACCTGGGACTGTGGCACTTGGACGTCTTCTAGCACCAGCTGGCACGTGGACGAGGCTCGCATGCCCATCTTGCTCTCCTTCTTGGCTACGGACAGACCGGGCACATCTTTGGCTGTAAGGAAGGCCGTTATGCCCTTGTGCTTCAGCGTCTTGTCGATGGTGGCAAAGACGACGCCGCCACTGGCCTCCTTGGAGTTGGATATCCATGCCTTGGTTCCGTTCAGCACGTAGCTGTCCCCATCCAGCTTAGCTGTGGTGCTGGCGGCGCTGGCATCCGAACCGTTTCCCGGCTCAGACAGAGCATAGAAGGCAATCTTCTCGCCCTGAGTGTAGGGAACCAGGAAGTCCTGCTTCTGCTGCTCGCTTCCATGCAGCTGCACGGCGCCCAAGAAGAGGTTGTTGACGCCCATAGCAACGGAGACGGCCGCATCGCCACGAGCAACCTCCTCCATGCCAATGGCATAGGCCTGGTAGTCGAGTCCGGAGCCACCTGTAAGTGTGGCATTTAGATGTGAGACCATGCACCAATCCGACAGCCACCTTACCGTACTCTTCTCGCACTGTCACCGCCATTAGACCGAGCTCTCCCAGCCGTCGTATCTGCTCCGCGGGGTGCAGCTGCTCGCGATCATGATGGCGGGCCCGTGGAGCCAGCTCAGCATTGGCGAAATCCCGGCAGGTCTTCTGCAGTATCTGGTGCGTCTCGGAGAGAGCGGCCAGGCTGGCAATTCCTCTGCACGGGCTGGCATTCCACACGCTGCCAGTGCGTTGACCTGCAAATGCAGACACAAAGTGGATTACGATTGAGTCATCAGCGTGGCGTGGAGGCGGCGCTCACCTAGCGTCAAAGCTACCCTCAACAGCTGCTGCATTGCGGACAAAGTTTTCCCCAACTGTCGATCCCCCGAACAGTTCCAGCTGTTTTGTCTCTTTTGCTTTCACTTTCGTCTGCTTCTTCGGCCGAAACGATCGTTCGTCGTGGGCCCCAGCTGGCAACAACAACGAGCCTCACAATCGTCTTCGAGGGAAACAGCTTTTATATGTATGTATTGCCGGGCTATCAGCCAGAGGCGTCACGTATCAAGGGGAACATTGCCCCTATTCTGGATACCTACAGGTAAGTCATATCTCACATGTGAAGATAAATCATAAATAGAGAGATGTACTATCTGGAAGTATAACCAGGTGTCCCCTTTTAGCAGGATCCCCACCCATGACGCACTTGTTATTCTACCATAGCTTTCCAGTTTTGCATATACATTTATATATTTCCATTTAAAAAGTTCTTTGTTTGGAGCTTTCTGCCTGTACAGTGTACAGCCACGCGCTGTTTGGCCTGCCGAGAGGTCAGCTGGAGGGAGGAGGAATATGGAAAGCAGTTCGCCGATTTTCATAAATTTGTATCCACAAAACGGTTTAATTGCTGATTCTCCCTCCGGGTACACGTAATGCTCCACGCTAGGACAAAGGTTTCACCAACAAAAGTGGGTGTGTATCGACAGCGTCGCTTAATCAAAATTGCCTGCGTGGAGTACGATTACCAGTTGTACCGAAATGTACCGATGTGTGTCCATGATCGGAATCATATTCCCGGATTTTGTTATTATATTTAATATTACCTAACATTATGAGAGCATTGCATGGCATATTTACAGAAACAGGAATTGCAATTATTGTTAAAAAAGGCAAACAATTGCCTCTGACTATGAAGTTATTGTGATGGTGATGGAAAAGGAAGATGTACTTGGAATTCTGTAAAATGTATTCCTTAAACTATGTATGTATAAAAAAGGGTTTATTTAATAATCGGATGGCAGCTCCTTCTTGACTTGCTGCTGCTGTGCCTTCGGGCTGCTAGTGCTACCAACCACCGATGTGTGCTGCTCCGGCAGCTTACTGAGTAGCTTATCCTAAAATGGGAAGACCGCCCTGGTAAGCCAGATATGCCATCAGTAGTCGATGACGTCGGTTCTTCCGCCTTACGCCTTTTTGAAGAGTTTGACTATAGTAAAAGGGAGTTTTCAGGATACAGGCCTTTGCGCACATTGTTTCGACATTATTCACTTAATAGTTGATTATTTTAATACCTTGGAACACACCAACATGTATTTTACCTTCTTTATTTTTATTTTATTTTACAAATTTTTATTTGAATTTTGCATATGGCTGTCAGGGAAATGGTCCTGCGTCTAGGTGAGGGAAATTCTCTGTCAGACGCTCTCCCGGCTGTACGCTAACAGAGTGCTGTTAGGCGGCGACCACAAATGTTCATTAACATGGCAGTGAATAAGAGCAATGTTCAAAAGGAGCTGTAAAGCGCACACAACAATGCTGACTCAACCCAGTGCTGTTAAACGCAGTAAGAGCTACCAAGCAACAAATTTAGTTTAAAAAACTGCCGCTCTTCGTTAGGGGCGCCACAGAAGAAAAGGCGCAATTTTCAAATGTGCGGATCTTGTTTAGGTCCACTGCGATTTCTTATCCCATCTGTGCGTGATTTAGCTTTTTGTAATTGGGGAAAATCACAGTTGGCCAAACACAATCATTTCAAACTTCATTTCGGAAAAGTATTCCGAAATCAGAGACTCCCCCTCATTGCCAAGTTAAAGAACTGTTCTAAATTTATTGAATTTTTCCTAAAAGATTATAACTACATTTTAGTTCACATACCCAGAAATGAATTACTTGATACAGGCCGGAAAAGTACGCCAGCAGGCGATTACCTGCCCCGAAGGCCTTCCGGAAATACTCTCGGACATCACACGCGAGGTCCTGCGCTGCCAGCCAAAAAAGGAATGCCTCTGCCAGTTCATAATCGACTATCTGCACTCTGTGATCGTGACACGAGAGAAGGCCTTGGGTGAGTGCCGGTGGGTGACGCTACCCCAGAAGATCTTAAAGTCCCCCTCCTTATCGCTGCAGTTGCTAGAAGCATCCTTGACCGCTCTCTGCGCCAAGTCGAGACCATCATCTCGGACCTGTGCGTCTGCGATTTGACCAAAGAAAAGTCGGACATGATGGGCCAGGTGCTGGAGGACTGCTTCCGCAACTTTCTCGAGCGGCGTCGCTGCGAGATGCGCCGCGGCAAGGAGACAATCAACTTGGAGGACATCGACATATTCGAGGAGCTGCTGAAGAAGTGCAACTTCTCCGAGGAGGAGCTGGCCTTATCCCGCCCGGCCGTCGAGAGTGCCTACAAGCGGTTCGTGGATGCCTACATGGCGGCTGCCCGCGGCACCGATGGCACAGAGCTGCTCTACCAGTACTTCCGCGATCGGGAGCTCAAGCGCATCCGCGAGGCCATGCGCGAGCAGTCGGCCACCATCATACAGGCCGCCTGGCGCGGCTATCTGGTGCGCGCCAACCTGCCGGAGCACATATGCACCTGCACCTGCATGGTGGTACGATATGCCCAGATCCTTTTCCCATCCCATTTCGTTTCGGTAACGCCCCAATTTACAGGTGGATGAGGCGGCTAACGTACAGGACTTGCTCAGGGATCACGCTGCTCGCGTCATTCAGCGCTTCTTCCGCAAATGCTTGACGGTTTGACAGCTCGCTCAGCGACTCTCCTCGAGACTTAACCCCCTTCTTTGCAGCGCGTGGCCCTCAAGCCCATTGTGGATCCCTGTGGGGAGGTGACCGAAGCCTCCGAGCCAGACAGCATCACACCGCCCGAAGTGACGACGAAGACCGAGCCACAAACGTATAAAACGGCTCCGACTCCACCTCCGACTGCTGCGGAAACTGCACCAGTCACTGCCCAGCAATCGGATGCCACGGCTGTGTCACCAGAAGACGAAGCCCCCGCTGCGGTGTCTGAAGCAGAAGAAGCTCCAGAACCAGTGGCTGATGTTGCGGCACCTGAGGAGCCGCCAGAAGCCGCCGTCGAAGAGGCCCCTGCAGCACCAGAAGAAGAAGCTCCTCCAGCGCCAGAGGAGGCACTGTCAGGAGCAGCGGAGGAACCACCAGCCGAGGAGGCACCAGCAGCTCCCGAAGAGCCACCGCCACCCGAAGAGGAAGCCCCAGCCGCAGCTGCAGAGGATGAGGAGCCTCCTCCGCCTGAAGAGGCCCCCGCCGAAGCACCAGCCGAGGAATAGATTTTGAACGAACTTAATTGTGATTTATAAATTTATGTTAATTAAAAAAGGATCTACGACTCCATGTGGCTCTGTATCCAGTCACTGAAGGTGGACACGCGGGTGTACACGTCCGGGGAGATGTAGAGGCCGCAGACCATCAGGCCATAGGACACGATGCCAACCTGCCTGAGACCGTTCTCCGTTTGCATGACCAGCGGGCCACCAGAGTCACCCTGAAAGAGAAATGAAGAACTTGGTTTTCAATCTCTTTAGATAGATTGGCAGGACTTACCGAACAGGCGCCTCTGAAGGGACCCCGGGCGCAGATCTCCGTATTCGTGACACTCTCCATGCCCGCGTCTCTGCACTGCTTATTCCCTATCGTGTGGTAGCTCATGCGCTGAAGTGTGTTCGGATAGTTGACGTTGTCCAGAAAGGGAAAGGGAACGGGCAGGCGCAGACCCCAGCCTGTGAGGGTTACGGGAACTCCACCGCCGACAAACTCCTTTTGCTTTGCAGCAAACTCTATGGCTCTGATGCTGACATTGTTCATCTCCAGCGGTGGCTCGATGAACAGCACGGCGACATCGCTGGTGACCAGCTCCTGATACTTGGGATGAATGCTGTAGGACACAACCTGAGAGCGGGAGCCGCTCTCCTGCAGGCTGCGTATGCCGGCCACAATGGTCATCCGGGACACGTTGAGTCCGCGACAGCAGTGGGCAGCCGTCAGGACTCGATTGGGAGATATTATAGAGCCGCCGCAAAAGTGCATCTGGCCGCCACTGGTCCTGTACTGCATGGACACCTGGTAGGGCACGTACTCCCCCGGCGGAACATCCGCACCACCCACTATTCGAGTGGGTGGATCATCACTACTCAGCTGACGAGCTAGAAGGCAGAGGAAAAGATCCAGCAGCTCTTGCATGATTACAGCACTTGGAGACTTACAATTAAGACGCGCTGTGGCGCCTCCGGCAGAGAGCACAGCGATCAGTAGGAGCTATGGCAGACCCATCGTTGGTTGTTTGCTTAGTGTCAATGGTTTCGTGCTACGAACTTATATAAACCCCATTTGGCTGAGCCCCCATTAGAGGGGGAATTTGCATAGATATCGCTGCAGACATCTGGGCCAACTGGCAAACTTGGTTATGCCATTAAATTTGATCTTGAAATTCAAAATATAATGCAAAGTTCTGCTGGTATTCGCAGAGTTTGTGGAGAGAGTAACCTAGTTAAAATATTTACAAGCTCGGCCAGGTGGTAGCCTTCTAAACAGAAACAGGAGAGGCTGCTAATTTCCATATTCAAAATCATGTTTATTCAATCTTTTGTCACTTAGGACATTCGCTCTGCAATCCAGCCATCGAACATGGACACTCTGGTGTAGACATCGGGACTGTTGGAGGCACAGAAGGCCGTGCCATAGGACACGACGCCCACTTGCTTGAGAGACTCGCCCTTCTGCATCACCAAAGGACCGCCAGAGTCGCCCTAAAATATAGTGAAAAGATAAATTATAAGTTGAATAAATTATTAAACAACACTCACATTGCAGGCGCCCTTTCCAAATCTTTCGAGAGCACAAATCTCAGTGTCCGTGAGCTGCGTCATGGTCTCCTTGCACCTGTCGTTGCTGAGCGTCTTGTAGGAGAGCTTCTGCAGCACCGTGGGATACTTGGCAAAGGGACCAGTGCCAAAGTGAAAGACAGAGCCCCAGCCAGTGAGCAGAACCTCCTGATCGGCGCCCACCTCGTCCGAGCCGCTCACATCGATGGTGGCCACACGCTTCTGATCCACCTCAAAGGGCGGATCGATCTTGAGGATGGCAATGTCGCTGGTCACCAGCTCCTCGTAGTTCTCGTTCATCTCGTAGGACTGCACCTGGGAGCGATAGCCAGTGCTGTCATTGAGATCCCTAATGCCAGCCACCACGGTGATCCGGCTGGCATTCTGTCCGTTGACACAGTGAGCGGCAGTCAGAACGCGGTTGGGGGCAATCAGAGACCCACCGCAGAAATGACGCTGCTGTCCGTTTCGTGTTAGGAACTGCATGGACACCTGGTAGGGCACATACTCATCCTCGGGCACATCGTAGCCACCGACAACGCGTTCCTGGGAATTGGCATTCTCGAAGTACGCATCCACTAGTTGGGAGTTACGGATAAGTTTCGGTTTCCCTTTACTCTTTCCTAAGTTTTACTTTTACTCACAATCAATGACGCTGCCCATGGGCTTGCCTTGGATTACCTGCACTCCCATCAGAGCAGCCAAGACCAAAATCAAAGTAGTGGCTTCCTTCATGTTGAAAAGAGCTTTGTCTGCCACTGGAGCTGCATTTGGGCTTTATATAGCTCCCTGCTGGAAGACCTACATAATGCGGCCAAATGGGTTTTTCATTCATTTGAATTTTATCGAGTGCAGCTGTGGGTGGTCTCTGTCTACCGCCCCATGTAATGGGTAACAAGGTCGCCGTGATAGCAACAAAAAATAGTCTAGACTGCAGAAACTGTCAGTTGGAACACACAGAAATCATGGCATGTAGAGGTGGAGGTGGAGGCTCCACTGCTTCCGCAGTTCCTGGTAATAACACCTACGCAAAGACCTCAAGAAGTGCTGTCAGAACCGAAGCTCCTGGCAGTGAGATCTCGCTCACAGTTTTAATCAGCGTATAATTTAAATATTCCGATTAAACAAGCAGCGCCCTGGGGCCTCGGACAGTGGACAGCGGACAAGGGACAACGGACAACGGACAACGGACATTTCTTTTAATTCATTGTCGAGTGGCGGACAAGGAGACCTGCCGCTGGCAATCAACACCTCGGACACCTCGGACTCGGCCAGTCCTGTTCTGTTCTGTCTTCTCCTGCCAGACTATCTCACATGTTCGATGCAAATCAGCTTCAGCTTCAGCTGCAGTTGCAGCTCCTGACTTCTTCCTCAGTGGCCGATGTTTGGGCGGGCTCTCTGTGAGTGCTATCTGGTCTACATTCTGAGACAGAGCCATATCCATAGCCAAAGTCCCCATGTGTCAGTTCCGGGGCTGATTGCAACCAGCTAATGAATCATTTTGCTGCTCCTTTTGGGTGGACCTGGTCTCTGGTCTGTGGTCTCTGTTCTCTGGTGCCTGGTCTCTGTGTGTGTGGCGCACTGGCGTAAATTAATTATGCACACCTCTCGGTTTCGTTTCGATTCTGTTTTTGTTTCTGTCTCAGTTTGGGCTGCGGCTGCTCAAATGGAGCTCTGGCCGGGGCTGGGACTTGCCCGTTGCTGAGGTCTTGATCTTTGGACTACTGTGTTAATTGTCCTGAGCTGCGTTGCAGCTCCGAACCGATTTGAACCTGAAATGGCTTTATTATATCTGGCAAGCCTCCACCCCACCCACAGGATGTAGATGTGGCTCTGGCTCTGGCTCTGGCTCTGGCGCCTGTCGTGTTACCTTATGGCTGGCTTTTGTTAATTGGACCACCCTGTCAAGGCATGACTTATCTGCGGATTTTTATTCTTAATTCCCGCATCTAATTTGCATGTGAGTCTCGCCTGGAGCCTGCCTGACAGGTTAATCCCTGTGTAAAACTCATTAGGCTTTGTTCTAGCCACAAAAATGTTGATTAAAAGAACCTAAAGAGGCACTGGCTGTACTCCCTTTGCTTGTTGTTCGCTCCAACCCTGATTAAAATTCACTGCGAGCTTTTATTGTCATAACTCCAACTCCGCTCTGCAATTCCGCAGATGATGCTCAAAATTCTGGCTAATAAAATGCATTTTAATCATTTCATCAGCAATGTTTCAGGCCTTCCCTGCCTTTGGACCGTTCGGTGTTAACAAGATAAGCATCCTGGCCCATCCGCTCCGACGGGACGCCATCATTATTATGACATTTTGCTTGATTGCCTCGGCTCTCGTCTCGGATCTTGGATCTCGGATCTTGGATCTCTTGGTTGGCCCTCATTCAGGGCCATGTTTTTCGTGCCAACTTCTGTAGAATTGTGCGTGTGGCCAAGAACGGAGTCGAGACATTCTCAGTGCAATTTTTATGGGTCTGGGTTTTATTTGCTGTTTTTGGGATTTTGTGTGGGTTTCTTGTTTGTCTCTTTGCCGCCGCCACAGTCTTCAATGTGATTTATTTGTGCAGTTCTTAAAGCAGAGCCGCTGGTTTTATGATGTGAAAGGAGGAGGCGGAGTGCCCAGGGTCGAAGCCCAGTAGCCCCGTCAAGGCGGAATTATAGTGATTGTCTCGATGGAGGAAGAGATGTATCAAGTAAATATCAATGGGTATTGGTATTGGTATTGGTAGTTGTCACACTCGTATGCAAATGATTATGACTGACAGCATAAATTAACAGGATCAGGCTGGACTACAGATTCAGTGTACACGCAGCGCTTGCACTCCAGAATGCGTTTTCCACTCGTGCAGGCAATTAATTTTGCTCTGGAAAAAAGCGAGTGGAAAATTAAGTGCGTGTTTTGCATAATCAGTAAATTGGTCGTTTATTTTAGTACTTAATTTGCTTGGCATCGCCTCGCAAGGTGCAGTGCAGTGCCTCCACATCCACGTTCCCCCCACACTGATCTCTGGTCTTATATAAATTATGACTCCCAGGTACGTAGCATGCAGCGATCTGGCATTGGCTTCGCTCCAACTCAGGCATTGGGCAAATTAAACAGATTCTTATTTGCAAATCAGATAAGAGATCATGCCACGGAGCACAGTGCAGATACACAGATTCAGATACACTTCTCCCCAGTTGTGTGTGTGAGTCTGTGTGTGGAATCAGATATGGCTAGAGCGGGCTGGGCCGGGCTGGCTTAATATTTATCGGTCGCGTGAGCTTGTTACCTAATTGATGACAACAGGTAGGCGCTTCTGTCAAGCAATGTCTCTGGGCCCAGATGGGAAAGGCTGATCTCCGCCAGCTTATGATAACCAGGCACGCAAGGGACGAACAGCGGGTGATCCAATTGGACTACTGTTTGCCCGTACTTGCAGAGTATCCTTGCAAATAATTCTTCTCTAGCTGAACCCCGAACCCATTGAGATCGTGTGTATATATTTTTATGTATATATTTCATGTAACCCCAATTTCGGCAGATTTCAAGTTCACAAACATTTACATGCTTCAACCTTACGCCAAATAAAATGATAAGCTCAACCCCCAACTGGGAGGTATAAAAACCATGGGAGGTTATCATTTCCAACTCATTCGCTGCGGAGTACCTCGCGATGTTCTCCATAAAGTTATTTTGTCTCTATCTGAGCGTGACCGCTGTGGCCGCCTGGATAGCCCCTGCAGAAAGCACAACAGATGCAGTTCGGTTCGAGGAAACTGCCACAGATCCCACCAGGATCAACGGTGGCCAACTGGTGAACGAGACAGTGCCCTTCCAGATCTCCCTGCAGATGCAGCGACGTGGACGCTGGAGTCACTTTTGCGGGGGCTCCATAGTCAGTGCCCAGCATGTGCTCACGGCTGCCCACTGCGTGGAGAAGATGAAGGTGGAGAACATCAGCGTGGTGGTTGGCACCCTCAACTGGAAGTCCGGGGGCCTGCGACACCGGGTGCTGGCCAAGCACGTGCATCCCCAGTACACGATGAGTCCACGGATCATAAACGACATTGCGCTGATCAAGGTGACGCCTCCATTCCGCCTGAATCGCGCTGATGTCGGGACCATCCATCTGGGTGGAACGGATCGCGTGGGCGAGAAGGTGTCGGTGAGGCTTACGGGCTGGGGATCAACTACTCCTGCTACAGCCTCGGCCAGCCTGCCGGATCATCTCCAGGCACTGCACTACAGCACCATTTCGAATGAGGAGTGCAACCAGAAGGGTTTCCGTGTGACCCGGAATGAGATCTGTGCCCTGGCTACCCAGGGACAAGGTGCATGCGTGGTAAGTTCATAGACATTTCCCATATATGGCAACACATAGAGTGTGCCTCATCCACAGGGCGACTCTGGTGGACCGCTAATCATGGCTGGCTCTCGTCCCCAACTGGTGGGCATCGTCTCGTATGGCTCCGCCACCTGTGCCCAGGGCAGGCCTGATGTGTACACGCGCGTCTCCAGCTTTCTGCCCTACATCAGCAAGGTGATCAACCAGGATCTGGCCTAATAAATACATTCGGACAACGTATAAATAAAGCAATCTCATTGCAGCGAATAAATTCATTGGAGTCTACGTATTTAGTTTCCCGCTCCCCTCTCATTCGTTTTGGCGACTAATTAAAAATCTTGTTCAATATTCGCCACACAGACGTAGTAGGGAGGATTGGGGTGGGATTGGAATCTAGGGAGTGAGAGGAGCAGGCACTGGAGTCGGCGGAGGAGGCTCTCTCTCCTCTTCATGGTCTAGGCTTGGCTTGGCCTGGCTCCAGCGAGAAACTGTGGCTGCTGCTGCTGCCGCCTGCCGCCTGCCAGGGCGACCATGATAAATGCAAAAAGCAATTTATCGCACATTTAACTCAATTCAGTTTCTTTATGGACAGTCCCCCCGAAGGAGGCTGTGCTGGTGGTGGTGCCGTGCAGCCAGAGGAGGCAAGAGGAGCCGTAGGAGACTGCCACAAAGTTTCGCTGACACGCACACTCCACTCCACTCCACTCCCAGAGGCTGGAAGACTTTTGCGTTTGCGTTTTGGGTACTGGAACTGGAACCGAGGAGGACTGCGTCCCGTGTGAGAGGCGAGGCCTGTGCGCCTTGTAATTCGATATTAGATTTTATGTGCGACAAATACGAAGTGCAAACATTTTTATGTTTCTGCAATTTCTATGCTGCATATGGTATTTGTAGTGGAAACGATTTGCCGGGGCGCCGACTTTGACTCCAACTTTAACTTCGGCTCCGCTTCGCTTTGGCATGGACTCATGGATTACTTCTACGGCTGTGTAATTAAGTTCAAATAATGTGGAGCTCATGGTTTTGAGTTTGGGTTCTTTTCAGCAACACTGTGCAACAAAGTTGTGTGTGTTTCCTATGGGGTTGTCTCCATTCAAAGAGGGTTTTTAAGAGATTTCCTTACCACTAGGTCCATTACCCATTACAATGTAGCGCAGTGCATTGATCTGTTTATGATCTCAAACATCTTTTGTCGGACAGTGTCAGGCTCGTTGCTCGTTTCACGCTCTCAATTTACCAGCTGAGACCTCGGCTACGGTCCACGAGAGCATAACACGGAAAATCTGGCACTCATCCGCACTCACTCCCCAGATCCATATGTACGAGTATATATGGAAAGCTAACAGCGGGTCAAAGCAGTGCAAGAGTAAGCCGAACCCATAACCATCTTCAACCCCATCCCTAGTGCTATCCGCTGGGCGGGACTCGACTCACAGTCGAGACTCTGTGCTGCACATTGGAGAATAAATTCATTTAGATCAATCAATTCAATTTGTTTGTCAATAAGATCTAAATGAGTATTTCATTTAAACAAATTAAAATTCGACCCATTTGAAATTCCAGAGCCAGCAGCCCAAAGAAGAAGCAGACCCAGACCCAGACCCAGACCCAGAGCCAGAGCCAGACTCATCCAAAAAGCGAACACAGGGACAGGGACAGCAATTAAAATTGACGCGACACACTTGATTCCCTGATTTGTTAAACGAACGCAATGAAAATATAAATATGAATATGCCAGGCATAGCTTGGGCTCGGTTCAGACCCAGTTCGAGACCGAGACCCACAGATCCAGACCCTGAGAGCAAGACCAAAACAAAGACCGCGACCAAAGACCACGACCAAGAGTCCATTGCCCATCTCTGTTGACTTTTCATTGTCAATTAAAATCAAATAAATTTATTTGCTGCTTGACTTTCGCTCGGTTCTCGCCACAATTCTCGGTCGGAGATTCCCAGTTCCCAGTTCCGTGGGGAATTGTTTTTTGTTTGGCATGCAAGTGGATTGAACATTGATTGCTTTGACCTTCCCCGACAGAGAGTTGTCCACCTTTGGCGGGTATCAAAAATCGGACAGTTTTAGGTCGAATCTGACTACTTGGCCTTGCCCTGGTTGGCCACGGCCTCCATGGCCTTCTTCACCGTATCGGGATCACCGAGAAACTTCATGGTGCCCAACGGCTTCAGGCACTCATCCAGCTCGTAGACAAAGGGTATTCCCGTTGGCAGATTGAGGCCCATGATGGCTTCATCAGACATGTCCTCCAGGTGCTTGACCACACCACGCAGACTGTTGCCATGGGCGGCAACTAGGATCCGCTTACCCTCCTTGATCTGGGGCACGATCACATCGTTCCAGTACGGAAGACAGCGCTCGATTGTCAGCTTGAGGGATTCTGACTTGGGGAAGTCCTTGGGGTCCAGTTGCCCGCAGTAGCGCGGATCGTTCACAATGAAGTCGTGGTACTTGTGATCCTTCTCCATTGGAGGCGGCGGCGTGTCGAAGCTGCGCCGCCAGATCTTCACCTTCTCCTCGCCAAACTTCTTGGCCGTCTCAGCCTTGTTGAAGCCTGTCAGGCCGCCATAGTGTCGCTCGTTCAGGCGCCAAGTCTTGCAGATTGGGATATCCTTATGACCACTGGCCGACAGGGCAGCCGCCAGGGTGTCCTGTGCTCGAGACAACAGCGACGTGTAGGCCACATCGAAGCTCATCTTGGCCTTCTGGAGTGCTATTCCTGCCGAGCAAGCCTCCTGCAGCCCCTTCTCGCTCAACTTGGCATCGAACCAGCCGCAAAAGAGATTCTTCTGGTTCCACTCGGACTCGCCATGCCGCACCAACACGATCTTAAAGCGGCCCTTCTCATTCTTGCATGAATGCTTCGAGAAGGAGCAGCTGAACATAGGACAAAGTTTCGTCAGTTCCTTCAAAACTTGAATTCCCCATGGAGTTCTAGCAAGCGCCAACATTTTATTATATTTAATTTTGTCACGAATTTAATTTCACATTTTCAAACAATTTTTTGACTATTTTATCAGAGATGGTTTCGGAGCGATTCGGGGGGGGGTTTATTAAGGTTTTTATAGGTCAGCAAATTATTCCAAGTGAACTCCACCTTGCAGTGCTTAAACTGAGACACACTTTCACGAAACTCCAGCTTTTTATTCAAAACCCCATGGGATTGTACACGTTAACAAATCATACGAATAATATATTTCACTCTGTGCTTAGCTTTATTGTGGACTTCTTCGCTGCAGTGAAAGAAGAGGTTTCTTACCAAACTCCATACCAACATTGTCAATGAATACAAAATCCTCTGCGCGAAAAGTGGTACTCAGCTTAAAGTTCCTTAAAATCTTTGAGAGGGCAATCTTCGTATTAATTTCCGCATATTTCCAGCCTGTAAGAGGAAAGCTCTACAATATCTACTCAATTACATCGAATGAGCAACCAACCAATGCAAATTCTCTTTCCCTTGCTGAACGGAATGAAAGCATATTGATGAATTTTCGAAATATTTTCGGGTAGAAAGTTGTCGGGATTAAACTTGTCTGCCTCCGGACCCCAGGCATCCTTGTTGCGGTGCGTGTGGAATATGTCGACGCTCACTGCCAAGCCTTTGGGCAACACAATGCCATTGGACAGCCGTACGTCGTGCGAGGTCTCCCGTGGAACCAATGGAACCGCTGGGATTAGCCGCATCGACTCTTTCAACACACGATCCAAGTACACCAGCTTCTGTAGGTCTTCGTAGGAGACGTCAAAGTCTCCTCCATTTGGGAAGACATCTTTCAGCTCTTCAAAGACGGCCTCTTGATACTCGGGGAACATGGCCATAAACGTAAGGGTGCTAAAGACGGTTATGCCGGTTGTCTCGAAGCCAGCGGCAACGATAATACCGCACTCGCCCTTGGCATCATCGTAGGAAAGTTCTCCGCTTTTTAGGAACTCCACAACCCGATTGATCACCGTGTTCCTGCTTGGCAAGGATTCTTGGCTTTCATTTGGCGTATTCTTCATCTTTTCCTCAATTATCTGAGAAGAGAAATACTTAAAGTGAATTCCATGTATTAAATTTCTTACTCACGGGTCTCATTAGTTCATCCATCAGGAACTTCGCTTTTGTTATTTTCTTTTCAATTCCAAGCAGCGTTGCGATAGTTCTGTTCTGGATCCATGGCAACACTACCGACAGTGTTGTAAGCTCTAAAACACTAACAGGTTTCAACGTAATAAGTCGCTCAAATTGCTGATATGATCGAGTAATTGCATCTTACGTGTTGAAGTTTTTTATTAGTGCGCCATTTATGAAGTTTGGATTCTCCTTCACATTGCTGCCCAGTGTTGTTTCTGCTCAAAGATAAATATTCATTGATGGTTAACACATTCAACTAAAGGGCTAAACAGATTGATTCCTTACGACTGGCTACTCTAAAGGACCAGTTTAGCAAGTCTGGCAACATTTCCCTTTCGCCCTGACCCACAAAAGTGTCCAACAAGGATAATAAGATTTTCGCCTCCTCATTGAAGATCGGAAGGAAGCTGATCAGGACATTGTGCCTGAATGAAGGATTCATCTGTTTGCGACGTTCAACCCATTGTGACCCTAAAGCAGGAGTACTTATATATTTACACGGATCCAAGATGGATTGTTTATTATCTTACCCCGTAATGCTAGATTTCCCGCACCAGCAGTCTTTGTTACTGCATTGCAGGCAGCCTGGCTCTTGTCCATGCAATGGGGAGACAATAGAATATCCTGGACAACGTTAGGCTCACATGTCGTTAGCACTGGCACTGTGCCCAGCCAGGTGAGGAAGGTGGGTCCATATTTCTCGAATATTTTACCCCGTGAGGCCATATTACCTGTTGATATGTCGTATTAGTAAGGAATACCTCTAATGGTGCTGTGTGGGGCTTTCTTCACGTTTATTCCATAGATAATTGATGGATATGCCGAGCAAGGGAAATCCTGCAGGACCCTTCACCCTCAGCATCAGCAGGTAGAATCTCCGCCGGCTCCACAGAAAATATATCCAGGCAAGTATCCCCACAGCTATCCACAGTTGCGACGAGAACATCATTCGACTGAACCTCTGATTTCACAGATTGAAGTTAATTTGGGGCTCTGTATGAGCTTTTATATGAAATGTTCTTAATGTGAGAATGAAACAATGAACTTCAGGTATACTTTGTATATAATAAAAAATAATAAAAGCAATCTTAAGTTGCTGAAATAAACTCAGAGTGCCTCAAATTAATTCAAGCTGTTACAAATATTTACAATTACGGGCTAAGAATTAGCACACCCTTCAGCCTAAGGTTGGCAAGCACAAAATCCACCATTTAGAATATTGAAGATCTCGGATAAATATCCAACCCGACTCGATGCTTCCTCCAAAAACCAAACCATATTTTTTTAAAGACTCCGCATTAATGCACCGATTTCCGACTTTTTCTGAGATTTACACAAATGATTGCACAAATAACACAAATTTTGGAGTTGAAAGCTTAATATTTCCCAGACGGTAAACTCAGACCGCAAAGAGCTTGGGTTCCATTTCTAGCTGCAACAATTAGCTTTTTATAATGGAAATGTTCTTTATAACCAGATATAAAGATGTACGATACTTATATTAAGTGTAAAAACCGCTACCTCTAACCTAACAGATTTAAAAGTTAAAAAAAAAAGAAGTTGCTTTGGTTCCTTGAGGAAAACCATTTGGATTTTGTCGAAAGGTGCAAGTAAAGCTAATCCCAAACAAAATAGGAATTAACTTAATAAACGTATTGATTTAATCAAATGAACAATGTATTTATAAGAAGGATTGAAGTTCGCTTTAACAATGAATATCTGTTGTATTTTTACTAATCAAAGTCTATGAGACTATGTTAATCACCTCCTGTGCACTTGAAAAAGCGGTTTTTCCCTGAACTCCAGAACAATATTTTCAAGGAAGGAGATATCCTCATAACGAAAGCTTGTGCTCACGCGAAAGTTCCTCAGTATCTTGGCCAAGGCAATCTTTGTAGAGAGCTCCGCATATTTCCAGCCTGTAAGTAGAAAATACTATAAAATCTATTCAAAGATTTCATCTAAAATAGTCCACCTAGACAATTTCTTTTGCCCTTATTGAACGGAATGAATGCGTAGGGATGCCTTTCCCGAATGTTTTTGGGAAGAAAGTTGTCGGGATTGAAGGTATCTGCCTCCGGGCCCCAGAAATTCTTGTTGCGATGAACGTTCAGTATGTCAATGGCAACTGTAACACCTTTGGGGATCAGAATACCATTTGAGAGTTGCAAGTCCGCTGAGGTCTCCCGTGGGAGTAGAGGAACTGGAGGTAGCAGCCGCATCGACTCGTTCACCACACGATCCAAGAACACCAGTTTCTGTATGTCATCGTGGGAGACCTCAGAGTCTGCTCCATTAGGGAAGACATTTTTCAGCTCCTCAAAGGCTGTATCTTGATACTCGGGAAACATGGCCAACAAAGTAAGAGTGTTAAAGACTGTTACGGCCGATGTCTCGAAGGCAGCAACGACGATAAGAAGGCACTCGCATCTGGCATCTGCGTAGGAAAGCTCTCCGCTTTTTATCAGCTCCACAACTCGATTGATAATTGTATTCCTGCTCGCCAAAGTTTCTGTGCTCTCATTGCTTTTTGTCTGCAGCTTTTCCTCTATTATCTAAACCAGAAAATATTTGATATTTTTAATACCTTTAGCGCTGAAATGTCTTACATACAGATAGAGCAAACGCATTCAAATAATTCAGCATTTTTGATCTCCGCTGTTGGATGCCTAAGAGTGTTGCAATGATCCGGTTCTGGCGCCAGAGATGTATCACTGAGATATTTGCATCTTCCAGGAGACTATAACGTGTTTGAGAATTACAAACTGTTGATTTTTTGAGCAAAAGTAATTCCGGTCTTACTTATGAAATGTTTGGAGTACCGTCCCATTCTTGATGCCTGGATTCTCCTTCACATCGCTGCCCATTGTAGATTCTAAATGTGGATAGTCATTGATGGTTAGGATCGCTTGCTAAGGAACTGAAAAGAGAGATGGCTTACGGATCGCTGTTGTAAACGACCAGTTTATAAACTCCGGCAACAGTTTCTGTTCACCCTGGCCCACAAGAGTGTCCAGCAAAGAGATCAGGTTATTCGTCTCCTCGTTGAACAGCGGAAGGAAGCTCATCAGGACATTGTTCCTGAATGAGGGATTCAACTGTTTGCGACGCTTAACCCAATGTGATCCTAATGCAGGAGAATTTGTACTTTTATATATTAGTAGAACATTTGTGATGCATTATTTTACCTCGTAATGCCATAATTCCCGGGCCAGCAGTTAATTTTAATGCATTGATCGCAAAATGGCTCTTGTCCAGGCAATGGGGTGACGTTAAAATATCATGAACAACATTTGGCTCACATGTCTGCAGGACTGGCACAGGGCCCAGCCATGAGAGGTGGGTTGTTCCATACTTCTGGTAATATTTAACGCGTTGGTCCGTGTTACCTGATGATAGAAAGGGATGCATTTGAATAGCTTTTTGTTTTTGTTTTGTAGTTCTTAGTCACGTTTTTTCCGTAAGTACTGAAGATAGAAGCCTATGAGAGGATATCCTATGGGACCCTTCACTCTCAGCATCAGTAAGTAAAACCTTCGTCGGCTCCACAGAAAATATATCCAGGCAAGTATCACCACAAAAATCCACAGTTGCAAGGAGTACATTTTATTTTTATGATAAACGATTCTATTGGCTGGACTTTAGCTACTGATTTATTTGGAAGTGCCCCACGGGTGCTTTATATAAAACTGGGAGGAACTTTACTAAGTATTTATTACCTTATATGTACATATGTACCTATCACTGTAGCTAATTGAAGCTAAGTGCACCCTGAACTGCCTTGAAACGTTCCAAAATGTTACCCAAATCTGTGTATACAGAGCACTCATAATTCCATTTGTCTAATGTTGCAACTTCAATCAGAAGCAATTTGCCAGTGAAATAAAGCAGGTGTATGCAAAGAAATATCATTTTGTAGCTTCATTTCCTCTATTTACATGCTCCTTCGCTCTACGCTCTCCATCGAAGCATCATCCATCATTCATATTGGGTGAAAAAAGCAATTAAGCCGCGAATCGTGTCAACTGCTTACCAGTCTAAGAAGCCGCTTACCCGTCTAAGCCCCAAGCTGTTGGTCCAAAGAGTAGACAAGAAGCTGGACCATAGCGACAGAGCACTGTGTGATACTGTGTGTGTGGGGCAATTAAAGTCTCGAAAAATGTCAGCGGCGATAAATTGTTTTTAAGTGCGTTCCACCGAAAGTTGTCAAAAAGTGTTAGAAAGAAATTTTCACCCGCCAGCAGCCGCATCGAATACTCGTAATATATAAAAGTCAGATCCGATGCGTGGCTCGAGGCACGGCACCAAGTGCGGCTTCTCGAGGTGTGGCAGTGCGGCAGGCTGTCCACGAAACATGAACACGGCACGACACGGCGCGGCGCGGCACACGCAAGTCCCAGAGACACCCAATGTTGTGGACGACGACGTCGACGTCTGTGATAGCAGCGCGATAAGCAACATTACCGTACAATTTTCAATTAACACGAAGAGGAAACTGTGAATGCCAGAGGAGAGTGGAGAGTGTCGGGAGAGTGGGATCGTGGGCTGATAAATTCCATAAAGCCTCGACCCTGGCGCTTGCTTGCAGGCACAGACTGTTCGCCGCAGCAGAGCCCCTCTACAAATTGTCTAATCTAATGTTCGGTGGAGTCTCTGGATTGGGAGACTCGAGTGGAGAGGACTCCCAGCTCGGCACTGATCTATGGTAGCCGTTAGTGTCGTCGGCAGTGAAAAGTTGTCGACCTGCCTAAGCAAAAATAAAAAGCAACTAGGGAAATAATCGACAAACGTCCAGCCAGCCAACTGGCCATGGTAGACAATTTATCATCTCGACTTGGGGCATCGGCTTCGCCTGGAGTCCAGTGGCCATAAAAGCTTCTTTATGGCTGCTTCTGTGCCCTGGCTCTTGCTCTGACTTTGACTCTGACTCTGGCCCGGGTCGGAGATCCTCCTCATCAGGCGGCCCCAAATGGAAGCCACTCGCTCGCTCGGGCACAAATCTTTCATTTTATGCTAAGCTCCATTTTACCTACTCACATTGACATGTTTTCATTTTCATTTCGCCTTTTACCCCATCAGTTTTATGGTTTCCAAAGTGATTTACCATCTGCCAAGTGGTTACTGTGCAATAGATGCAATAGATGACTGACAATGGACACATTTTGTATAATTTATAAACGCTTGTGCACGTGTACATAAACAATATTTGATCAACGGTGTGTCAAAACCAGAAATAGTTAATATATTTATAGGAAATTCATCCTTAGTATTTCAAAATCTGGGCCACTGAGTGTCTTTGAATGTATCCCTTAACTTGAATGTATTTCAACCACACCTCCCACTTAATGGACTGCACAACAATGTATCTTTAGTTGATGTATCCCCATCAACAGACAACTTTCAATATACTTTTCCATTTCCCCAATTTGAGGCTCTGGCAACAACACCCAACCATAACCAATGATTACATTTCACCTGCAACTTAATCAACTTTTCAATTTTCCTTGAACAAACAACACAACAAGAAACTTGCAAAAAAGTTAAAGCACAAAAAATAATAAAAGAAAAATCGCTTACCACTTTCCGTGTTAGATGCGGCGCTTTCATGATTTCCAGGAGGCGCGTGAGGAGTTCAAAGGTGCCACAAATGACATCCGTAGATCCACCGAACCAGTGGCTGACCAAAATAATCCAAGTGGTCAGCGGAGGCTACCGCACAGCTGCGCAAAGGCCTGCAATCGAGATGAAGATGCATCTGAGCACACACGTCCACTGGCCATGAACTTTGCTCGGATAACCCCTTCCTGTGGCTGTTGTTTGAATTTCGGCCCCGTACCTGTGGCAATTTGAGCACCTGGCGAGTGCCTCATGTGTGTCTGCCACATCGGAAGATCATTTTCCGACGCGAATCGGATTCCATTTGCGTAAATTGAAAATGAAGCGGCAAAAGGATGCAAACACCTGCAAAAAATTACGAGCACAAAAGAAGAAACGAAGAGATGGAAATTGTTGGCTAAATTCATTATTAATAATATCTGTATGCTCTCCATTGTAGGCTGTGCCGTGAGGGTGCTGTGCTCACATGACTCCCCATCCCATCCGCGTGGGTGTGTGAAATAGGGCCAAGCTCTGGTTCCATCCTGGCTGCATCTGCAGATGCGTGCGAGTTCAAGTTCCCTGTTCCCAGTCAACAGTCTCCAGTCTACAGTACCCACCCATAGGGCGACGTGAACATGGACATGCATGCGATTCCATTTTGATAATAATGCCAAAGTCAAATAATTATAATGATCGTGATTACAATCATCGTCTGCACCTTCTTCCTCATCATCATGGTGCCTGGGAGTCGGCCAATGACTAAGCCATTTACCGTTTTCTTTTGGGTTCTGATGTTCTGTTCAAAGACTGCACTGTACGAGCACCGGGGGCTAGACCCCCGGGCACATCTTCAATGAAATTTCAGGTCAATTGTCTTGCGGCGGCTGCGTTTGCGGTCTGAGACCCGAACCTGAAGTTGAGCTTGTACGAGCTGTAGCTGTAGCTACAGAGCCCGACCCAAAGCCAGACCACAGCCAGTTTTTTCTCCCGAAGTTCAATTGCAATTTCTATTTTCGTGCAGAAGAATTCTCAGTCCAGACATCGATTGCCTGACTCTGAATGCCTTCCTCCGCCTTCGCCTGGTCGCCTGCCCTGACTGCCTGCCTGCCTGCGTAGGCGCTTTCACAGATTAATTGAAGTCATAAGCAATTGTAAACTTATCGCTTTTCGGTCTGCGCGATCCATCCCCACCAACTGGATAATTCTATAATATTTTCTCTGTGGTTTTTTCATCTACGAGCATCTCGTCCCCCCCAGTTCTCGTCTCTCTCTCTCTGGGGCTTTATCGATTTGCAGTGCGAGAATGTTTGGTGGTGTTGGCGTTTGGTTAATTTGTTGCTATATTTGATTGTGGCACACTTTGCGCAATTATTTGATTGCGTTTCTATCAAGTCCCGATACAGTTCAAGAGTTCAACAATCAGTAGCTTCATTGCGCTGCGTTTATTTCATTCGGATTCGAGGTTAAGTTCTGCACAATGAATCAATGGACAATTGTCGATGCTGCCGGTTAGCTGCACTACGAATCGCAAAAATTTAATTTGGAATTGGCATACTCGCATATAACAGAAATATAATAAAATAAAATATAAAAAAAAAGAAATCTTTTCATTATTTGTATTATATTTTTACAAAATATGGGGCTCTTGAGATTTTCCACACTCGAATATCGTGTTAAATTACTCACTGAATATCGTATAAGCACCCTTTGAATACCTTATTGGGTGTCCTTGAATATCGTTTTAGCATATCGTAGATTTGTCACTTTCCAGCCATTACCCATACGAGACGTCAGCGTCGACACCGTCGAACAATGGAAATAATAAAGTTTTCGCCTTCCATGACAATGGGCGAGGCGCTAAAGGCAGCAAGCAATTACGGTGCTCGTCAGGATGTGCGGAGCGAAAGGATAAAAGCCGGATGCTCAAATATGGGTAATAAATGCGCCAAGCCAAGATGATACACTTATCCGCCCTCCCAGAGACACAGAGAGATACACATTCGCGCCCACATGATGAGTTAAATGGCAAATGCTAATGGAAATATGACAAGGAAGCCGCAGATTCCGCTTTAGCTTCAGCTTCAGCTCTGGCTCCAGCTCCAGCTCCTTTATCCCTCAGGCATATGTAAATAGGATGCTAAATGTATGGGAAGGATGTGCGCCATGCGAATTTAGTGGTTACGGAAGTTGTGCGGCAGTTAAACATGGCGTCTTGCGATTTTATTGCCGTCTTGAAAGTTTGCTTACGCTTTGTGGCATAAATGAGCAGAGAGCAGCGGGATGGAGACGGATGGCAGCAGCGCGTATTGAAATTCATGGAGCAGCCGGCCCCCAACTCGGAAGAAAATGATGCCTGGAGCGTGCCTGAAGCGTTAATCTGAATCCGAGTACATATGTATGGATGTATGTGGCATACACATATGGTTATGGTTAAAAGGAGCTCCACAAAAAGAGATCTCACTCCCTTACACCCGGTACATGTGTTTGCTTGTTCATTCGTGTTGTGGCAACTAAATTGCAGACAAACAATTTAAATGTTTATGCGACTCAAATTGAAAATTAATTGTTACTCTGGTGGTTTTAATTAATTTTTTGTTGTTTAGAGAAATCTTCAAGAAAGTACGAGCACTCGTTACACATGCAAATTATGGAAATTCGTGTAATATCTAGTCAATTTTGATGCAACTAATCAGCTCTTTAGAGTACAGTTGTGCCAACGAGTGTGCTCTTTCGGGTAAATCTTTCCGAAAGTCTGCTTACCTCTTCCCGTTTAAGACGTTCAACCTCTACCCCTCCATCCCGCACAATCGGAGAAAATCATTAGGAAATTGATAAATGGATTTTTGCCACAAATTTGACAAATTTGCTAATCAAACAGAATGCTGTCGAACATCTTTCACTCTTGGAGTTCTCTACCCGGTCGTCAGTCAGTCGACAGTTGAAAGGTGTTTTTAATTACTCGAAGTAGTTGACAAAGGAACAATTAAGGTTCAACTGGGAATGGGACTGAGAATGGGATGGCTCTGGGAGCTCAGGGCAGCATTTAACCAAATGGAAAAGTGCAAATATTGTCAGAGTGAATCGCCAGGGAGAGGGTGAGAGAGTGAATGTAACCCACACAGAACAGGAACATCATTAGTGCCCCCATAGACAGAGGCAGAGGCACAAGGAGGGGATGTTGCTCGACTTTTCATCCTTCAAAGACAAAGTCGAAAACGAAGTCGGAGACAGAGACAGAGACGAAGACGAAGACAAAACCCGAGTCGAAGACCAAGTCGAGTCGGAGTTGGGCGTTGTATTTAAGAAAATTGACATTTCTGGCAAACGGCTGTCGCAATGTAAACACCAAAGAACTGAGACTGAAACTGAAACTCAGAGACGACACCCGATTGTGGGTCGGGGAGGGGAGATTGACGGGGAGATTTTCTAAACTAAAATAATTTGCTAATATTTGCACAGCAACAGCGCAAAAGTTGAGTTGCCGCCTCGGCTCTGCGCCACATCATTAATTATTTTGGGCACAAGCTGCGATCATGTCTTGGGAGGTGGTTGATGTGGATGTGGATGGGCATCGCCGTAGTGGACTCCCAGCGCGTAGTTAGTCAGAGTCGGTCGATGCGTCGACTGCCGTGAAAAGGTTGTTAATTAATAGAAAATTTTCGCAATGGAATTTCACAATTTTACATTTTTGCCTGTTGGCGCTGCCACATAAATTCTTTTGCTTCTCTCGACTCGCAGCCGATTTCTATATTAGTGTAACGGGAATGCTGTTGGAATACCAGTTCCCATTGATTGATGGTAGATACAGAAAGCTTTAGCAATTGGCAAAAGAGTGCTGGAAAACAGTTGGTGGAAAAAGTGTTGATTGGATATCCATCCATTCCATTCCAGGGAATCAGAGATGTTATAAGGTAATGTCGAGGAAAGTTGACTGATTTATTTTGAGATTTAAAGTTTTAAATTTAAGGAAACTGTTTGAATATTTGAGTAATTTGGATAATAAAAGCTGTTTATTTTGGTTAATTTATTGTGTTTTATATTTATTAAGAGTTAAATTAAAAATATCAGTAAAAAAAACTAATTTTAATCTGAGATCTAATATTAAATACTTTATTTTATCCCATTTTTGAACTCTAAGAAATTTTATTAATAATACTCTGACCTCTTTTCATGCTTCGCTCTCATACTTCCAACTCAAAATGAAACATAGCTATTTCTGAACTATTCCAGTATCAATTCCGAACCATAAATCCAATTGTTTTCCGCCATAAACTGCCTTAACATTCTGTTAGGCAACAGTCTTCTCAGCCCTCCAACTGGAAAAACTACCCACGAAGCGGTGGCAATCAGAAAGATTCTTAACGAAACTCATTTCCACTCACAGCAAAATCACTCAATGAGTAGTCACGCCTCTTTTTGAGTGCTTTGAACGCGTGTCTGTGTGTGTTTATGCATGTTATGTTGTATCGGTGTGGCTGAGAGCAGCGCAGAGCTCTTTTTTTATTTGTTAATCAAATACGTATCTCCTCTAGCCTCCCACCCCCCCTCAGATATATGTATCGCCACAAGAGCGAGAGAGATGGGAACTGCCAAGCATGATGGGGCTGGGGGTGAATGAGGAAAATCATAAATTTGTAAAGGAAACCCGGGAAACCAGAAGCAAGACCATTTCCCAGTTGGAGACCACAAAGGCAGCCGTAAAGTGGAGCGCACGCGGCATCAAAAAAGATCAAAAAATTACGAGACCATTCCATGGATAATATTTTCTAATTTCTAATCAAATTACTGATTTTAAGCTATTTCTGATGTAACAGTATTAGTACAGTGCTGCGTATAAGTCCGTTCAAATAATGCAATAGTTTCAGCAATTTTCACGGAAACTTCATTATTTTTAGGAGTAATTCAATAATTCTCTCGCAATTGCCGAGTATTAAGTGCGGCTTATCAGTTCAAGATTTCCAAGTTGTTCACAAATAATTTCCGATTTGTAACACTATAATTCTCTTCTCAACTACATATAGAGTGTTTTCCTTATCAATTGAATTCCTTCTCCGCTTATCAAATCTTTCAAGCGAGTTTAGTGCTGTTCGGTTTGATTTTGAATTTGTTTTTTTGGGGAACCTATAAAAAAGTGATCTTCTCGGAAATTTCGAAATCCTTATCAGTAGAACATTTTACAAAAACTGTCTTTGGCTTCCAAACGAATACAAAAATATATATATACTAGTCGATTATTTGACAAGACAAAAACATTGAGCTCGAACATGACATAAGCGGTTAGCTGATAATTTACTTCTAAGGGATCATTTATAATTCGAATTAAATGTATTCGCTATTTTTAGTCTTGGCCCGGAGCCCTTTCCAATGTAATTTATAAATTGCTGTTGTGCCAATAAAGTGAGGAACCCTCGCACCCCTTGAACCCAAAACTCTTGAACCTAACCAACCAACCAACATCATCTTTCCTCATTCAAAGATGCTTCGTTTCCCTTTTTTGCTGTTAATCATTTTTGGGTGCAAAAACCCGAAAAAATTAATTTCTGTTAAAGAGTTCATCGAAAGGCAAGCAACAGGAAAAGGAGAGAAAAAGGGATGATGATGCTGGGGAGGGGTTCACGGTGGTAAAGATCTCGTAAAGATCAAAGATGCTCGACCATTTGGTAGAAAATCCCCTAGAAGTGTGTTCTTTTCTTCATCCTTTTTTTAGGGTAAATCTTTGAACTTTCTTTTATTAATTGTTGGTGACATGGCGAGGAGGTTCAAAAGGTGACAAGCTGTTTTTGGTCCAGTTAAAGTGCTGGACATTTGACCGTTGGAACTGGAGTAAAACAACGATTTCCATGGGAATCAGCTATGGGAAAAGTTTCCCAGGAAAGAAACTGGAAACTGGTCTGAAAACTACTCTCATTTCTAAAATAAAAGTTTTACTGTTTAATTTATAAAAATATAGTGGTTTTTTCTATTATTTTATCAGGGACCTCCCATAGACACATCATATCCATGTTCCATCCATTGTTATAGCAACCAAAAATCTGCGAACATAAAAATCAAATTAGTCACGGCAACAGATCATAATGAAAATGATAATTAATGATGCCTACCATGCATGGAATGACCAGGGACACATTTTTCGCACTATTTTCGCTGTTTCCACTCCCCCAGACACATACAACATGGAAAAAAACGGTGGCAAAAAGCAAACGTTTCGTATAAAATTCTAAAATCAAACCGTAATCTACGGAAAATCTATTGAAAATGGCACAAAAATAATTTTCAAGCGTAACGTGGTGACAGCGAGGGGAGGCACTGAGGTTTTTGCATATCCATTGGCATAGAAAATTGTTGCAACAGAAAACTATTGAACAACTGCCTGTGGTGGTGCCCCACCCTAGTGGAAGTATTGCGAGTATGTGTATGGATGTGTGCTGCAACCTTTGACCCAGTCCCTTGGGTTCTGCAAATATTTTCGCCCAGGCCTCTACCTTTGCATATGCTCAAGCAGCCGCCGTCTTGATACTTTTGAATAATTCTACGCGTTGAAAGCAAACAAATTCATTTTCATTCGCGGAGGGGTAAAAAGGAAGAAAGGAAACTCAAAAGAAAAGCCGCGTGGCATCTGAAGTTAACTTTATTATTTTCATAAATATTTATTGACAGCTCGAGCGAGAAATTTCAGAGCACAATGAAATTGGTTTGTATAAAAAGATTTTCACGAATATTCATTAAGATTTGACGTTATTTTTGGCACTTTTTGAATGAAGAAAAAAAATTGAATTTGAACGTATCGAATAGCGATAGGAGAAATAATATAAAAGTAGCTTCCCGTGTGGCGAAAGTCCCGCCAAAAATCTTTTGAATCATAAATAACAAATTAACTTCACGTGAAGAATTTTTGCTCTCAATAATCCAACAGTGTTCCTTGTTATCGCACATCCATAAAAACTCAGTTTACTCCTCCGTTTTATTCCCGAAATCTCAAACTAATTGAAGGGCTGCCCAATCGGCTTTGTCCAAGACCCATTTGATATGCGCAATAAAAATGGAGGAAACTAAAGGAATCTCACCCTCTATCACTATCACTCCAGTGCTAATTGAATTCAGCCAAGTATCTGATGGAAGAACACATCTGTCCCCCAAAAGATGAGTAGTCCCTCAAGATATCCCAATGACGATACGATTGTCGGTCTGTCACGCATAATAAGCTGTACGGCAGCGAAATTGCGATTTCATTTTTATGGGTTTCTAATGAAAAATCACATCAGCGAAAGATCTTCTCGAGCGGTTCGTGGACACACACCTGGACAAACACTCGAGCAACCCTTCGGCCTAGGACTCGGCTGGGCTTGACCCCGGTCTGACCTCGCCAACGGTTTCTGCATTTGCATATATCATGTATTTTGAGGAGTTTTGTTCCGTTTTTTTGGGTGCATGATTTGTATTATTTTCCTTAAAAGAAAAACTTAATTTTTTGGGATAGAATCTAGGGATTTTTTAACGAATTTTCACTCGACTCTCAAGGGGATGAGGTAGCAGAGAAAAGCGAATGCTTAGTGAACCATTTGATGGTATGTTTTACCATCTTTCTCTCCTTATGCGTTCGAGTATGACTTAATTAATATTACAATGCCTGTGTGCGAATTGTGATCCCTGGAAATATTCCCTAATTCTTTGATTGACATTTCGCTGGCATTTCAATCAAAATTGTATTATATTTTTGTGTAGATCTTATAATTGTGTTTGACAAAGTTGCACAACAAGATGTTAACCCCGAGGGTTGACATCTGTAGAAACTCTGTACAGAGTGGTGGAGTGGGGATGCAACAGCATCTTGAGAAAAGATCTGAGAGATCTCTGACAGCAGCTGCCCTCCGAATGATAGAGAGAGAGTTCCCTTAACATTTGACCATTGGTCAAAGGGTTGACCAGGGGAACACCTCAAAGTTCACTGTCAGATGCTGTGCAAAAGGGTTGACCAGCGTAACAGCTCAAAGTTCAATCCCAGATGCTGGGTAAGGGGTTCAGACCTAATGAGATCATGGAAATCTAACGGAAATTCTGCTAGATGCAACTAAATTGAAGCCTAATCAAAGCATCTAGCGGAAAGTATCAAATTTCATTAGACTCAATTGAGTCGGGCAATCCCATCGTTTCTTTTTAATTGCCTTTGGCGGAGTAAAATCTGCTCAAATTGGGTTATAAAATAACAATTGCGGCCAGAGAACAGTAGCGAGCAGAGCGATGGCAAAAAATGGGTTTACTTCTGTTTGCGGTTTTTATTTCAAAGGATGCTCGCTGAGGGGATGCCCCGAAGTCACCGAAATTGATACAGATCCTTCCGCTGTGTATCCCTTCCATCCAAAGGGGTGGCTGGATGCGACAATTGTAGAGTTTTTTTGCTGACGAGTATCACATTACCCAGCTGATTGCGATCTGTTAACCCATATTGGTCTGTCTCTACCTCACAAATAACAAAAAAAAAGGCATCAGGCCAATCAATCCGTTGTGCCGCGTGCCTACATCGGCTTTGGGCCCCTGGGCACATTATCTAATTACCACATTAGCCACATTACCGCAGCATCTATGACTTGGCCAGACATCTGCAGTGGGTGTGGACCACATACGAAATAGTTTAAACCCATGGTCCATGCTCTCTTTCTCTCTGATGTCTTTGTCTTGACCAGAAGGTGTTGTCCGGTCCCGGTTCCATTGTTGGGCAAGGTGACACACCTTCTGAAACTACCATTGTGTAGTGTTTTTGCCTCTGGTTTCCCTGTCTTTTTCCGTCCTTGATTTACGTGCTGACGAAAGGAACGTACGAGTATTGCAGAAGGAACCGAACCTCCTACGCAGCAAACCGATTTCCCATTTTGGGTTGTCTGGTGTTTGTCCTGCTACCAAAATAATTGACCATATTTATGGACATTTTAGCCTTTTATGTCGTCATGTCGTCGGCATATTTCCCTTTTGGTCATTCACACACAGCATTCATTCATTGATTTCTCATTCTCCTGTGGACCCTCTGACAACTATTTTAGTTTTTCCCCACCCGTGCCGCGTGCTAAATGTCGCAAGCAATTGTTTTAGGCCATGTTTTTGTGGCACATGAACTTCCTTCCTTCCGTAAGCAATTTCATGGTCATTTTGTGGGCGTTAAAACTAGCCCCATTGTCTTGCCTCTCTGTCCGAACAGATGCTCGGCTGATGCTCTAATGGCCGGAGGAGTGTGGGAATTGAGCCCAAAAAGGTGTTGATGTGGTTGGGGTTCCAAGATTTATGATGCCTCGGACAAATTTGTACCAGAAAAAACAATTTCTATATAATTTAGAGACATCTCTAGCTCAACCTTTGCCCGAGGTCCAAGTCTCTCCTTAGATCAACAAACTGCTTAACCCCTTTCAATTCTTCGTGAGCTTAGTTTTCGTCTGGAGTCTGTATATTTTTATGAAATCGTTTGACAAAAAATTAACAAAAGAAGAAATGTTTGTTTCGCAAGCAAAACATATTAAAATGTCAGACGGACCTCGAGAGCCAAATGTCGCGACACTCAGCTCCCCAGAGCTCCCCAGAGCTTCCTCCAGTTGTCAATTATATCATTATGATTCCCCACTTCTGCTCCGCAGTGTATAAATTTGTTTGTCATTTGCCGACTTCGAACTCCCTGCTAATTGTGGCTATGTTTTTTTTGTGTTTGTTCCCACTGATGTTAATGCATTTTGATTTTGCAACTTGCAAACGGAGGCAGAAGTTCGTGATCTGTGGCAATCGCTTGACATTTACAAGGCGGCGGACTTTTGTTTTTAATTAGATGAGGCCCCAAGTACGGGTCTGACTGAAGCTGGAGTCGGGGGGCCAAGACCGACTGGGTGGTCTGGCTGATTATCGACGCGAGGGCTTAGATCTTTGCCGTCGATTAAGCGGCTTAATGCCATTAACATGATTAAGTGGCTGCTCCCCAAGCTCCAGGGCCCACTCTTGCTTCTGGACCTCTCCACATGATGTCTTTCCATTGTAATTGCGTGGAAAATTCATTCATTTATCCATCGATTCATTCATAAGTTGAGTTCCGCACAGGAGTTCCGATCGACTAATTGAACAATTGAACTCTGATCGCAGTCTCTTAATGATTCGGTCTATGGAAGTCTCGAATGGCAAGCAATTCTCCTCAAAGTTTGAGTTTACTTTTAGCCAAGAAAGCGGGAAGTTTTTTATCCGCGATTCCTGTCCCGTTTGACGGGATCTCCTTTCGGGGTGGCTTGAACCCCGTACCGGGTCGGGCAGTGTCAAAGGTCAAATTGGTCGAAAACTTCTCATGGGTCAGTCCGGATAAATCGGGTACCAACCAGATTTCGGACACTCACAATAAAAAACTAGTTTCACTACCAATTTTAATTCAATTTTGCTGTTGGTACGAATGACCTTTGATCTTACGACCAACAAAACCCTAGAATGGGCCAATATTTCTAGTGCACTGCGCTCTCTGGGAACCGTTCTCGAATTCAGCCAGCTGCTTGCCGCATTTCAACTACAGAAAACTTTTATCAGCGAAGATAACGCGAGACAACACACAATTTGCCCCGAAACTTATTTACATTTAGCGGCAAATATCTCATACATTCTCGTAGATACGAAACCTGTTCAGATCCGAGAGATCCAAGATCTAATTTTATGAATGAACTCAGTTGAGGAGTAGGGCCGAAGGAAGTGCGAGGTATGCGTAATGCAGTAATAAGTCAACAACTAATTTTAGAAGCATGAATAGCAGACCCTCTGGTAGTCTCACAGCGGAATGTAAACCAAGTTTATCTCCACACAAATATTTGCCATGATAATACTATGTTTTTGATTGTAGTGCATCTGGGTCGAGATGTTTTGCCTCTGAGTCGCCTGCTATGCAGGTGGGAACCTAAAGATACAAAAGGTATTCTGGTATTCTGGTAGTTAAGTAGTCAAAAGTGGTTCCGTTTGCTGTTGCTTGTGGGACATCTGTGCATTCCCCTCCACTGTCTTATGCAAATGTCATTGCGGCACATCCGGCATCCACTGCCACTGATATATGTACGATTTCTTTAATTACTTCCCTTGGTGAAACGAATCTTAATCGAATGCAAATCGGAGACTGAATGACCGCTGAACACTTGGGTCGCCACAGCTCAGCACAGCCCAGCACAGAAGCTCTACTCGACCGGAACCTGGTTACTTAACACTTGGGCATAATCACCCTCGTTTAATTGCTGAAACCCAATAATTCTCAGGGCTTTGATTGCCTTTTGCGGTTTCCAATTTCGAGAGAGGAAGAAAAGGGTTCAAAGTCGAAGTTAGGGTGGTTTCTGTCACACCGATAATATTTAATAACAATTGATATAAATATTGAAAGTATTATTGAGACATAATTTGACTGAAAGAAGGGTGTGGTGCTGTCCTTTTGCCTCTTACTTTCCACTTTATGTGAAATTTGAGTTGGTCTTGGCTCTGGCTTGGTCATGGACACTCGTACATAATCTCCAAGGGCTTATCTTGGACCCTGGACTCATAAATAACTTCTTCGAACCGCTCAATTGTCAGTGGCGATAAAGGCTTATCGATGAAACTCGAATTAGAATTGGAGCAGGCCAAAGAGATAGTCGCTGTTAAGGCTTCGGATTTCAGATGGCAGCTCGTAAAAATCGTAAATAAATCAGCAGAAAGAACCAGCAGCGATAGCAAAAGGATTCTCCCAAGTTTGTGGAGATATACCCAAAGCACTGTAAACATTCTTTGGGTACTCGAACTCCCCTTTGATATCCCCACATCCTGTGTAATTTCTCACGGAAATATCAACATTCTTTCCCATTTTTTTAGTCGCTGTAACAAATTCCATTGGGTTTGCTTAAGACACGTCTTTCCCCTGCCAGCTTCTGGGTAAATATTTGTAGAATCACCCATAAATTGTAATATTCCATGGTTGAGTCGAGATCCTGGCGCAGTGGCTGTCACATTTTGGTTAGGGAGACGTTTTTCTTATTGTTTTTTTAATACTTGTCCAGATGTTACAGTAAGGTTGAGTACCCCGAACCCGAGGACGAGGACTGCTCCATGTGTCGTTGATGTCGTGATGTGTCGCTCTTTGGTATTTAAATATTGTCGCTGTCGCTGTCGATGGTGATGTCGGGGGTTTGTTCTCACACTCGTTGTCGTGTAGCTAATTTGTGATTTCTGGTGTTTTCGGTATTGAGTTTGGAAAACCATTTTCCGGCTATTGATTTCCATGGAGCAGAGCGGCGTGTATGAGTGGATGACATGCAAGTGCCGGCCGATGGGATGATTTATTGACATTATGTTTACTGTTTCACGAATTGGGGGCTACGCTTACCCTATCCCCTTTTGCATCATGGGAAATGCCGACCTGTGCACCTGTTTATCCCAGTGGATATCCTGCCCAACCTGTATCCTGCATCCGTATTTGCCAGAGGAAATCAGACTGCTCCAAAGATCACGTAAATATTGTACAAAATATTATTTACCCACCGCACACACAAGACTCCAAACAATGTCTTTCCCAAGGATATTCAACTACACGTAGAACAAAGCCGAAGGAAAACTACATTTTCCACAGTACTCTTACTCTTACTTGTACTCGCAGTCTTAATTTTTCCCCGTCTTTTCTGCGCCTGTGCACAGCCCTCACTTCTGCTGGGAGCGGCGGTAATTTGAAGACCGCGAGAGAAAAGCGAATGGATAATCCACCGGGGAGCCCATACGAGTTTACAAATTTCCAATTTGATTTTCCCACACATTGGGGGTTGTGCGACAGCGGCAAAATTAGTCTCTTTATGCTTAATTAGGATTTTGTATTGAGTTTCCGCTGCCGTGTTCAGTGCCCTAAGCTACAGCAATTGCAGCAGCAGACAGAGAGTTGACAATTGATCTCTGTCTCTACCTGAGGCACATGCTGCGGTTTGGCCTTGTTTTGCTTAATTGTAGTGGAAACTGCAACCTTGCCACACCCACGGAAATCTCGACCACAGTTCAAACAAACACAGAAGCAGACAAAACCAAGTCAAGTGCAGAAAACCCAAAAAAACGGAAGGAGCCGAGGGCCTTACCTGCCTGGCTGTCAGGAAGGATATGCTGCTCTGTTCTGCGCAGACGCAACGGTTTCGACTTCGGTTTCCATTTCAGTTACAGCTGCCTGCCTTTTTGTGGACATAGGACATAGGACATCGACATGGACATGGTCGTGGGCATGGACATGGCTGGTGGACAGCACTTTTGGCACTCGTTCTGCGGTTTAGGCAGGCATGTGTCTGGACCCTAGAGTTTTATGCAGTGTCATAGGAGATCCGGGTAAGCAGAGTCAAGAGTCCGCTTGCGACAGGCGTGTGGTTGAGTTTTGTCAACAGGAAAAAGGGTTGGAGGAGGTTAAACCAAAATATTAGTTAAGACTTCCCCATTGCGGCACGTTAAGTAGTTTTAAAAAGTGTATAATAGATGCTCTTCGTATCCGATTATTTATTTTTCCAGTATTTTGAAATCTTGAATAAACAGCAGCATCTGCAGTTCGGTTTTCGTTGATTTCTTTGGCATGTGTCAGATCTGTTTTGGGGTTTGCTTTACATCGTTTGTTGCCTAATCGCTGTTGACGCGCATAAATTGTGTGGATCTGTCCTCAGAGGAATCAATTCCATACACTCGATTCCCTCTTCACAAATCACCCCTTTTTGGGCTTATTTGTTTAGTCAACAAGCGGATTAAGCAGCGGGTAACTTGAGATCGTCCCAAAGTCTCAGAGAAGCCACGGAAGTGTTGCTGAGATTCGAGGAAGGTGAGAGCTACCCCAAAGATTGGGGAAGTGTTTGAAATGGTTTCACTGTCAACTGTCACTGTACCCGAAAGAGGGAGACATTTAAATACATTTCTATATTTGGAATCGGGAATTGTGTTTTAAAATTTCTCACAGTTTTCCCCGCAAGACTGTTTTGTGGGCGACTACAATTATAATTTAATTTTCAAGTAAACACTAATTATGTTTTTTTTTCCTCCGACCCAAACTATGGCCAATTTCGCCCCTAGTCAATGGAGAAGGTTCACCCCTAGTCGATATACACAGGAGGCTCACCCCTGTGTTTGTAAGTTCCTGGCATGTCCCTTGATCCTGTCGCAGGTGGTTCGTTTCAGTGTTTCGATGGGGAACAGGCACAGGGCTTGCGTGCCATTTGCCTGACACAAAGATTTCTACGGCTTGTGTGTGTACGACTAGCACAGTTTATAGTTTCCGGATCAAAAGATCACTTCCTGCAGGAAAATGCTATGACAGGATGCTCAACGACTTGGTGGGAAAGTCGAGAGTTCTGTGTCGACTTGGAGTACATTTAATGATGTGCTTTGACAACTACAGAAAATCCAAAACCTAAGTGGGCTTTGATATTTTCTTCGAGCATCTCAAATATTAAATATTGCTCTTGTAATAAAGGGTTTTTTTTGTTTATACGTTTTCTTTTTGTGCGCCACTTTAGCTATTTTTAAATAAACGAAGAGGGTAAGTCGTTGGCAGGCTGAGCGTTTGTCTGAGTCCGTTTCAGACAGAAAAATGATTCAAAAACATTTCTGGCAGAATCAAATAATGTAATAAAAGGTGAAAATAAAAATCTACCTACAAACAAAATGGAGGACGATTTGGACAAGAATGTTCCTGTCTCCGTCACCAGCACCAATACTAATGTAAATGTCGGTAGAGATGTGCAAACAGACGATAAAAAACAAAGGGAGATTAATTTTTATGAGCACTCATTCAAAGGAGAAGCCAGTGTACTTCTATCGACAAGAAGAAGCAATTTGTTCGAAAACAAAAATATTAAAAATTAGACACATCAATCTTGTTGGTCTCAGGCGCATAACCCCTCTTGCTGCCACTCTGTATAAACTTTATTTCAGTGGCCCTTATGAAGCCAATAAGATGGTTCTAAACGACGATTTACAAAAATGAAACATCGATATATTTATTCCCAAGAATTTTACTGAGTCTGTGGGTGTCATCAGGGGTATTCCAACAAATATCTCAGATATGAAACTGCTGGACAATCTTAATTCAATAATTAAGATAAACACAGTTGAACGAATTTTTAGGAAAACATGGAACGAAATGAATGAATCTGTGCTCGTCCCAAGCGAGACACTTAAAATTGCTTTTGCGGGTACCGAAATTCCATCCTTTCAAATTTATGACATTTGCTCGCTAAAGGAAGTGCTATAACTGTGGTCGCTTGGGTCATACAGCCTCGCGTTGTAAGTCACAAAAGCGATGCAAGAAATGTGGCAATAACACGTGCAACGAAAATTGCAATACCAACAAGGTATTGTGATGTACACAATGCGTTTGAGAGAAACAAGTGTCAGGTGTGGGCGACATAAATAAAATCATGACCATTAAGAAACTGGAAAGAAAGGAAGCTCTAAAGCAATTTTCCTTTCAACAAAACTATGATCAGATTCGAGACTATGACAAAAACTTTCCTCAAATGATAAATAAAAACGAGAAGGGACGTGTGAGACGCTTCTTACGCGTCACAACTTTTATACCCGGCACTCAGTACTACATTTGCACCTTAGCGGTTATTTGTCAAATTCTACATTTTTTTCTTCATCTGTCATCTACATCAACAACACTAGCTAGAGCACTAGAGCTCGCCGCCCTTCCCTAGACCCACACACTGCAGACTCGCTGCAGAGGCAGCGCCCGCACACAAAAAAAAAAATATAAGCTGCGGAACGGTGTGGGTTAAAAGTCGGCAGAGGCAAAGGCAGAGGGACGGCAGAGGCAGGGGCCGAGTGAAGAGATG